>NC_089616.1:0-1200000 GCF_039881205.1 Euwallacea similis
TACTAACCTGAACTAACCTGAACTAACCTGAACTAACCTGAACTAACCTGAACTAACCTGAACTAACCTGAACTAACCTGAACTAACCTGAACTAACCTGAACTAACCTGAACTAACCTGAACTAACCTGAACTAACCTGAACTAACCTGAACTAACCTGAACTAACCTGAACTAACCTGAACTAACCTGAACTAACCTGAACTAACCTGAACTAACCTGAACTAACCTGAACTAACCTGAACTAACCTGAACTAACCTGAACTAACCTGAACTAACCTGAACTAACCTGAACTAACCTGAACTAACCTGAACTAACCTGAACTAACCTGAACTAACCTGAACTAACCTGAACTAACCTGAACTAACCTGAACTAACCTGAACTAACCTGAACTAACCTGAACTAACCTGAACTAACCTGAACTAACCTGAACTAACCTGAACTAACCTGAACTAACCTGAACTAACCTGAACTAACCTGAACTAACCTGAACTAACCTGAACTAACCTGAACTAACCTGAACTAACCTGAACTAACCTGAACTAACCTGAACTAACCTGAACTAACCTGAACTAACCTGAACTAACCTGAACTAACCTGAACTAACCTGAACTAACCTGAACTAACCTGAACTAACCTGAACTAACCTGAACTAACCTGAACTAACCTGAACTAACCTGAACTAACCTGAACTAACCTGAACTAACCTGAACTAACCTGAACTAACCTGAACTAACCTGAACTAACCTGAACTAACCTGAACTAACCTGAACTAACCTGAACTAACCTGAACTAACCTGAACTAACCTGAACTAACCTGAACTAACCTGAACTAACCTGAACTAACCTGAACTAACCTGAACTAACCTGAACTAACCTGAACTAACCTGAACTAACCTGAACTAACCTGAACTAACCTGAACTAACCTGAACTAACCTGAACTAACCTGAACTAACCTGAACTAACCTGAACTAACCTGAACTAACCTGAACTAACCTGAACTAACCTGAACTAACCTGAACTAACCTGAACTAACCTGAACTAACCTGAACTAACCTGAACTAACCTGAACTAACCTGAACTAACCTGAACTAACCTGAACTAACCTGAACTAACCTGAACTAACCTGAACTAACCTGAACTAACCTGAACTAACCTGAACTAACCTGAACTAACCTGAACTAACCTGAACTAACCTGAACTAACCTGAACTAACCTGAACTAACCTGAACTAACCTGAACTAACCTGAACTAACCTGAACTAACCTGAACTAACCTGAACTAACCTGAACTAACCTGAACTAACCTGAACTAACCTGAACTAACCTGAACTAACCTGAACTAACCTGAACTAACCTGAACTAACCTGAACTAACCTGAACTAACCTGAACTAACCTGAACTAACCTGAACTAACCTGAACTAACCTGAACTAACCTGAACTAACCTGAACTAACCTGAACTAACCTGAACTAACCTGAACTAACCTGAACTAACCTGAACTAACCTGAACTAACCTGAACTAACCTGAACTAACCTGAACTAACCTGAACTAACCTGAACTAACCTGAACTAACCTGAACTAACCTGAACTAACCTGAACTAACCTGAACTAACCTGAACTAACCTGAACTAACCTGAACTAACCTGAACTAACCTGAACTAACCTGAACTAACCTGAACTAACCTGAACTAACCTGAACTAACCTGAACTAACCTGAACTAACCTGAACTAACCTGAACTAACCTGAACTAACCTGAACTAACCTGAACTAACCTGAACTAACCTGAACTAACCTGAACTAACCTGAACTAACCTGAACTAACCTGAACTAACCTGAACTAACCTGAACTAACCTGAACTAACCTGAACTAACCTGAACTAACCTGAACTAACCTGAACTAACCTGAACTAACCTGAACTAACCTGAACTAACCTGAACTAACCTGAACTAACCTGAACTAACCTGAACTAACCTGAACTAACCTGAACTAACCTGAACTAACCTGAACTAACCTGAACTAACCTGAACTAACCTGAACTAACCTGAACTAACCTGAACTAACCTGAACTAACCTGAACTAACCTGAACTAACCTGAACTAACCTGAACTAACCTGAACTAACCTGAACTAACCTGAACTAACCTGAACTAACCTGAACTAACCTGAACTAACCTGAACTAACCTGAACTAACCTGAACTAACCTGAACTAACCTGAACTAACCTGAACTAACCTGAACTAACCTGAACTAACCTGAACTAACCTGAACTAACCTGAACTAACCTGAACTAACCTGAACTAACCTGAACTAACCTGAACTAACCTGAACTAACCTGAACTAACCTGAACTAACCTGAACTAACCTGAACTAACCTGAACTAACCTGAACTAACCTGAACTAACCTGAACTAACCTGAACTAACCTGAACTAACCTGAACTAACCTGAACTAACCTGAACTAACCTGAACTAACCTGAACTAACCTGAACTAACCTGAACTAACCTGAACTAACCTGAACTAACCTGAACTAACCTGAACTAACCTGAACTAACCTGAACTAACCTGAACTAACCTGAACTAACCTGAACTAACCTGAACTAACCTGAACTAACCTGAACTAACCTGAACTAACCTGAACTAACCTGAACTAACCTGAACTAACCTGAACTAACCTGAACTAACCTGAACTAACCTGAACTAACCTGAACTAACCTGAACTAACCTGAACTAACCTGAACTAACCTGAACTAACCTGAACTAACCTGAACTAACCTGAACTAACCTGAACTAACCTGAACTAACCTGAACTAACCTGAACTAACCTGAACTAACCTGAACTAACCTGAACTAACCTGAACTAACCTGAACTAACCTGAACTAACCTGAACTAACCTGAACTAACCTGAACTAACCTGAACTAACCTGAACTAACCTGAACTAACCTGAACTAACCTGAACTAACCTGAACTAACCTGAACTAACCTGAACTAACCTGAACTAACCTGAACTAACCTGAACTAACCTGAACTAACCTGAACTAACCTGAACTAACCTGAACTAACCTGAACTAACCTGAACTAACCTGAACTAACCTGAACTAACCTGAACTAACCTGAACTAACCTGAACTAACCTGAACTAACCTGAACTAACCTGAACTAACCTGAACTAACCTGAACTAACCTGAACTAACCTGAACTAACCTGAACTAACCTGAACTAACCTGAACTAACCTGAACTAACCTGAACTAACCTGAACTAACCTGAACTAACCTGAACTAACCTGAACTAACCTGAACTAACCTGAACTAACCTGAACTAACCTGAACTAACCTGAACTAACCTGAACTAACCTGAACTAACCTGAACTAACCTGAACTAACCTGAACTAACCTGAACTAACCTGAACTAACCTGAACTAACCTGAACTAACCTGAACTAACCTGAACTAACCTGAACTAACCTGAACTAACCTGAACTAACCTGAACTAACCTGAACTAACCTGAACTAACCTGAACTAACCTGAACTAACCTGAACTAACCTGAACTAACCTGAACTAACCTGAACTAACCTGAACTAACCTGAACTAACCTGAACTAACCTGAACTAACCTGAACTAACCTGAACTAACCTGAACTAACCTGAACTAACCTGAACTAACCTGAACTAACCTGAACTAACCTGAACTAACCTGAACTAACCTGAACTAACCTGAACTAACCTGAACTAACCTGAACTAACCTGAACTAACCTGAACTAACCTGAACTAACCTGAACTAACCTGAACTAACCTGAACTAACCTGAACTAACCTGAACTAACCTGAACTAACCTGAACTAACCTGAACTAACCTGAACTAACCTGAACTAACCTGAACTAACCTGAACTAACCTGAACTAACCTGAACTAACCTGAACTAACCTGAACTAACCTGAACTAACCTGAACTAACCTGAACTAACCTGAACTAACCTGAACTAACCTGAACTAACCTGAACTAACCTGAACTAACCTGAACTAACCTGAACTAACCTGAACTAACCTGAACTAACCTGAACTAACCTGAACTAACCTGAACTAACCTGAACTAACCTGAACTAACCTGAACTAACCTGAACTAACCTGAACTAACCTGAACTAACCTGAACTAACCTGAACTAACCTGAACTAACCTGAACTAACCTGAACTAACCTGAACTAACCTGAACTAACCTGAACTAACCTGAACTAACCTGAACTAACCTGAACTAACCTGAACTAACCTGAACTAACCTGAACTAACCTGAACTAACCTGAACTAACCTGAACTAACCTGAACTAACCTGAACTAACCTGAACTAACCTGAACTAACCTGAACTAACCTGAACTAATCCTTTATATGATACCGAAATATGTTGTTAAAAAAACACTAGAAAACTACTCTGAAATTACTAGAAAACCCGAGAAGTATCTCTAAAATCAGTAACAAACCCGAGAGAATCGTATAAAGTAAAGAAACACCGAAAAGTATCTAAATTTACGAAGTTTATACCCGGTTAGTTCAGATCTCCTTTGTCCTTTTCAGAAAACAAGAAAAGTAGGAAACCATGAAAATATAAGCAAATCCTACAAAATATCCTAATCCTTTATCAAATACTCTATTATGTTGTTCAAAACACTAGAAAACTACTTTGAAATTTACAGAAAACCCGAGAAGTATCTCTAGAATCAGTAACAAACCCGAGAGAATCGTATAAAGTAAAGAAACACCGAAAAGTATCTAAATTTACGAAGTTTATACTCGGTTAGTTCAGATCTCCTTTGTCATTCTTTTAAAAAACAAGAAAAAGTGAAAAGTATCTCAATATCCTAACACACCCGAGAGAAGCATAGAATAGTACAAGAAATATACGAAGAAACAGAAAAGTTGTTTGTACCCGGTTAGTTCAGATCTCCTTTGTCATTTTCAGAAACAAGAAAAGTAGGAAATTATGAAAATATAAGCAAACCCGAGAGAATCCTAGAAAAGTAAAGAAACACCGAAAAGTATCTAAATTTACGAAGTTTATACTCGGTTAGTTCAGATCTCCTTTGTCATTTTCAGAAACAAGAAAAGTAGGAAATTATGAAAATATAAGCAAACTCGAGAAAATCTACAAAATCCTAGAAAAGTACAAAGAAACACAAAAGTGTCTAAATCCGAAATAATCTCAATATCCTAACACACCCGAGAGAAGCATAGAAAAGTACAAGAAATATACGAAGAAACAGAAAAGTTGTTTGTACTCGGTTAGTTCAGATCTCCTTTGTCATTTTCAGAAACAAGAAAAGTAGGAAATCATGAAAATATAAGCAAACTCGAGAAAATCTACAAAATCCTAGAAAAGTACAAAGAAACACAAAAGTGTCTAAATCCGAAATAATCTCAATATCCTAACACACCCGAGAGAAGCATAGAAAAGTACAAGAAATATACGAAGAAACAGAAAAGTTGTTTGTACTCGGTTAGTTCAGATCTCCTTTGTCATTTTCAGAAACAAGAAAAGTAGGAAATTATGAAAATATAAGCAAACTCGAGAAAATCTACAAAATCCTAGAAAAGTACAAAGAAACACAAAAGTGTCTAAATCCGAAATAATCTCAATATCCTAACACACCCGAGAGAAGCATAGAAAAGTACAAGAAATATACGAAGAAACAGAAAAGTTGTTTGTACCCGGTTAGTTCAGATCTCCTTTGTCATTCTTTTAAAAAACAAGAAAAAGTTAAAAGTATCTCAATATCCTAACACACCCGAGAGAAGCATAGAATAGTACAAGAAATATACGAAGAAACAGAAAAGTTGTTTGTACCCGGTTAGTTCAGATCTCCTTTGTCATTTTCAGAAACAAGAAAAGTAGGAAATTATGAAAATATAAGCAAACTCGAGAAAATCTACAAAATCCTAGAAAAGTACAAAGAAACACAAAAGTGTCTAAATCCGAAATAATCTCAATATCCTAACACACCCGAGAGAAGCATAGAAAAGTACAAGAAACACACAAAAGTGTCTTAATCCGAAATAATCTCTAATGTACCAAGTTTCTAAAATTACCAAGAAACACAGAAAAGAGTCCCTTAGTTCAGATCTCCTTTGTCATTTTTAAGAAACACAAGAAAAGTGAAAAGTGTCTAAATATCCTAACAAACCCGAGAGAAGCATAGAAAAGTACAATATACAAAAAAAAAAAAAATCAAGTGTCTATACTCGGTTAGTTTAGGTCTCCTTTGTTATTTTTTAAGAAACACAAGAAATGTAGAAGTATCTAAATATCCTAATCCTTTATATGTTACCGAAATATGTTGTTAAAAACACTAGAAAACTACTCTAAGTCTACTAGAAATATAAGAAATAGTCTCTCAATATCCTCATCCTTTATGAAACACTCTCAAGTTGTATGAAAACACAGTTAAAACTACTTTGAAAATACTAGCAAACCCGAGAAGTTACTAGAAAAATGTAAAATAATCCCTCAAAAAGCCCAGAAACTAGAAAATGTTCAAGTCTCTACGAATCACACACCGAAAAGTATCTCAAATTTCCTAGAAGCTCGAAAAAGTATGTTACAGTCGGTTAGTCTTGTTCTTTAAGAAAAATGTCAAAATCCGAAATAGTCTACGAATCATAGCAAACTACAAGAAATATACAAAAGTACCTAAATCTACGAAGAAACAGAAAAAGTGTTTGTACTCGGTTAGTTCAGATCTCCCTTGTTCTATAAGAAACGCTAGAAAAGGGAAAAGTGAAAAGTGTGTCTTAATATCCTAGCAAACCCGAGAGAAGCATAGAAAAGTACGAAAATATCCTAATCCTTCTAAAATAATTCAAAATGTCAAAATTCTAGAAGAATACGAGAAACGTACAAAAGCATCTAAATTTACGAAGTTTGTACTCGGTTAGTTCGGATCTCCTTTGTCTTATAAGAAATAATAATCTCAAATAGTAACAAACCCGAGAAGTTAGTAGAAAATAAGAAATAAGCCCTACGAATCATACGTAAATATCCTAAGCCACTCGAAATTATCTCTCAAAATCAGTCATAGAAGAATATAAGAAACACCGAAAAGTACCTAAAAAAGTATATACTCGGTTAGTTCAGATCTCTCTTGTTCTATAAGAAACACTAAGAAAGAGTGAAAAGTATCTAAATTCACGAAGTTTAGTTCATAGGAAACCGTGAAAATATAAGCAAATCCTACAAAATATCCTAATCCTTTATGAAATACCTAAATATGTTGTGAAAACACTAGAAAAAATAAGAAATAGTCTCTCGTAATCTAAGCAAACCCGAGAGACTTACTAGAAAAGGGAAAAAAGTCTCCACGGATCGTAAGAATCTAAGAAACACAGTAAAGTATCTCGATTCGTCAAGAAAGTGTTATAAGAATCCTAGCTAACTTGAGAAATATACTAGAAGACGTAAAAAAAGTACAAAGACGCATAAAAATATCCTAATTCGTAATAATCCGACACCGAAGTTCTAAGAAACACTAGAAATACCCAAATCCTACTCAAAATATATATAAAATCCGAAAAGTATCATAAGAATCATAGCAAATCCGAGAGACGCCAGAAAAAGTAAAAAAAAAGTCTACGAATCCTAGCTAACACAGGAAAATCATACGAAGAAAGAAAGAGTGTTTATAATCGGTTAGTTTTGTTCTTTAAGAAAAAATGTCAAAAACAGTCAAGTATCTAATTATCCTAGCAAGTCCTAGAAAAGTACGAGGAAACACAAAAGTATCCTAATCCTTCAAGAAATACTAAATTATGTTGTTAAAAATCACTAGAAAACTCGACAAGTCTCTCAAAATCAGTACAAACCCGAGAGAGAGAGAGAGAGAAGCATAGAAAAGTACAAGAAATCTACAAAAAATCAAGTGTCTATACTCGGTTAGTTTAGGTCTCCTTTGTTGTCTTAATCCGAAATGATCTCTAAATATCCTAGCTAACGCGAAGTCATATAAAAGCACAAAGAATGTACGAAGTATCCTAAATCCTTTTTCTAGTTTATACTCGGTTAGTTCAGATTTCTCTTTAGTCTTTAAGAAACATAAAAAAAAAAAAAAAAAATGTCGAAGTACCTAAATATCTTATCAAACTCGAAAAATCCTATAATACAAGAAACATACAAAAGTGTCTAAATCTACGAAGTTACAGAAAAGTTGTTTTTACTCGATTAGTTCAGATCTCTCTTTAGTCTTTAAGAAAACACAAGAAATGTAAAAGTCTCCACGAATCGTTACAAATCCAAGAAAAGCACAAAAATGTCTAAAAGTACAGTTACTCAAAGAAATATCTCAAATTACAAAAAAGTGTTTGTACTCGGTTAGTTCGGATCTCCTTTGTCATTTTTTAAAAAACACTAGGAAAGTGAAAAGTATCTCAATATCCTAGCAAATCCGATCGAAAGTTCCGTAAAGTACACTAGAAATCCTAGAAAACTACTCTAATTATATGAGGAAACACGAAAAGTATCAGTACAATCCTGACAAGTTACTGGAAAAAGTGAATAAAGTATCCAAGTCACTAAGAAACACAGAAAAAGAGTTCTTTTCTTCGTTATCGGTTAGTGTCGTCCTTTAAGAAAATACGAGAAATGTCGAAAATAATGTGTGATCGTGTAAAATCCACAAGATAATAATAAGTATAAGTTTCTGTAAAATAATAGAAAACACGAAAGTATCTCAAATCACACAAAAGAGTTCTTTCTTTTGTTTATAATCGGTTAGTTTAGGTCTCCTTTGTCATATTTAAGAAACACAAAAAATGTCCAAGTATCTAAATATCCTAATCCTGTATAATCCGACTCTGAAGTTATAAGAAACGCTCGAAAGAGTCATAATTTACTAAAATACAAGAAAAGACAAAAAGTATCTAATCCTAGAAATTCCTAAAAGTACGAAGAAAAGCGTCTAAAATTACAAGTTTCTGTAAATTCCTAGAAATATAATTAAGTATCCAAATTTACGAAGATACCGAAAAAAGTCGTTTATACTCGGTTAGTTCAGATTTCCCTTGTTCTATAAAAAGCACAAGAAATCTAGAAATATCTAAGAATCCTAGGAAACACAAGAAATGTGAAAAAGTATGCAAATATCCCATAATACAAGAAACTTCACAAAGTGTCTAATTTTAAATAAAGACGAAAAAGTATGTTTTAGTCGGTTAGGTTTGCTAGTCTTATAAATGCACAAAGAATCAAAAATAGTGTTTATCGTCGGTTAGTATAGATCTCGCGTGTTCTATAAGAAATCCAAATATCCTAGCTGACACGTAAAATGCAATAAAAGCACAAAGCATCTAAATTACTAAGAATCCGAGAAATCACATAAAAGTACTAAATCACGAAGAAGCACTGAAAAGTATCTCAATTCATTAAGTACTCTAAGAATTGTAGCAAATCCAAGAAATATCTAATTATCCCATAAAAGTACAAATATACTAAAGTATCTTAATCCTTCTAAAATCCAAAGAAAGTCTTGTCTTGTAAAGTTACTCTAGAAATTCAAAATATTCGAAGAATCACAGCAAATCCATCAAGTCCCATAAGAGCACAAATGTAGTTACTCGAAAAAGTATCCTAAATCACGAAGAAGCACTGAAAATGCCAAAGTACTAAGAAATATACGAAGTAAGTCAGAAAATGGTTAGTTTTTGTCTTTTAAGAAATCACAAGAAATGTCACAGTCCCTAAGAATCTTAATAAATCCGAAAGTTCCTAAATTACGAAAAATCATAAAGCATAGAAGAATCACAGAAAATATCAAAAGTACTATGAAAAGTACAATTACTCCAAAAGTTGTTTGTTCTCGGTTAGTTCGGGTTTCTTTTGTTCTTTGAAGAATCGCAAGAAATCTCGTAAAGTATCATAATTTACTAAAATACAAGAAAAGACAATAAGAATCCCAATTCACTAAGAAACACAGAAAAGTATAGAAGTAGTCGGAAGCTGTGAAATCCCCAAGGAATTCAAAAAGTTCTCTTTTTTATTTTAGTTCCGGTTAGTTAGGGTTTCTTTTGTTCTATAAGAAATCACACGAAATGTCGAAAAGTGTCTAATTCTAGAAATCCTTAAAAAATATCAAAAGTTACAAAAGTGCAAGTTCCTGTAAATTCCTAGAAATATAAGAAAGCGTCTAAATATCCTAGCAAATCCGAAAATCATCTCGATTACTAAGAATCACGAAAATGTACAAATAGTCGAAAAGTGTGAAATTCTCTACAAAAGACGAAAAGGATCTAAATTTACGAAGAATCGTAGAAATTCTACAAGTACCGTAAAATCCCTAAAAGTCTCAATAATTACAAAGTTATTAAAAGTATGAAGAATCCTAGAAAAGTGTTGTTTTAGTTAGTTAGTTCGGGTTTCCTTTGTCTCTTCAAAATTACAAAAAGTGGAAATCATAGAATATATCTAAAAAGTACCGTGAAAAGCACAGTTATCCGAAAAGTCGTTTATAATCACAAAAGTCTAAAAAGTTCAAGTTCCTATCAAAATCATACAAAATGCAAAAAGAGTCCAATTCTAGAAATCCTTAAAAAGTACAAAGTTCCCATGAATCCTACAAAATCCATATAAATTGCAGAAAGTTCAAATCTCTGTAAAATGTCCAAATCATAGTAAATTCCTAAAATCACAGAAAAGTATTCTTTTGTTACAAGTCCGGTTAGTTTCGTTTCTTTTAAAAATACGCGAAAATCGAAAAAAGTGTCTTATCCTAGCTAAATCGACAAAGTGTGAAAAATGTTACAAACTATGAAAAATACAAGAAATGACAAAGTTACCGTGAATTCCTAAGAAATGTCTAAAAGTGCAGTTCTCTTTAAGAATCCTAGAAAAGTGTTAAAGTTAATAAAATTATGAAGAATCGTCTAAATACTGAAAAATCCCTAAATATTCCAATACTTCCAAATTTATAAGAAGTGTGAAGAATCCTAGAAAATCATCGAGTTGCTCGAAAAGTGTTGTTAGTTATGTTTCCCTTCTTTTCCTCTAAAACTTCCAAATTCGTCTCTTCTCCCTTCTTCTCAAGAATAGTCGATTCCTATGTTCTTATAAAATCACGAGGAAATAAAATAAGCAAATCCTAGCTAACCTGAGAATTCCTTCAAATTGTACAAAAAGTGTCTTCCCGTAAATTCCGTCTCGATTCTTAAAAATCAAAGGGTACATAAAAAGTCAAGAAGTACTGTTTCAGTCAGTTAATTCAATTTCCTTTGAGAATCCTAGAAAATCATCGAGTTACGAAGAAATAATCAAATCCTAGCTAACCCGAGAAATTATCCTTTAATCCATCCATCCTTTAAATTGTTCACTTCGAGTCAATTTTGTCTTTTCTAAGAAATATCATAAATCCCTTAAAATTACAAAGAAATAAATTAAATAATCAAATCCTGTACGTTTCTGTAAATTCCTAGAAAACACAGAAAATATTCAGTTACAAGTTACTATGAAATTCCCAAAAAGTGTTGTTTTAGTCGATTAATCATGTCTCGTTTCAAATCAAGTCATCACGAAGAGATACTGAAAAATAGCAAAGTTACTATGAATCCTAAAATTGCAAGAAATAGTCGCAATTTATCTTCATTTAGTCAGTTGATTCAATCTCCTTTGAGAATCGTAGAAGTCGTGAAAAGTGTCTAAAAGGTAGTTTCCGTACATTCCTAAGAAGTTTCAAAAAGTGCTGTTTTAGTCCGTTAATCCAGTTTTCTTCAAATATCCTAAAATAATGTTGAATCACTATAAATTCCTAAAATGCTAGAAATAGTCTAAATCTATCTTCTTTTAAGTTTACTGTTTTAGTTGGGGTTAGTTCAGTTTTCTATGTTTTCATTAAATTATGCAAGTTCCTATAATTACTTTGTTTTAATCAGTTGATTCACACTCTTCAAAAATCCTAGAAATCTCAAAAATAGCTGTTATCTTCCAAAGTTATGTAATCGGTTAATTAGGGTTTATTGTGTTTCTTTTTCAGAATCCTAGAAAGCCCAAGTTTTTGTAAATTCCTTCGAAATGGTATTTCAATTATGTAGTTCCAATTGAATGCAGTTTCTTCAGAAGTCCCAGAAATCACACAAATGTTCAAGTATCTGTATATTCCTTCGAAGTAATGATTTAATCATTTAGTTCCTATTTCTCCAATAATCCTAGAAGTCACACAATTGCCCAAGTTTCTTGTTAATTCCTAAGAGCACTAAAAGTTACTGTTTTAGATAGTTAGTTCAGATCTCCTTGTTTTCTTTCTATTTCAATAAGTCCGAAATGTCCGATTCAATCATCAATACTAGTACTTATGTCTAGTATTATTTCCACCATCTCATATCTTCCTTATATTCCAGTAATTTCACACTATCCTATATCAATCTAATCCCTTCATAATATCTTCTGTACGTTTCGATACTTCCCCCCTTTCCATCAAATCCAAAGAAATACACTGATATCCATCCTTCCTTTCTAATCAATACTTCTCTCTAGCTACTTCCAAATAGTACCTACATTTCTTATAATATCCATAGTTCGTTCATCTTTTCCTATGTTCTCATAAGTTAGATTAGTTATCCCCATCGCCTAATATCTCTCTCAAATTCAATACTAGTATCTCTCTATTCTCCTCATTCCCCACGCTGTAATATCTACAGTCTTCTTATAAAATAATCATCAGACCTATAATCCTTCTCGATAATCATCAATATATCCTTCTAATCTAGTAAAATATCAATGTTCTCATAGTTCTCTTAATAATCCATCATCTAGCTATCAATACACACTCTTATCTCTCTCTCATTTATCTAATACTTCACCATCCTCTAGAAATCTCACAGTTCTTTTAATAATCCATCCGCTTCTCATCTCCCCCAATGCCCAAATCATCCGTCTCTCAGTAGTTCCCTATCCGTCAGGAATATAATGTCATAATAATATCCCATCAGTGTCTCTTCTAGTAGTTCCTTCTCTACAGTTCTTGTAAATTCCTTATCTAGTTCCCTTCTTCCTAAAATATCTCTCATAGCTATCCTTTCTATGCTCAGTAAATCATCTAGTCCCATCTAAATAGTCTTCTCTCAAAGTTACTCATAGTAGCTCTCCTATAAATCCTTCACAAATAGTTCTCTACTTCTATCATAATTCAGTTACTTCCTTCCTTCATCCCCATCTCCTATCCCTATAATAATAGTTCCTTCACTATCTCTCCCGCTCACATCTTCTAATATCTCTTAATCCATCCCTTTCCTAGTTCTCTTCACTCTCTCTCTAATCCCTACAATCCCCCGCTTGCGAGTTCCCTTGGAAATATCTCCGAATCCTTCCCTATATCCTCCCACTACATCCCAGTTCTCTAGTAATATCAATACTTCCTTCCCTAATCCCCCTTCAATACACATCCCTTCTTTCCAATCTCTCCCCTTCACCCTTTCCAGCTCATCTCATCTCTTTCCGTGCCTTCTCTTATCCCCACTAAAGCACTATAATCCCCTTCTCACTAGTCCCCTATTCATCATCCCTTCTAATAATATCTACACACTCCTGTCCCTCATCCCTAGTCCCCCCGTCGCTTCTAAATCCCATCCCTATTAGCCTACTCCTATCCCTTGTCGTTCGTCCCCCATTGTATCAATACTCTCTTCCCACACAAATTATAGCAATACTTCTTTCCCCCAATGTTCTAGTACTCCTGTCCCTCATCCTTCGTCCCCGATTGTATCAATACTTTCTTCCCTCACTGTAATATCAATACTCCTTTCCCTAATGTTCACAAATTCCTGTCCTTCATCCCCTTCCCGTAAAAGTTCAAATACTCCTTTCCCTCGTCCCCCTTCTCCTGAGTTCACAAATTCTCATCCTTCATCCCTTCCCAATTCAAATACTCCTTTCCCTCATCCCTATAATCCCCCTTTCCCCTCTCGCACCTTCTTAACTCCCTTCCTAGTCCCCTCTCTTCTCATCCCTATCCCACTCCCCCATTCCTTTTCCATCCCCTTTATAATCCCACCTTCCTTCCAAAAGCCTTCAATCCCCCTCCCTCTCTCTTATCCTTCATCCCTTCTAAAATACTCACCTTCTAGCCTTCATTCCCTTTCCTTTAAAGCCCCCCTTTTTCCTTCCCTTTCTATCCCCCTTCCTTCATCCCTCATAAAAGCCCCCATTCCCCCTCCTTCTTAAAATCTATATCCTCTCTAGTCCCCCTTTTCTGCTTCAGCATCGTCGTCGTCTTCTTCTCCTATCCTGCCAATCCTCTCTGCTCCTTTCCTCCTTCTCCTTTCTAATACTCACCTTATCTCTCATCCCTTTCTAGTCCCCCCTTTATCCTCTCTCTTAATCCCTTCTTTTCATCCTCTATTCCTTCCATCCCCTCTTAGTACACTCCTATCCTTCATCCTTATTCCGTGTACTCCCATCCCTCATCTCCTTTTTATAATGTTTCCATACTCCTCTCCCTCATCCCTTTTTTTTAATGTTCCCGTACTCCTGTCCCTCATCCTTTTTTTTATAGTATCCAAATACTCCTGTCCTTTATCCCTCATCCCCCTTTATAAGTAAAACCCCCAATTTCCCTCCATAATGTCCCTTAATCCCCCATCTTCTTCTATTCCCTTTTTCTAATACCCTCAGTTTCCCCTCTCAAATCTTATCCTCCCTAAGAATGTCCCTTTTTTAAGTACTATCCCAAATCATCTAATCTCTTTCCCCGCAGTATCTGACAAATAAATAAAAAATACATCATCTAGGAAATAAAGAAATCTCAATAGTTCTATCTAAATAATTACAAATTAATACTAACACCCGTGAAAATCTAAAAAATTCAAAATCACACTGGAAATGTCCCCCTAAATCTACTACACACTCTAAGTCAAAGAATAATCTCCCCTTTACTTCAAAATTCAAAGTTATTCAATTTCCCAATAGACAGTCAAATCTTCAGAATACAAATTACTTTAGTTTCTCTATCTTCCCTACATCCCCAAATTTCCACAGTGCATCCTGACCCTCACAATACAATTTAATAATCAATATATACCACCCTTTAATGTGTCACTTTTTTTTAAATATCTAAACTATCCTCTAATTATAAATAAATAAGAGTACATGTCTTTAGAAACACTTTACTCATCTCTCAATATAATGCAGACCATGTATCTCTTCTTCATTCATAGAAACACCAATAATATCCAATAAATAAATACAAAATATCAAAGTACAAGCTCTAAATCAGTCATAATACTGCGGGGAATGTTTCCAAAAATATAGACAATACCTATAAAAAGTTACTACATTTCCACAAAATAAGACAATCCTCTCCCCAATCCCAAAAGACCACTTTCCTATTCGTCGGGTAACAGGTTTAGAAATAATCTCACACAAAATCCTTCAATTCTGCTTTTATTAGTTGCAGTCAGAAGAAACACCCTTCTTTTAGTTCTAAAAGCTTCTTAAAAAATAATAATAATAATAATAATAAATAATATACAGTTACCAAATATACCACCACTCCAATGTATCACCTCGACAAGTACTCTTTCGACTCATCAAAAGTAATACAAAAAGAGTCACAAATTTAATAAATATAATATCCAGTTAGTAAAATACAAACAGAAATGTTATCAAAAATCAGTTAAATAATACATAAACCATAGAAAATTAGTTATTTCAATTTTAAATTTCATCTTTTATCAAAAATAACACTTTTCATAATCATAAAATCGAAAATACACTCATTTCCTATCTAGGAACGAAAAGTTTCTTTGCACTTTTACTAAATTCATATGTTTCTCTCAAAAATTCATTAAGAAACTAGTACCCTTCAATGTACTTTCAAATCTTTCCATTTATTTATCCCTTAACCCCTTTTACAATTCAAAAGAATCCATCATTTCTTGTTACACGAGTCATGAGCAATGCTAAAGAACCACACAATATCACAAACTGTACTGCTCGAGTACCAATTACACATCTACTCGACTCTCAAATTTAGAGGAAAAAGTACAATTCACTTTTCGTTCCTCACAAAATACTCTTCTTCTCAAATCCCTCGACCTATCACTACTTCTTACTTTCATCACTTACCTACCATTGGGTCCTTCCATTTCTCCCTTTTCCTTTCTCAGTTACTGTATGCATTTCATCTGTTTTCTCACAAAATTAATTAAGGAGCTTCAAACCTCCAATGCTTTCTTGAAGACATTGTCCCCTCGACTTATCTTCTGGCACCTATCACCAAATGCAAGTGTTCCGAGTACTTCATCCTTCGGAATCTGAAACAATGACAATTCATTGCACCTAGTCCCATGAGACACCACATAATAATCTTTCGAATCCATCCCTCCTCAGTCATAATACCTACTTTCATAGCTCGGAATGTGCAAATTCTCAAACTATGCAAATCTAAAATACAAATAATCCTCAAATACTTCCAAAGGCACCTTTACGTGTTCCACAAATACCTTCATCCGCACACCCTGACAAAGTACGATGGGGTTATGTCCGAGGTGATGGAGCCATGGCTCGTATAACCTCAGTTCATCTTCGAGAATGTTATGTGGAATCCTTCGACCAATTCCAATTTACACCAGTGGGTTACTTCTTGTCCCCAGTTTTCAAAAATTACTTCCGAGACAATCGACACACGTAATCAAAGCCCCAAGGAACGAATTGGGACAGTGTGCAATTATCACCCCACACAAGTTCTCGACAATGTCTTCAAAAGTATCAAAGTTCTGGTAAACTTCAACTTTCAAATTAGTGGACCGCATTTTCCACAATTATTATCAATGTTTTAAACAATTACACTTCTTTTCTTAAAAAATTGCCTAAATTTTCAATCGAAATCTTCAAACTTAAAAATAGTAATAAATAAATTAATATAACCTCACTCTACTCTGTCATTCCAAATCGCATGATCGAATTGCGACTTACTTCTCATCTTCTATTTCTCTCGTGTAAATTACCACCGCTGACTGCTAATGTTAACCTTAAATTCGTCAATCGAAACCCGCCAAGAATTACACACGTACAGTAAATGTACAGTGTTGGGGAAATAACTTTGCTACTTTTCTACTACCTATTTTAATCGTGGTTAGTTCCGGTTAGCCTTTCTAATTTTCTAATTCTAAATAATAATTCCTCAATTTACAAACATTGCTCTTTCCCTTTCTCTTCTGTCCAAATAAAGTTCTCGATCGTCGGTTAAATTTGACAAAGTTATTTCCCTATACCCTGTACAATTCACATAGAACCTACGTCCTAACAGTCTATTTCACACAAGACTAAAGCACTAATAAATTTCTAAAATAATACAAGTTATATCTCACCCACACAGTACGTGAACTACACAAAGAATCTACTACTATAGGAAACGCAGTATAAAATACTAATCAATCATAAAATGTAGTACAAATTTGGAAAAGTAAACGAGCAAACGAGCAATTCCCTACCTCTCTTTTTCTTAACTTTCCCAGTTCTAATAAATCCTTTAGAACCGTAAAAGTACCTACTAGTAGTGCCAGTTTAATGTTACCCCCATAATTTGCACACGTGGCCCACTTGTGTGCAAATTATGTGAGGCATCCTAAAAAGGCCCCTTCAGTCTACATAAATATCCTACTTATACATAATTAACCCTATAAAAATATTATCGTATATACACAATATCTTAATTTAAAAACAATTAAGACCATTTCTTTAAAAATCGTTCAAATTCATCTTCCTTTCAATGCTTTCTTAAGAAGACCTTATTCGCTATATCGTTTAAATTCATCTTATCACTTTGCCCACTATACTCAAAATAAACCAATCATATTTTCCACCTTTTTTCTTATCTCTTCTCTTCTCCAATGAATACTGCACCACAGTGCTCCAATCTCTACTTCTCACTTGACTTGTCCACTGCTGGAAATGCTTTTTTCTTCCAAGTCTTTTTCCTCATCTTTCAGAATAAATCTTATCTCCATTCACCAGTTCCGGCCCCTTCCTAAGCCTCTTTCAAATCTTCCCCTTTGTCCTTAGTTCCAGTTACATCCTTTCTAAGACCTCACAATTTCGGTGAATAAATTTCGTTCACCATTTTGTCCAAGGATCCCCAAGTTATCCTTAAAAACAGACTTTTTCCAAATATCCTCCGGGAAAAATTCCTCAAATGGCTTTTCTACGCCCTAAAGTTCCTCTACAATTTTAGGAAGCTCCTAGCTGACACATATCTAATGACTACATACTAACACTAATGAAATATAATAATGCAACTTCCCTTATTCTATCCCTCCAAACGTGTTTCTCACAAGTTACCTAATACCCTTATAAATATCACTAATTTTAATATACATGTTACATATTCATTTGTTCCTTCTAAAAGCTCTAATTACTTCCCTCTGAAATACATGTACTTTCTTACTCTTATCCTTAAAATTCACAAGAAATAATCTTTACTTTCTTATTAACTATAAATACATAAATGACCTACTGGCAAATTCTACTTTTCCAATATACATTCCTTCCCATTTTTCTTACATATGCTCAAGTTATCCTTCCATATATTAAATAATGTCCTATTCTTATGTTTAAATCCCTCCTCTTCTTTTGCACCCACCATTTACTTCTAATTCCTATCTTTTCCAATTTCTCTCAAGTTTTGCATTCTATGTGCATGTTTCTGTTACATTTTTCCACCTACATCTCCTCCCTCAAAAGAAAAATTGCCTAAAAAGTCCTTTCCTATGTCCCTACCTACTTAAACTTACTATGAACACCCCTAATATCTTAACAGAATTACTTCACCTAGCATATGCATCGACAATTTCAAATACATAATTCCTGTACCTTCACAAAAATCATCAGTACCTTTACACTAAGCTTTCCTATCTGATATAAATATTCAAATCATCTAAACAATTACAAATCATGTACCTAGTTTTTCCTATAAAAAATAATACATCCAATTTACTTTCTATTCTAAAGTACTACATCTTTATCCCTAACACTTAAATAATAATCACAATGTAATTCACAATTCCTACAATATCTACTAATTTAAAAATAATATACTTTTCCTATGTTTATATAAATAAAATCTAATCCTCAATTATTTCTAATAATACTTATAATGGTGAATCTTTCACCTTACACTTCCAAATACCAATCAAACACCCTACCTACTGTACTAACTTATAAAATCACCCTTTACAGTAATATGGTGCCCCAATTAAATACTCTACTTTCTCAAATTACAATTCCACAAGTCAATCCATTAGTTATGGTACAATTTTTCACACATTTCCTTTTAAATTAATCAAATATCTTTCTGATACATCACTAGACACTAGAAAATTCTTAATTAACTTTCAAAATTAAACTCACAAATTACTTATTAACTACAAGCAAATTCCTATTCTTCTTAACATAAGAAAGCAATCTCGTAATAATCCACTTATTTGCAATCCTCCAAATCTCACAATCTCCTTCCTTGTGAAAAAATACTTTGGCCCTTATCTTTTTCCCTTTCCTGGGCCCCAGTCAGCTTCTTCGATCATTTTCACTTTTGCTGTTCTCGTAATTTCCTACTTCTCTCTTGCCAAAGTTCCAAGAATCTATATCAGTGAGCTTCCTCTTTCCTTCCATTATAAATCTTATTCTTTTTGCTAAGAGGAAATAAATAAACCACTGTCCTTCGATAAAACTACAAAGTACTACCTTGCTATCTTTTTGCCCTTAACTTAAGTTCTTTTGAATCCGACTACTCCACTGAAAAATCTATCTTTCCTATCCTTGAATGTGAGCAATAATCCAACTTTCGATAGAAGTTTTTGGTAAAGTTCCTTGTCTATATCTCTGGCCCCTCCGTCATTGGTGATCAGTCGAGGGAATCCACTATGATCTTAATGGTTCCATCTTTTTATGTCAAATCTGTGGGGCAACCCACCTTCTTTCTTCCTAATTTTTAGGTTAAACGTTCGATCCTTCCTGCTAGGTTTTCTGTTGAAAAACCTCACTACTAATCTGGTGCTCATAAACCTAACCTAAAAGGTATTTCCTCCAGACCCTTTCTTTCTGTGTTCTGTTTTTCGATGAGCCCCTCCGTTTGCTTCCTGTAAATGTTTGCTTTTAGGTCTTTAATTTACCTCTTTCTTTGTAATATTTCCCCATCCACGTTTCCATTTCGAATTCCACTGTTCCAGTAAATATTATCCAAAATTCCGGTATTTCTTTACTTTTTCTTACTCTGTAAATTTCTGGATCCCAATCTTCTCATCTCGAATCCCGTAGATCATCGATTCTTTTATTTTTTAATAAATTAACGTCCAAAATTTTACGTCTTTATTTACTTTTTCGGAATACTCGTGACGATCCGAGAGGTTATCCCGTTCTCGTCTTTTACCGTTTTAACTTCCTTTCCGAACCCTTAAAAGATGGAGCCACGCGAAAAACCCACCGCTTCCAAAGAAACGAGCGTATAGACATTCGCGATTTTCACGATTCCCTTCGTCTTCATCTACTCGGGATTCGAGACCAGTTAACGGCAACGACGCATGTCGCCGCCATCTTATCGGAAAGTGCCGGGAACTAAGGCATCTTTCATGCTGGCCCCATGAAAGATTCCCGCGTTCCCCCGCTTTCTAGGGGATGGCTCCGATGTGTTCTCGACGGTGTCGTTCTGCCGAATCCGAAAAACGAGGTTGAAGACCCCCAAAGAGGGGTCGGTCCAAAGTGGCCGACTCCTCGCCAGGTTACCTGGAGGCCAATCGCCTCCACGTAACTTTGCGTCGCGTCTGTCACTTTGCCGGGCCCTCTTTGGGCCCGGTGTCGTACAGTGTTGCCGGCTTGTGCAAGAAATCCTAAAATTTTAAGAAATTCTAACCCGGATCAAAATCCCCAGTTTCCTCTGCCAACAGTTCCCAATTCCCCCCTTTTCTCTCAAAATCATTTTCACACCTTCCCCAAACCGGGAATCTCAATTAGACAAAACCACCCCCGAGTTGTTTCGGGCAGTAAATGTGTTAAAAAACCACTAATAAATCCATCATGTATCAATTATTACTATTCCTTCCTCGGTATCCTTTACTACACGTGTTTTTGTTTCCAAATTTTCATAATAATTATTAAAACAACCATTTAAATCGAATAAATGCAAATACTCATGACCTAATAGTAATAATTGATACATCATCGGTTTCTTAGGTGTTTTTTAACACGTTTATTGCCCGAAACACCTCTGGGATGGTTTTTCCTATTTAAAATATGATGATAAATAATTTCCCTGAGCAATGAATTTGTTAAATGTGCTATTTCACCGTGAAATTCAAAGATCAAATGAAAATTAAATCTTTCATTTTAGTTTTTGGGAGAAAAGGGAGGAACTGGCAACGTCGCAAAAAAAACCGCGAATCCTCATCTAGGTTAGAATTCCTTCAATTTTAGAACTTGCAATAATAAAACACATCCATGCAATACTAAACTAAATACTTTGGCCCACTTTTTTGTAACAAAACTTTAAACGTACTTAGGTCATTTTAATTTAAGAAGGTTATAAATAAAAATAACCTCATTGTTCTAAAATTTTCCACACCCGATATCTTCAAAACCAAACCTTTACGACCCTATGTTGGTATGAAATTTTCTTCCAAGTAATTATTCTATGTACTCTTAAAGTTCTGCTACAAAAAAGCAAAAGAACAAATCGAGGTAAAAGCTGTAGAATAAATCACAAAAACCTTAAGCAAACTTACCTGCAAAAATTATAACTGCATGCAAGAAAATTCCAGTGAAAGCTTCGATAAATATCAAAGTTTAAAAACAATTCACTTTATTCTTATTCCACAAATAATAAAGGCCCTTTGGAATAATTAACATCTTAATAAACAATTTTTCTTAGATACCCTTAATAAGAAAACATCTTTTTCCCAAAGCATTTAGTAACGAAGCTTCTTTACTGTTTAGACATCATTTTTCCCAAAAACCTTTCTTAACGAAACTTCTTTACTGTTTAAACATCAATTTTCCTAAAACATTTAGTAACGAAGCTTCTTTACGGTTTAAATATCATTTCTCCCCAAAACTTTTAATAAAAAGACAAAAAATTCTTTAAAACATTAGGTATCACTTCACCTATTTAAAATCTTAGTGGTTGTTTCCACCTCTGCTAAAAAGTACTTGCAATTTAATACAAAACCCCAAAAGAAAATCCTTTTGAAAATAAAATCCACTTATTTTTGTATATTTACACTTTTCCTATAACCCCAGAAATATCAGAGGTGGTTCGTTTTCAAATTAACACCCTGTTAGAATACTCTTTCCAATTCTTTTCAATATTATTTTCTTCAACTGCTTAACCCTCAAATCTGACACAATAAGAATTTTAAATTCCTACCTTTTTCTGTCGCCTTCCGGAATACTTCCATTGGTAGGCACCTTGCACTTTCCCAGATCACACCATCTTTATCGCTGCATTCGAGGTAGACGCACACACACACACAATTTCACATCCTTTGGCTGCAGTTCTTGTCCTGGAAGGAAAAGAGAGGCTACTATAGCACATACTTTCCTCGAAGAATTTAATATTCAATATCCTTAAACACGAGAACTTTGGAATCTTTACATTTCATCCTGGCAAATCACACTACATGACCTCAGAATATGAATACCGTTTGACTCAAAACAATCACATCTTTATCAAAAAGCTGCTTTACTTGTTAGACAAATTCCTTCATCCACAGCTCGAATAACCTTAGTTTGTCTTCGAGAATGTAGTCATTCCTTTAATAAGTTCCTGTACCGAGCATATTTACCCACCTCGGCCCCCACGCCTGACGCCCCTGGGTGGGTTGCTTCTTGTTCCCAGTTTTATAAAATAACACTTTTACACCGTAAGCACATCTAATCAAAGTCTCAAAGGACGAATTTGAGCAGTGTGCAGTTATCACCCCACCGGTTCTCCGCGATGTCTTCGAAAGTATCGGAGTTCTGGTAAATTTGTACGTTCAAGTGAATGGACGATATTTTCTACAATTATTGTTCATTTGTCGAACGATTAGACTAATTTTGTTAAAAATTAGTCATACGCCTTAACGTCTTCGAAATACAAAGTAAATATGGCGACGTAACCTCTCTCCGCTCTGTCAAAAAGTTCTTTTTGACAGAAAATGGTCGAGCTACGCGATGCGTTCCTCGCGACCTACTTTTCGTCTTCCGTTTCTCTCGTGCAAACTTCGAACGTCAATTTTCGGTGCAGATGTCGGTTCTGATGGTTCCCTCGGTACGATAACTTCCGAAAATGCGCGGGAATCATCCCGTCCTCTTTCTTTTCGTTACTTCCTCGTCTCCTTGCTTATAAAAGCAATGTTGCAATTTAATATTAATTTCGTCGTCCTTCACAAGTAACTAACGATGACACCCACTTATCCTAATTGTACGGAGTGTTAGGGAAATAACTTTCCTACTTTGATTTCTCCTTTTCTAAAGAAGTATCCAAATGAAACAAACTAAAAGACACATTGCCAATTCTTCAAATGTGTCTCTCTTTTTCCAAAGAAATCAAAATAGTTACGTTTACGAATCTTCTTCCTCTTTCCTATTCCGAAGTTATTTCCCCGACACGATGTATAATTAAAATAAAATGGCAAATAATGATCTCTCTAACGAAAGACCAAAGCACTCGTGAAAAAATTCTTCCATTTAAAAACAATTTGTAAAACGCACAAATATAAAATACTTTTCCGTGTTTCTTCAAAACGAAATATATAGAAAAAGCATAGAAACATAAACTAGCAAATTCGCCACCTCTTTTTGTCTCTACCGTCGCAACTTTCCCAGTTCTAAAAAACCCTTTAGAACCGTGAAAATACCTGCTAGTGCCAGTTTAATGTTACCCCAATAATTTGCACACTTGGCCCACTTGTGTGCAAATTATGTGGAGCATCCTATTATCTCTTTTACCTTAGTTTACAATTACAAAAATTAAAAACTAATAAATATCCTACTTATGCCTAAATACTATTCTAATTTAGAAATAATTAAGACAATTTCTTTAAAAATCCTTAAAATCTCTAATGTTCTATAATCCATCTTCCTTTTAATGTCTTCTTAAGAAGACCTCTTTCTCCACATATCGTTCAAATTCATCCTATCACTTTCCCCACTCTCCTCGAAATAAACCAATCTTGTTAATTGTCTTTTCTCTTATACAATGACTACTGCAATCTCTACTTCTCGCTTCACTTGCCTAATGCTTTTTCCTCCAAGTCTTTTCCACTTCTCTTCTTTCAGAAAAAATCTTATCTCCACTGACCATTTCCCTTCCTTCCTGAACTTCTTACAAATTTTTAAAAGCACCGAATCCGAATCCCTAAATCCTCTAAATTAATCATCCCTAGTTCCAATTAGACCCCTTTTAGGACTCCACAATCTCGGTTTTTTCCCATAGTCAATTTTCCTGACTCCACAATTTCAGTCAATAAATCCTGTTCACCATTTTGTCCAAGAATCCCCAAGTTATCCTGAAAAAACAGTGTTTTTCCAAAGATCTTCCAGGAAAAATTCCCCAAATGGCTTTTCTAAATCCTACAAATTTCTTCTCAAATTTGAAAAAACTCCTAATTGACAACGACTGCTTACTAATACTAATAAAATATAATAAAGTAATAACTTCCCTTATTCTATCATTCCAAATAGGTTTTCCATAAATTATCTCTAATTTTAATGTACGTGTTCATTTGTTCCTTCTAAAAGCTCCTCTTATTTACCTCTCAAATATACATAAGTTCTTCCTCACCTCTACTGTTAAAATTCAAAAGTAACAATCTTTACTTTCTTATGAACTATAAATACATAAATGACCTACTGGCAAATTCTACTTTTCTAATATACATTCTTTCTCATTCATTCCCATTTTTCTTACAAATGCTCGTATTATCCTTCCATATAATAAATAAAGTCCTATTCTTATGTTTAAATCCCTACTCTTCTTTCGCATCCACCCTACACACCTAATTGCTATCCTATCTAGTTTCTTTGAAGTTTTACGTTCTGTATGCATGTTTCTCGTACATTTTTCCATCTACCTCCCCTCCGTATCTTTTATCCACTCCCTCAAAAGAAAAATACCCTGAGAAATCCTGTACTATATCCCTACCTTTACTTACTATGAATACCTAATATTTTCACAGAATTACTTCACATAACATATACATCTACAATTCTATTTTATGCACATAATTCCTATATTGTGACAAAAATCATTAGTACCTTTACACTATTTCTTCTTACCTTATATAAATATTAAAATCTTCTAAAAAATTAAATATCAATACTTACAGAAATCTATCTAATTTTTCTCCTTAAAAAATAATATACACAGTTAATTTTCTATCTTAAATGACTACATCCTCCTTACCTATAACACTTAAATAATAATCACAATTTAATTTCCTACAATATCTACTAATGTAACAATATATTTTCACCATTTCTACATAAATCAATTTTAATCTTCAATGTGTAATAACTTCTGTTGTCTCTTACCTTTTAAATAAATTATTTCCAATAAGACAAATAATACTTATAATGGTGAATTTTCCAAATATCCATAAAACACCCTACCTACTATACTCACATACAAATTCAAAATAAAATTACCCTTTGCGATAGTACGGTGCTCCAATTAAATACTCTATTTTCTCAAATATTCAATTCCAAAATAATCCATAAGTTGTGGGACAATTTTTCACACAATTCCTTTTAAATTAATCAAATTTCCTTCTGATGCATCAAAATAACCGGGAAATTCCTATTCCTCTTAAGACAAAAAGCAATCTCCTAATAATCCACTTACTTGCAATCCTCCAAATCTCGTATTTCTCCTTCCTTGTGAAAAAATACTTTGGCTGCCTTTCTTTTTCCCTTTACTCGGCCCCAGTCAGCTTTTTCGATCATTTTCACTTTTGCTCTTCTTGTAATTTCCAATTTTTGTCTTTCAAATTTCCATGTATCCAAGTAACGACTCTCTTTCCTTCCCTTATAAATCATATCCTTTTCGCTAAGAAGAAATAAATAAACCACTATTCTTCGATAAAGCTACAATGTACTACCTTGGTATCTTTTTGCTCTTAACCTAGATTCTTTTCGATCCTCCACTCAAAAATGTGCCTTTCCTATCGATGAATATGAGCAATAATCCAACTTTCCTTACAAATTTTGGATAAAGTTAAGTGTGTCTACCTCTGGCTCCTTCGTCATTGTTGATCTGTCGAGGAAATCCACTATAATCTTAATGGTGTATCTTATTTATATCAAATCTGTGGAGCAACCCACCTTCTTTCTTTCTAATATCTAGGTTAAACTTTCCATCTATCCTCTTAGGTTTTCCTTTGAGGACCCTCACTACTAATCTCCTGCTCGTAAACCTAACCAAAAAGGTACTTGTTCCAGACCATTTCTTTCTGTGTTCTGTTTTTTAATAACTCCCTCTGTTTGCTTTCTGGAAATGTATGCTTTTAAGTCCTTAATTTACCTTTTTGTTGTAATATTTTCCCATCCACGGTACCATTTCAAATTCCACTGTTAGAGTAAATTTTATGGAAAAATCCAGTATTTCTTTACTTTCTTCTTACTTTGTAAATTTGTGGATCCCAATCTTCTAATCTTGAATCCCGTAGATAATCAATTCTTTTATTTTTTAATAATTAACTTCCAAAATTTTACATCTTTATTTACTTTTTCCGAATACTCGTGATGATCTGAGAGGTTATCCCATTCTCGTCTTTTACCGTTTTAACTACCTTTCCGAACCCTTAAAAGATGGCGCCACGCGAAAAACCCACCGCTTCCAAAGAAACAAGCGTATAGACATTCGCGATTTTCACGACCCCCTTCGTCTTCTTCTACTCGGGATTCGAGACCAGTTAACGGCAGCGGCGCATGTCGCCGCCATCTTTTCGGAGAGCGCCGGGAACAAAGGCCTTATTCATGCTGGCCCCATGAATAATTCCCGCGTTCCCCCGTTCTCTAAGGGGATGACTCCGATATGTCGACGTTGTCGTTCTGCCGAATCCGAAAAACGAGGTTGAAGACCCCCAAAGAGGGGTCGGCCAAACTGGCCGACTCCTCGCCAAGTTACCTGGAGGCCAATCGCCTCCACGTAACTTTGCGTCGCGTCCGTCACTTTGTCCGGGCCCTCTTTGGGCCCGGTGCCGTACAGTGTTGCCGGCTTGTGCAAGAAATCCTAAAATTTTAAGAAATTCTAACCCGGATCAAAATCCCCAGTTTCCCCTGCAAAAATTTCCCAATTCCCCCTTTTCTCTCAAAATCATTTTCACACCTTCCCCAAACCGGGAATTCACTCATCATCATATCTCAATTAGACAAAATCACCCCCGAGTTGTTTCGGGCAGTCATGTCAATGTGTTAAAAAACCACTAATAAATCAATCATGTATCAATTATTACCATTCCTTCCTCGGTATCCTTTACTACACGTGTTTTTGTTTCCAAATTTTCATAATAATTATTAAAACAACCATTTAAATCGAATAAATGCAAATACTCATGACCTAATAGTAATAATTCGGTTTCTTAGGTGTTTTTTAACACGTTTACTGCCCGAAACACCTCGGGGATGGTTTTTCTTATTTAAAATAGGATGATAATTAATTTCCCTGAGCAATCAATTTGTTAAATGTGTTATTTAACCGTCAAATTCAAAGATAAAATGAAAATTAAATAATCCATTTTCGTTTTCGGAGAAAAGGGAGGAACTGGCAACGTTGCAAAAAAAACCGCGAATCTTCATCTAGGTTAGAATTCCTTCAATTTTAGAACTTGCAATAATAAAACACACCATGAAATACTAAATACACTGGCCCACCTTTTTGTAACAAAACGTTAATAGTACATAGGTCATTTTAATTTAAGAACGTTATGAAAATAACCTCATTGTTCTAAAATTTTCCACACCTGATATCTTCAAAACAAAACGTTTAGGAGCCTATGTTGGTTTGAAATGTTCTTCCAAGTAATTATTCTATGTACTCTTAAAGTCTTACTACAAAAAAGCAAAAGAACAAATCGAGGTAAAAGCTGTTTCATAAATCACAAAAACCTTAAGCAAACTTACCTGCAAAAATTATAACTGCATGCAAGCAAATTCAAGTAAAAGCTTCGATAAATATCAAACTTTAAAAACAATTCACTTTATTCTTATTCCACAAATAATAAAGGCCCTTTGGAATAATTAACCTCTTAATAAACAATTTTTCTTTGATACCTTTAATAAGGAAACATCCTTTTTCCCAAAACATTTAGTAACGAAGATTCTTTGAGGTTTAAACATCATTTTTCCCAAAAACCTTTCTTAACGAAACTTCTTTATGGCTTAAACTTCAATTTTCCCAAAACCTTTCCAGAAAACCAAAAAAATTAAAAAAAAACCTTTCAAATAAGGTATCACTCAATCTTGCTACCTATTTACAATTTCCAATTTTATTCTTACTGGTTCTTTCCCTTCGTACTAGAAAGTACTTGCAATTTAATAAAAAAACACCAAAAGAATGTCCCCCTTGAAAATAAAATCCCCTTATTTTTGTATATTTACACTTTTTCTATAATCCCAGAAATATCAAATGTGATTCGTTCTCAAATTAACTCACTGTTGTAATACTATTTCGATTCGTTTTCAATATAAATTGTTTCTTTGATAACAATTATATTCTTCCTTTGCATAGTAACACTCCCTCAAATCTAGCAGCATAAAAATTTTAAATTCCTACCTTTTTCTGTCGCCGTCAGCTATACTTCCACCAGCAAACAGCTTCCACTTTCGGAGATGGCACGATCATTTCACTGCATTTAGGACGAACACAGACACACACACACACACACTATTTCACATCCTTTGGCTGCAGTTCTTGTCCTGGAAAGAAAAGAGAGGCAGCTATAGTACATAGGTTTCCACGAAGAATATAATATTCAATACCATTACTTAAACACCAGAACGTTGGAATCTTTGCAACTCACATTAAATAACCCCAGAGTACAAGTACCGATTAACTCAAAACAATCACATCTTTATCAAAAAGTTGCTTTACATTTTAGACAAATTACCACACGGTTATGTTCAACATAATATAACCACAGCTCTTATAACCTTAGTTTACCTTCGAGAAGTCAATCGATCGTTTAATAAGTTGGTGCACTAAGCATATCTACCCACCTTGGCCCCCGCACATCACACCTCTGGGTTGCTTCTTGTTCCCAGTTTTATAAAATAACACTTTTACACCGTAAGTACACGTAATCAAAGTCTCAAAGCACGAATTTGGGCAGTGACCAATTATCACCACAGAAATTTCGACACTGTCTTCAAAAGTATCAAAGTTCTGGTAAACTTGTACGTTCAAGTGAATGGACGACATTTTCGACAATTATTGTTCATTCTTTAAACAATTCGACCTCTTTTCTTAAAAAATAGCTTAAATGTTTAATCGAAATCTTCAAAGTTAAAAGTAGTAATAAATAAAGCAATATAACCTCACTCTGCCCTGTCGTTCAAATTCGTACGATCCCGCTGCGACCTACTTTTCATCTTCTATTTCTCTCGTGTAAAATTCCACAGCTGACTACTAATGATTCAACTTCGAATGGCCATTTTAAATGACTCAGTTTAGGTCCCTTCTTTACGACGACGTCCAAAAATTAAATCTCCTCAAATATCACGGTAATTTCCCTATTTGCTTTACTTTCTCATTAAATACAAAAGCAACGTTACGTTTCTAGCTTCGTCAATCCCAACTCGCCGAGGATTACACGCACCCGCCGTAAATATACAGTATAATATACAGTGTTAGGGAAATAACTTTGCTACCTTCGTACTTCCCATTCTAATCCTGGTTAGTTCCGGTTAGCCGTTCTAATTTTCTAATTCTAAATAATAATTCCTCAATTTACAAACGTTTCTCTTTCCTGTTCAAAAGAACTCTTCGTTCCAAATAATGTTCTCGATCTTCGGTTAAATTTAACAAAGTTATTTCCCTATACCCTGTACAATTAAAATAGAACCTACGTCCTAACAGTCTATTTCACACAAGACTAAAGCACTAATAAATTTCTGAAATAATACAAATTATCTCACCAGCACAGTATGTAGACTACATAAAGAATCTACTACTGTAGGAAACAAAGTATAAAATATTAAACAATCATAAAATGTAGTAAAAATACGAAAAAGCAGACTAGCAAATTCCCAGTTCTAATAAATCCTTTAGAACCGTGATAGTACCTGTTGGTGCCAGTTTAATGTTATCCCAATAATTTGCACACTTGGCCCACTTGTGTGCAAATTATGTGGAGCATCCTATTATCTCTTTTACCTTAGTTTACAATTACAAAAGTTAAAACTAATAAATATCCTACTTATACGTAAACAACACTATAAAAAATTATCATACATAATGTTAATTTAGAAACAATTAAAATAATTTCTTTAAAAATCTTTCAAATCTATGACGTTCTATAATCCATCTTCCTTTTAATATTTTCTTAAGAAAACCTCATTTGCCATATCGTCCAAATTCATCCCTTTATTTTACACACGATTCCACTTGTTCAAACCCTTCTCAAAATAAACCAATCTTGTTTTCCACCTTCTCTCTTATATCTTCTCCAATGAATACTGTACCCCCGTGCAATCTCTACTTCTCACTTGACTTGTCCAATGCTTTTTCTTCCAAGTCTTTTTTCAGCCCTTCCTGAGCTGCTTAGAAATTTCCAAAAACACCAAATCGCTAAACCTTCCAAATTCGTCGTCCCTAATTCCACTTAGACCTCACAATTTCGGTTTTTTCCTGTAATTACTTTTCCTAACTTCACGGTTCCAGTGAATATATCTCGTTCACCATTTTGTCCCAGAATCCCCAAGTTATCCTTAAAAACCAGTGTTTTTTCAAAGATCTTCCGAGAAAAATCGTCCCAATGGCTTTTCTAAGCCCTAAAGTTCCTCTACAATTTTAGGAAGCTCCTAGTTGACAATGACTACATACTAACACTAATAAAATATAATAAAAAAATAATGTAACTTTCCTTATTCTATCCTTCCAAACAAGTTTTCCATAAGTTACCTAATACCTTCATTAATATCGTTAATTTTAATATGCATGCTCATTTGTTCCTTCTGACAGCTCTTCTTACTTCCCTCTGAAATAAATGTTCTTTCTTAGTCTTATCCTCGAAATCCAGGAGGAATAATCTTTGCTGTTAACAAATAATCTACTAACAAATTTCTCTATTCTTTTATGCAACTATTTGCTTTCCTTCCCATTCTTCTTACATGTCTATATTATCCCTCCATATAATAAATAAAGTCCTATTTTAGTATTTAAATCTCTCTTCTTTAAAGTTTTACATTCTATATGCATGTTTCTCGTACATTTTTCCATCTACCTCCCCTCCGTATCTTTTATCCACTCCCTCAAAAGAAAAATACCCTAAGAAATCTTGTACTATATCCCTACCTTTACTTACTATGAATACCTAATATTTTCACAGAATTACTTCACATAGCATATACATCTACAATTTCAAATTTACAATTCTATTTTATGCACGTAATTCCTATATTGTGACAAAAATCATTAGTACCTTTACACCATTTCTTCTTACCTTATATAAATATTAAAATCTTCTAAAAAATTAAATATCAATACTTACAGAAATCTATCTAATTTTTCTCCTTAAAAAATAATATACACAGTTAATTTTCTATCTTAAATTACTACATCCTCCTTACCTATAACACTTAAATAATAATCACAATTTAATTTCCTACAATATCTACTAATGTAACAATATATTTTCACCATTTCTACATAAATCAATTTTAATCTTCAATGTGTAATACCTTCTGTTGTCTCTTACCTTTTAAATAAATTATTTCCAATAAGACAAATAATACTTATAATGGTGAATTTTCCAAATATCCATGAAACACCCTACCTACTATACTCACATACAAATTCAAAATAAAATTACCCTTTGCGGTAGTACGGTGCTCCAATTAAATACTCTATTTTCTCAAATATTCAATTCCAAAATAATCCATAAGTTATGGTACAATTTTTCACACAATTCCTTTTAAATTAATCAAATGTCCTTCTGATGCATCAAAATAACTAAGAAATTTCTATTCCTCTTAAGACAAAAAGCATTCTCCTAATAATCCACTTACTTGCAATCCTCCAAATCTCGATATCTCCTTCCTGATGAAAAAATACTTTGGCTGCCTTTCTTTTTCCCTTTACTCGGCCCCAGTCAGCTTGTTTGATCATTTTCACTTTTGCTGTTCTTGTAATTTCCTATTTTTGTCTTTCAAATTTCCATGTATCCAAGTAACCACCCTCTTTCCTTCCCTTATAAATCATATCCTTTTCGCTAAGAAGAAATAAATAAAGCACTATTCTTCGATAAAGCTACAAAGTACTACCTTGGTGTCTTTTTGCTCTTAACCTAGATTCTTTTCGGTCCTCCACTCAAAAATGTGTCTTTCCTATCGATGAATATGAGCAATAATCCAACTTTCCTTACAAATTTTGGATAAAGTTAAGTGTGTCTACCTCTGGCTCCTTCGTCATTGTTGATCTGTCGAGGAAATCCACTATAATCTTAATGGTGTATCTTATTTATATCAAATCTGTGGAGCAACCCACCTTCTTTCTTTCTAATATCTAGGTTAAACTTTCCATCTGTCCTCTTAAGTTTTCCTTTGAGGACCCTCACTACTAATCTCCTGCTCGTAAACCTAACCAAAAAGGTACTTGTTCCAGACCATTTCTTTCTGTGTTCTGTTTTTTAATAACTCCCTCTGTTTGCTTTCTGGAAATGTATGCTTTTAAGTCCTTAATTTACCCTTTTTTTGTTGTAATATTTTCCCATCCACGGTACCATTTCAAATTCCACTGTTAGAGTAAATTTTATGGAAAAATCCAGTATTTCTTTACTTTCTTCTTACTTTGTAAATTTGTGGATCGCAATCTTCTAATCTTGAATCCAGTAGATAATCAATTCTTTTATTTTTTAATAATTAACTTCCAAAATTTTACATCTTCATTTACTTTTTCCAGACACTTGACAATCCACGAGGTTATCTCATTCTCGTCTTTTACAATTTTAACTTCCTTTTCCGACAACTAAAAGATGGAGCCACGCGAAAACCCTACCGCTTCCAGAAAATTAAGTGTATAGACATTCGCGCTTTTGACGATTCCCATCGTCTTCATCTACTCGGGATTCGAGACCAGTTAACGGCAGCGGCGCATGTCGCCGCCATCTTTTCGGAGAGCGCCGGGAACAAAGGCCTTATTCATGCTGGCCCCATGAATAATTCCCGCGTTCCCCCGCTCTCTAAGGGGATGACTCCGATATGTCGACGTTGTCGTTCTGCCGAATCCGAAAAACGAGGTTGAAGACCCCCAAAGAGGGGTCGGCCAAACTGGCCGACTCCTCGCCAGGTTACCTGGAGGCCAATCGCCTCCACGTAACTTTGCGTCGCGTCCGTCACTTTGTCCGGGCCCTCTTTGGGCCCGGTGCCGTACAGTGTTGCCGGCTTGTGCAAGAAATCCTAAAAATTTAAGAAATTCTAACCCGGATCAAAATCCCCAGTTTCCCCTGCAAAAATTTCCCAATTCCCTCTTTTCTCTCAAAATCATTTTCACACCTTCCCCAAATTCACGGTGAAATAGCACATTCGATCATATCTCAATTAGACAAAACCACCCCCGAGTTGTTTCGGGCAGTAAATGTGTTAAAAAACCACTAATAAATCCATCATGTATCAATTATTACCGTTCCTTCATCGGTATCCTTTACTACACGTGTTTTTGTTTCCAAATTTTCATAATTATTAAAACAATCCATTTAAATCGAATAAATGCAAATACTCATGACCCAATAGTAATAATTGATACATCATCGGTTTATTAGGTGTTTTTTAACACATTTACTGCCTGAAACACCTCGGGGATGGTTTTTCCTATTTAAAATATGATAATAAATAATTTCCCTGAGCAATGAATTTGTTAAATGTGCTATTTAACCGTGAAATTCAAAGATGAAATGAAAATTAAATAATTCATTTTCCTTTTGGGAGAAAAGGGAGGAACTGGCAACGTCGCAAAAAAACCGCGAATCCTCATCTAGGTTAGAATTCCTTCAATTTTAGAACTTGCAATAATAAAACACACCATGAAATACTAAATACACTGGCCCACCTTTTTGTAACAAAACGTTAATAGTACATAGGTAATTTTAATTTATGAACGTTATGAAAATAACCTCATTGTTCTAAAATTTTACACACTCGATATCTTCAAAACCAAACGTTTACGAGCCAATGTTGGTGTGAAATGTTCTTCCAAGTAATTATTCTATGTACTCTTAAAGTCCTACTACAAAAAAGCAAAAGAACAAATCGAGGTAAAAGCTGTATCATAAATCACAAAAACCTTAAGCAAACTTACCTGCAAAAATTATAACTGCATGCAAGCAAATTCAAGTAAAAACTTCGATAAATATCAAAGTTTAAAAACAATTCACTTTATTCTTATTCGACAAATAATAAAGACCCTTTAGAATAATTCATATCTTAATAAACAATTTTTCTTCCATACCATTAATGACAAAACATCATATTTTCCCAAAACATTTAGTAATGAAGTTTCTTTACAGTTTAAACATCATTTTTCCCAAAACATTTAATAATGAAACTTCCCTACGGCTTGAACATAATTTTTTCCCAAAACCTTTCAATAAAACGAAAAAAAATAAATAAAAAAATTAGATATCACTCAACCTATTTAAAATCTTAGTGATTGTTCCCATCCCTACAAGAAAGTATTTGCAATTTAATACCAAACCCCAAAAGAAAGTCCCTCTTGGAAATAAAATCCTCTTATTTTTGTATATTAACACCTTTTCTATAATCCCAGAAATATCAAGTGGTTCGTTTCCAAATTAATACACTGTTGTAATACTCGTTCAATTCTTTTCGATATAAATTACTTCTTTGATAACAATTATTTTCTTTCGTTGCATAGTAACTCTCCTTCAAATCTAACACCATAAAAATTTTAAATTCCTACCTTTTTCTGTCGCCATCAGCAATACTTCCACCAGCAAACAGTTTCCACTTTCTGAGATGACACAATCATTTCACTGCATTCCGAGTGGACACACACACGCACACACAATTTCACATCCTTTTGCTGCGGTTCTTGTCCTGAAAAGAAAGGAGAGGCAACTATAGTACATACGTTTTACACGAAGAATATAATATTCAATAGCTTTAGTTAAACACAAGAATATTGGGATCTCACCAATCTTGCAACTCGACACTAGACAACCTCAAATTACAAGTACAAGTTGAATCATAACAGTATGATCTTTATCAAAAAGCTGCTTTAAGGCGGTACCCAAAATAAGTTTTCCTTGCGTTAGAAAAAAGTCAAATTTATCTAATCTGCGAATACTACAATAGTTATTGAAAGTTGACAATTACTAAAAACTCCTTTGACAATGAGTTTCTTCTCTTTCTTACCTCTTAATTTCTAATTCCACGGATATTCTATGGATCGACTAAGATGACACCACTTTTATTGTTGTGCTTTTCAATTTTAAATTCCACATTTTCTTTTCAAACGCACGCTTTTAAGTTAATTTGTTAATTTCCACATTTCGATATAAATAAACAAACGAAAAACTCTTACAGTACAATTATAAAAAAATGTCATTATTGTCATGCACGATGTGCAGAAAATTACCACAAACAAGAAATCTACAAGTTTACACGAAGAAGAAATCTGCAAAAACACACCAAAAAGAAATCTGCAAAACCACAAAAAGAAGAAACTTGCAACACAGACTCCCAGATGGCGCCACACATAAAAATCTCTTCTCTCGCATCCACCATTTAATCCTAATTGGTCCTGCTATGAATACCCATTGTTTAAACACGATTATTTCACATAACGTATGCATCAAGCAATTCCAAATTTACAATTCTATTTTATACACATAACTCCTGTATCGTGATAAAAATCATTATTACCTTAACATCACTATGTGTTCTTATCTTATATATTGGGTTGGCAATTAAATTCGTTCAGTTTTTTAGTTTGGAATAAAACATTTTTTTTTTATATGCAAAACAAATTTTAATCAATTATATATTGACCATCTTTATTGATAACCTCTTGCCATCTCTCTACCAACTTCATTATGCTGCGTTCATAGAATGACTGTGGCTTATCAGCAAAAAAACGATCAAGGTGGTTTTTAACTGCATCTTCATCTTTGAAGGTTTTTCCTTTCATTGAATTCTGCAGCGACCGAAATAAATGAAAATCGGAAGGGGCAAGGTCCGGTGAATAAGGAGGATGAGCCAAAACGTCCCAGCCAAACTAGAGTAATTTGTTCCGCGTGGTCAAAGATGTGTGAGGCCTAGCGTTGTCATGATGGAAGACAACACCCTTGCGATTTGCCAATTCTGGCTGCTTTGTGCGAATAGCTTCTTTCAATTTCGTTAATTGGGAACAGTATAGGGTTGAATCTATTGTTTTTCCAGATGGTAGTAACTCGGTGCCCTTAAAGTCCCACCATACGGAGAGCATTATTTTCTTCGGATGCAATCCCACTTTCGAGGTCGTTTGTGGTGGCTGGCTGCTGTGTCCCCATGATCTTTTGCGCTTAACATTTTCGTAAATGATCCACTTTTCATCACCTGTTACTATTTGTTTCAAAAATGGATCGCTTTCTTGGCGCTTCCGTAACGAATCGCAAATGGATATTCGGGTGATCAAGTTAGCTTCGGTTAATTGATGCGGTACCCAAACATTAAGTCGAGAAACGTATCCTAACTGATGCAAGTGTTTTTCTACGCTTGTATGAGATATATTCAATTTTGTGGCAATCTCTCTTACCGATTGGGATGGATCACTCTCGACTATAGCTTTTACGTCACTTGAGTTAATCTCAGTTGGACGACCGGAACGGGATGCATCGTCGATATCAAAATCTCCAGAACGGAATTTGGCAAACTACTTTTGACATATATGTAAGATTTCGGTATCGTTATTGAAAGAAAAAAAATAAAACAAAAGCAAGTTTTGAGGTACTTCTTTACTTGTCAAGAATCCAAAACCGAGTCCCCGATACACATGCCTTATCCACCCCCGAGAGCACCCCTCTCCTTTTTTTAAGAGCATTGATAAGCCACATTCCAGGCCTTTTCCCACGATTCCCTGACCCATCATCAATTTTTCTCTCGCCTATGTTAAGGAATTCATAAACAACCCTCTATCGTTTTCTCACGCTTATCTTAGAAGTAATTTACGGCTAACCCCCATGTCATTCTCACATGGTATTACTTGATGGTCTTAACATAAGCGAGGAATGCTCACACGGCCAATTCTGACACTAAATTCGCTCTCGAATTTGCCTCTAACAATTATTGACAAATAAAGCATACTTAATGAATTAATCTAAGTCTTAACAAAAATATACTCGATGAACTAAATCTAAGTTTTAACAAAAACATACTCAATGAATTAAATCTAAGTTTTCGACAAAAACATACTTAATAAATTAAGTCTAAGTTTTTAACAATAAAAGAATTTTCAAGGTGTGAAGCGTTACGGCTTCCAACATCAACAAATTTTTTTTTTTTTTTTTTTGTGCGAAGCGCTGCGGCTTCCAACATCAAGCTCTAAAATGCGAAGCGTTACGGCTTCCAACATCAAGCTTTAAGATGCGAAGCGTTACGGCTTCCAACATCAAATTCTAAGATGCGAAGCGTTACGGCTTCCAACATCAAGCTCTAAGATGCGAAGCGTTACGGCTTCCAACATCAAGCTCTAAGATGCGAAGCGTTACGGCTTCCAACATCAAGCTCTAAGATGCGAAGCGTTACGGCTTCCAACATCAAGCTCTAAGATGCGAAGCGTTACGGCTTCCAACATCAAGCTCTAAGATGCGAAGCGTTACGGCTTCCAACATCAAGCTCTAAGATGCGAAGCGTTACGGCTTCCAACATCAAGCTCTAAGATGCGAAGCGTTACGGCTTCCAACATCAAGCTCTAAGATGCGAAGCGTTACGGCTTCCAACATCAAGCTCTAAGATGCGAAGCGTTACGGCTTCCAACATCAAGCTCTAAGATGCGAAGCGTTACGGCTTCCAACATCAACAATTTTTTTTTTTTTTTTTTAATATATTTTTTGAATTGGTCAATGCTCACACGAGCCTAATAACTATAACAATAAGTAAATAACTAGTCATCTTCCATCTGGAACTCTCCAGGCCATATTCGTAACATATCAGTTGCGACTATCCTTTTGCGATTTGTTATTAAGTTTAGCAGTTCCACTCGATCATTCGGAACGAGTTTTGTGATTTCAAAAGGACCGTCGTACCTTCTGTCCAGTTTTGCCAAGTGAGAGTTTCCCGATGGATGGAAAACGATATCTCCTACATTAAAGTTTTTGTTAATTCTATGCGTTTTATCATATTTAGATTTCATGTACTCTCCATGCCCAAGGGTACGTTCGTATGCTAGTAGGCGATCTTTTTCTAGAGTATCAGTTATGGTGCGAGGAATAGCAGACGTTAGAGACTCAATGTTTTGGCTGGCTAGGTGTCGACCCGTTAGAAGATAAATAGGTGCGAATCCTGTAGTTTTTTGAACCGTTGTGTTTAGTGTACCCTGTAACTTTTCCGCGCTACTCGTCCATTCTGACTTATCTTTGATTGTTGTTCTCAACAAATCTAGTACCGTAGAAACATACCTCTCGACTTGGCCATTACCTCTAGGGGCGCTTTTGGCTACGCAGTGCTGCTCAATATTTAGGTCTGATAGATATTTTGTAACTAATTTGTCGGTAAAATTTGTCCCGCGGTCGGAAATTAGTCTTTTTGTGTTTCCTAAGATGTTCAAATAAATTCTTAATTTATCACAGGTTTCTGTTCCCGTTAGGGTTTTTATGGGAATCAAAAAAACAAATTTAGTAAAGGAATCTATTAAGATTAAAAGATGTTTAAATCCTTCCTTAGTTTCGGGAAAAGGACCGACACAATCGGCGTGTAAGGTGTGAAACGGAATTGGTACCTTTTTGATGGGATGTAGGGTTCCTTGTTTTGGGCCAGTATGTTTTTTACTCGCTATGCACGTTAAGCAATGATTACAGTATTTCCTGACAAATCGGGCCATTCTGGGGAACCAGAAGTAATGATTTATCATTGCAAATGTTTTATCTATTCCGATGTGGTTCTGTTCGTCATGAAATAACTTTAACAGACCAAATCGGCTGCCTTTCGGGACATAAGCACGATAGATAGGGGGGTTTTGTCCCGGGTTGATTTTTCGGAACAAAATATCTTTTTGACAAAAATATTCATGCGTTAATTTCCCTTCTTCTAATTTGGATTTAATTTCTCGTGTAACTGGGTCTTTTTTTTGACTGATTTTTAGCCAGTTATCGGTTGTAATGATATTTATTTGCAACGCGCGGGGTTTCTCTATCGGATTTCGACTTAAGTAGTCTACGTGCTGAATATATTTGCCTTTCCGATATTCGATCGTAAAGTTAAATGATTGTAAGTACAGCCACCAGCGCGCGACTCTCGGGACCAAGTCCTTTTTGTTTTGGGTTAATTTTAAGGCGTTACAATCGGTCACTAGCTTGAAGTTTATGCCTAGCAAATATACCCTAAAGTGTTTAACGGCTGTATACACTGCTAGAGTTTCCAATTCGTATGAATGATATGGGCTTTCTGTATCTGTGGTACGCTTGGAAAAATACGAAACTACTCTTGTCGTCCTATCTAAATGCTTTTGAAACAGTATCGCCCCGAATTGAAAACTTTGTACAAAACTCATTATTTAATTTGACAGTGAAGAAATGAATCTTTGCTATTTTATTATCAGATTTCCTTGTTCGCTTGTTTTTTTTTTGAAGCATTTCGATTCGTCATGACCCTGTTTGCGGCAAAAACTACAAGTTACGCGGGCAGGCCTTGTATCCAGTCCAGGTTCCTTTCCCGAATTGGGGCAGTTTCGTACTAAGTGTCCTGGACTGTCACAAAGATAGCATAATTTAGGGCCATCATCTTTCCCGAATGGATATTGGCGTTTTGTTCGAATAGGGGTGGCTTGTCTATTATTATCTATCATTTTGAAATTATTTAAGAGAGATAACAACGCAGCCACAGTGGTGACTCCACTATTAAACATTGCGGTTCGTACCGTTGCGTCTCTAACGTCACCCATTACGAGTTCTACCAACTGAGACTCCGATAAATTAAAGTTCAAGGCCTTAAGTAAGGAAATTTTCTTTCTAGCATACTCACAGTACTCTTTAGCGTCGTTGCTGGTGTATTTGCTGGCCTGGCGAAACCGCTCACTCAAGTTGTTTTTCGGCGGGTATAGGTCCGACAGTTCCGCCTTGAAGTTTTCCCAAGTTTTCTCGGAAGGCTGCCAAGCGTTGAACCATTCTTTGGCGTCGCCCATCAATCCACTAGCCGCCCGTGATAGAGTCTCGAAATCGGTCCAATGGAAGGTTTCTCGGAGCTTTTCGATCTCGGTTACCCATCTCGCTGCCCCCAAGTCGTCACTTGTTGGATTGAAGAGTGGTATTTGGATCGAGGTGACTACATTCCTTGAAGAGTTCGGTTGCGCTGCGTTTTCCCTCATTTGTTGGAGAGTTCCAGCTAGGACTTGGACCAAAGCCTCCATGTTCCAGTTTAGTCACACTCGCGATTTTGAAGAAGAAGGGAAAAAAAAACTTCCGTGTAACTACTCGGCGCTATTGAAGCACGACCAAAGCACTTATTCGCACACAATTAAGGCACTGATTAGGACACGACTATGGCACTGATTAGGATTTTATCCCACTTCTGATGTAAGATTTCGGTATCGTTATTGAAAGAAAAAAAATAAAACAAAAGCAAGTTTTGAGGTACTTCTTTACTTGTCAAGAATCCAAAACCGAGTCCCCGATACACATGCCTTATCCACCCCCGAGAGCACCCCTCTCCTTTTTTTAAGAGCATTGATAAGCCACATTCCAGGCCTTTTCCCACGATTCCCTGACCCATCATCAATTTTTCTCTCGCCTATGTTAAGGAATTCATAAACAACCCTCTATCGTTTTCTCACGCTTATCTTAGAAGTAATTTACGGCTAACCCCCATGTCATTCTCACATGGTATTACTTGATGGTCTTAACATAAGCGAGGAATGCTCACATATACGTTCTGTTAAGGCACCATTTCCATACACACGGCATATCTTTTTATGAACATCGGCGGCTCGTTTGCCTTTTTTAAAATAATAAAACAAAATGTGACGAAAATGCACGTTATTTCTTTCCATGTTCACCGCTACACTATATGTACGATACTTATGATAGCCAAACCAAAGTTCGTAGAAAATATAAGAGAAATCTGATCTTGCATGTGTTTATTTAATTTGCTTGATAGCATTCAGAAAAAAAAGCAAATCAGCATGAAACTTATATGGAAAGAAAACCGAACGAATTTAATTGCCAACCCAATACATATTAAAATCATCTAAAAAATTAAATATGAATACTTACCGAATCTCCTTAAAAATAATATATAGTTTATTTTCTATCTTAAATTACTACATATTCCTGATCCATAACACTCAAATAATAATTAAGACAAAACGTTAATATTTCATAGGTAAATTTATTTTAAGAAAGTTATGAAAAATAATTAAAATTTCTTCTAAAATTTTCCACACCCGATATCTTTAAAACAAAAGGTTTATGAACCTATATTGATATGAAACGTTCTTAAAAGTAATTATTCTATTCACTTTTAAAGTCTTACTACAAAAAAGTAAAAAAATAAATTAAACGTGACATCTATATAATAATTCACACCAAGCCTTAAGTGAACTTACCTGGAAAAATTATAACTACATGTAAAGAATTCAAGTAAAAGCTTCTATAAATATCAAACTTTAAAAATAATTCACTTTATTCTTCTTTAACAATTATCATTTTTCCCAAAAAACCTTTCAAATTAGGTATCACTCAACTTTGCTACTCATTTAAAATTCCCAATTTAAATCTTAGAGGTTTTTTCCACACCTGCTAAAAAGTACTTCCAATTTAATTTAAAAAATCCAAAAAAACATCCCTCTTGAAAATAAAATCCATTTATTTTTGTATATTAACACATTTTCTATCATCCCAGAAATATCAAAAGTGGTTCTTTTCAAATTAACTCACTGTTGTAATATTCGTTCGATTAATTTGGAATATAAATTATTTCTTTGATAAGGATTATTTTCATCAATTGCATGGTGACTCTCATTCACATCTAACACTATAAAAATTTTAAATTCCTACCTTTTTCTGTCGCTGTCAGGAATACTTCCACCACCAGGCAACTTGCACTTTCCTAGATATGGTACAATCTTTTTCGCTGCATTCAAAGTAGAACTACAATTTCACATCTTTTAGCTGCAATTCTTGTGCTGAAAGGAAGAGACAGACAGCTATAGTACCTACGTTTCCACAATGAATCTAATATTCAATATCATTAATTAAACACAAAAGTATTGGAATCTCACCAATCTTGCAACTCACACTAGATAACTTTCAATTACAAGTACAAGGTGAGTCAAAACAATATGATCGTTATCAAAAAGCTGCTTTAAGACGCTACCATAAATAAGTTTTCATTGCGTTAGAAAAAAGACAAATTTATTTAATCTGTGAGTACTAGAATAGTTATTAAAAGTGAACAATTACTGTACACTCCTTCGACAATGGGTTTCTTTTCTTTTTTACCTCCTAGTTCCTAATTCTACAGATGTTCTGTCGATCGACTGAGATGACACCACTTTTGTATTTTGCTTTTCAATTTTAAATTCCACATTTTCATTTAACGCACGCTTTTAAGTTAATTTCTACATTTCACTTAATATAAATAAAAAAACAAAAAACTCTCAGGATACAATTACTGAAAAATGTCATTATTGTCATGCACGATGTACAGAAAATTACCACAAACAAGAAATCTACAAGCACACACGAAGAAGAAATCTGCAAAGAGACACCAAAAAGAATTCTGTAAAATCGCACAAAGAAGAAACTTGCAACCCAGGTTCCCAGATGACGCCACACATAAAAAATCTCTCTTCTTTCGCATCCACCATTTAATCCTAATTGGTCCTGCTATGAATACCCATTGTCTTGACACGATTATTTTACATAACGTACGCATCAAACAATTCCAAATTTACAATTCTATTTTATACACATAACTCCTGTATCGTGATAAAAATCATTAGTACCTTTGCACTATGTGTTCTTATCTTATATACATATTAAAATCATCTAAAAACTTAAATAATAATACCTACCGAATATCCTTAAAAATAATATATAGTTTATTTTCTATCTTAAATTACTACATATTCCTGATCCATAACACTCAAATAATAATTACGACAAAACGTCGATAGTTCATAGGTAAATTTATTTTAAGAAAGTTATGAAAAATAATTAAAATTTCTTCTAAAATTTTCCACACCCGATATCTTTAAAACAAAAGGTTTATGAACCTATATTGATATGAAACGTTCTTAAAAGTAATTATTCTATTCACTTTTAAAGTCTTACTATAAAAAAGGAAAAAAACAAATTAAAAGTGACGTCCATATGATAATTCACAACAAAGCTTAAGTAAACTTACCACTACATGCAAGCAAATTCAAGTGTAAGCTTCTATAAATATCAAATTTTAAAAACAATTCACTTTATTCTTATTTGACAAATAATAAACGCCCTTTAGAATAATTAACATCTTAATAAACAATTTTTGTTCCATACCATTAATAACAAAGTTTCTTTACACTTTAAACATCATTTTTCCCAAAACTTTTCAATAAAACAAAAATAAATAAATAAAAAAACCTTTCAAATTAGGTATCACTCAACCTTGCTACCTATTTAAAATCTTAGTGGCTGTGTCCACCCATCCCTACTAAAAGATACTTGCAATTTAATAAAAAACCCCAAAAGAATGTCCCTTTTGAAAATAAAATCCACTAATTTTTGTATATTTAGAAATTTTCTACAATCACCAAAATATTGAAGATAATTCGTTTTCCAATTGACACACTGTTGAAATATGATTCAATTAATTTTATATATAAATTGTTTTTCTCATAACAATTATTTTTAGCAATTGTATAACTTTCATTGAAATCTAGCATGATGAGAAATTTAAATTCCTACCTTTTTCTGTTGCCGTCAGAAATACTTCCACTAGCAAACAGCTTCCACTTTCGTAGATGGCAGAATCTTTTTCGTTGCATTCATGGTGGAACTACAATTTCACATCCTTCGACTGCAATTTTTGTGCTAAAAAGAAGAGACAGTCAGCTATAGTACATACGTTTCCACGAAAAATGTAATATTCAATATCATTAATTAAACACAAGAACATTGGAATCTAACCAATCTTGCAACTCACTCTAGATAACCTCGAACTATAAGTACAAGTTGAGTCAAAATAATATAATCTTTATGAAAAAACTTTTTTATAAAGGTACCAAAAATAAGTTTTCATTACGTTAGAAAAAAAGAGAAATTTATTTAATCTATAAATTATACAATAGTTATTGAAAGTGGAGAATTACTAAAAACTCCTTTGACAATGAGTTTTGTTTCTTTCTCACCTCGTAATTTCTAATTCTACAGATATTCTGTCGATCGACTGAGATGACACCACTTTTGTATTTTGCTTTTCAATTTTAACTTCCACATTTTCATTTAACGCACGCTTTTAAGTTAATTTCTACATTTCATTTAATATAAATAAAAAAACAAAAAACTCTTACAGTACAATTATAAAAAAATGTCATTATTGTCATGCACGATGCACAGAAAATTACCACAAACAAGAAATCTACAAGTTTACACGAAGAAGAAATCTGCAAAAACACACCAAAAAGAAATCTGCAAAACCACACAAAGAAGAAACTTGCAACCCAGATTCCCAGATGGCACCACACAGAAAAAATCTCTCTTCTTTCGCATCCACCATTTAATCCTAATTGGTCCTGCTATGAATACCCATTGTCTTAACGCAATTATTTCACATAACATATGCATTAAGCAATTCCAAATTTACAATTCTATTTTATACGCATAACTCCTGTATCGTGATAAAAATCATTAGTACCTTTGCACTATGTGTTCTTATCTTATATACATATTAAAATCATCTAAAAAATTAAATATGAATACCTACCGAATCTCCTTAAAAATAATATATAGTCTATTTTCTATCTTAAATTACTACATATTCCTGATCCATAACACTTAAATAATAATTACGACAAAACGTTAATAGTTCTTAGGTAAATTTATTTTAAGAAAGTTAAGAAAAATAATTAAAATTTCTTCTAACATTTTCCACACCCGATATCTTTAAAACAAAAGGTTTATGAACCTATATTAATATGAAACGTTCTTAAAAGTAATTATTCTATTCACTTTTAAAGTCTTACTACAAAAAAGTAAAAAAATAAATTAAACGTGACTTCTATATAATAATTCACGACAAGCCTTAAGTGAACTTACCTGGAAAAATTATAACTACATGTAAAGAAATTCAAGTAAAAGCTTCTATAAATATCAAACTTTAAAAACAATTCGCTTTATTCTTATTTAACAATTATCATTTTTCCCAAAAAACCTTTCAAATTAGGTATCACTCAACCTTGCTACTACTCATTTAAAATTCCCAATTTAAATCTTAGTGGTTTTTTCCACCCCTGCTAAAAAGTACTTCCAATTTAATTTAAAAAACCCAAAAAAACATCCCTCTTGAAAATAAAATCCATTTATTTTTGTATATTAACACATTTTCTATCATCCCAGAAATATCAAAAGTGGTTTTTTTCAAATTAACTCACTGTTGTAATATTCATTCGATTAATTTTGAATATAAATTGTTTCTTTGATAACAATTATTTTCATCCCTTGCATAGTAACTCTCGTTCAAATCTAACACCACAAAAATTTTAAATTCCTACCTTTTTCTGTCGCCTTCAGTAATACTTCCACTAGCAGGCAACTTGCACTTTCCTAGATATGGTACAATCTTTTTCGCTGCATTCATGGTGGAACCACAATTTCATATCTTTGGCTGCAGTTCTTGTCCTGAAAAGAAGAAACAGGCAGCTATAGTACGTATCTTTCTACGAAGAATGTAATATTCAAAATATCATTAATTAAACACAAGAATATTGGAATCCCACTAATCTTGTAACTCACACGAGATAACCTGCAATGACAATTACAAGTTGAGACAAAACAATGATCTTTATGAAAAAACTTTTTACGACGGTACCAAAAATAAGTTTTGATTGCATTAGAAAAAAGGGATATTTATTACTAGTTTGTATGGTCTGTAAGTATTAGTATAGGTATTGGAAATGGAGAATTATTGAAAACTCCTTCGGCAGTGGGTTGGTTTTCTATTTTACCTCCTAGTTCCAAATTCTACAGATACTCTATCGTTCGACTAAGATGACACCTCTTTTGTTTTTTGCTTTTCAAGTTTAAATTCCACATTTTCCGTTCAAACGCATACTTTTAAGTTAATTTTCACATTTCAATTAATATCAACAAACGAAAAACTCTCACAGCACAATTACTGAAAAATGTCATTATTGTTATGCATGATGAACAGAAAATTCCTATAAACAAGAAATCTACAAATGCACACGAAACAGAAATCTGTAAAAGCACACAAAAAAGAAATCTACAAGTATACACGAAGAAAAAATTTATAACCCACGCTCCCAGATGGCGCCACGCCTAAAAATTCTTTCGCATCCACCATTTAATCCAAATTGATCCTGCTATGAATACCTTATGTCTTGACACAAATATTTCACATAACATATGCATCAACAATTCCAAATTTACAATTCTATGTTATACACATAACTCCTGTATCGTCACAAAAATCGTTAGTACCTTTATATTATGTATTCTTATATACATATTAAAATCTTCTAAAAACTTAAATATCAATACGTACAGAAATGTATCTAATTTTTCCCCTTCAATAATAATATATCACCGGTATCTTTAAAACGATTCGTTTATGGACCTATATTATTTTATAATTATTCTATCCACTGTTAAAGTTCTACTACAAAAAAGTAAAAGAACAAATGAACGTGAAATCTGTTTAATAATTCATGTTAAACCTTAACTGAACGTACTTGGAAGAATTACAGCTGCGTGTAAGAAAATTTAAGTAAAGGCTTCTATAAATATTAAAGTTTAAAAGCGATTAACTTTATCCTTATTTAACAAATAATAAACGCTATTTAGAATAATTAAGATCTTAATAAACAATTTTTTTCCAATACAATTGATAATAAAGCTAGTTTATACTTTGGACGTGATTTTTTAAAAATCTCTCAATGAAAGAAAAGATATTTTTGGAAAGGTAAATAAAACACCTTTCAAGTGGGGTATAATTCAAACTCCATTAGTGGATGCATGCAATTTATTAAAGAACCCTAAAAGAATATTCCCCTTGAAAATAAAATCGACGTGTTTTGGTATATTTACGTATTTTCTGTAATCGCTAAAGGTTCGTTTTCAAATTGATATACTGTATTGTAATAGTGGTTTAATTCATTTTATATATAAATTGTTTATTCGATAACAAGTTTCTTCAGTTGCATAACTTTAACTGAAGTCTAGCACTGTAAAAATTCAAATTTTTACCTTTTTACATCAACGTCAGGAATGCCTCCACTATCGAGGCTGATAGAATCTTTTTCGCCGCGTTCTGATTGGAACGACAATTTCATATCTTTTGGCTGCAGTTTTTGTGCTAAAAAGAAGACAGGCAGCTATAGTACGTACCATTCCACGAAGAATGTAATATTTGATATCCTTAATTATACACAAGAGTATTGGGATCTCACCAATCTTGCAACACACACTAGACAACCTCAAATTACAAGTACAAGTTGAATCAAAACAATGTGATCTTTAACAAAAAGCTGCTTTACGACGGTACCCAAAATAAGTTTTCCTTGCGTTAGAAAAAAGTCAAATTTATCTAATCTGCGAATACTACAATAGTTATTGAAAGTAGACAATTACTAAAAACTCCTTCGACGATGAGTTTCTTTTCTTTCTTACCTCCTAATTTCTAATTCCACAGATATTTTATCGATCGACTAAAATGACATCCCACTTTTCTTTTTTGCTTTTCAAGTTTAAATTCCACATTCATTTCAAACGCACATTTTTAAATTAATTTGTTAATTTCCACATTTCGATATAAATAAACAAACGAAAAACTCCCACAGTACAATTACTAAAAAAATGTCATTATTTTCATGCACGATCTACAGAAAATTACCACAAACAAGAAATCTACAAGTGTAAACGAAGAAGAAATCTGCAGAGGCGCGTCAAAAAGAAATCTGCAATGGTACGCGAAAAAGAAATCTACAAATCACAAGAAGAATAATTTTGTAACTCTAGTTTCTAGATGGCGCCACACTTAAAATTTCTCTTCTTTCGCATCCACCATTTGATTTTAATTATTTCTGCTATCATTTCCTTCTCCTCTAAAACTTTGCGTTCTATTATGTATATTTCTCGTAAGTTTTTCCGCCTTTATACACTTACCTACCCTCCGTATCTTTTATTAATATTAATCAAATTCTTCAAAAGGAAAATTGCCTAAGAAGTCCCTTCCTATATACCTCCTTTTACTTAATATAAATACCTATTGTCTTAACAAAATTATTTCACTTAGCAGATGCATCAGCAATTTCAAATTTTCAATTCTATTTTATACGCATAAGTCCTGTATCGTAACAAAAATTATTAGTACCTTTGCGCTATGTATTCTTATCTTATATAAATATTAAAATCATCTAAAAAATTAAATATCAATACGTAAAGAAATGTATCTAATTTTTCTCCTTAAAAAATAATATGTAAAATTTATATTCTTCTTATGTCACTACATCTTCCTCATCCATAACACTTAACTAATAATTAGGACAATATAATTCGCTACAATATCTACTAATTTAAGAATAATATAATATTTTCACTATATGTATGTTCGACTTATGATCAAAAAAAGGAATTCCTTGATTAATTAAGTTTCGATCATAAGTTTTTAACAGTTACTCGGGTATGAATTTATGGGCAACTGACTTATTTGTGTGGACGAAAAATAAATCTGACTAAATTGTTTTTGTAAGTGTTAGATTCAAATTTGAAAGCAACTTTATTCCTTTTTAAAAAACAATAAACTTCACTTTGAATATTTAAGATTTTACGATTGATAACAAAATTTGTTTGCGGTTTAAACATAATTTTTCCCACAACCTCTCAATGAAACGAAAAAAGATACTTTAGAAAGATAAATAAAATACCTTTCAAATGAAATATCACTCAATCTTCCTACCCATTTAAGATTTGAATGGTTGTTTCCACCCCTGTTAAAAGATACTTCCAATTTAATAAAAAACCGCAAAAGAACGCCACCCTTAAAAATAAAATGCACGTGTTTTAGTATATTTACGTATTTTCTGTTATCGCCGAAATATCGAAGGTGGTTCATTTACTAATTAGCATACTGTTTTGGAATAGTGGTTAAATTAATGTTATATATAATTGTTCAATAACAAGTTTCATCAATTGCATAACTTTAACTGAAATCTAACGCGGTAAAAATTTTAAATTCCTACTTCTTTCTGTCATCGTCAAGAATACTTCCCCTAATAAACATCTTGCACATTTAAAGGTGGCAGAATCTTTTTCCCTGCATTCAGGTTGGAACCACAATTTCACATCTTTTGGTTTTGGTTTTTATGCTCAAAAGACAGGCAACTATAATACGTACCTTTCTACAAAAAAATGTAATATTCAGTATGTTTAATTATACACAAAAATATTGAAATCTCAACAATCTTGCTTGAAGTGATTCAAAACAATATAAATGATGTGATCGTTTATGAAAAGACTGCTTTGCGACAGTACCAAAAATAAGTTTTAATTGTGTTAGAAAAAAGAGAAATTAATACCCATACCCACTACCATACAAACTAGTAATAACTAGTTTGTATGGTCTGTAAGTATTAGAATAGGTATTGGAAATTTATTCAAAACTCCTTCAACAACAAGTTTCTTTTCTTTCTTACCTTCTAGTTCCTAGTTCCATAGATATTCTATCGATCGAATGGGATGACAACTTTCTTGTTTTTTCCTTCTCAATTTTAAATGACACAATATTTTCATTTAAAACGTAAAATTTTAAGTGAATTTCCACATTTTAATTAATGTAAATAAACAAACGAAGAACTCACAGTCCGATTACTGAAGAATGTCCTTATTGTCATGTACAATGTACAGAAAATTACCACAAAGAAAAAAAACTGCACGCGCATACCATTCGGGTTTACAGATAACGCTACAAATAAAATATCAACAAGTAGATTTCTTAACGATAAAGTATATTTATAATGAGTAAATACATTTCTTCACTTCAAAGAAAAATTCATCGAAAAAGAAATCGGAGGCTCTTTCGGAATTGAAAATTTCACATATCATGTTCATTATTAATATGTCTATGTCAGGTTACTATTTTGTGGAGAAACAAAACACAAGTTTAGGTAACACTTCTTTATTTCTCTAGAATCGGGAATCGAATGTATTCCTTCTCTTTAAAATGGGTGGGAGTCACTCCATGTGCATCTGCTTTTCTTCCAAAGGACTGACACCATACCTTCAACATTCTTCCCACGCTTGCATCCCTTAATCATCCTCTTCGCATCTCCATATGTTTTTAGGCAAGATGATAAACAGACTTTTATCTTTTACCACAAATAATTTATTTTGACTAATACAAGTTTAGTCCATTTCTAATTTACAATAGGACACCAGCAGGTGCCTGTGACATTCCGCATATGCCCAACGATAAGTTACAACATTATGAGACATGTTTTTATTGCACTTACATTAAATGAGTTGATAAGCAACCCCATATTACTTTCATTATGAAAGCTCACATGTACAATAAAGAGAAGAAAAAAATCAATTTATTTGATAAAATGCGAGGCTTATATTTCTATGTTCCATAACGCATTCCGATGCGTAATCGTGAAAAATTGACCCAAGTATGTCGGTGCCATCATAAATTTAGCGAATACCCCTAAGTAGACAGGCAGACAGATTCTTTGTATTGGTAGGACCCTATGTAATCGATCGGGGTTCTGGTTTTCTCGCTATTCTGTCAACCAAAAACATCCATTATCATTCTTTATGGTATGACTTCCAGGAACCCCGGGAATAAAGGACACACTTGTGTTTAACATGCAAGGGGGGCAAAACGGGGCCAGCGGACAAAAAGGAAAAAAATGAAAGTTGAGGAAGGGAGAATAGTAATTATCGAGAGTTGAGATTGAGAGGTCTGGCCCCGGATTGTCACGTTTCTCATCCTTTTGATTAACATACGGTCTACCTTTTGTGAAAGAGATCATTGGCACAAGACATTTGTCACCACATACGGTAGTCAGTAAATATTCGTGTAAATATAAATTAGTGTAATCTTAGTGACATTCGTTCTTAGTAATAAGTTAGTGGTATTAAGTGACTTTTTCTTGTATTTGATTTGCGATTCATGGCTTCTGGAAACAATTCACCTTCTGGTCTTCCGACAAGTATTAAAAATTGTGTAAATTTTTAAAATCTTACAAAATCTAGCACTTCATAGTACTAGATGGAGAACTTAAGAACGTTTGACTGAACCAAAACTAAAGTTTGCAAAATTTGAATTAATCGAGGTTTGCTTCGATAAAACTGATTATTTGACTAATAACCATCAATTTATTACCAGTCGTTTGCTAATATATAAAAATGTCAATTTGATGTTTTTCTCATGCAATAAAATTGTATGTTTGTACAAAAAGTGTATTAGATGCGATTTAAGCTACAATATTTCTCCGACCTATAGAAAAATGAAAGGTTCTCAAATTAAAAAAAAAAACACTGCATATTTATTTCACCCAGTATATAATGATAAAAACTTCTCTAAAAGGGTAAAGACATCATGCGATTCTTAAAGAATTAGTCTAGAATTAAATACGTCAAAATCGGGCAATAAGTTTAAAAGTTATTTAACATCAAAGTTGTTGCTTATCGTGCGTTAATTTTGTCTAGGAATTTAGTTATAATATCACCTTTGATCCAAATGAATCCTCTTTCAATACCCAAGAAAACCCATACACTATCTTCATTGTTTATGGCATTCCGCAACTTTGTGTTCCTCTTCTGTCTCAATCACGTCCAACCAAATTTTATTTACAGCTGTGTCGTCTTCATAAAAAAACTCACTGAAAGGAATAAAAATGTTGAATTTGGTATTAGTGTACAAATAATCGTGTGTAATGTGGCAGATCCGACTTACAGATCCCAGCAGCCAATATTTGTTAGTTTCACTACCCATTGGATATTAGAAGCCAAAAATCAGTTAGAACTAATTTTTTGTATTTATCGTTGTTTACACCGTTTTTATGTATTTAAATATACCTTACACCATGAAAAAAATTAAAGAAACAGGAAACATGAAAAAGATGTAACGCGGGTTAAATAGACATATTTTATACATTTAAAGCAGATTGTTAATTTTTTTAAATAAAAAAAGTGACATAACATGATCTGTACGACTACAAATCTTACCTGTCTATTACATGTTTAGTCAATACGTTATCCAGATATCCCATCCTGTATAATTTCTTTATACCGTAACTGGCTGCTAAATCTCTGGAATTCTTTTTATTGATGCCTTCATCCAAGCACGTCTGAAAATAATTCGTGTCAGTTTTCTTCTTCAATTAGTTCAGTTAACCAGCTACATGATGAATTTAAATAATGTGTTGGAACATTGCCATTATTGAGTACAAATTTCGGGGTAATCAAAATTTAGAAAATAGCATAAAAAACTTCAAGTTATTGTTAATTAAAAAAATGTTACCACTTTTAGACTTTCGACATGTTGAAAACCGTGTTGTCAAGTTATTTTTAGTTTTTGAAATTTGACGAAAAACTTTCGATAGAAAATATTTCAAAATTAAAAAATGCATAAAAAATAAGACTCACATTGTTTATTTATTTAATAATAAGCCTTGTTGCATAGAAGAAGTTAGTAACAAAAAAATTCATTAATTTTTTTTAATCAGATTAATGCTTTTTGAAATATCTTCAATTGAACATTTGATCAAATTTACATATCATTCGTGAAAAGTTCGACATCAAAAATAAATTTGGACACACACCGCGTACGGCGTATTAGACCTCCAAAAATAGTAACATTTTTCCCATTTAACTGTACAATAAAAGTTAAAAAATCTTTATAACTTAAGATACAAGCGTAAAAAAATAGTATGGTTAGGTATAAAATTCGAAAGGATCGAAACATTTACTCAAAATTGATATTAATAATACTTACAACAATTGGTTTAGTACCAACTTCTAATACGGAATATGTTTTCCTATTTTCTAAAAAGTCTATGTAATGTATTTGGAGACTTAATAACTTTCCAAGGCATAGAATTTCATCACCTGGAGACATTGATCTCGAATTACTTCCTTCTTGATCAATTTTTGATTTGATTGAATCTTGATCTGATGAAGATTTCTGTTGAATTTGAATCTTCTGTTGAAAGAAAGTTTCAACTTAAATTAGTAAAATCGACACCTATCCATTTTCAGATAAACGTAATAAAAAACCTGGTTGTTACCTGCAAGTGAAACCACTACACTTTTTCCAAAATGATTAAGCATTCTATTAATTTTATCAAATGTAGACTTGATAATTTTCCTGTTTTTTCTCTTTGGCTTTTTGTTGGATGCAGGTACATTTGCGCTTCTGTCTTTCACTTCTGATAATTTTAATAGCCACGATAAAATATTTTCAACAACAAATTTTTTAGATTTTCCTTTTCCCGTTGCTTCCAAGTCACCAACAGTACATTTAGTAGTAAAGATTTTTTTATGAGATGGACCCACTTCATCAATTAATTCAAAGGCGACGGGTAAGGCTCTTTTTTGAGGGGCTTCGTGTACAAGAGATATTGGTTACTTTATGGATTCTTTATTAGATTTATAATTGTCGTCTACTGAAGAAAAACATTATTAAATTTAGACACATTTTAAGAGTTTTGTTCTTACCTCCATGAAGACAATCAAATGTATTCTCATTTTATTTCAAATTTTCTAAGGCTTTAGTCGCAGCAGCATGTTTAGCACTTTGAACATTGTGAGCTGTACCAAAGAACCTGTTTCCATTTATTTCCACATTGACAGTAAATGGACCTTTGGTATTACTCTCATCCTTTATGATATGTAGTGTATCATTTAAATATATAGTATCATTCAACTGTTTTATATAAGACTTTCTCCTTAGAAAGTCAATATTGTTTTCCACCACTGAGAATTGATCCTATATATACAAAAATAATTTGCACACTAAGTACTGAAAATAATTTTGAAAGAAAAAATCTGTACTTACCAAAACAACAGTTAACACTTTATAATTAACAAATAATCCCAATTTTGCAGCTAAATTGTTTAAGACAACTGTTGGTGTTAAAACCTTGGCATCTGTATCTTAATTAGTGGATGCACAAATGTTGTGTTTCTCATTGCTAAATTAGATGCATTCTGTCATGTCTTTTTAATACTTTTTTGAACAGCCGTAAAAGATTCATTGTTCACATTCAAGTAAAGTGATACTGTATATGTCCTGTTATATGCTGGATTCTAAAAATAGTTACCAGTCAATATGTTACTTTGCAACAAAATATATAGGTGTGTTTTAAGTTTCAAGTATTGAACAATGGTGTCTAAACTTGCTTCCTACTGAATAAGTTCATATGAATAACTAATAACATTATACTGTGCTAATTCATGGGTAACTTATTTGCATCTGAGTTTGAGATGTTATGGAATTTAACAAATTCTAAAAGGAAAGTAACAAGTAAAATAAAAGTTCATATTTCAAATTAATTCAAATTCATAAAAATGTAACTTCACTTGCCAACCTAAATTGCTGTTACCTATGAAATGAGTTTAACAATAATAATATCAATTAACTTATTTATTCATTTATGAATTATTAGTATTGTAGAAGGACAGAGAGGAATTTGAATCAATAAGGTGCATAACTTAGTTTCATAAAATTGCTTTCTAATTTCTAATGTAAGATTTTCATTTTCTTTATTTTATAACTAAAAGGTGAAAACTAATCCATTTTCCTAAATTATATTCATATAATTTTAATTGAAAAATTTGTCTGGTGAAAAATACTTGCAATAATCTCCATAAGTACATTGCAGATACTTTTTCTGCATGTAAAATGATAAGTGCACTTGATGATGATGACAATTTTCCTTATATTGGTAGATCCGAGAGAGTTGAGTACACAAAAAATAAGAGAAACGCCCGTTTATAATAGTTCAAAGGTTTGGCACCAAAGGGCACAAAATTGTAACCTCCAAAGAGATGAATCTGACAATCCAAATACGACGAATGAGTAAATCTAACCTGTAAATAATTTTTTTTTGTTGCCAGTATAGGCAATATCTCAAATATTCATAGGCAGCTACGCAGCCACTATTAAATGATATAAACAGAGAGACAAGTTAGAGATTTAATTTTCTCCACAGTCATTTAATTATTATCAAGTTTATTAAAATACTAACGCATTTCAGGGGCTTTAATTGTAACAATATCTCTCTGAATATTTATGTCATTCTCAGTCAAGAAAAGTCAGCTGCCTGGAACAATTTAGAAGTATACAAAACGAGTCTTAAGTAATGGTACATCGAGAAATTCTAATTTCCCCAAATGGAAATAGTACAATTGGAGTACATTTATCTTATTCCAAAAGTTAATATTAAAGAATATAGAGGGGGTCACAGTTGATTTTTTTTCATTTTTGTCTTTAAACTTTTGAAAGAATCAATAGAATTTAACTAAGACTCGTAACCAGTTATTTTTTAATATGAAAAACTCAAATATAATATCAATTTGGGTTTTACCCATAGAGGGCGCCATTTATGTTACATAAATTAGTATGTTTAATGTCCTTTTATTTTTTTAATTTTTGTCTATGAGTAGATTTCGTTTTTATTGACTCGTTTTTATTAAATATCTACAGAAAAAACATTGTATGGCCAATGTCTTGTGTTGGCGAGATATGTCCATTATCGCATTATATGATAAAATAAAAAACGCCACACACAAAAATTCTAAATAATAACAAATCTATATAGATGGTGGATAAATTTTGATGTTGATATAGTATATTAACTAAGGGGGGAGTAGCTAAAGTATATAGGGTGTATTATACAGAGTGGGCCAACGAAAACAAAACGGTTCAGGTTTAGGGTTCTTAAGATCACTAAAAGAAAAATCGATTGCACACGTGAATTTATTTGTCGAGAGAGAGATCTTTTAAACTTATTTCAAAATCCCTAGAGCAGGGTGCTATTCACCCTTAAAATCTTAAACGAAAAGTGAAGTTGAGTGACACCTTGTTTGAAAGGCCTTTCAATTTTCTTTTCAATGATGCCAACTTTGTGACTTAAGATATCATTTTGACATTTTAAATTAGAAATTTATTCATTTCATTTACAAAGACGCTTACCATTAAAATTATTTTAATAAATATTCTAACTGCTGTCCATTAACTTCCATGTAGTGACTCAAGTTCTTCTCAAATCGATGTCTCACATTATTGAAGTCATTCTGGTGTTATAAGATAACACTCGTAAATAATCTGCCACCATAAATCTTGTAGACAGATTGATTGAATAGCATAGGTCTTAGATTTTAAGTGTCCCCATAAAAAGAAACCTAACGGAGACAAATCTGGAGATCTTGGTGGCTATTTAATAGTACCCCTTTTACCAATCCACCTTTCTGGAAATGCTTGGTTTAAATACACTCGCACCTGCTGTGCATAATGCTGAGGAGCGTCGTTCTATTGGAACATTATTCGATTTGGTAAATAGCACTAATCGTTTTCCATTACTTGAATAATAGCGAGTTCGATTGCATTTTCCAACAGATTCAAATATATTTCTTTATTTAGGGTGCTAGGTAGAAAAACGGGTCTAACTAAATGGTCTCCAAAAATATCAGCCCACACGTTCAATTTTTCAGGATGTTGCGTGTGTCTTGTGAAAAATTCTTGGATTTACATCATTTCAGTAAAGACAGTTGTGACGGTTTACAATTTTATTGACAAAAAAAAGCATTTGTCAAAAAAATAAACGTTAAATAGTAAATGGGAATCTTGATTTGCTTGATCGCTAACAACTTCGCAGAATTGCAGTCATCTGTCAAAGTCATCCTCGTTCAGCTTTTGCACTAATTGAATTTTATAAGGACGTTATTTATGTTTTTTTTAATATTCTTCGTACGCTAGTTCGCTGTACACCCGATACTTTACTCAACTTCCTCGCACTTAATGTTGGATCTTGAGTTACGTGACCTATAATAGCTATTTCCACTGTTTCATCGATTACTTGATTTATATCACGTTTTTTGTCAAGTACCGAACCAATTTAGGTAAATTTTTGCACTAATTCGAGAACGTACTTTCGATTAATATGTTTATCTAGATGCCGTTGGTTAAAAATTTCAGCGAATCTGTATGCAGACTTATTATTTGAATATAATATTGCAATAATTTCAACTCTTTCAGCTGTAGGGTAAACCATTTTTGTACAATTCAAAAAATACAGTACAAATCACTGCTTTACTATCCTCTAGCGTAATACTGGCTAATGCAATCATTATAAAATTTTTTGTTTATGTACATTTTAAATTTAGAGATAAAACGGACATTCTATTTTTTATTAAAATTTATTGCTTTGCAAACATTCCGTCAATTCAGTTTATTGCCTTACATTTTCAATTTTTAATTTAATTCAATGCAATTTTAAAAGCGTTTAAGTTTCGACGGAATAAACATTGTATAATTCATAATTATTAGTTGGATAGCTTGAACATTTAATTAAGTAATACTAAAATATAATTATTAAATTATCTTTTTGATTTTGCAAGATTCTTTGTAAATGAAATGAATACATTTCTAATTTAAAATGTCAAAATGATACGTCATGTTACAAAGTAGACATCATCGAAAAGATAATTGAAAGACCTTTCAAACAAGGTGTCACTTAACCCCACTTCCCATTTAGATTTTAGGGGTGAATAGTACCCTGCTCTAGGGATTTTGAAATAAATCTAAAAGATCTCTCTCTCGACAAATAAATTGACGTATTCAAGCGATTTTTGTTTTAATGACATTAAAAACCCTTAACTTGAATCGTTTCGTTTTCGTTGACCCACCCTGTATATTTCAATATAGATGTGTATGAACGGCAACCGTGCAAATCAAATGTATTTCTGAAAAAAAAACCATTATATTCACACAAATCTACCAACAATACAGGTTCAGCAATAGGCCATTTGTGTAAAATTGTTGAGGTGTGATTGAAAGGATGAAAAAACGCTTTTCGATAGGAACACCAGGGAGTCTTTCAATTCCAAAAGAATGCTGAGACCGAATTTTTTAACTACCGTCATGACTCCTACGCCCTATTCATTTAATTTCTTAACGGGCTTCTTTCTATTCTCTTCTACTACAACTGCAAGACAGGTTTCAGTTAAAGCTTGTATTATAAATACATTTCATAAGAAAGAAAAAGAAATGCTTTTTATAACAATCACATTTTTTAAAATATATTAAAAATAAAAAAATATTAACACAATATTAAAACAGAGCGAAAAATCTACTTACTTTAATTTAGATTTTTTTTATTACTATCACTCGAAACACAATATATCGGGAGTTATACTTTATTGCTGCTACCGATAATTTAATATATTACAATATTTCTATACAATACGCACTGTATTTATATGGTTTGCTTTGAATTAATAATCACAAAAATATACGTATATTTTACTCGAAAGGAAAATAGTGGTTAACCATAAAGGTAAATTACACAAAAAAAAACCAAACAAAAAATATATCACTTAAACCATAATAGTTGATAACATTCTAATATTCTATAATTTTTTTATTAAAGATAATCCATTCAGGACTAATGTATAAACATAGATCGATGCCACATATACTATATTAAACCAGGAACCCTTACACTGGCGGTCTGGTCGCAATGGAAATCGTACATACCCTTAAACAAAGGATATCGGTTTCCAATCCTCCATGTATATTACTTTTTTCATTCACTTTTCAATTCCTTTTATGACCTGCGCACAACGCCCATCTAACAATCACAACTGGCAAAAATAACGTTAACGAACATACTAACTACTCCGCTAATGCTAACGTTGTTGAGCCAGAACCCGCTTTGTTTTTTTACTCCCCTTCCTCTCTGGACATTCCCACAGAATGTACTCTGGGGTGTTCGCCATGCCCTGTGCTTCGTCTCCGCAGAACCAGCAGTGATCACTTCCTTTCACTCCAATTTTTTGCAGGTATTTACCGAACACATCGTGCCCCATAAAGACCTGCGACAACACTTACCCCGACCTCATCCACTTGCACTCGAACTATCACTTTACACTAGGTACGAACACCTTCGTCTATCTCTCATACTTCACCAGTTCCTCTCTCTCACTCGTCTAACGCCTATTCTCTCACCTCACCTCTGCACTCTCTGCTACGCTCTCAGATCATTCTCTTCTCCTCCACCCGTATCCACACCGGCAGTATTTTGGCCAACACCAAAACCGCCGTATCCGGAGCCGTTCTATACGCATACGCCACCTTGATTGCGAGCAGTCTGTTTGCCCGTTCTAGGGCGGCGTTGTGCTTTCGGTATGCCATCTCGGTATGCCACACGGGAGCCGCATACAGCAGGGCCGACACTGCCGTCGTCACCAGCAACCGCCTCCTTTCAAACCCCAGTTTGTTCATCCTTGGTAGGATCCTCTCTAATTTGCGGATGATCCCACCCACCCTTTCCATAGTTCGGCAGACGTGTTCGTCAAATTTGGCGTTCCTGCCGAACCATATACTTAGGTATTTCATACACTCACTTGTCTCATCGCACATATCTCATATCGCACTCCATTCACTCATAGACTCATGCTTCACACTTTCCTCCTGCCAGTCAGAAGCATCATCTTGCGAGGCGGCAAACCCTCCTGCGCTGCTCGGCGACCCTCCTCTCCTCTTCGGACTCGTCTACGTCAACTGTCAGGTGGAATCTGGCACGACCCAACCGGAGAGCTCGAGTCGGGCTATGCGCGCTTTGAGATTGCATTCTCCTCGCGTAAAATTTTAGCAGTGCAAATGTTTTAGCAATAGCAAATGTATCTTATTAAAGCTTTAATTCATTCCCCGCAAACATAAAACGGTATAACCTAAGCCAACAAACGCATTTTAACCGCACAATTCTTTCATCCACTTTGTGTTAATATACCGAGCCAGGCATTATTCTAATTTAAATTCCCTATTTTCCTCCTGTTTCGGACTCTCTCACTAATTCACGGCTGAATATATTAACTCCTCAATTTAATCACAACATATTAAATTCATTTTAGGTATACGTCGTTTTCGCCGGTGATGTTGAAGATTAATATTCTTTGGGTGCCTCTAGTTGGGAAATCCTATCCAGGATGAAATTTGAAATTCCAAAATAGTATGCTGTTGTTGAAGGTTTCACTAAACAGATCATTTCACTCCAGTAACCAAAAAAAAATTGTTTAATACTCACAACATAAGCCGGAATAATGGCTGGATTCTTGAAGACCGTATTGATTGCATCTGGGGTGTCCCTTTTCATAGGGCGTCCGACCCAAAACGTTACCACTGTAATTGAAATAGAGAATCCATTACAGTCGGACAAAGGAGCGAACAGTGCTAGTCTAGACCATGGAAATTAATTTGCGGTTAACACAAAAGAGTTTTAATAAGACCGAGGTACATGAATTTTGTTTGGCTTTAAAGGCAACTGGAACATGTACCTTTCAATATTGAAGGCATTCTACTTACCCAGGGCCATAATTGCACACGTAATTTTTGGTGTAACCTTTAGAGGTATCGTAATAAAAGGCAAATCCGCAGCCAATTAGGTTGGTTTCAGCCCACAACATCTGAAACAGAAGATACGCAATTAACAGAGAAATTTTGATTGATGTTTACTCTTGACCATAAGTTTAAATTCGACTTTAAAATTGCATTTTTAATTAAAAATCACTTTATATTTTGCTGACAGCAATGTTAACAGAGCACTGGAAGGACCGGCTCTAAGAAAGACATTTTCGCTGAGAATGGTTACCGTAGGCTGTAAGTTACTTCACTTTCAATTTTAGTAGGGCATGGACTTAAATTTATCCCGTTATGGAGCTCCATTTTCTTGAAATTATTAAGTCCATAAATTGTCACCATGCGACCTCTTCCATCTTTGAGTTTGCCATAATGTTTCCTGCACCCTTCAGAGATCCTTTCGGGCAAATTACCTTCTTTTTAGTTTTCTATTAAACATATTGGTATTTATGGAACCCATTATAAAATGCAGGGTTTTATGTAACACGCGGTATTCTGTGGATCGAGCGATACGAGAGAGAAAACTATACATCCTAATTAGTTTCATACATGATTTTCTTTTTTTAAGCTATCTAAAATGAAAAAAAGGAACGTCCCTATGCTTTTTTTACATCAACTTTAAATAATTGAAGCTTCCCTTGTGCCTCTTCCTTTTCTTATCCGATTCTGCTGTCCCTAAAGAAGGTAAGGGTTTTAGAAAACTCACCTGAGTATAATGTCCAGTTCTGCCTCGTCCAATTCCTCCAAAATTAAATAGTTTGTATTCATCGAACCATTTGCGAATGGCGTTCGGAAAATCTGAATCAATATCTTCGTAAGTGGACGGGGGCTTCGTCGTCCACGTCGTGGCGATATTTTGGCCGACCGGAAACCTGGCTGGAAATTAAAATACTCTTTTTTCCCTCCATGTCCGACTACTTAATATACATTTAATTCAACCAAAGAAGGAGTGGTTAACCGGGCAGAGTAATTTGCCGACAGGTATTCCAATCAGAGTTTATGTCATCGAAAAGCCTGCAAGAATGTTTTTCTTTTGATAATTTTTTTAAAACTATTAATTAGTACAGTATGAATTAAACATCCTCTAAGTTGTAAGTATCATCTGGTCTTTTTTGTGCTGATATAAAATAAAATTCAATATTTTACCAGGTTTGTTAATAAATTTGATTGATTAAGCATTCCATTCGAAATTGCAATAATTAATTATTAGAATTCTAATAGCATTCGTACCTCTTTAATAAATAAAACAAAATAAACCTTACGAATTTCGTGCGATTGATGCTAGACTGACCACGTAAGAATAAAACTTACAATTATGCCGACCTTCATCGTGTTTTTCAGAATGACAAGAAGCCGCCCACCATTGCGCACGATTTGCTAACTCGTCGTCCCATTTCTGCAAAAAAGGCCCATGTAAAAAAGAAACGTTATCAAATTATATTTCCTGTCCATTTTATTTTCGGAACTTTCTCTCATTCGTAACAAAAAATCACTCCATCCAGAGAAAGGCATGTCAGAAAATATATGTACATACAAGTATATAGATAAGATTCGTTTTAAACGAAAAGGGCCTTACCATTTCCATCATATTGGAGGCTGGTGGCTGACCCCAGATCTGACCCAATGCGACACTTTGTCTTATTTTGTTGTGGTAATCTATAATCATTTGCTTCTCTTGAGATGTCACTCCATTTGCTCCTGAAGGAATTATTATAGGAAATTAGTACAGGAGGGGAGGGTGAAATACGATAGAATCTTACTTAGGATTTGTCGTTGACAAGCTAATGTTCTGGAGATACATGCAAAGCCGAGGAATGAGAGCAATAGGCATGATAAGCAGGACAACATTCTGAAGAAGTATGGTATCATACAGAGATCTGTTCTGGATGATCAGCTGCTTCCTGTTCTAAAAACAAAATAATCCAAAATCAGGCGGCATGCTTTTCTAATATATTCGCATCAATGCATTTAAAATTGATTTCACGTTATACTTACATTCTACAGATGCATACATATAGAAAAGTAGATTAGAAACGTTGACACCATGTATGTCAGTAACGAATCCTTTGAGGATACATGTTCATGTAGTTTTCCACTTGAAATTACCTCAGCTATCACCTCCTGAAATATTTACATGGAGTTCTGAAACCCTTTGTATAAATGTGGTTTTAAAATTCAGAAAATAAAATTCTCTCAGGAGACTGTTACGCCGATGATAGACTTTAGATCCTTCAAAAAATCTTGCAGTAACTCAAACAAATTAAGCAACGCGCCTAAACATGCTTCAGGAAATCTTTAGAAAGTACTAAAACAATTTGAAATAAGGATGATCATTCTCGTGTAAATTACGTAAATTATATAAAAAATTCGTAAGCTGTATAGAATAACGCCATTTACTGATATTATTGAGAGATAAGCTGTTTGTTGTATATCTTATGATTTATTTTGTTGGATAATTTGATTTTTTCTTGTGTTAGTTATCTATTTTATTTCTTAGACATGCCACTTATTGCGCAATAAATTTAGGAAGTTTCTATTTACATTGCGGAAAGTCAGTAGGTACATCGAAATTTAAATATTTTTTCTTCATAAAATTAATTTTATTACAGATTTATGAAAATTTGTTATTAAGTACCATATTTGTTAGGGCTATGAAAATCTTAACAAATAAAATTGCAATTTATATTCATATATTTATAATACGTTAATAACAATTTCATCTGAACTTTACTGAGAAGTTTAAAAAATTAAGCTGTTAAGAGTTTGGTCTGAGGTCGATCCAATGCAGGAAGGATCCAAATTCACCACACCAAGGATAAAACCATTAATTTGCAGTGCGGCAGTTCCTATAATGCCGCTGCCTTGATTTTCCACATCGTTACTGAAGAGAATTATTTAATTTATTAAACTAACCTACATGTAAAAATTTAACCTTTCTTGTTGCATAGAAACTTCACAGAAGGTTAGAATTCATTTAAATACCAAATTGAAGTGGGTACACTTATTTGCATAAAAGTGCCCTTGATTTTCTTAATAATTGACTTATGTAAGCGAGTAGCAGAAATGTATCTTTACTAATTGATTCATTTTCATAGGAACCCTTTGTGACCTTTATCACTGAAAGATTCTTCGGCTATGGCAGAGGTCTGTGACTTTTTCTTTAAAGTGTATATTAAATGAGTTTGTTCCTAAATTAGTATTTTTCCTGATTTGATTTGAATATTATACAAAGCAATTCTCTACTACTTCACAGATCGTCGATTATAAATAATGTTGAAAATCTGTTAATTGCCTGAAATTGATTTAAATAATTTTATCATTAGAATGCCGCCATTTGCTCGGTTTATGGCTGTCTGATTTTTTAAAATTTTATGTCCCATGCAACATTTTAAGGAGAAAATTCCGCCTGTACAACTAAGTATACATATTTCTTATATTTTATATTATTTTTATTAGCATCACGTGGGTAGACCTATGAATATCTAATAGAAGATTGCTTTAAGATTTAGTGATCGAGTGCCCTCCATGAGAAAAACTTTGTTAGCAATACAATTATCAATCGTAAAATATAATGTTAGATATTGGTATACGAAATTTTGGTTTTATTGCACCATACACTAGTTAACCTACTTTAAGGACAATATCGTGTAAAAATAAAATCAAAAACTCACTCAATGTCAACAGGAAAAAACCACCAAAAGCGACAAAAATCCGAATGCAGCAACAGTCGTTCAGAGGAAAAATTAATCACTTTCGGCATCCGATAAAGAATCACCTTCACGTGCAATATAATCTCGTTTGCGGAACGGTTTTTAATGAATAAACCTGCTAAAAAGAAACACAAGAGTGTATTGCCGCCAATCTGTCTGACCAACACAGATAAACTCGGACCGAGGATTTTGGCATCTGATTATATATCCTGCAGATCGACTAGACTTGATCACCAAGGACAATTAATTGAAGACTCGCTGGCTACCGCGGTGCAGGAATCACGACCACCTGATGTCGAGGACCTCGAGTGGCTTTTGGTTAGTAATGAGCAAAAAAGTCTTGCAGTCTTGGACTGGCACAAAATGCAATTCGAAGAATTTTCGGGTTGCAATTGGGACAATATCATCCTATTTTACTAAACAATATAAAATATGTTATGTATGATATTTTTTCAAGCATTTTGTAGTAACAATGGTATGTTGATTTCCAATGGGTAAGGGACCTTAATAAAATATCTGATTTATCCCATTTCTGGCACTAAATATTATGGAATTGTCATCCCACACCTATAAAGTTCTATTAGGAAGGTAATAGATTCTCTGCGGAACAATGTCCAGCATAAAAGGCACATTTTCAGAACTAGTGAATAAACTACTTCTAAATTTTAAATGAATGAATGACCTCGTAACCCGCCTTCCTTAAGTACATTCTTCCAAACATCCAATATTTAAGAACATCCTAATAAAGCAGCCTGTTGTATATTTGTGGAGAATAACCCTCACACTTAAATTACAAATTAAACAGCAGATGAAGTGTTAGATAAAGTAAGCCAGAGGCAACATAAATTTGATTTGACCCCGCAACGTTTACACAGTAAAATAAATCTACTACGACGATGACCTGGTGATTCACTTAAACCTATAAAAAAATTGATATGTTAATAAAACAAATAAAAATAAATTGCCCAGATTTATTGTGATTCATCGCAAATCCTTATTAATGGTCAATAAAACTTCCTATATAAATCCAGACAGTGACAATAAAAACATGTCTTATCTTTTTTACCTACATATTTTACAAATTTTAGACATTATTATTCCACTTGTGGCGTCATCTCATGATGCCATAAGACTAGTGTTTTATATTCAGTACAGGATGTCCAATTTGCGGGATCAAAATTTTTTTAAACAGTATTGCACAAATTAAATTTGAAATTTTCGCCTAACACTCTTTCCAATGGGGGAATAATTACAATTCTACTAAGTGTATGAATGAAGAGATTAACAGCACCTCAGAGCTTTTAAAAACTTTTAGTCGCCATCCTGTAACAAACTGTAAATCAAAATGTCTTGTCTGAATATTCAGAAAATTAATTCATACAGTTTTGCGTAACAATAGACAAATCTTTGGATAAAAAAAATCTTATTCAATAATAGGATTATGCAAATGACGGCAAATTAAACGTTATTTATGTCTCGTCGTTATATGTGAATAATGACTATTAGAGACAAAGCTCTCATCTTTCCCATCGAGGAGGACTGTCTTTGACCTATCTTAACTTCACTATTTGTAACATGATATTCGTTAAAACATACGAGGGACAGACTGATAATTGTGAGACAACTTTTAAAAAGTACATTAAAATGCAAATAACATTTGTTTAGCAATTATGTTGATAATTCAATGGGGATATAACCGACATAGATGGAGGTTTATTATAAAGAATTATGCACTGTTGGTAAATACTTGTCACTTGTCGAGTTGTTTCTTATGGCTCAAATCATACTATTTTTCAATTTCAAGTTAAGCCTCCTACTAAAAGATAAGAAGTGAATACTAGCCACCCTTGAACCACGGCCGCATTAAGATAATTTACCAATGAATTACTAATGAACAAAATCATGTTTTCTATGCGTTTGAATCCATGTTGCTAAAGATTTGTAACAAGAGAAAACTTTATTGTGTTAACTCTGCTTAAAGTCTAAGGAAAACATCTCTTAAAGCTAAAGAAATTATTTTAATTCTGAAGATATAATTAGAATACTTAAAAACTTATAGAGATTAAATTATATAATTATTGAGTCAATAATTCATTGAGTAAGTGCACAAAGATATAAAAAAATATTTCTCATACAATATCTAAGCCTCAGTTTTTCAAATTTATGAATGTTCGAAACCTTGAACAACAGCTACTGAGCAATTTATTGATTTCGCGACAATGGATACATATTTACAATATTAAGCTTTCAAGGGAATCATTTTAATTTGAAATTCTCCTCTTGTATTTCTCTCACTGTTCAATGAATTTTAACGATACTTTTTTATTTTAGCCGTGCTCAAGGGTTGCGGTCGATACGAGACCATAACGAGATGACCAGTGAGATGGCTTAGTCCTCATATAATATTTATTGTGATTCTGCCTAAAGTTACGGATAAAACTGAAATTTAATTATACGTTGAGGAATCCGCGACTCGGGTATGTTATTGCCGGATAGATCACTCTCGTGTGAATATTGAATTATCAGCACAAAAACGATAGTTTTAGAAACAGTTTATTTTAACAAACACTATAGAACTACGATAAACTGTAAGATCCAAACGAAAAATGAGTAATATTAAATTCGTGTCTTGCAATTTGAAGTCGTACTGGAAAGTAAAATTGAATTTTATTTTTTAATTTTTTATACATATTTTTTAAATTTTATGTACCATTTTTTATTTAGGATTTTGATTTTTTTAATATTCTTTATCTTGGAATCTTATACAGTAGTGAACAAAATTAGAGCGACTCCGAATTAAATTTCAAAATAAAACATCATTTTTCTAAAAGCTTAATGTTTTATTATTTGATCCAATAGGCTTTATTTTCAATCACTGCTCTGAATTTCGCAGATATTGAACCAATGAGGGTGTTGATAATATCTTGATTAATATTTTTCCAAGCATGTTCTGTTTCTTCATACAATTGAATTTTTTTTGCAACAATTTTTTGTCTTACTTGTCCATTGACAATATCCCATACATTGGAATATAAAAATACAAACACAACTGGACTAAATTCACAATTAATTTTCATAATCATTCTCAACACCGTTAAACTGAAGGAAAATCATTGTCTCATTTTCCTTCAAATAGTCTTGAAAATTGATATTTCTTGTTGAACTTCAATGGTAGGTAAGTTCTAAATTATTCCAATTCTGAGGCAGAGTATAAATATAAGTTCTTTGAAAAATTATACTATTTTTGGTTTAAGTCCATGGTTAAAATTAAATTAATTCTTATAGTTCTATTTTCATAGGATGCTGATGTGGTTCTAATAAGCACGTTATCAATCACCAACCAAGATCCGATTTTACTAACCTCCTTCGGCTAATAATTATACTTTTATGGACTACGTCAAGGAGAGCAGATTAAAATCAACAGAGAGCCTATAACCACTCGCTTCACAGTTTGAATGCTAATCCCACTAAACAAAAATGTGTCGAAATTTAGTTTTATTCGAATAGGAAGTCGTCAATAAATGAATTAATTTCTTCCTAATTACACTTGACAGTTTGTCTGATAAAATACATGTATTTATCTTAATGTGTCAGTTTAGGGTAGAAAAGGAATATTTTTGTTAACGCCAGTTTAATGTTAATGATCGACTCAGAACAAAAAACTTAATGGAAGTAAAATTCACCTTAGTCTTATTCATTTATTAGTAAGAAGTATTTACCTAAGAGCTTTGTAAAATAATCGACTTTGCTATTCAATTTACAAAAAATCCATTAATGTAGCTTCACCAGAAGTCTATCATTTCTGAGGTTTGATGACGACCGTGAAAAATGGCAAATGTTTACCTCGTAGGTGTGAAAACACGGTTTTGCAATTAAATTTATGAATGAATCAAAACTGGATTCGTATGAATAGCTTAATAAGTATCATTGAAAAACGTCGTAAAATTCCTTCCCTTGAGTAGGTAAGTACCACTGAACGCTCTGATAGTTAGATCTACTTATGATAATCAGCATCTTTATGACAACTGACGACAAATTTAACGTTCTATAAAAACATCCTTCAGGCAATAAAACAACAATAAAAAATGGGTTTATCCCATCCTGTTGTGATATAGCAATTAATTTCAAAAGTTATACCTAAATTTAGGCTCGTTTATGTTAATGATCAACTTAAAAGCTCCCTGTATTAGGTATTAATTAGATGTTGCGTAAGTTGGAAACGTAGTAGCACCTAGGATTTCAGAGTAGGTACAATATATTAGCTTCAGACATTAATCAAAAAGTAATAAAAATGGCTTCCATAAAACTATACCCAGTTTAATGGTTCCTCGAAATCGGCGAATAAATGCAAATTCCGATGGTTACCACTAAACTCCCACTGAGAGGAAAGTAGTACCGTGGTTTGAGCACAATAATAAATTACCAAAGCCATCATTATTCTTGTTGAACACCTGTTCTTGAGATATGCTAATCGGTCTTTTTTTTATCAAAAGATAAATGGGACATTTGTTTTCAGATCTGTCTTGAATATTTTTTCTTCAGTAGGTAACGGCTATTTCATTCATCTCATTGAACTCCCATATCGCGGTCATATATACCTACCTTTGTGCAAGTAGGTATCTTTAATTATTTTTAAGAAGAAATTAAAAGTAGCTGCAATTCTTAGATGTTTATCACGCATTTCAAGATCAAAAACAATAAGTCAAAAATATTTAATAGTCAAAATGAGTCTCGAATCACGGTCATCAGATAAGCACCAACTTATAAATCTTGTCTCTACACTTCAAATGACAATTTGAAAAATTTGAGGTCTTATACGTCAAGATTTCCATGAGATCCTCCATAGAAAATATGTAATTCAAAATGTAATTAAAAAAAAAAATGTATAAAAATAATAATAATGAGAAATTATAAATTTCTATCATTTAGCTGTTTCAGTTGAGTTATTGATTTTTGTTAGAGTGTTTTCTTCACATTTTTCCTTTCTCATTTTTCTAATTAACATTAAAAACTTGTATAGTTATTTCCTACTGTGGGAAAATGCGGCTTCTTCGCGTCATTAATAACAGTTTCGAAAACTTTTACTAAATTCGCCTTAAAAAAAAAGGTACAAATACATATCTCTATTATTGGTTTAACATTTGTTTGTTTCCAAGCATAATACTGTCTTTAGGGAATTTGTGTGCTTCCTAGATTAGTATGAAAACATCCTAACGCATTTCTTGGGTTAATTATCATATACCTTTCCTTATTTTCAACACACATACCTGCTTGAAAATCACGTTATTTGCGGGCTCTCACGTAAAAAAGTTCTGAACAAGAAATAGAATACTAATTCGCGCATTATGCAGAATCCAACCTCAATTCGGGATGAATTATTTTATATTGAATACTATTATTTTGGAATTTAATTAATTGAGTTTCTAAAAATAATTATTGACAGCATCATAATGTCTTCATGTATAGTCGTTAATTGTATTATTATTCAGATCTAGTGTGTGAGATTCAGCGTCTAGTCTGTTAATACTGTGCGATTACGATCGTCCTTTACTCTACAATATTCATTAAAATAATTTATTGTTTGGAACATTTACAATTTACTTGGACTAAGTGATTATCCCTTGAAAGGTATGGTCACGTAGAATATCGAGGGAAAAGAAAAACCATCAAGAATTTATCTTGACCCAACACAGAAGCCAATGAGGTAGAAGAAGGGGACGTGACACAGCAAACGATTGCCAACATTCCATTAAAATTGGTCCAATAAAATGGCCATGTATTAATGCACCTGTGATGCTTTTTTTTCATAAGATATGTGTCATCCGCTATTGCAATCGGCTAATAAAATAAAAAGAAAAACGGGTCAAGGTAACAATCATTGTCTCTGATTTCGCTGCCATGGATCAGCGTTGGGGACAAATCTATAAAAACAATGATATGTTTAGTCCTTCTAGATCATCGACAGAAATAATGGAAGGATTTTAAAGAAGCTAATAATGAGAGTAGCATTATCAACTTGCACTGACTGGTAGTTCTTCTAAAGAATATTAACGAAAAATGTTCGCCTCTTTGGATAGAGTCATTACAGTATTGTGAATCCAATTTCATTTTAATACCTTAAGCTTTCTTAGAGCTTTTAATAGTGTCAACCAATGTAGCAGTGATAGACTGATTATTGATTAATAATTGTTTTGCTGGCAAAAAATAGGCATAGAGAATGTTGAATGTAAACAACAAGTGCTAGTGCTAGTGATCACTTGTAGCTGGGTTTCGTATCTGGGTTAGTCATATCTCATCTCGCTAAACTATTTCTAGCGACTTTAAATCCTAAATATCAATTGGCTTCCTGACGGTCATTGTAACCTATTCGTATCAGCATCAGCAAAACTAAATTTATCTTGATTAATTATGTAACTAAATTTCTAATTAAATTAATAGAAGCGGGTCATTTCGGTTCAACTTTTAATATGCTAGAACTAAATTAAACGGAATCAGCAAGAAAACTTTCATGGTTTCGAAGCAGTCATACAAAAAGTATGGGGAGAAACACATGTGAAAATTACATATCACATTCGTAAGACATTACGGCATTCGCCTTGGGCGAGTGTTAACGAACTGTCTTACTAGTGTCAAAAGTTGATTCCAGGATCAGTCCCACAATCCAACGTTTTCTCTCTCCCCTTCATACTTCCTGAAGAGTTTGTGATAGTGAATATAATTTATTGGACGAGCCAATTTGCGAATCTCTAAATTAATGTTAACTTTATGTAGGATTCTTAAGTCGAGGCACAATCGGAAGTCGTTGAGTTGTAAATAGTGATAGTACTCTAATACTGTTAATTAGGTTAGGTCTTAATTTAAGATGAAAGAATTGTGAAGGGGCTGATGTTGCCCCTATAGGACGCCTATGTATGTCGCAACCTGGTTAGAAGTATTTTCGTCAATTAAGAAGGTTTCGCAATCATTATCTTCATGCAATTCTGCTATTTTATGATTAACGTCTAGCCACCCTTTGTCGGTACTTGTGGGACAGGATAGCCGCCCTTTGTCGGCGTGGATGAGACGCGCGGCCGCGCTTTGTCGGCATTTCTGGAAATGTACCGACAAAGCGTTATCAGTACCATGGTAACGACTCAGGTGGTGTCATAAGTCAGCAATTGCTTTCTAGCCAGGGTACGACACTGTTTTAATTACCCTTCCGGGTTCCGTTTCTTATTCAATAAACCCTATGATTCAAAATAAAAACCCTAGACAACTATATAAAAATCCTACATTTATTTTCCAGATAAATTACAATTGACGACTGTTGAAAAAATGACTTATTTTATGGCTTTTAAATAGATGAAGGTTCAAATTTTGCCTTTCTCAGAGAATTATAGCCCAATAGTTTGGTCTGATAATCAAGACATTCTCTTATCTAAAAAGCTTGATGATTCATAAACCAAATTGCTTATTCCTGGAAAGAGATGATGAAAATATTCAAAAGTTAATTGACCGCCTCGTAACTTACGAACAATAACGCGTATAATATAATGGTAATAAAAATTAGCACTTTATGGCCGCTAATTGCATGTTTGCAAAAAATAAGTATTTCTTCAATCGATGAACAGGGCCACGACAGCAAACACTTTCGAGGTGCTAATGTATCCTTAAATAAAAGAATAGACGTCTTTGGATTTATCTTAAAAATCATCTAGCAATTTTATGTGATATTCAAGATATAACAATAACAAAAGTAATTTTCGTCGAAACCATCAGATGTATTACTTGAATTGGGTGAGTAAATATTGTTCTAGGATATAACAAAAAACAACAACATTTCTTGGGAATAATCCTCGTTTTATTTAATTATAAGATAAGACAACCAACGTAACATATAAAGGTTTTACGAATGATAAAGTAACGTTGAATATAATAACATTTTAGGGTTAGATTTCGCACACATCATATAAAGATAACAAAATAGGTAGAAGTGTATATAAAACTAATAACTTTTGGTACAAGATAGGCCTACGTGTATAGTTTGTTCCTTATTAGGCTACATACAATATGGATTTCATCTAAAATCTTAACCTCTAACTCTAGTTTAATATTGACTCTTTAGAGCATAATATGGTCTTCCTAGAACCATACTGAAACAGTTAAATGCCTTTTTAAATCATAAGAGTTTTGGGACAGCGACTTTAATTTTCGCATTTTCCATTTCGAGAAATCTCTTCAAACTTTTTGATTTTTCTTGATAATAACATAATCGAAATGGAAAAGCTAAAATTCGAAGCACATTAAGTTAGTGTCTATTTTACAGATCTACTACGTATAGTTAGATAACTCTAAGGTGTTTCACCGACGATTTTGCTTAGTAAGTAGCATTGACATTATTGAATAGAGTGGTTGCTAAAATTGTAAGCTGTTTATGTATGTATGTATGTACAACAAGTTATCGCATAAATATCACATCAAATGGCGATTAATTTAAAGCTGCGACCGCTCATAGGTTTGATAGTGCTAATAATAGTAGTGCACACCTATTCTAGACCTAAACCACTACATTTTACATTATAGTTCTCTTGTCAAGCCAATTTTTAATGTATCGTACATCTTCTTTAAACTAAACCCTCTTTAGGCCACAGACAACCTGTTGTAGCTATAGCTTAACGTTTCCTATTATCGAATAATACCTGGAGATGTCTTTTAATATACTACCATTATTGAAGGCCGGAAAACTACTTGCCTATTATAACATCATCTAGGAGAGGTAATTACTTTTTCTCGTATAATAAGCGTTTGTTTGTTGGTATATAAGAACTACTAAAACATTTACATATAACATGAATAGCTTATTATAGGGTATAATAATTGTATGAAATAGCCATCTATAGTCTTTTATATTGACTTTGATGTATCATTTGCGTGATAACAGAACTGGATCGCTTAAGAAGTGAACCATATTTTAATAGCATATAGGCAAATGGTGGATCATACTGAATCTCAGTTTATTCACCACCTTACTGTAAGGTAGTTCTTCTCTCTATTAAGATTTCATTCTATATCATTCAATCTTCTTCTCAATTCTACTCTACTATTATACATTTATTCAAGTTTTCCAGAGGACGAGTTCATAATATATTAGCTGATTTGACTGCCTATTTTATTTGTTTCTTTAAAATTATTATTTTTTATACACTGCATGAGTGTGGTACTTATATCCTAAATGTTTCATTAGCGTACGTACTAGCGAAAGAAACTCGATACCTTAACGTAGTAACAAAAAAAAAAATTATTGGCCAAAACAAACTTTTTTGGTCATTTTTATAGCATTATGTTTCCGAAATGACTAACAAATTTTGATTATGAACCACATATTTTGAAAGCACGATTCGAAGAGGATTGGAATTTTTCTGAACTAAATTTCAATAACAAATTCCAAAAGATTCTTAATATCATGGTGACTCGGGCAACAAATCATCATCAGTAAGCATTATCAGTAATAAACCCGGACAAAATGAAAACTTTTTACAAGGAGAAAGAGGCTCAATTTGGCGGCGACTTCTCTGTTGGAAAAATTATTCCGTTTATGAAGAGGGTTAAATCTCTTGTGATAACTCTGGAAGAGAAAAGAAGGCATTTGAGATTTCAAAATATTTTTTAGTCCTTGAAATCAGTTGAGCTATTCAAAATAATAAATCTTGGAAATGTCCTATTTGTTTAGGTAGGCAGTTTACATAAAAAGATTCTTTGGGAATTTTGAATCAAGTTAATACCATTTTCCTACCATTTTCCCATAAAAGCAAAAAATGCATTTCTCTGTAAGAGCAATATGCTTAATTTAATTTATTCTTCCTGATTTTTAAAAGTTTGGTCGTATCAACAATCTACAATAATTCAGTCATAAAAAGTTTACTGTTCTTTAGTAACAGGCAAACACAATCAAGCAATAATCATGAATGGTACTTTTAGGTTGTTACCGCATTTTATTCCATATCAATCTAAACTAGGAATCAATTTCGATAATATTCAACTAGTTTTATTCCTCTTTGAAAAAATTTTATCAACGTCAACATTTCTCTGATTAATTTTCTTCTCGACATTTACAGCAGATACTTCAGAATTATATTCAGATTACGTACCGTTAAATACTTTTATAGAATCATTGCAAAAATTTCCTTTCCAGATGGTATGGAATCTGTGCGAACACCTGAAGAAGTTCACACAATTTTCATAATGTATATCTAGGTTTGAAGATGAAGAACTTAGCAAAATTGCATCGAGATCCTAAATAACTATGTCTAAATATGTTAAATCTGTTTCATAACACTCTGAACCAAATACTGCTGTAACTAAGTTCTTCTCCAGTTTGATCAACTTTAATTAAAAAGTAAACAACTTTTGAATTGCTATTGGAGAAATATCTCCATGTCTATATGTATACCTATCTCCACTTTTATGGATAAGGAAGCAATTCTGGTTGGAAACTACCACTTTCAAGTTAAATTACTAGTAGAACATGATGGGTGAATATAGTGTTCTTGATCATGAATAGCATGTCAAACCTTAAAGTTCTTCATTGAGAAGGATACAAAGAAGAACAATGAAATGTGTTATATGAGAAACGTCTGAACAAATATTTACCAAAAATATAAATTTTTTGTATCCAGAAACTATTTTGTACGACCGTATACAGGTATTATTAGTTCAAATGAGAACATAGGGATTGTGCAAATGGAAGAAGGACCGCATAAGATTTAATACGCCTTCAACAAATATCAACAAAGTGGGTTGCGAGGCTAGCGGCTGACGTGGGTGGGTGGAGCCAGTCCAGTGTTATCAGCTCTCACCATTTCAAAATTTTTACTAATATAAGTTCTAGTGATGAATTAATTTTTTGTTTTAAATTTATTTACAGTACTGCTTTTAGCTCTGTGTTACAAATTAATCAGGAGAATAAAATACCGAGTAGTTATTGTTTATTATTGGTTACTATTGTTCTTTATATTTTTATAATTAACTTGTACTTGTGGTAATTATTATAAATTATTTATCTTAACTGAATAAGGTCTAGTTAATATTTAGTTATCTGATTCAGAGCAAATGATATATTCTTCAGTTTTAACTATAATAAAAACGTAGAAATCGATAACGAAAATTATTGCGATTCCTGCAACCCAAGGTATGTGAATCATTTGGCTTGGATTTCTACGTGCCTAAAAACGGGTATGATTTATTATGTGTGATATCTGATATTTTTAAAAATATAGATTTAGCAAGGTAGCAAAAGCTACATATACTGATCTAAACATCGAAAAGGAGACGCCAGCCGGGCTCACTCCGCCCACTTCAACCGCTAGTCTCGCAACCCACTTCGTTGGTCTTTGTCGTAGGCAAATTAAACCTTATGCGGTCCTCCTCCCACTTGCATTATCTCTATGTTTCCACTTGAACTGATAATACCTGTATATTATTACAGTACTATCATTCTAACACCGATCAACCTACCTAATTAATTAGGAACATTTGCTGTTGTGATAGTAAGAATTAAATTAAATATTGATTTTACGATTATATTACCTTTTTCTCACTTTCATTATATGCAAAAATAGAACAAATTTATTAAATGTACGTGAGAGTATAAAAAATGCACTAAAAAAAAAGAAATATTATAGTTTATTCAAATATTCTTATTATTCTTTTTAAAACTTGAATTATGAATTAGAGTTCCTCTGCGCTTATGGAATGTTTCCCATAAACGTGTAATGGCCGTTTGAAATTCTTATTGTGGAATATAGGTGCATCATATTGCAAGAACCTACACGACTTCAGTAAATATAAATCAAATAACGAAATTTCACCTATGGTTCACCTATGTTTTCATTATTATAAATGAATATAATTTTTAAACTGAAATATGCATCTATTGTTCATTGTATAACGGACAAATATTTTTAATTATAAATTGTGGTTATTTTTGAGAATTAAACATCGTAAAATAACCATTAAAGTGCAGGCTTAAAAATAAACGTGTTTTGTTGACCTATGTAACCTTCAGAACTAATTTGATTTATAAAAAAACTCGAAACTAGGGCAGTTCTAAATAATTTGAGAACTTTCGTGGAGAACCACCATATTAAAATGGTCGTATTATATTTTTATCTCTTCTAGAGCTCTCAAAATTTGGTCTTCAGCCTCCTAACCTTCTAGGTTTCTCTCATCTTCTTTGTATAAACTTTCTACCATTTGCTTCTCATTTTATCTACTGAAACGTAACTCCTTAAGGAACTATCTTTTCCATGTCCTTGTTAGATTCCTTTCGGAAATAATTTCGAGCTTGATTGTATATAGAGAAATGTAACGATTAATTTCTTTCCCCAATTCTACTTTCAAATTCTTTTTCACGTATCGATACCAAGAGGAGAGGAAATTCCAATCATTTTGAAACTAGTCGTATGGTAGATCATGACTAGAATGTCCAGGTTTTGGGATCGAAACTTGAACAGCTGGAGGATACGTGGGAACACGGCTCATTTAAATGAACGAGAGCAAGCAAAGTTTCATATTGACATCAAACTTTCGATTATACCAGCTCTATGCCAATACAGTAAGGTGTTATATGCAATGCGTATCTTAATTAGGGGTTTTCCTTTTAATACTACATATATGTATAGACCTCAAAAAACTAAGTAAGATATTTATGTATATATTATGTATTCTGAAATTTCAAAAACAACCGAATTATGCATGTACGAGTTTTAATACATTTCTGTTTAAAATCTAAATCCATCCTTGCATAAAATAGCAAATTCAATGTATAGGGAAATAAAAACCACAAACAATTATCAGTTATTGTAAAAACGCAAACAACATTTAATGTTTACTGTTTTTATGCAGTTTACTGTTTATTGTTTATGTTTATGCAGATTTAAAAATCAGTCATGAAGCTTGGATCCAGATATTATTTTGATAAATATGAATACTATTAAATTAAGAATGGATAATCATTACTTAAAAACGAATTGGTTAATATGCTGTTGTATGCTGAACGTTTTCCGTTAACTTAATAATCCTACAGTCCGTAGATTTGTTTATCTTGTTGGAAGAGCTTGTGAGACCGAAAATCTAAAAGCAAAGTATGGTGGATATGCTGGAAGACCTAGGCCACCTATATCGTTCAAGACGATCCTCCAATGACGACAATTTCGCACACCTTTTAAAGCCAGCCTTGGAGAAAGTAATAATTAAAGGTTTGGTATTTATCAAAATTTTCAAACGTGCATATTTCTGTTGTTTATGAGATTTCGCAAAAATGTTCATAAAAATTCTGTTTAGTTTCTTAAGATCTATGTAGTGTTAAAAAAGAAAATCTCTACTTACAATACATCATATATACATATACAAAATTTTGAATACTGTGTTCCACTGTGAGATGACGTGTTATCACACAAGTAAGAACTTGCAAATTACAGACCTTGAAACAAATTCCGCTATGATCGATCATTAGTCTACTTAGGCCTTAGACGTAAATTAATGAAATTTTACTGAGCTTATTAGCAATCCGATGGTTGTTTAACAAAATTTGGTTGCCAATAGCAAAGAAGGTAACAATCTATAACAAAATTGAAAAGAATTCAAATACAAGGTCGGACTCGGGATTGCAAAATCGAATGACCGAGAGGCACCCGTGAGAATACGGGCTTTATCATTTGAACTTAAAAACTAAAAAAATTAATGAAAATGAAACCAAAAATCAGTAAAGCTTACTTCATCCTAGTTCCTACATTTTGCATGATGATGCATGATCAGAAAGTTTCCGTCAATATCAAACTTATTTCACTTCCCTTAAATATGATAGGTAATATTCTCAGATACTCCTGTGGAGTTTGAATCCAGTACCCAAAATTTGACCGCCTGTGGCCTAGAAGCTAACTTCGACTATCTGGAGGAACAGCAGATTATACTCCCCGTTTGTTTCCAGTTTAGACTTTACAGTCAGGAGCAATGTGGGAGCACGGCCACGGCAAGGAAATTGATTTTTCATATGCACCATGTTTAACGATCCTTTCTCATAATTAGGCTACATATTTTTTTCCTTTAACAAAACTGGGACGCATACCTATAGTCTTAAACTCCATGGCTCCTCCCATTAGTATCACCTTGAATTAACAATTCGCGATCTAGGCCATCTTGAATGTGTGCAAATTTCGTTGTAGAGTTCGGAAATGTCGGTTTCAAAACAGAATTTGATTTTAACAGGATTTGAAGTAACATTAAAAAGCCTTAATACCTAAATAGCAACCAGTTAACATCTATATACCTAAGTAAAACTTATTACACAAGTAGTAATCAGCTTCAGCTACAGCTCTAGTAACACAAGACATGTGTATAACTTTACAGTGTATATATTATTGTAACAAAACAATATGTATGTATAATATAGTAATTTACTTTTTGGCTTGATACGCTAAAATACTAATACGATATTCTGATATGCATTAAATATTATTCTTATCACCTCGCTTATGATATGTGTGTAAAAGAGATATGTTCTTGTGATATGTACTTGTCAACAGTCACTACGATTAAACATTAACATCAGTTTATAAGGATCAGATAAGCTACAGAGGCATGAGCGTGCCAATAATAGTCCCTAAACTAACATAAGATTTCATTATTAACGTCGTAGATATGATTGTCTATGACTTAGTATAAATTTTTTGTGGATGGTAAAAGGGAAAAAGTGGATTTATACTAGGTCAGATCTGTCTTATCAGTCGGTGCCGGATTGAGGCTCGGTTTATCAATGTCTGGTTAAGTGCTAAAGCACTGATAAACCGATCCTAAAGACACGTCAAAGCTTTTAATTTATTACGGGCCTCCAAATTGAATCAATACGTCCCGTGGCTACAGTGGAAAATGGGCCAGACAATAACGTTTGCTGTTATTGGCAGCCAGCTTTTCCTTCTTTGACGTGACTATTAGCTTTCCAGTTTTATAGCGATCGTTGATTGCTTTCCAAAAGTGTATAGTTTTCGTATATAAGCTAGCAAAATAGAAAACCAGAATTCTCAGCAACAGGCTTGAACAACGAGGATTGGACTTGAATGAAATCTTGAATTATCGAATGGCAAAATAGAAAAGACCCAAAATGTTTTTTTTTACAATTTTTCACAAAAATATGTAAATATTTCATATATCATGTATCATATCCCGAGTAACTTCGCCGTTTTTGAGATTTTTTAATGAAAAGATAGCTTTTTTAGGGTAGTAGCCACCAAACTCTCTGTTAAGTCACATTCCTACTTTAAATAGTCAAGTCGAATTTTGGTATTATTAAATATTTAGATTCGATTTGAAAAGTTAAGATATGAATGTTAAAGCCATTTCGATCCAATTTAAACAGTTTAGTAGTTATTGTCCGAGCAGGTGCAAAAAACTTTCCAACACACTATCTTGAAAAGGATCGAAAATGAGAATAATTACTACGTTTTGCCATACAAATCGAAATCGTTTTGAAAATCATTTGATTATTAGTATTTGAATAGGTTCCGATGATAGTTTAAAACCCTTTTTGTTTTCGGTTCATTTTTTAAATTTGACAAATCGTCAATTTTCAACAATTTGAATATCATGTTTCTTTCACTTGAGTTATATAATGATTCTAATTATCTCACAAGTGATGTTATAAGTTAATTACTCTTTAATATAGTCTGTGATTGCTCTAAATTGTCAATTTATTAAGATAAGTATCTATGTGATGTTATACAAATATATATATTCCAAAAAATGACTTGATTTTTTTCTCCCTCGCAAGCCCAGTTATTCAATCCTGACTTAAATGTCGATTTGGCGGAACTAGAACCGGTACTTAAACCACTTAATGAATAACTTTGCAATCGAATTAATTTCATTTGGAACCTTCACTGACAACAATGCAATTCTTGTAGACGATTTAAATACCAGTACTGGTTCAGCTACACCGCCTTTTTAACCATGGCTCTATAAATGAGCTTTGTAACCTCAAGTGAATCTGATATCACATTAAACAAATATCTAGTAATTCAAATTTTCTCTTGGAAATTTGTTTGTAGCATTGCGTGAAAATATGAATTTGTTAATCTGTCTATAATTGCTAAAAGAGGAATTTTCTTCGATAATATATTACTAACCAGGGTACCAACGTATTCGAGAATTCACAAAATATAACGAAAGTTGGTAATTTTAAGCTCATCCAAATTAATGAAAATTACGCATTTTGTATTAAAATTTCATACAAACTCTGAGAAATAAATACATGAGAAATTAATCGCTTCGCTAAAACTGCTTTAAATTACCTGGATAAAATCATTCTAGAACTCGTCCAAGTTAATGAAAATTAGGTAATTTAATACTTCAATTTCCCCTAGACTAAAATACCACAAAACTGCATGTTTTCAACTGAAATAATAGACGACGAATAACTTGAAAACGGGCTCAATCTATTTTAACGAATTTGAGGAATACTCTCTGAAGAGCAAGTCACCCTACGTTCAAAAACCTGTTATCAAGTTGTCAAATTATTTCAAATTGGGAATTCTGGTTTAAAAAATAAATTTCAGTCATATTCGTCCTTGTTTTCCTTTCTTTCATGGTCACCTACAACTAGATTAACTATAATATACCCCTTAAAAGTATTATTTCTTTTCTAGCTACAATGAATAGCAATTTATCATCGTCTACGGTACTACCTCTAACACAGTGTCAGTTTATTCAAAACCAGTGAGTTCTAGAAAAATATACTTAAGCTTTTCTACACGAAGTATTTAATAACGTTTTGCTAGTGAGGCGAGGATTGGCAACTAAACTATAAACCGTCAAAGCGACTAACAACATCAAACCTTATATTTGCAAACATAACAATAGAGGAAACTATAGTTTAAGACATTTTTGCACGTAAATTTATCTAAAATACACCTAATTTGGAACATCGCACATCAAATAATAGCAGCAATACATATGCCTACTGTTAAAATACACATTGTATATTTTTATATCAATAATAAGATTCAATCACAACCGCTAAAATTTAAGTCCAAAAGGAATTGGAATCAATTAAACAACTCTTTCCCCAATTTTATCCAACGATCTAACCAATCCTGGCCTCAAAAGCCTTCGTCCTCGATAATCCCCCAAATTACTTTCCATCCTTGTTTTGTCCATTCTTGAGGAAGTTGCCTAAAGCTCTCTATTGGGTAGCTAAATTAATGCAAGTTGAGCCATTTCTCAAATTATATTACTACGGGAAATAGGGCTAAAGTAACGATTAGAGGTAGTACCCTAGAGACGGTTGTTTGCTCCAGCCTGCTGGGTGAGGAGGACGAGATTGTGCCGATGTATGTATTGACGCAGGGAGGGTCTCCAGAACCTTTAACAAAATTAAACGATTATTATTGAAAAATAAACGTGTTTTTTGCGTGATTGTCATCAAAACTTAGACGGTAATTCCCTATCATTTTATTTCTTTTTCCTTAGGGATACATATGTATGTTTCGACTAAATGACATTTGTAATTAAGGAAATTGCTGGGACGCGGATGATATAGGGATCCGGTATTCTAAACGATATTAAATGAGTGCCACGGAAACACTAACTGGTATGTGTTGAAACGAATCGAAAAACTAATGCTCAAACCGCCTTTGTCCGAACGGAACTGGAATTATTTTTTCTCTAATTTCAATCGTTTAAAATAAGTTGATTGAATTGGTAAAGAATAATATTTCTTCATTATAATTTATATTAATGTTGAATAAGACAATATTGGTATTTTTAATCTGGTGAAAGCATAATATCATTAGCATATCAGGAAACATCTACCTATGACCATCAGGCCATAAATTATTTTTTGCATCCCCCATTTTAATGGATTTTTATGCCTCTTAGAGTTTGTTAATTTTTTTAATTCTTAATCAAGTCCTAGAGGAGCTGTGAAAGCTGGAACAATGATCATTACACGACCCCAAATGGGTCCTGAATTGCATGTAAGTATTAAAAAATGCGTTTAAATTTGGAAAGTCTCAACGGAGTTTTAACATTTTTTGAGTGATTTCGTTTTGAAAATTGTTTAGGGTTGCATAGGATTTTTAAAAATTATAAGAACATTTATTCAAAACTCGATCAAGGTTATTAAGGCTCTACAACAATTATTGGTCCATGGTCATTAAATGCAAGAATTTTAAAAGCAATTTTAAGTGCATTCCAAAAAAGCACTATGACTGTAGAGAGCTTCTTGAAAGTTGTTGAGAATTTTGGACTAATTTCAGTTTTTAATAAAGCAGATTCTAAAATATCTAGAACCTTTTCTAAGTTTAAAAATTCCTGGAAGAATTTTAGGATATTTTATCAATTTTTGTAATTTTATAACGGTAAGAAAAACGATTTTTATTTTTTTTACGCCAACTGTTGGTTATATGCAAAAATGATAAGAGTAAAAAAAGTTTTAAAATTATGTATAGTATTAAAAAAAAAGTTTTATCGAAATTGGCTATTGCAGAAAAAAATTTTGAAAGAAATAAAATTAGGAGTTGCTGATTCCAGCCCTATAGAAACGTGAATCACAGAACAAACACCACCAAAAAATAGAGTTGAACTAGCTGATAATGTGTACCAAAATTGAAATTTCTAAGTGTTACCATTTTTAAGAAAAAAGAGAAAAACGATTATTTTTCGCCATTTTGAAACTCGAATATCTGTACAAGAAGGACCCAAATTGAAAAATTTCATACGAAGATCCCCCCCTAAAATGGCTGATAGAATACCATGTTAAAAGATTTGACCATCATTCCGGAACACCGTGTATAGATCTGTTGTAGATAATTACATTATTTAAATTTACGAAAGTTCTAATAAATTTCACCACTTTCCTTTTATGAACTGTAAAGGCCTTTTTAAATGTGATAATTTTATTATTTTTTAATAATGAGGTTTTATAAAAGCTGTAGGCTAGGCAGAGTAGAAAATACCGTACGACACTTCAGCTCGGCTACGAAGACCATAGATTTGGTCAGGAACTTCTCTAAATTGTGATATAGGAGGATCTGATCGATCTTTGTTACTTTTTATAAATTATGCAAAACATTTTCTGAAGTTTTTTAAATCCGTGGAATTAAGAAATCACCAAGGAAATTGTAGATTGCCACGTGAGGCATTTCAAGATTGTAAATAAGACTGCTGAACATTTTTAGGTATTTTCGAACACGAAACTAGAATATGAATGCCCCCTATTGCTTCATTGCAGTGATCAAAGAAAGTTTCATTGCCAACCGTTAATTAATAAGCCATTAGTCAAAACTAAGTTGGAATTTTATGAACTGGAACACTACAAATGTATAAATCGCTTTGTTCTTTTTGTTCAACCACAGTTTAGATCGTATCACCTAGAGATTAATGGAATGAAACTAGAAAGCCAAGGTTAATGATTTTCCAAGATTGACACAAAAATGGATTTGCGTTTCATGCGTTATTACAGTTGTAATTAGTGAAATTCAATTGTTACTATTGATGCAGGCATGTTATCAACGTCCTTTGAGGGCAAATTCCCAGTGGAGCTGTAGAGCACCAATAAAATATTCTTTCAATAAAGTCTATTGAGAAAATACTAAGGAAATTGCCAAGGGTTTTAAATCCAAATCCGATCTCCTTTTGCCAAAGGGAAACGTAATATTTTGACCGCTCTGGTTCCGTGCATACAAACATGCCCATCGATCTGCGACTCCCTGGGGGTTGGGCCATGGGGGCCGAGCCATCTTTACATCCCTGATGAGCGGCACATGCAGGTGATATGTTACACAAAGCAAAATCAACAAACTCCGAGGTTTGTTTATCGAATTTCATTTCAAGAATATTTCGTCGATTCGAACCGAAATAACGCATCAAAATTGACTGTTGGAAAAGCAAAAGGAAAATCGAGAATTAATTAGTTTAAGAAACGCAGTAGGTAGTATGAAGTCGAACAGAACAAATGTAATAAAAAGGGCTTTACCTCGTTCCTTTGGCAACGGTAAAACAATTTTACAACCGACGGTCTCTTTTAAAATTTATAGGCACGAATAGTCTCGGACTTACCAGGGATGGAACTTCTTTGTCTAATTGAAATAAAGACGAGCTCTTGCCTGAAGGGAAGGTTCAAGTACATTTACGGCGACTTTAGTATGTGCCTTGAAGTTTGAACAAGATAACATTATTTGGCTCAAACGTGATGACCATATTTTGTTGTTCGAATAGAGCAATTACATTGTAAATGTATGATTTTAGGTGAAAAATAAGGTTTTGTTACTATCACATCACGTACTCTTGGACTATAGAAATATTTTTTTTCTGCAAAGACGAAGCACGGATAATCCTTCTGAAGTTGGAAGTATAGTAACGTTTCTTTGGAAGCCAAAAGCATTCGTAAATTGAAACAAAAAAGCTCCAAAGCAAGCTCCACAGCACTTGGGAAATCCCGAAATCCTGATGTAAATTTTGTTATTGAATCAAAAACTAAATATCTGGGGAGGTCCTTCAAGTCCTTGGAAAACCGCCTAAAATGTTTGCAGACTTCTAATATTTAAAATTACATATTACTAAATAAATTATGAAAAAATACCAAAAACTTCTGGGAAAATAATTTCGTAAATTGAAATGATTTACCCTCAAAGTTTTTAAAGCCAATTGAAAACTCAGAAAATAAGATAAAAGCATATGCAAAACCGAAGAGGCCTAAATGAATGAATTTCATTTGAGGAAATTTTTGAAACATTTTTATGGAATAATGAAAAAGTTCTTTGTAATTTTGATGCTGTAGAAAATTGAAGCATCCACTCAGAATATTTGAAAAAAAAACAGAAAGAGGGAGAGTGATTACATTAAAAAGAAAACAACTCAGAGGGATAGATAATTAAAATGAAATTCAGAGAGAAAAATAGTTTTATATACTAAGAGAGACGTTGAAGTTACTTCAAAGAGAGGGCAAAAAATATTCATACAGAGAAACATTCAGAGAGATAGAGTGAGAGAGAGGGAATAAAATGAACACAAATTCAGAGGGCAAGAATTTAGAGATGTAGGAAACGTTATTACGGGAACAGATAATTCAAGAGAAATTTGACCTCGATAAAATTATTTAAACAAAGATCTAGATAGGAAGCTGGCGTCTCCGTCATTCAAGCAAAAACTATGCCATACTTTTTATCGCTTTATTTTTACCATCATATTTTACAAATCAGTTGATGATGTAACATCTGGAGAGAAAGTGGGAACAATTCACAGCAAAAAATAAAAAATTCATAGGACATAATATCACAATTTCAATTAGAGGAAATTGCAGCGCAAAGAGAGATAAGGATGAGGACTTACACGCAGAGCACTTGAGAGGTACAGCACAATTATGAATTAGACAAGAGGATAATTTTTGGTGTGAGCAAAATTGGAGAACCAATAAAAGTTTCGCGAAAGTGCCGAAACAGAACAGATCAAAAATCTAATAACAAAAAGATCTATGAAATCTTGGAGACTGTTGACTTTAATATGCCACAAAACACGTCTGTTTCTGTCTTTTCAACGGCCGTTCTTTCTGTAGGTCTGTCGTTCTTCATTTTTTAAAATTATTTGAGGAAATTGGTAATGAAAAACTATGTTCTCCAAAAAAGCAAAAAGTTTCAGATATTCCATTTTAAACACCTCAAATCGTTTTAAAACCTCCTTTCTCAGCAACAACAACTAAACTATGCAATTTTGAATCTTTAATCAACTTTAAGGAGGTAGTTCCAGAGGAAATCACTTCACTAACCTCTTAACGGATTAAGTGTTGTTAAAAATTCATGGAGATTTAACCAAACTTTGGCAATTTACTCAAGAAATTTGTTAAGTTTTGTAGTAAATATAATTTTATATAAATACCAATTTTGCAGGAAATCGAGAGTTTTAACTCCCAAAGTTCGAATTCGCTTTCCACAATGCAAGTATTAATTTGAGGTTGACACAGAATGTACCTACTATGGAGGAACGTTCATATGGGTCGGCCATTTATAAAGCGAATAAAGAGTTATGGCCAATAAACCCGCAACCAGGCACCGTATAAATCCAGGAAGAAAAATTATTCGGAATCTTGATTGATATTGCATGACAGTGACGGTGGACTAATGACATCAATATGTCTCTTAATAAATGTCGATGAACGGTCGAAAGCCACTCTATTATTGGCTAATATGCGTCAATGCTCCAATATTATTCGATGAATGCTCTAGATGAGGTTAGCAGGGAGTGGATATCTCTAGACTAAAGCCATTTTTAAAGGTGTTTTGTGGTATCCATCTACGTTACATGTCGATAGGATATTTATCGGACTGCTTTTATTAGGTTATAATTCCTCTAAATGTGATTAACATTTTTTAAATTTTTGTCCGTAAAATCGAATAAATGTGTAACAGAATAATATGTGGGTAACTTACCCGAGTTTTCTCGTAATTTCGGCAAGAAGTGGTTCCAGAAGGCACATGCTTGAGCCCTAGGTCCTCTGCCTATGCCATTTTTCTCTGCATTGAATATGAAATACTGGGGTTGCTCTTTGGTATATAAAGGCCAATTTACATCATCAGTAACAGGTTTTCTGAAATAAAATTTTTATGGTTTTGAGGTGTTCTACGGAGTATTTTGTAAAAGTTCGAAGCAAATTTAAGGATATATTCCTCCATCAATCATTGTATCGCCGTATCTAAGAAACTAAAAGAGAAATTGCAGTTCATTTCAATTTAGGTCTATAAAGCTCACCAAGTCGACAACTTTCAAGTAATTTCTTACAGCATTTTAGTCTACAATTTCCCGAGATATAGGCACTCAAAGGCCCTTTCTATACTAATACCCCAGTTGGTATTTTGGAGATTTCTAAATGCAGATCGGGACGTATTTGTTTTTGAGTATTTGCAAAATCATGAAAATAGGTATTGTATCTCTGTTTTAATGACCAACAGTAGTATTTTAGTGCTAACTGCCTCCTTCATTTTTAATTCTGATTCACAAGTGGCTATATAAGTACCTTATACGTATCGAACGAAAGAACCGTTGTTGAGGTAGTTAAGTGGAGTAGGTGCTGAAGCTTGTCGATAACAATAATTCGGGTCTTGTGTAGATCTTATGAGAATTTAAATTCTATAAAAACTTCTAGTATAAGAAAATGAGACACCGAAAAATTCGAAAGGGAAAAGAATATCAAAAACCATATTTGGGCAAGTTTTATGATGACATAAAGGGATTGAAATAGGTCGAGGTAAAAAGTTTTCTGATTATGAAAGATCTGTCTTTCTTATAGGGGCCAACGTGACGGTCTTGTATTCCCATTTTGTCGACCGAAAAGTTTTATACTGCATAATCATGTTACACGCACATCGATGTCAAAGTAAAGAAAATCTTTAATGTAAAACGTTGAGGAATCACTATTTTGAGCAACTAGCAACCTTTTGCTAAAATCTATAAGTTACACCAAATTGTTCTTATCTTAACTGGTTGCATGAGTAGTCGTTATGTAACTTAAAAACGATAATAAATTGAGCTCAAATTGCTTATAATTTACTCGGAAGTCAAATGCTAATGGGCATCACTGATGTTCAAGAAATTGGTTTCCAGTTTGATTCTTATTGCAGCCTTATTTTCTAACATAGGGTAGCTTGAACTAACTAGCTACCAGAGAACATCAGCAATTAGAAGAAATTTGATGAAGTAGCTAGTTAAGTGATTTATTTCATTGGACTCACTCACTTATTCCTTCAAATACACACAGCCCTCTAATACTACCCCTCTCTATGGCTCGACGAATTTACAAATCAATTTTAGCAATGCAAACAGCTTTACGTTCAAAGTTTACCAACAAGAGTAAGTTCTATCCGGATGCTACGAGAGCACATGTTTACTAAACGAATTACGTATGCATTCCGGTGATACCAGACGTTAGTAAAGACTTACTAAACTCATTCTCTCCTTTATTCTATCATGTGAAGATAACCCAATCTCTTATTATTGCCTGCTTTGTTTAATTGAAGCCCGGGAGACGCTCTGCTTGACACAACCCGGAAATTTAAATTGGACTTGGCCAAATAAACTTGTAACGAACGAGACTGGTTTCTCATTTGATTAAGAATTAATTGGGAAGTTCAAAATTTAATTCTTAACTTTTTAAGTGATTATCTATTCCTCGGTGAATAATCTTGCTGCATAGCCGGCGAACAAATATTAATCTAAAGTTTCCGGCAAGTGCTTTGTGGCTTTGAGTTTAAGTTGTCGAAGCAAGGTAGGGGTTTGCTAATACGCGGGAAATTGCTTCAATGCCCATAAGGGCGCTACTCAATACCCTGGGATTAAGTTTGGACAAACTTCTACCATTCGGGCTTAATCGAGTGAAAATTTGAGGAGGGAGGTACTCACCCTGTGGCCGCAAACCTGGAGAAGGCCTGCATGATCTTCAGACTTAAGTCCCGTTCCCTCGAATTGAACTGAAGAGACATGTTCATAGGATGTCCGAATACGTACTCGATTTCGTCCCCATGCATTACTCCCATCCACTCGCCCCACAATGACGTGCTCGTCCTCTGGAATAATACATAATATAAAAAATAGAGTTCCTTACACCTATAGTGAAATGGAAAATTCAATTATACGTCGCCCTAATCCGACTGCAGCTCTCGGCAAAACCACATCCAGGATTACTCAGAGATTTTACAAGTACCCATCTGGCACTTAAGGCGGCTTTACAATACATTAGAGCGAAATCTTGTCGCATAACGACACGCTCCTCCACCCAAGTTCGCAATTCCTGAAGCGTTTCCGCAAGTGTTTCTTGTCTGGTTTAATTATTTGAGATCTTAAGTTGCATTGTTTCAAATTTTAATACAGGGCATGGTGTGAAGGGGGCTTATTATACAAGGAATGGTAAAAATTTTACAGTTTTGAGGCAAAATTAATACAGGGAATTACAGTTAATAAAAAGATAAATCGGTTCATGTGATTCACTAGGTGTTTATCTTCAAATCATTAATGATCTATCTAATACGTAACATCCAGGATATCAGGTTTGAGCACCAATAAAACTAACAATTCTCCACTCAGATACACTTATTAAATTCAGTGATCGTCATATGCAGGAGGAATTGAATATGGATTATCAAAAATGTTCATCGAATTTTAGAACATTAAATGCACAATTTGAAGTTGCTTCATTTTCAGAATCAGGAAAACTGCGCTAGAGATCGATGATTGGCAATTCCCATTCAGGTTGATGGACAGATCAACAATTGACACAAGGAATGGAAGTAAAGATAAAATTATAAGAGGTCGGAACATTTAAATTGTCATAGATCATAAGTCACAGTTTAGTTAGATTAATTCCCTGGAAGTAAATAGATAAATTAATAAATATAAGCATATAATAATAAAAATGAAATAATAAATGATAATATAATATAATAAATAAAAATAGGATAAAAAGACGCTGTTGTTTGGTGAATAAAATGAGGTAGTTGGGTTTTTTGATGTCCTTGAAAAAATTGAAGATATATTTTACTTTGCCTCCACGACTGAGGAACATTCATAATATACGATTTTTTTAGATGCAATGTCTAGTTCAATCTATTTTTTTTTTCTCAAAATATAAATTGTTCAATTTTATATGAACAATTTATATGTTCAAATGAAACAAATTAAACTTTTGACACCTACTATCTCTAAAATTAGGCTTTTACGAATGTAAATTTATAGGAGAAACTAACATTACTTTAACGTTATACAGGGTGTTTGTAAAAGGACTTTACAATATTCTACCACAGATTTTTCAGATCAAAACAAGACGGTTTAATTACATTTACTGTAGTCCAAAAGTTGATAATAACAACGCTAAAGGGCGTCAAAGTTGAAAATTAAAAATAAATTTTTTATCATATTTTCTATACACATTCTATATAACATAAAAACATTAAAGTTAGTGTAGGGAAGTTTTTCAAAATGTCAAATTCATATCTGTTGACGAATTGCACTTATCTAATAGAGTGCCACTTACAGCCCACAGTATGTATTTAATTGATTGAAACTTTTTTGCCTCCTGGTATAAATGATTTTCGAATGCAGTAGAGTATTTGGTCATCGTTTCTAAGTAAAAAAGGTATACCTTATTGATGTTGCTATAAAGTTGATTCCTCTCCAGCTCCGTGTAGGCGGGGTGGGGGTTAATTCTTTAATTTCAAATGGCAACCCCCATTTTTTTATAGATTCAAATAATACGGTTAAAAATTAAAAAAAGAATGTCTGAAATATTTTTTCGACTCATACTAGAAATTACTGTAATTAATGAAATTCAATTTCTCTTTTATTTATAATTTACCGAAAGGTTTGATGATATCTGCTTTAGAATGGATGAAAACGTTAATTTTTGTATAACTTTTATTTAAAATAAATGTTTAAAATGGTGTTCCCGAACTTCAATACAATTATTTATTCGTGTTGTAAAGGACTGTTCACATCTCCATAGTGTGTCTTCTGAAATATTGGGACAAGCGTTTATAATTCACAGAATCATATTTTCACGTGTTGTTAGTGTTTTTCATAAACCCGATATTTGTGATATCACCGCAAAAAGATATTCGGTGAAGTAAAATCTGGAGATTTAGCAGACCAATTCACCGGATTAGATCTGCCGATCTATGGACCGTCAAAATTACGATTAAGAACTTCCCGTGCCACCGCAGAATAATGAGCCGGACAACCATCTTATTGAAACCAAATGTTCTGACCCACTTTTAAGTTATATGGGCAGTTTATTTTTCAAAATATTCTGATATATTTTACTATTTAAGTTGGCTTTAATTAGGTGTGGGTCGATAAGTTTACTGCCAATCACTGTACACCATACGTTGACAGTCCAATGACGCTGGCACTCAAATGCGGGTTTTCAAGACTCCAGTAATGCATGTTATGCCTATTAACTGTACCCTGATTTGTAAACAATGACTCGTCGTAAAATGATATACAATGGAAAAAATTGGGATTTCGTTTTATCCGTCCAGATGCCTATTCACAAAAGTCTAAACAATTTTGAAAATCTTTTTCATAGAACTCTTGCTGTAAAGAGATATGATGAGGATGAAACTCCTTAGTGTTCTCCACACGCTCATATGATAAATTCTTGATAATCCTGATATGTTTCTTCTGCTTATTTGGAGATTAAAAGTCACAGCATCTAGGACTGCAATTTGATTGTTTTCTCCACACACGTAACTGGGCAACTTCTTTTCCTTTGATTTACAATCTCTTCATTAATACATTTTTTAATCACACGATAGAAAGAAGTCCGAGATCGTGATTTTTCAGGAAAACTCCCAGCGTAGAGATTGACAGCATTATCTAAATACCTCCTAGCTTTTCCATATACTAAAACCATTTCGATTTTCTCTTCTACGTTAAAATACTCCACCGTGAACCAATATTAACGACGTTATTATTTATTTATCACAGAAATATTTTAAAAGTGAAGTTTGCCATTTAAGATATGAATTGAATTTCGTTAATTACAGTATTTTCTTGCATGAATCGAAAAAAATGGTTTTAATAAATTTTTCTTATTTTCAGCCGTATTACCCGAATCTGTAAAAAAAATGGAGGTTGCCATTTGAAATTAAAAAGTTAACTCCCACCTTGCCCACATGAAAGGAAATGTGGAAGGGAATCAACATTAGCATCAATACATTTCCTCCTTAGGACAATTAAAGTTTGATAATAAACATTTTTTTACAGGACGCCTATTATTTGAGATATTTCGATGTTCTAGGTTAAATGTTACACACTGTATATTTCTTCCGACTCAATAGTTGCAACAATAATATTTGTTTATGAATATTTTTCGTTTATATTTAATATCAGAAATATTGATTTTGTTTTCTATTATTGAAAGAAGAAAAATATTTGTTTTTATGTCCTGCCCGTTTAGTTGATATTGCGATTGCGTCATCGGTCATGTAACTATATTTCCTAACTGTATGCTGTTTAAATTCTTCCTGTCTTCTCTGTCTAAAACCAAGCCATGCATGTCAATTTAGTATGAAAATTCTCGATAAATGTTGTTTCTCCTGAACATTTCGGTTCCCATTTTATTCCCATTTTTTTTAGTTTTCCCATAATCCATCAATTCTATGTTATCAATATTAATATCATCACTAACCACATTATAGTCTTCTCTAGCAAACAATATCGAAATTTCAGTTTAAACCTGAAATTTATTGAAATTCGCAATAATACCACCTCTAATTTTTAATTATATTCCCAGTTCGGTAACATTGAGTTTAGCTCGAGCGTTATTTCCTATTCATGTCGGATAATTAAATGTACATGAAGCAATTTCAACTAACAAGTATATCGCATGCCCGCAAGTAATTTTTCACTAATGTGTTTGAGTTAGATATAGTTATTCTTGTTATTATATGCCAGAGAATACTACTATTTACTAACTTCTTTACTGCGGTAGAAAAGCTGAGAGAAACTTTATTTAACAATGGCTATGATAATGATTTTCCTTTTATTCAGGCCTTTGAGGGATCAAAGGAGTATCAACCAGTAAATCAGAGGCAAAACAACCCAGATTTAAGCAATTCTAATATATTACCGTCATCAATATAAAGGTCTTTGCACGCACACAGCTCTGCCAATAAAAATATTTCCTCCTTAACTCAGTCACGAAACTTCCAAGATATGTAAATCCCTGCTTTAGCTAATTAACCAGGTATTTCACAGTGTTTCCTTTAATTAACTCGTTCCTCTTAAGCTACGGTTTCCTAGGAAAGCGGTGCCGTAATGTAGTGGTCGTAATATGGCGGAAATAATAGTTTCTAATGACGGTGTTGTCTACCTCTATGCAAAAAATCGTATTTACCGTACCGTATATTACGGCACCGGTTTCCTAGGAAACTTTACTAAATGTAAAATCCTATAGGCCTGTAGATATCTGAAATTTTATGATTCCTCCAGAGGCTCGTGGTGACAAAAATTATAAATAGAAGCGACTTTTGATCCCATTTATTTCCAGTAGATTTAATGCACTTTTTATGGGGTTTGGGTAATTAGAAAAGTGGTCGAGGTAATTTTCATTTGGCTAGCAAATTGGGAAAGTTTTCTAATTTGGAATTAAACCTGGACTGTTATTCAAAAGCGACAAAAATAGCTTCGAATTAGTAGGTGAGCAAAAGCATATTTTGAGGAAATTTTTCCATTTCTTATTAGCATATTGTCGTCTGAATATAACTCGTGCTGACTAAAGTAAGTTATGAAAAAAAAGCTATTAAAAGTAGAATAAAACGACCTGCTATTTTGCGATTTTTATAAAGAGGATTCAGAAATTCCCCCACCTATCTTTATAGAATTCTCCATTTAATTGTTTGCAACATATACAGTATATTACTTAAATGTAGACGGGTGTTTACGCCTTGCACAGTTATTGACATCCAAGAACAATCGACCTGAATTTTTCTGAGAGTATTAACAAATTTAAAATGTTGCTTCTCTATTCAATTTTTGTCTACAATGTGTTGAAAAAATATGGAAACACTCAATTATCTCGGGAAACCATGGAGAAGTCTTGAGAACAAAATGACCTTTACTATGGGTTAAAGAAAATTAATTTAATGGTGTTTAGAAATCCTAAAAAATAAAAAAATAAAAGTAAATTTGAATTTTCTGTTCAGTTTCGCCAACGTTCAGTCAACGTGTGGAAGTGAGATTCCGTATGTTCACAATTTTGTTTTTAAATTATTCAATTATCTGCTTCATTTTCAAGCTATTTATATTATCTATCTGAATTAATTATTTGCACTTAATGCTGTACAGCAAATTAGATTACAAATCTCCATTTTGAAATTATGTTAGTTAGTTCATAATTATTGTTCTTACTTGTGCATAAACGCTAAAATTCCGAGCTTCAAACTATTTCTCGCAGAAAATAAATTCATTATTCCATTAAAAGAGGTGAACAAATTCCTCAAAAAACCATAGAAACTGGTTAGCTGAAATAGCAAAGCAAAACGACATCTAGAGTAGGGATATTCGTAAATACATACAAAAACTATGGGTCAAAACCAAATCTCTTCCGTTTACCAAGCCGAAGATTAAAAGCTTTTTCGACGTCGATATAATTTTCTGTATCGTTAATAATTCATCCAACAATAGCTGTTACACGTTTACTTGACAGCTGAGGCGAAAGATTCTTTGTATGGGATTTTCTAAAGCTGTTTTTCAGCTTATGGGATTTTCTATGGGCAATAAAGTTGTTTACTCGTCGCTTATTTGTTGGACTAGAGGTGTATACGAAAATGAAAGAAAATGATTGTGTTAGAAAATATGGCCCAGTCGTGAGCAAATTATCTATACAGAAAAATTAAAATTGATAGATATTATGAAGTTTGATGTGGCAATTATCTTTCAAAAACTTCAAGTAACTGGCTTATTATTGGAGAAATTTATATATAGAACACTAAAACACATTTTATGCCAATTCCAAATACTGCTCGTAAATATAATAAAGCTGCTCTAAAATAGAAAATTTCAACCAAAATCGACCAATTACAGCTGAAATTGACTGCAAGAACGTTCGAGAGCTTGTTAAAAATTAGCCCAGCCGAACAAGGAAACTTTTTAACAACTTTAGCGGGAAATGGAAAAATCATGGACAGAGATTAACGGGCACGTCTAGTCCAGGTTTTCCATTGCAACAAAAGCGAAGTTCAATAGAGATCACGTTGTTTCTGAAGTTCGCCAAAGTCAAATGTCAAATTTAAAAGTTTTGCTTTACAAATTTTGGTTTTTAGTCTTAAGATTCACACCATGTCCAACTTGGACGAGGAAAGATACGAAAGATTAATAAGAGCAGAGAAGTCCTGTCTAAAAAATCGATGTTGCCCTTTCTTTTCAGGCCACTTCTGGTTAGTTAAGAATAGAATTATAAAACTCCTACCATTTAGCGAAGAAGGAACGTTCCTCTATGATGATTATCGGGAATATTCCGACGATCTATTTTCACTATAAATTTAACCAGGTTATCATTATCTACGTTACTCATCAGGTATTTTTTCAAAACTGCATGGAAAGAATTTATAACACTTTAGAATTTGAAGTTTTAAAATTAATATTTTTCAATTAATCGTGTTAAATTTAGTTGCAAGTTTGATAGAAAATTTGTTTCTTCCTTTTTTGTTTACTCTTCAAACCACTTCTTGAGTCTTGAAAGTCAATAAAATTGAATTAACGAAGGTAGAGAAAGGCCCTCTTTATTCTAACTACATAATATGATATTCTGTTTCAGCATTTCTATAGCAATTATGCTCATAGTCAAGCTAAGAATATCTTGACATACTATGGGCCAAATTGTTAGAGTGCTGGTAACTCTAGCAGGAGTTTGAATGGATCCGGAGGATCCGTTTCTAATTTAATAAGAACTTTATGTACCATTTCCCTTTAGTTTAGATAATTTATCCCTAGATAATAAAACGAATTGCCAGTTATTAAGTTTACATCAGACCATACTGGATTTATATTTAACATACTCGTATCTCAAATTGGACATGGCAACATGGGGACATGGGGTCTTTAACGGACGGTGAGAGTTAAAAATCCTTGGTGGATGTCGACCATTGAGGTTATTGAGGTTACAAAAAATTCTGACATGATTTACTATTAAACTATATTTATTTTTGATTGAAGCATACACACGAGTTGATTCTATAATACCTTCTATGGTCCATTTTACGAAAATAAAATATCCATGTAAAACAAATGTATGCCGCCAGCACGTGATCTCCTCAAGATGAGAGTATTGAACAGGACCGTTTTTGAGAATAATAGATACTGAAATCTGGCCATGCAAGGTATATGGCTAAAAAATGGTGATGTACATAGGTGTAGTATAAGGGTATATTACACACCAAAAGCGTATTATCAGCTAAATTACTGTCCACTTTATAATGTTTGAAATAAACACTCTCCATTAAAAATGAGACAAGTTCAACCCTGTGAAACCCCGTCGCACTTGTGCAATATCGGTCGTTCAGACGACACAACCGACCAATCAGCGCCAACCAAGCTAGTGATCACTCGTTTGGTTTGTTTACATAGATAGGACGGTCAATAGTATCTCCTCTGGAATTCTCAAATTTTGCACTTCAATGAATCTCATACTGATTCTTATTTACATTTTTCATATGATAATTAAAATTTTTCCCAAACACATCTTCCATCTAGACAGTTTAACATTAAATTGATTAATGTTTATTGAACTCTACGTGTTTCGTTCAATTTAGATTATTGATTGGATTTTATTAATTATGAATCTCGGCTATGTCTCGGTATATAAATTTCAATTCCGTACATTATTTTATTATTATTAAATACATCAAACAATCGAGTTTTTGGCGGGCATCAGAAAAAATTGAAAAAAAATAGGATGTGGGACATAAAATGTATCCTTGACTTTGGAAACAAGGTGTAGAACGGTGGAATATAAGATAGTGGGAAAATTAAGTAATACAATTTATTAAAAGGAGTGTATAGGTTCTGTTTGCAGCGTCAAAAATTGGCTAATTTTCTAAAAAAACAATTGTTCTAATATAGAGCTTTCAACGTCATTTTAATGTCATCATCCTTTTTCTTATTGCCCAACAAGTGAAACTAAATTTTGTCCCTAAGGCAGAGGACTCTTCGCCTTATTTGAATTAGTAATGCGGTGTTGGAAACTTGTGACAACGGTCACTCTCTCAGGGGAAGATTTGGAGAAACGCTATGTTGAGGTTACAATACTACTTAAAGCAATACTTAGCTTACAAAAGCCTAAGTATCCATTTGACTTTGTATTTTAAATTGAGAGCTCGCAGTAAAAGGCCTGGTCCTATGTGTTAAGACAGTTAAATGTCTATCTTAATAATTTAATAAAGGACAAAATTAATCCACAGCCCTATCTTAAAGCCAGGGTCATCTTTGCCTAATCGATTTTAATCAAACTAATTAGGTTGTGGGATCGAGCTAAGTTGGAAGCTCGAAGCTAGGGACCGCACAAACTCTTCGCAAGTCGAAAATCTGATGTTTGACCACCCAAGTTAACGTTGATTTAAAGTGCAAAGTTAATTTCTTTGTTGGAAGTTTCCATGGAGCTTTAAGAGCACGATAAATCTTCCTACATCCTCTTGGAAAATTGAAACGTTCTCTCCTGTAGGTACCTATGTCGTCTCTAATAATAGTTTTATTTCCAGCTGTCAGCCATGTTTATTTATGGCCAACTTAAAGTCCGATCAGTGGCAGAACACATGATTTATTGTTTGGTCGTTCTATCACCAGATGCTCCGGATATTATTTATTTCAGGGGAGCAATCGTAACTTTGGCGCGAGCCCTGGAGAAACGAAACTTCTGAAATAACGCTCTCCAACTTTAAAAGTATGGAATAATCATCCAAGTTTTGATATAGGTTTGCCCTGAGGCAATTTTTTTCTCGCTAGAATGGGACGAAACCCTACTTACAATAGTGGCTTTGAGGACATTTCTCGTATATGTAGGAAGAAACAGGGAATTTGCAAGAAGGCAACAAGAAACTTTGTGAAAGAGTTTACTTATTTTCTTATCATAAAATTTGCATTTGAATTTAGTATAGCTATTTCTAAAAAAGAAGAAGTCAAATCTTGCTGTGGTGTCTTTACTGCTGTGAGAGTCACCTTTATACACACAGACTGATTCAGGGAAAAGGCTAACAATAATTACATATATTTCGAAATCCTTGATAATTTAGTATTTTAAGATTCACATTACTGAATTGCATTTGCAAAAGTTCCCTTGTTTCTCTTCATTCATTTCATTACACCGTTATCTACTTTTTACATTATACATATATCCAGACTCATGAGACATATGTCAAATTTACCTAAAAGGGAAGGGAGGGAATTTATCAGATCTCTATCTCAAAAAAAATCTGGGTAAACTCCTTATCTCTAAGCTCGAAAAAACCTTAAGTTTCTTCCTCAATCCATCTTGGATTAAGTACATATTCAATCCTTTCTGATTTTCTACCAAGATTGTAAGAAACTCGAGGGTCGTAACGATCTGCTAAAATCTATAATAAGTACTAGGTCAGGGACACTTAAAGAGAACTATTTGTGAAACAAGTTGGGACAAGTAGAATTAATTCTGATTAATCAAGATATAATTGAGGAAAATAAGCAACATTAGATCAGGTTAAATCGTTAGATCATTGGACTCTCAAAGAAGTCAGAAAAAATCCAATTCTCCATCTGCATAGAATTGAAGATACTATCGATACTAGTCACATTTTTCAATTAACAATCTTCACTTAGTATACAGGGTATTTGGGAAATAACTTTCGTAAATTATTTTCTTAACGTTTCGTAACCGATGATTAATAACACCATTTGGAACAAAAGTGTTTCTTACAGCAGGGGTGTTAAATACAACCATTTCCCCCGCAAAATAAAAAAAAAATGTTTTGAGAATTGATAACGTCGTATCTTGTTTATTTCATTTTCATACCTATCTAAATAGCCGCAAAAGCTAGATATGTATTTTTACTCGAGTTTTTTAGGTCTGATAGAGTTTACAGTATACATAATCAATAAAATGTACTAAATTTATAAAATTTGAACATGTGATACTCATATTATTCTGAAAAGCCATTTACCTTTAAATTATTGTTGTTACTTCTAATTAACATAACATGTTATGTCACTTATTTTACATACTCACATCACAATCAAAAAACAAATTAATTATTGTTTTTGCTACATTAAATGTTCGAAATGTCTACTATTTGGGCCCATGCATCCTCCAGTCCGAATACTCCTTGTTGAATCTTTTTCAACAAGGTTTTAAATTTGTTCTTCGGTTTCAAGACCGACTTCTAGCTGTCGACCTCGTTCTTGATATGTAGGAATTACGCTACCTGTATCCAGAAGCTTTTGGGAAATTTGCACAAATGTTTGTCGAGCTGGAAGTTTTCTTTCTTGATAAAGATTAACGTAAATGCGCCTAGCTTCTTGGGATTTTTGTAACGCCTCTCCATAAATCAAAAGCATGTCATGATACTCTCGTAAAGTATAAATTTTCAAGTAGGTACTGTTATTAAGTCGGAATAAATTCACTTCTTAATAAAAGATCATGTTTTACCAGTTATGGCGTATTAAGGAATTGCAAAAAATAATTTTAACAAAAATAAACTCCTTTTTCTCGGTCACGTTCAATGCGGCGTTGCCGCTTAAGTTTAACTAATATGATCAGTTATTAAGTTTTAAACTGTTTTTAGCAACGTTATTGTTGAGTAATTTTTACTTTTTTGTTACACGTCAAACAATCAACATCTGTCAAGTACACTTTTCAACACTTTCAAATCTCTCTAAAATTTTTGGTTACTAACTTTGACATTTTTTTTGGAAAAGCTATTAAATTTTTGACTTTTATTGTAAGGAACTTTTTTGTTCAAAATGATGTTTTTAATCATTGGTTAAATTTACCAAAGTTATTTCCCTAACACCCTGTATTGTACTAATGGTAGTACTAATAATAGCTAAAGTGGGAATCGAATGAACATCAAAAAAGTATTTCCTTGACTTGTATCTTGATAAAATTCATCCAATGGATCAACAAGACAGTTGCAAAGAGTTAATATCTGCTTTGTAGTACAGAACTGCTGGAGAATTTGTCTTTGAATCGTATATATGTACGATTGTATGTATCTATGTCTTTTGAATTGAAATAAAATGAAAGGTATAATATTAACTTTTCTTGGCTTGATATTGCGACCATAATCCTATAATGCCCTTATCGTTCTCGTTACCGTCACTTTCAGTTTTGGAAGAAAAGTAGCATGATTAAGCTGATAAACAAAAAACTCATCAAGGAGTTCCTTTCAGACAACACGCAACTACATAAAAATAACCAAACCCACAATCAAACCGACACCGAAGGTGTTTGCTAAGAATCCTAATAAGGGTGCACAATAGGAAAAGGCATTTTCATGGGTAATCGCCAAGTCTTGAGAAGAGGAAACAGCTAGTCACGCATAACCCTCATTAATTTCGCCATTTGGCCCTTCTTCGCGATTTGTCCGACTGTGTCAGAGTCGGCTTTGTTCCAATTTAAATAACATGTAATCAGCTCTGTATGAAATATTTACTTACATGGGTGAAATAGTAGTAATAGACCTTCATGCCTCTCTCAGCCGCCATTTCTGCAAATTCGTTCATAGGACACACGAAGAAGTAGTCTCCTACCACATTGCCTACCATCTTCTGATTCAGATACCCATCGTTTACATGCTCCCAATCCGTATACTAAGAAGTTATATGGATATATACGTATGTTCATGTATGCATATAAAAAGTGGTTATTTACTTGAAATACTATAGCATCTTTTTCCAGTTGAGTGAAGTTCTTGAAGATGGTGTCCACGATATCGTGGTACTTTTCCCGTTGTAGGAAGCTGGGTCCATCCTTTTCAAAGAAGTCTATGAAGTCATAAAGCAGAAAGTACGTTCCTGAAACGACATTATTCAAATGAGGCTTTTCAAGGAAGCTCTGGCTACTAATTAAAGGGATTTTTGCTGAATTAGATCAATTTTTAATTCGAGCAGTCAACTTATATCTGAATGGAAATTTAAAACAGCCCTCACAGAAGCAAACAGTCATAGCGGATTCAATTTTGGATTTCCCTATGGAAAGAAAATAAAATTAAAACCTCTCTCCTGTTCGTGATGTTGGGAATAATTTAGAGGTTGAGTTTCATAATACAATTTTGTATAAAAATCACTTCATTAGAGCTTCAATGGGGGTAGCATTAAACAATTGCCGCTATAAATTGGATTTTTAAATGATATTATTTAGTTTCATGTTTCAAATCAGAAGAAATTTTATTTCAGTTATACTATTAGCAAATTCGATTAGTTTCAAATTCAATTTCAATTTTCAATTCAAATAAAAAAAAACTCCGATAGTTGATTTACACGATACTACATATGTTTATATAAGTATCACTAGTCCAAGTGGAAACGTAGGGAATGTGCAAGTGGGAGAAGGACCGCATAAGATTTAATATGCCTCCAGTAAAGATCAACTAAGTGGGTTGAGAGATTAGCAGCTGAAGTGGACAGAGTGAGTTCAGCCGGTTCTCCACTTCGATAATTAGATTAATATCGATTTCCCTACCTTTATGGCGATGGAAATTTTTAACAATATCACAGCAAAAAAGAACAATATAAATGGATAAAAAAAAGATTAATGTATTACTAGAACTTATATTAGCAAAAAATCTGGTAGCACTGGACTACCTCTGTCCATTGGGATGGCCCCTCCAGCCAACGCCTCCACTTCGATATTTAGATTAGTATGGATTTTGCTGCCTTCGTGGTAGGATATTCCATAATTGGCTTGAAAATCTTGCCTTATGTAGGCGAAGCTTAAGAAATGAATCAAGCAATAAATACCTCACACATGACTGCTTTATTTAAAGTTTTCTGCAGTGTTCAAGAATTAAATATACATACTTTAATGATAATATTATCAACATCTTATCAGCATTTTCATTCCTTGCTTGCCAATTGAGTTAGTTTGTTGCCTTATAACCTATTTGATTTCTAATATATGTGCATAAAATGAAATATTCAATACATTTTATTTTCATCTAAAGGTAAGATGAGGTTGCGTATAAGGTAATTTGTATGAAAATAAATGGAGTGACATGCAAAAGGTATTTTACCCATGTGAATATTCTTGTTGCCGCACAACCTCCATTTATATGACCTAAATCTTTTAATAATTCATTCATAGTCATAAATTTTACCGCGACCTTTGGGTAGTGTGGAATAACATATAAATCAGTGAGGTCTCAAATTTCTACAAGTATTTTAAAATTCTTGCATAAAGGTAGATGCTTTTTCAATCAAATTTTCACAACTTCTTCCTATTAGTACGTTACTGCTTATTGAATAATTTCGTAAGTACATTTCTGAGAATTTCATGGTGTAAGGTTCCGGAAACATGAGTAAAGTGGCATGCAAAGGGTATTAAACCTACATGAACATTTTGGGGTGCTGCACAACTTTTCCTTATACGACACTCATTTTTTAGTAATTCGTGGGCAAATCATAAATTTTAACACGGCATTTTAGTGGTGAGAAATGATATAAAAATCAGTGGCGTCTGAACTTTCTATAAATATTTTAAGAGGTGGATGTTTTTTAGTCAAACTTTTCCAAGCTCTTCCCCTAGGTAGATTCATCCTTAGCGAGTAATTGGGTAACAACATGACTCAGGATCTCATAGAGTCATGTTCGAAGAACTGGAATGGAATGACACGCAAAAGGTATTAAACCTATGTCAATATTTTTGTTGCTGCACAACCTTCTCTTTTATGAAACTCATTTTATAGTAATTCATTAGTAATTGATAAATTTTATCACGGCTTTTTGGTGGTATGAAATGATAACAAAATCAGCAGCGTCTCAACTTTCTATGAAAATGTTTTAATTTTTGTACAGAGGTGGATCTTTTTTTAGCTCAATTTTCACAGTTTCCTCCCATTGGTACCTTTCTACTTGTTAAGTAATTTAGTACGTAGACGACTGAGACTTTCATGGGGTCAGGTTCGAGAAATTAGAGTGAAATGATATGCAAAGGACATCAAACCTATCTGAATGTTCCTGGCGTCTCACTATCTCCCTTTGAATGACACTGATTTTTTAGTAATTTGATACTGAATCATAAATTTTACCACGAGTTTTTGGTGATGTGAATTGATATAAAGATCAGTGGCGTCTCAAACTTTTACCAATAACTTTTAATTTTTAAACAAAGATAAATATTTTTTTGGGTAATTTAATAATAACATAATTGTAGGTTTTATGGGACTATGTTTTAGGAATTGAATTTTTACAATAGAAGTTGTTATCAAAACTTTTAACCTCTTAAAATATTGGTAAATAATTAAGTAGACAATCTTTATAGTATCGTTAAGTGTAATTGAAATTTAAAAAAAATCCTGTTCTTTTCGGCTGGATAGAACCAGAGACCATTAGGCCCACACGATGGAGAACTCGATTTCCATAAAATTACTAAGTAAAATTAAAATTAAACCCACGATTGCTCACATCGTTAAATTACTCTTTAGTACTCAGTATGTTATAATTTAGAGAACTGGTAATATTCTGCCTTTTTCGATACAAGTTAACAGTTCATAGAATGGTTAGCATGCTGTCTTTTTCAATCCACGGGGAATTGTAACAAAATTAGTTTTAATCTGTTTTTATTTCAGTAGCCTGTCTACCTCTGGGGTGCGATGTAATGTGTAATTTAAATTTTAATAATTTTATCGACCTTAATTTGCAACCAATTATGTTGTTGATTTTGTTTTAGTTCATGTACCAATAACTGGGTTAAGTCGCATCTCTCACCTATACAAGAAATGTTTAACACCTTGATGACGATAATAAACATTGTCGAAGGCTTGGTAGCTTGAAACTTTTCTTTACTTGTTCCCCAGACCGATTTTTCGAGAATTCCTTTTCACATCTAAAATTTTCGGTTAAGAATGTCGCTCAGGTTGTCTAGACACAAAGTTAACTTGAGAAGTAGAAAGATAAATCTCAACTGTTGGGGATATCAAAAGTGAGATGCTTCTGATGATTCACATATTCGACCCCTCCGTCTCTAAAGAGACACGCTTTTGACCTTTAAACAATAGAAGCACTAAGAAATAGGAGAAATAGGTGAAATGGAATGACAAATTAAAGATTTAGTTCCAATTTAGAATCGTATTTATAACGTCAGTACTGTAACGAGTTCTTGAGAATCTTAACCCAACTGATTGTTATACCGTCACGAAAATTTCTGTTGCACTCCACATTAAAAGTCTCTCTAAACGAGCAACTTTCCCAAGAGTAATAATTAAAATTCCGCTGGGGCTTAATGTATGTCATTCCAGGTGCTTTTAATAAGGTACCGATAGTAATGCTATGATATTAGCTCCTTCACTACTCGTTTGTGCGATATGAAAATGACACTTGTCCATTTCACACACGACCTTAGTATGCACAATATATTCAACAATACAACACTCTATCCAAATGAATGGCAATACAATCAACATTATTGTGCGGCTAAACAATGCAATCGGGATTATTTAACCAGTTCCCTATTGGAAACACATTTTATGGATTTTGATAAATATGATGAGAAAGGTCGACGACAAAAATAGGTTCGCATTTGAATAAAATTGGACACGTCAGGGGGCCATTTGTTATGTTTCGTGATCTAGGCGAAATGCACGATTCATATTGTTGACTATTGTTAATCGGGTATTAGTCAGGGGATTCGTCATATTGACGTGTTTCTTACTTTCGTCGATATAACCATTAAATCATCGATGTAAAATGTTTCTTCAATTAAGCGATTTACAGGCAAATAACCTTTCTTAACAGTCTCTTCACACGTCATTTGCAATAACCAGATTGCAATCAGCCAGAGAATAGTGTTACTCTATTTACTTTTCCTGGTATATTTTGCTCGATTTTCTGGTCACGTCTCGCACACCACATAAAAAGTTATTGAAGTTATACACGGGGGCGACGAGTTATCAAAACATGTTTTGCAATTACTTTGTTGAAGCTGGATTTGTTTCTTTGTAGGCGTCGAAAGGGGGTGACGACAAATAAGAAGAATGAGGTTTTTGCCTCTCGAGAGTTTCCAGTTTGAATACCATCTAGCCTTTTATGCAACAAAATTTAAAAGCAAATCCCTGTTTTCCACTGAATGGAGGGCTGTCGCAGTCGATTTGAAATAATTAACTAATTGACCCCCTCTTGATGGCGTGACTGCACTTTGAAGTATATAATCAAAATTTGCATGTCTAATGGCATCAGCGTGTTATCGCTGCAAGTACAACGAATTTAATCTAAAAACTGGATTATTTCTGCTAAAATTCAAATGGAAAAAACTTTCAGCTTGTATAATTCAAAACCACAGGGAACAAATCCTATTTCCTTGTTCAGAATTTGCTTGCAAAATGTATGCGACATGAGTAAGTTCCTTCCTTGGGTTAGGAATAGAGAGGTATCGCGTTTCTGGGTAAGGGTAAACTGTAATATACAGGTCTCGATCCAATCAAATTTGCTCAAATTAGCGGTAAATTATTTATTTTAATTAGCAGATAAATTTAGAAACTTTTTGGACCGAAATCAGGTTGCGACGACAGTGTCGTGTGACATTTGCGTATTGATTCGGATTTGCTCTATCGGGAGGCTAAAAATAGAGCCAGGTTCATCCCCAAAATTTATGCATTATAGAAGAACATTTCCTTTGTCGACTCGAGACTTAGTTCTAAAAAATTGATGTTAGAGACACACAATAGGGTGTAGAGTAGGGTAGGACATTTTTATTTCGCAATACGTCATTTCTGGGAATTGAGGTTGTATTATTGGAAAAAAAATTAAAGAAGGTAAGATAATCAATAACTATATACTTATATATAACTCAGGTAGATATAATTTGTAGTGCTGCAAAAAAATCCTTCTGGGATCCTCTGATTTTTCCTAAAAAATTTTAATGAGAAAGTTCAATCAGCATTAGTTCAGTCTCATTAGCGCTCGATATAATAATGAGTTTAGAAGTACTTTCATTGCCTCAATTCCTGTATACTGTGCCAAAGAAATTAATTCATACTGAGCATCATGGAATCTAAGTTCATGACGAGAAGGATTTGAATGGTCATTCAGATAATAAATGAGTATAAATATATTTAAATAGGAATAACAGAATTCCAAATGTGATTCCTATTAATTAGAGACTTACCATGACTCAGAATCAATGAAGTCACAGGTGCTTTCTTGAAGATATCGAGAATTTATAGATTCAAAGCCGTCTTTTTTTAGAAGAATTGATTTAACGAGAAATACTGATAGTATCCGTGGTCAATTAAAAGTTACATTCAGTGAACTATAAAAAAATAGTTTTTAAATTCGGGTATATCACAGTATACGACATCCTTTATCAATACTCAAAAAACTGACTAAATATTTGAATTTTCGATCATTAACTTTCTCGGTATACAAAATTTCTCCATGTCGTATCATTGTCCAAAAATATGATTTAAAAAAATGTGTATCTAGTTAATATACCTTATTAAAATATAGCGGTAACGGTACTTTTGGGATGTTATATATATCTTTTGAAAGCAGGAACGTTTATAAAATCTCAACCGACTTAGTAAAATAACTATCGGCAATATTAGAATTATAAACGTTTTAAATTGCCTATGAAAGCATACTTTGCTCTTATTTTGATATAACTATTCAATAATGATCTGTATATTTTTTCCATTCCATCTTACATATTAACAAATTTCATCCTGACTACGACTCGCATTTAAACCCTAACAGCACGTTAACGGTTCGACAGGCACCTAAAATGTCAATTTTAGGAGCGAACCGAAATAATCAAGCTTTCTCGTTAGAAAATTTAATTAAACCTCAGTAAATCATATGAAGTAAAAACTTCCCAGCTAACCCAGTTTAAGTTGCACGTTTTCCCCAGCTTATATATGAACTAATAACCGTTTGGGTAAGACTTTCGTCGCTTATACCGGGTGCACCCTTATCATAAAAACGGCTCAAAACGTCAGAGCAGGGAGGCCCGGGTAATTCGGCAATTAAATTTTCTTGGAACGACCTTATAATTTTCACGCGAACAAGTAGACAGATACAAATTAGGGGCATTTTAATTGTAAAGGCACTTCGTCGGCTCCGGGGGCTTTGCAAATACACGATTTGCCCCGTTTTGACTCTGATTTTATGAGTCTCACGCGTCCAATTTATCCAGACACGCATAACAAATGTAGGCGATATTAGTTTCTCGAGAATTTTGATATCTTGAGGGTGAATTTTCCTTAAGAATTACCATTTCTGATTCGCATCGAAAGTTTTGCATCCTACGCCTAGCTCCCCAGTCGCCTAATTAAGGCCGGTATTGTCATTATGAATTTGCAAATATTGACGCCAAGTCCCTCAGTTCTTCCAATTTCCCGGCACGAGAAAATTACAACGCCATTACAAAATTCAGCATTGTCACGTTTGGCAAACATGTTCCTTGCTGAATTTGCGTGTCTAAGCAGCCACGAAGACCTTCAATCATTTCATTTTCCCTCCTTCTCAATCATTTCATTTCCCTTTCTCTTTTGTGGTTCTCTATAAGTCACAATTCGAATTGCCACAACAAATGAATTAGCCAATCTATTCCAGCAAACAATAAATTCGCCGAAGTTGGGGCATCAAAACTGGAGAGTCCTGGGACTCCTTATTCACGCTGTACGTGTTGGGCTTATTTCATATTCGGAAGATACTAAACGAGAGAATCGAGAATGGGGCCCCGGAGCCCATAAAACCTATAAAAAGCGTATCGGATTATTTCGAGAGCATAGTCCAGTGCATTGTTTGGTTACTGGGGAAAATTTACGGCTTAAGGATAAAGTGATAATACGAAATTGTGTATTTTGTTTGTGGGAAAGCCGAACCGCGACAAGCTGCAGCTAAAAGGCAACGCTTTCAATTAACTATAAATTAAAATCTTCTGAGAGATACAATTTTAGTGCTAACAGAATATTAAAGCGACCCACTGCGTTCTAAAATTTGGAAGAATTCGTATGGAGGATGAGTGTTCAATAATTTGGGAATTGAACCCTTTTCCTTAAAGAGAAAACTTTTCCAATTCAATAATTGAGAACTAGTATTTAATTAAACTGCTTTAACGAACTTCTTCAATATCTCACTTTTACATGCTAATAATATTTGAAAATGTTAAACGCAAGTTTAAGTCGAAAAATCATATTACGTAAATTCGAGACATCTGGTTGTAAGATAACATTTCCATTCTGTTCTATAATCCAAAAGGTCTCCTACCAACTACCAAATTATTTTGTGCGCCTACCTACTGTCTGATAAAAGTTTATCCAAGAAGCGGCAAATAAATGCCCCAATTGTCCATTTTCCCTTATAACTTATCATAAAGAATAACAAATAACATCTTCAATATAATAACTTTAGTATTTTCTACGGTTTTGATGCACTGATCTGCATTTCACTGTCCTATTCTCCTAATTTTTGACGAAGTTGGATGGCTTGATTTCCTTTTCCCGAATAAATCGAAATATGTATATTTTTAAATATTTCATAACTCCACCCCTGGTCTATTTGAAACCAGCTATATGATATTTGCGATAACTCAAGCCTTTATGTAAATTTACGATCGATACAACGTTCATATGTATATTCTTCAATAATTCAATGCATGCTATTTTTTCTTTGATATTCTTTCCAAACCAAAACTGCACCCAAACAAAATGAGTCAATTCACTATTGCCATATTCCATGCCCAATAAAATTGCACACGAAAAACGACCCAATATTCCCTAAATTTTCTCTTCGACAATAAAACCAGCCGATATTTCCTGGAGGAAATTCAGACGTTTTGTGGAAACGTGGAAAAGGGAAAGGTTGGGCAGTCAATAAAAGATAATTTCCTTTATGCCTTATAGATTAAGCAACATGTGGTGTATAAATCCATTGAACTTTTTTCATTTTTATTATGATTACTGTAACTTCAAGTAAGTAAAGTAATTATTATTGTGGAGGCTGATGGTATCACCTAACCAGTGTTTCTAAATTTGAAAACTAATGTTGTTTAAAGGAAATTACCATGCAAGGCTTAAAACTAGGTTATAATTAGAAGCTCGCGAGGATTGGTACATAAGTACTGTTGTATTGTTATGCTAAATAAGGTAATATTTTGAGATAGGTAATGTTACAGTGTTAATTAATATTGTATTCAAGTTACATGAAATCATTAACATCGGATTGCATAAACTCAAATAACAACCAGAAAAGAAATATTTAATTTTCTATTCATTCCCAACACCTTTTATATCCCATCTATTATACCTACAACAATTTACTTAGTTGCTATTTAGTTGTCAGAGTTTTTATTTGTTCAAGAAAACATATAAATATGAAAAGAGACCCTTGCCACATGTTGGGGCCCTTTCAAGGTAAAAGCACACCTTTATTGATTGAGTCAACTTTTTCTTGGATACTTTTCTATCGCCGTAAATAAGAACTTCGAACGAAATGACGGGTATTAATCTTCTCAGCTTCATTTTCTCCCAAGGAAAACCTTGTTAGGTGGGTAATAAATACGGAGGGTTTAAAATTGGCGAACATAAATTTGATGCCAACAGATAATTACTTTGCTTATATGTGGCCATGTCCATATAAGGCATAATTCATCCAGAGAGTAATAAAATGATATTCGTATATGTCCTTTATTTGTAGCGAACGCTTTGACCAAATGAGGGTGTGTGTAGATGCTTTATTTTATGAAGGGTAATCAACATTTTGCTTAAGTATCAAATGAAAAAAGTTTATTTGTGAAATTATATAAAAAAAACTTTATCTATTTATCTACTTTTTATATATACAGGGTGCCCAAGATAAGGAGGGCCACTATGAGGATCTTCGAAACGGTAAGAGATACAGATTTGGTCAAATGGGAGAAAACTTGCGTAATCAAGGGCCTAAAAAAATGGCGTTTAGAAATCCCCGAACTATTTTTTGGTTTTTGAGATATTTGAGAAAAATTGGATTTTCCGATTTTACATATTATTTTTTTCTGGCGGTAATATTAAACCTAGACCAAAACTGATGGCACTTCCCTACAGCAACTTTTAATGCGCTTTAACATGGCATTGTTAGTGTTTTAATTCGACGTTTCGTCATTGCGGAACCATCATCAACTTAATTTTTTAAATGCGGTCCAAATGTTCTGATATCAGATTCTAAAATCCCTTTTTATTCTGAATTCAATGATGTGTGACACTTTGCAGTTTAATTGCGTTTTAGTTTTTTTTTGGCTCTAAACAAAAAAAAATATATTGTGCACCTGTACATGGTTTTTTAATTTTTTAAAATAAATAATAATCTGATAGCTAAATTAATGCATTAATTTAATAGAATTAACAAAGTACAAATAAAATTTTATTAAAAGACGACCTAAAAATTAAAAAAACAACAACAAAGGAATACAAACAAAATAACTAACTTTAAAGCATATGTTTTAAAAGATTTCCATTACTTTCCAAGCACAAATAGCACCTTAGAACTGTCGATTCTAACACCCTAATCAACGTTTATGGCGTAATACTAGAAAATGCTTCCAGAACTAACCCCCTCAGTTCCTGTTCTGTAGCAAAATTTTGCTGATAAACATAATTTCTAACAAACGCCTATACGAAAAAATCAAGCGGAGTTAAATCAGGTGAACATGCTGGCTAGGCTGTTTTCGAATGTCTGCTAATCACCTTTTCTGGAAATCTCATTGAAAGATATTCAATGATTATTAATAAAGATTATCATTAAACACCAAAATGACATAAACTGTTAATTGCTATAGCTAATTATTTATTTTTAAAAATTAAAAAACAAGTGCGCAATAATTTTTTTTTTGTTTAGGGCCGAAAAAAAAGGCTAAAATGCAATTAAACTGCAAAGTGTTTTACATCCTTGAATTTAGAATAAAAAGGGCTTTCAGAATCTGATATCAGAACATTCGGACCCTATTTAAAAAAATGAAGTTGATGATGGTTCCGCAATGACGAAACGTCGGATTAAAACACTGACAATGCCACGTTAAAGTACATTAAAAGTTGCTGTTGAGAAGTGCCATTAGTTTTGGTCTAGGTTTAATATTACCGCCAGAAAAAAATAATATGTAAAATCGGAAAATCCAATTTTTCTCAAATATCTCAAAAACCAAAAAATAGTTCGGGGATTTCTAAACGCCATTTTTTTAGGCACTTGATTACGCAAGTTTTCTCCCATTTGACCAAATCTGTATCTTTTACCGTTTCTAAGATCCCCATAGTGGCCCTCCTTATCTTGGGTACCCTGTATATGAACCTGTGTAGGAGTGACATCGCTACGTGGGTTTGTGGATTGAATGTATATCCAGTTTGACATTCATTACGTAAACAATATGGAAATTAAGTAATTTCTCGAGTGACTGTCTTTACAATACACCAGTTCGGTCTTTGTCTTTTATATCGAATCTTATGATACTTGGACTCCGTTTCAATCCCTAAATCGACCTAAATTTACAACACCAAAATTTAGTGAATTCTACACATTAATTTCAAAGGTCATGAGGTACATTTTCGTGATTTTTTTGTTGTTTTGCAAGTTTAAATAAAAACTTAATTATCTTTTAATATTATTCTACGTCTAATATTACGGGAAATCGCTATTTTTAAAATTTTAATTAAAGTATAAGAATACTAAAAAATAGAGAATTCCATTCAATGAATTTCCCTGTACTTGATGACTCAATATAATTAAGATAAGTCTATGGAAACTATCTGAAAACTAAAATACACTTTTATATGATTACGTCATCTTCAAAAACAGTCAAATGTCTAGATAAAATTGCAATTTTACAAAAATATTGAGATCAGAAAGTGCATTTCGATCCATAACCAAATTTCACGATAAGGTTACAAGACATAATTAATTAATTTCATTTCTTTGAAGGAACGGGATTACTGTACCGACACCCCGTCAGCAAACTTCAACCTGCAAAGGAAATAGCTATTTTGAAATTTTTAATGAAATAGTAATACTAATAAATAGGGTTTTTCATCCAACTTATCTAATTGGATGGAATGGAACGGGAACACTGGGGTGACAGCTCGTGGGTGACAGCTCGTTCCCAAAGGTCAGCATATAACAGCAAAAGAAAGTCGAAAGAAGCAGCTCTCCATTCAGTAGAGCAGAAAATAAAGAAGTCTTAATCACACAAATAGGTGGTGTTATTACTCTTCTTTGACATTGAAGGGGTATTTAATAAAGCAGTAATGAAAATATTTGTGATTGACCGATTCTAACTGGAGAAATAGGCTAAACTGGCACTTCGGGATTGAAAAATCACTACACCTCTGGCGACCTTGAACCTCTTCTTGACATTGCTGAAGCTTCCAGTAGATGAAGTACCCGCAGATCAATGCAGACTAAGCACACATAGAAATATCCTAGAAATGGAGAACAGTCCACTTTGCAAAAATTATGAAGCCGCAGAAGAATCCTCATACCACTTCTTAGAAGTACACAATGGTGGAAACATCTCAGACACAGGGGTTGCGCAGACGCTTTTCTCCTCAAGGAGGAACTTCCGACTCTTGAATAGGACAGGATACGCTCCTTCTTAAAAAGGGGGCAAACGCAGTGAAAAGAAGGTGGATTGGAAAGCGAAAAGGGTCAATAAGGGCTTAATCGTAGTTTAATACCACTAATACTGCCAATGCTACTAATTTGGAATATCTCCCACGGGATCATTTTAAGGTTTTATCCCATATTCCTTTCACAACAAAAACAAAGATTAATTTCTCTGAAAACAAACAAAAATAACAAACTATAATGACTTGGTTAGGGGCCCTCTTATAATTCCATTTTGTAATTCAAGAGGAAGCTTTGGTAAGCGTTTAAACTTTATTATGTAAGCAAATTTGTATTAGGCTAATCCGTATTATTTTCCCGAAATAATTACTCCTTTTCATCCAATTTCAGCAAGATACCTACTTAATACGTAATCAACAGCTCGCTAGTATTCCTAAGACTTGTACTTAACGTATTCCCAGTTTGTTTCTGTACAAAAATTATACTTACTTAGAGAGAGTAGAGAACGTACAATTACCAAAGTTCATACAGTATAGTTATGTGTCGGGAAGTTTCATAATGGCCCTCCAATAATGTCCCCTGGACCATGTATAAAGCGAACTTCTAGATGGAAACAAGACGACAAACACCGGCGAATTGACTGCATGCAAGTTTCAAACTTGTTTATTTCCTGATGAATATAATATAGTCAAGACGGAGCATGACATAGAGGACCATTGAAAAGCGCTTTGAATGTTTAGTTTAAACTTGAGCAGGTGACACAACGTGGAAAGTTATTTGCGAAAGGACTTTAGTTTTAATGGGGTTCTGTTGGGGATTTTGCTTTGTCGAGGGAATACGTTTTGATTTGATTTTGATGGAAATGTTGATTTATAGATACGGATAAGTCAGATTTAATCCAAGAAGGAAGTAGAATAAGCTCGAAATGAAATGAGAAAATGAGTGCTTAGATTTTATCACTAGGAAACAAAATGTATCTTCGCCGACTGTGTTTGAGCTAATGTTTTAGTATGTCACGAGTCCATTAACATACAAAATGTTGGGCAATTATCCGAGAAATAAATGTGTTCGCCCAGATCCTACCGACTTGAACTCGTTCCAAGCAGGATATTTTTAGAGATACCTTGGTGTAACTTGTCTAGAGCCAGGCACTTCTTGACTACTCAAAATGTTTCTATAAAACTCCACTGACTCAATTCTTCAAAATTTTCTTTGCTTGTTATTTCTTTGTCGTATCTCTAACCATTTTCGAGAAATCACTATGTAACAAATTGAAAACCTAACGATGTTACAAATTTTTCCTACAAAATCAACGCCCTATGTTTACGATTCGTTTCCTGCTGTAAGGTTTCTTTTAATTATCTATTAAGTACTGTGCTCAATAGGCACTCATTTTACGCTGAAAAAAGAGGAGGAAAATGTGTGGACATGTTTGTCACAGATGTTCGTAAGCTGGATCGAAATTGTAATTTTAGAGAGTTGAAAAAGAGCCTCATTGGAGCCTGTATTGTATGTGGTAGAGTAAATCCTAAAACTATGAATGTACTCTTCAAGAAAACTAGTTAGCACTGGGAGTCAACTGCATATTTGAAGACCAGAAGAATTGGCCAATGCAAGGTGAAAGCAGCTAGAAAGCCAGATGGAATCAGTTCAATAAGCCAACAAAGTTCAAAGACAAAGACCATGGGAGCAACCTGTTGGAAATCGACCGTGATTCACGGCCACACAGTTTACAGCTCGAGTTACAGTTTCTGTAATTGATTGACAAAACGTGGACAAAATTATCCAACATGTAGAGGAATGTATTTAAAATGTAAAAAGATAACCAATATACAAAAGCTATTTTTCAATATGATAATTGCTGCAGTGGTTTAAATAGTGAAGTGCAGTCACAAATGTCGATGATAGTCGATAATATAAGTATCTCTGGAATAATCAAGTTAGTTTAAATAAATCAAGTAAATTAAAACAAAATCAAAACTTACACTTCTTAATTAAATACAAAATTGTTGGCTAAAATATCATAAAGCATCATTAGTTATAGATGGTATTTAATTCAAGATTTTATGTGTTGTAATTCTGAAATTTAAACGTCCAAGACATTAGGTTGATTCATTTCAGTCACTTGTGAATTAAAAAATGTAGAATTAGAGTCAAGAGAATTATTTTATGTTGGTTCCATATGCTTAACACAGTCAATACTAGACACAGAAAGGTCTGCTACAAATAAGCTTTCCAGGATTTCCGTGTAATAAATCTGTAATATGACCCTTAAGCCAACATGAGTGTTCCATCATAGGGGTGATTGAGAATTCTATCAAGGGACGACCTCACAAAGTGGATAACAAACACCAGTGCCTGCTCTGGCCCTGTGGTGAAACTTGCAACACGAGGGCAGAGCAGACACATCTTGCGGACATAAATGACGGATTAAAGAGACTATAGCACATACTTAACGAGACACTTTCAATCGAGTAGACAAGAATTTGCGGGACGAAAAACGACACATTTGAGCTTCCTTGAATTCTTTCATAATTTTCAGCAAGTGTTTTCCATGACCCTGTGACGTTAATAAGTGAGATAAGGTTAATTAAAAGGACCGTAGCAATCACCATAGAAATAAAGCTCGATGACCATTTTTTTTGCCCAACCCCCAAGTATGGGGACTTGATTGAGCTACAATGGACATTATAATAAGTTTTGCACTTACAATTTAAGTTAAGGCCGCCTAGCATAAAAAAATATTAGCAGACACCACCACAGGTGTCTGTGGGGGTCTTCTAAATCCAACCTGAAACAAATACTAGTCTCTTCAAGGCCACCGAGTGTGCTCAGGAAATAGCAGATAAGATCAGGAACTTGTTTATAATATTAGAAAAGCAATTTATATGAACAATTTTTGTTAATGGAACAGCCGGAAAGGGCTTGAAATGTAGTGCCAGTAGATTTGGTTTATTTTAGATAAAGATGTTTTCTGTTATTGGTTTCTTTCAAGGACCAGTAATCTTGAGGCAACGTAGTAAAAAGAAATCGATTTTATTTGTGCAGAGTACAGCTTGAACAAGAGTTCAAAAATACCTGCTGAATTTGTTGGTGTGGGTGATGATAAAATTAAATTTAAAGTGCTCTTACAAAAGTTGGAATACAAACCGGCTAAGCCCATTCAAAAATTGATTAGTCAAGATGGCAAATAAATTTGAAAGCTATACTAAGTCTGGAAGGCAAGTCCAAGGACTAAATCGTCTCGGTAATTATATGTAAAAAATAGAGATGTGATGAGTCCGTGTCGATAAGAGTTGCCCATCACTACTTATAAAGATTAATTATATGGAGTGAAATAGGTTTGCTTTCTAGGGAGCAACGAAGTTTTTTTATGGGAACTTTTAATATGATGCTTTCAGGGTTCAGTGTATTATTTTTTAATTTTTCTCTCAGTACGCACAAGACAATTTTATTTGTAGAATGCATTTTCCGGCGTCCTATGTATAAAAATACAAGAAAATGAAAGCATGACATGACCAGGCATCGTATTTGCTGACAAAACATTTGCCAAGTACTGAACCGCATTTCTTTGAAGTTGTGTGTGAAACTTAAATTTCATCCGACTCGTCTGGAATTATATTCCTGAAAGCCTTCTGTCTAAGTTAACAGAATTTCCACATCCACAAAGTAAAAAATTCGCAATTCTTCTCGCACGTGTATCACATCAAATTTTTCAGCAACCAAGTCTGCTTTGATACTTTAATAGGCACGTACTGCGTTCCACTTTCGCCCATATAAACATATATTTTGATACGGTTATAATGAAATTTTAAAAAGGTTTTCTGGATATCGGTATTCCTCCGCGGTCTGGAATTTATAAAGGCAAAAAGGGAAACGTCTATTATTGATTGACCGACCTTCTTTTTCGACAGATATTTATTTACACTTTGAGATGGGGATGAAATAATAATTATTAAGAGTGGTTTTGTTGCCGTGAGGTTTAATTGTTTTGTTGAATTCAACCAGCTAAAGTAAATATCAATTGCTATTTCATTAATCCAATTTTTGACATAAACAGACAATTAACCTTGGGCTACATCTTGCCAGGCACGGCTTTTATTGATCTCACCCCACTGTTTGTACTTTCGCTTAATGGTTTTCCATTGTTCTTGAAAAAAAATTGATGTACCCGCGAGGCTTCGTAACAATGTCTGATTAGCCCCTATTATAGTTAGTGTCATTACAATGAAAGAGTCTGGAAAAGTAAAATTACAAAGCAAATAACGGAAATATAAAATAACGAATTTGAATGGGGACCTTGGAGTAAGCCAAACACACATAAATATTATAAATCTCGTTTGGTTATGAAAGGCTCTTTTTCACATGGGTTTGTTACCATAAAATGACTCATTACAGACCTAGAGCGATGTAGCAGGTTAATTTTTAATCCTATTAAAATAAAGCAGGAAACATAAAAAGCGATTTCAGCCTCCGGTTGATGGGCGTTTGGTATCTCAAATTGGTGTGTTCTTCCATTCGTGGGCTTAAAAAGCGATAAAACGTTCCAATTCTAGGTACCAAATGCGTATCACTCTCCAGTTGAAATCGCCTAATGTGTGTTTTCTGGAGAACTGAAAATGACTGAATTTTAAACAACGGGCAAAAAATTGTAGTTTAAGGTATTTTATTTTTTATTTAAAAGTTAACTTATTACCAAATTAATATGAAATAGAATATAAAAATTATATGAACTCCCTACGCAATGACGTTTTATTTGAACCTTGCAATAAAGGACTCGCTGCAACCTCATTCGGCCATAAATTGATTCATCTTATAAAACCTTTCATTACGTACTTGCTGCATAAATAATTATTCGATTCTGTTAAAGTCTAGGGAAAGTTCAATATTACTGGCTCGAAGATTCTCCACATGTTGCTCGATACATCAACTGAATTGCCAGTAATGCCTTTAAGCCCTGGACACATCAATTGGGAAAGTTTTTCAGGGTTTTATCATATTAAGTTTACTCCTACTTCAATCCAGAGAAGTTTTTTCATCAAACCGAAGATTTATCGGAAATTGAACGTGATGTAATGTAAAAGAGAGAGGTTCGATGTTAGGTTATTTCCAAAAAGTCTCTCTGGCTTCACTGATTTATGCCCGAGAGAGAAATCAAGGGTAACTACTATAACAAAAACAATTGACCGTAAATTGTGGGTCATAATCCCACTTGAAAGCAGAACAGTTAACACAATCGGGTGACACACATCTAAGTCTTCGGCCCCGTAGTTTCGTAATATCTTACTTCGGTCGTCGACGGTGGCGGCGGCGCACCGCCACAAATCAGGAAAGGCCCGGTTTCACCGCCACCTGTGAATCCTTGGAAACCCTGGCCAAGCGCGACCTTGGCCTCCGTTGCACCCAGAAAGAGAGTCTGTTCAGGCCGACCAATAGAGCAACGCTCCTGGCGTTGTTGCCATATTGAGTTGTTATCCAGAAAAAAATTTTTCAGGACATAAAGCTGTCGAACCAATGCGCCGAAGAAATACTAAAGCATAACAGATGTTTAAGACTTTTTTCCAGTCTCGTTCTAGTAACAATATGCAAGACTTTTTTTCCAACTGCGTGGAACAGAAATTTCACTCTAGAATAGGAATGTGACGAGAGTATTTAGAAATTAAGCATATAAGAAGGTCTATTAAGAATTTCATCTTCTTGACCAATGATAAGCCTAATAGTAATGATAGTTATGGACGAATCTACTGATCGAAATGACGATGTCCAGACGAAAGGTGTTGCATGAGGGTAAAAAGCCCGGATATTTGATAACTAAGAATAAAGTTTACATTATTGAAGATTTCTTAAGTTCAGTGGAGTGATAAGAGTTATTAGAGGTGTGGGGGAGATAAAAAATAGTAGAAGTATGGGGTAGATTATATTACTCTTGATAACTTGAAAATGGTAATTTTATTATTGGTATTCTTGGAATATTTTTAAAGTACTGTACTATAATCAATATATTTCGAGGGATTCAAATTTGTATTCTTTAAGTCAGTATTTTTAAAATAAATTTTGTTTGTAGAGTTCGCTGTGCTTGTTTTAAATCCATACTGGACTTTAGCAGAAAAATGTCAATCTTTTTTAACCCTTTTTGATAAAAGTACCATAATATTTTTTTGTATAAACCCAACCTTGAGATAAGCAAAACGTACTTTTAGTCGACAATACTACGATATTGAACCATTCTGAAAATAAACGATTTTTTTATAATAAAGTTTTGTGCAGTATTTAAAATATGTATACTCTGTTAAAAAAAAAGAAGTAAAACGCACAGTCGGACTCAAAATAGAAATTACCACAAAAGTTGCTGGATTATTTCATAATAATGATTATAATAGACGTGCCTGCATCGCAGTGTTATTATGAAAAATAGTAAAAGAGAGATAACTTGAGAAAGAAGTGGAAAAACACGGAAATGTGAACGATATGAACCATAATAGAGCTCAGTGAAATGACCTCGCATCTTTTTCTTTTCTCCTACTTTTGACTGACTCTATCCCTCTTTCTTGAAACTGCCGACGATAACATCACATTTCCCTCGGACGCAACTATGGTCTATGTAAAGTCTGGATTATATTTTCAAGAGCATAAAAATCGTTTAACTCTAGCCCAAATCGAAATCTTTTTAACTGAAAAATTGAAAATCACCTTAAAACATGTAGCGTATTAAGTCTATTATTCAAGCTTCTCTACTATCCAGCGCTTTAAAGGTTTCCAGAAAATTCTAAGTAGATACCTACTTAAATCAGTTGATTATTGGTTCTTGGAAAGGTTCTCTAAATTCCACGCATGAAATTTCTTCATAATCGTAATGGTATTATCTACATAAAGAATAAATGTGTTGTTTTAAGTTGAAGTGAAACAAAAACGCGTGGTATCGATAAGTGATAGATATATTCTCTACGTTCATGCACTTAAATCTTTCGACCATTAATCACCCTCTGTAATACACTTATAAGTCAAATAACTGTTTCCATTTACTGACTATTAAGTTATTTGTTTGGTGCACACATAATCTATCATTAATGATTTACTTTAACACTCGATTTCTCAGTTGTTTTACATTAATACAGGATTTCATAATAGGCAGCCAAGTATACGAAAAGTCAAGAAATGCGATATTGTCGTTGTACTTATCATTTACTCTACCGACAAAGATAAGCTATAAAACGTTCTATTTCTATCGCCCGTCTTTCTACTACATGTCTTGATTGTGATTTTCTTCAAAAATTAGACTGAGAAATTTTTTTTGTATGTTTATGAGGCATGCGTCATAAAAAAAGTACTATTTAGATGGCTGAGGCAAACGCCAGGTGAAGATCTAAAATTTATGACTTATTCAGATATTGAGTAATTAATATAAGTAGTTCACAGATTTTTTAGTAGAAAACGTAAATTCTAAATTGTTCGGAAAGCATTAGAAGGCAGTGGGTATTGAAATACGAACCGACTGATAATAAAGTTTAGCTTAATCGATTTAAACTAGCAAAACACCTAGATTCCAATTTACTTCTCTATTTAAAAGCACAATACTCATTTTCACTAAACAAATTTAGTTAAATTTCGTTTTGTTCTTAATATCATATTTCCTCTACAAATCTATTATTTCAGGTACCTTGATACGTTCAGGAATCTTAGTTCAATTACGAGTCTTGTTCACATACTTTATTATAATTGGGATTATTTTAGGATAGGTGTTGGCGGAGGATTATTCAGGTAAGGTGAAAAGAGAAAAAATGATCCTCTTCTGCGATCATTTGAATTGATCGCCTTAGCGAGGCCATGCTGATGTTCAGTTTCTTGTTAGTGTCAGGACAAATGATGCGATTAAAGTCTTATTTTGGAGAGTGCACCTACTTCACTTTTTTCTTTTCCTTTGTTTGGGACTAACGCCTCACACACAAGTAGGGGTTGTTGGAGCTGTGAAATTGCACATTATTCTCAGTTAAAAATAACTGAGAATAACATTCACTCTTTACTAAGAGCTCGGACGAAAATCCTTAGCATTTCGATAACAAATTTGTCACCATCTTCAAAACTTTAGAAAAATTGTTAGAAAAACGAAAAATAACTAAACTAAAGTGTATGGATTGTAGATATGTGTTGAAAATTTCTCATCTCCATCGCTGATAAGATGGTGTTTGCTTATTGTATTTAATTTTACCTGCCCTTTTTTACACTAAATCGTATTGATTAGTATTCAGTTTCTTGGGTCTCTGGTAACGATGCAGGTATCATTCTAATTAAATTTGTGGCAATTATCATAAGCATGTTGGCATACATTTGACATGAAATTTTCTAGGTCAAAAATATGTCAATGATGCTTTTATCGTTACCAAGAAAGCATTATCAAAAGAACCATAAAATAGAATATCTTGTAATTAAAAAAACCCAATGTGTGTGTTCTTGTTCACTAAGCATGGATAATACTTGGGTACTTGTACTTGAGCGAGATATACACCTCGGATTTATAAAAAGAAACTAAACATAAACAGATGCCATTTAATGTAATCACTATACAGATAACACAATTAGAAAAAAATAAAAATTAAGTTAAATGCAATGATCAAACACCAATCACTTACCTCAAATTTTAAACTGATAGCATAACTCAGGGCAAAAACTTCCATTCCTCAGCGATCGAAACGAGAAATTTTCGGATCGTTTCATATATATATTACATACTCATATTCCGTACAGTTTAGTTCTGCTAATTTTTGCTTTTATAACAATTTTCCCCCAGGTTCTACAGACGGTGACAGATTTGTCCCCGAAATGTTAATAAGGGTTTTCATCCAATCCCTTAGTAAAGGGTGAATGTTATTCTCAGTTAATTTTAACCCAAAATAGCGTGCAATTTCACCGCTCCAACATCCCCTGTTTATGCGTGAAGCGTTACTGCTAAACAAAATAAAAGGAAAAATGAACAATTCGCCTCAAACGTATGGAACATATTTACTTTATTTTGTTGGGTTGCCTCCAGATATCTCTAGAAGGGAATTTAAAGGAAATCCCTTTAACGTATGATTTGCTAAAAGTATCTTTGGGAATAGAAATGTCATCAAATATCGACACTGGCACCTTTTAGATCAAGGTGAGTTGGGTTAAATCATCGTATTGTGACACCAGATACCCATACAGAACTTTGTATAAATAATTTAAGCTCAAACTGTACATTCTGTTGGAGATGAATTTCTCTTAACAATATACTTATTTCTATTTCCATATGGATATTATTTTGAAACAGAACAAAAAAATAAACTGTGAGCATTTATGCATCGAGTACCGCAAAAAACATTCAGACTGGGATCTGAAATTAATACACCATTTGGGAAATACGAGAGTTTTCCATTTAGCTCGCTATTATCCAATTTTCGAGGCACAATACCTTTAGAAACCTGAGAACAATATTTCCCTTTGTGATTAAGCAATTTTCCGGTCAGGTGGAAAATCCTTTTACGACCGATCTGCCGCGATATATTAATTTGCTAACGGTTAATAGATACCATTATTCCACTAATGCGGTCTCTGATATCTAGGCATTAACGTTTCAAAGGTGAATATTTGATATAAAGGCCTTTTAGTGGCACGTCTGCGTGGCATAAATCATTCGGGTAAATGAAAGGGCGATATTTAGAAAAATCCCGGCGACCCAGACATTCGAAAGGCTCTTTTAGAGTTGACACACTAATAAGTCATCTGATTTACATGACTTGACAGAGGAGTGGAATTCCCATATCCTGGTTCGTGTCTGGCAACAAAAGTAGACGGATAAACCGAAAGAGGAAGCATAAGAGCATAAAACGACCTTACGTCAAAGGATGGATATCCTCTCTTGTTTGTGTTTCTTGTTGCTGGAAAATTGATATTTAAGCGACGGAAGGGACAAAGGGCAGGGGCGTGGTTTAGATTATTTAGACAAAATGGTGCGCAAATATTGAACCGATTGAAATCTGGAACAATCAGCAATTTCGGCATAATTGCAGTGGCTTGTAGCCGCCCATGCAAATGTCAATTAGGCCCCGGATTCCAAATAGAACAGCACAACAGCGCTCTCTGGCGTATTATAATTATGGCCGCATTTGGAGCGCATCTATTTATCCGCGTTTAATCACTTAACCGAATTAACAGCTCGCTCGTCGAATTACAAAAATGCTTGAAAATGCTATTTTTTAGCATATTTCGGTGAAAAAAATTAACACACGAATTGCTAGGCAATGGGATGCAATTGCAAACAACGGCTATATCATTGAATAGAGAGATTATTCGGTTGGAGTAACGAAAACATTTGAATTTTCAACCGAACATGGCACAGCATAAGTATAAAAAATGGAGAGATCCGTTCCATTTCAGATATTTTCCATTGGGGAACATCAAGTTACAAATTTTTTTACTTCTTATTCAATTTGGCAGTTTATGTTCTTCCCAAGAAATAAAAGTATATAGGATATATTTTTTAACTAACCTGATTATATTTTGGGCCATCAAATTCCAGTTAATGAGAAATTGCGATTTTGGTAATTAAACTGTAAATTAGATGCCTGAAAAAATTCTCCCTCATCACCATCCAGAAAATCTGGTTATAGTCATTTCTCAAACTTCCTTTAAAATTGAAATATCACATTCATATTTCAAAACTCCTTCAAGTTACCCATTTCGCATAATATTAGTATACCGCCTACCACTCTGCCAACTTCGCTCCAACAGAGCATAAAACTCAATCCAGATTATCGCAAACAGTAAAAAATATGAGTAAGAACGCCCGACTGGTATTCTACGCATATTTCCGACGATCCGGGATAGGTCTATCTCTTTCTCAACAAAGGACTAACACAGCATCTAGTAAATACCTCTCTCTTACTATAACTTTTATTATTCCTATTTAAAATTTCCTATGCTTTGCCTATATGAACACGCACAAGACATTCATGTTAAGGCGAGACGCTATATGGATGCTGCTTCGAAAATTAGGCCAAAACCATTTCCAACGAAAGGCATTTCGTCCAATTTCCTTTTGTAAAATTTACTACAGCTATAAAAATTAACCGCAAGAGAACGTTTAACGGCAGAAAAACCTCCTTAACGGACATTTGTGTTTATGTGTTCCACTGTAATTTCCTTGCTACTAAAGTTGTAACTAAATAGTTTAAAAGTTCACTTGCAAACCAATTTCTTCCGTGTATCAGTGCTGCTTAAGTGTATTGTTGTAGACAGTCGATATCGAATGTGAAGGTGCGGTTGCGAGCGAATAAAAATTTTAATCCAATTTTGAATTTTTTTATAATGTCTATCGAATGGTAGAATTTGCATAACTAATACACGCCTGCATTCTATACCGTTTAAACGGGCTCTCCAATAAAGCTGAATGCCCCTTGTTCCACAAAAGAATTAATTTCCACAATGTCGATTTTCCAGCCGGAGGTTATTCATTTTTGCCGCCGTTACTAGAATTTTGCTGGAAAATCTGATCAAAGGGATCTGATTGAAGCTTTCTCTCCATAAAACAGCTTATTTGAAATCGCTAGCTTAATCAGTGCTTATCTCAATTGAAAGAATACCCGACATATTTTAAACGGTTCTACAATGTAATAATAATTTTTCGATTATTTTAACTAGGACTTTGGTAACCCCCTAGCAAGTAATCAAGATCTAGAACAATATTAATTTACCAAACTGAAGTAATCTCGAAATATTTAATTGTATAAAAATTCTTCGGTATTAAAAAGTGTATATCGAGAAACTAAATTTGTAAGAGGTATATCGTTTGGCCTCCGCCCTTTTAGCCTGTGAGAATAGAGTGGATGACATAAAGTTACTCCTAAGTGACTAAATTTACCACGTTTCCCATATAAAAGTTAAAAAGTGGAAAATGTCCATCTAAATATAAATTTTAACAACTATATTATTTATTTGAATTGCGAAGTTTCCATTAAATGAAGAGAAATTATACATTATGCAAATAATTATATTTTAACAAAATATTAAAATGTGCGATTGCACTTATAAAGGGAGAATGAGATGAATTTATTATATTACCACTAAATTGTTTTCATATGTTATATACCGAGACCTTCAAGTTTTAACGGGTGAACTCTGTACAGGCGGTTTTTGAAAACTTTTACTTGGAAAATGGTTGAGAGTAAATAATTCGACGATAAAATCCCGAGACCGCAGGTCGAGGGATTTCTTTCCAAGAATTATTTAGCTGAAACCATTTTCCTAAAAGCAAAAATTTGCCATTAATGTACCTATGCAGCTTTTACGTGATAAAACGGGTAGGTCGAGGAGTACATGTCAAGATTATTTCGCGAAAAAGTACATTTTCTAACCTTCACACTTTATTGGCTTTCCAAATCGCTGCATTTTATATATATTATTATAGTATATATATATTTTATATATATATTACATCGAAAGAATATATAATATATATTCTTTCGATGTGACATCCGCAAGAGTCAAATTTTCGTACGTTCCAAACTGGCAAGTACATTTTAGAATAATTCCATTAAATTAAATGGCCCGATAAGATATAATTTATCTTAATTAGGATATATTCACGGGTACCGATGACGAAAACTACATACAATTAATGATATGTGTCTAAATTTCCCTTCAATTAATATTAAATCTACTCAAAAAACCGCTAGGTGCATTTTTCCGCTATAATTTTTGTAGCGAAACCTGAAAAGGGTTTTATCAGTTTGAAATTAATACTGTTTCTATTGATTGAGTTTGAAATTTTGTCGACATTTGATTGATTGTTAGTGTAGTAGGGAAATAATCAACGTAAATTATTTTGACCATTCCCTTAATTAGAATGATTAGAATTTGTCATTCTATGTGATACTTGTGATTAAGTCTTGAAAATATTTCCCCAATACTGCAATCATAAAATTTTTATTTGTAATTATCCTTAAACATACGCGTGTAATTATGGAAAATTAATAATTGCAAATAATACAATGAGAAGAAGAAGTTAGGTAAATATCTGACAGGAAATATAGCAAAATTGTCTTAAAACCCCAATGTTTTTTTAATATTGAAACAAAGCAGGAACTTCTGTTAAACAAAAATTACACAAACGATTTCGCGACGCGAAAACGCGATTACACAGACTCCTGGAAAAACAACAGAAAATCCATAGGAAACCCAAACAAAATTATCTCAAAATAAGAGGCACGTGCGAACCAAACTGAGCGTTTTTAGCAGACATTCAGCCCTAAGGGGAAAACCATATAATTTTCTGGAATGAGTAATAGAAAATAAACAAATACATACTTATCTGAAAAAGCAATGATATTTTTTTAACAACCATGCACAAGCAAAGAGAATCTCATAAATAAAATTAAATCGCTTACAAAAGCTTTTAAGCACGTCATAAAAATATCAGAAAATCTGCGAAAAATCTTAGGAAATCCTGGAAATAAAAAAAATGTCGGATCCTTTAAGATAAATTTTTAAAATTCCAGGAGTTTCTTCCAAGATTCGAAACGAAATCTCTCAGGCAATTTGGAAAACTTCCGACAAAGAATCCCAAATTAGTAGATACCTATTAAAAAAATCCTCATTTAGGACCAGTTTTATAGATCTGATTTAAACCGAGCCTTTGCTCCTCCTTAAGTTAAACTAAGACTTCTTTATTATGATTGGCCAATTCTAAAATGCAAATTTCAGATTCGTTTTAGTGAATCTTATAAAATTGGTCATTGCACTGACATGAAATCATAATCACGACCCTAGAAGATAAGTACATCCTTACACAGTTTAAGAAGTTTGAAAATGAAGAATTTAAACCGAAATATTTCTTCAAACCGACCATAATGTAGGTACTGTTATGAATTTCTAAGTGAATCTAACTAAAGTTTCTTAAAAACTACAAAGAAAAATGAAGAATTTCCGTTGATTACAGCCAAGTAATATGCACTTCCTTAAAATTTGAAGCATTCTATCAGCATTGAGAGGATTGGAAGCATTGTTCCAAATGAGATATCTCTGCAAACCCTTCATGTGCATGTATGATTTTATTAATTACAACTGTCTCGATTTTTCCCCTTTAAACTTTACCTTATTATGTTGTTGTTAATCACTGTCTCTTTATATTATCCCATTCTCATTGCATGCATCTCATTTCCGCTTGTTTCTTTCTCTGACAAAGTTTGATATTCTTCTCCAATGTTTCTATATTTCCTTGTTAATTCACTCTATTAAATTAATTCTCTTGTTAGGTTACCTTAGAAAAAAAAACAGAATTTATCATTTGCAGTCATCTCACAAACTTTCAATATCTCTAGTTTACGAGACGGTGCATTCTCTATCTCGTTTATTGAATTTATCTACTATTCTTACTTTACATTGCGCGAAAGATGCGGTCCTAAAAATCAAGATGCTCACCCGGGGCTTGTAGAATGTAAAGGTAACACTCCGAAGAACACGAAAAATATTTATTTCAATAAAAGAAGTTAAAGTTTATCGGCGAATATCTCATTTGTCACTTCAACTCTAGGGAACAGTAGTGCAGGGTGTTGAGACTACTATTGGTGGTTCGTTAGATAGACTGCACTAACAAAATTATTTAATAATATGAAAAAAGCTGGGAGTGTGAAATGAACTTTGCCTGAGTCATATATGTAGTTAAAGCACGATTGCAATTTAAAAAGAACCCCGAAGAAGTTTTCCAATGGAGTTTTTCCTGAGATTCACCTTCGATATTTATAGACGCAATAAAAGTAAGCCGCAGGAGAGCATTTAGAGGTAACAAAAATGTATTTGAAAAGAGAACTTTACTTCCAGCTTAGTTACGTTCATTCTTTTTAAGCCGCCCCCGTGGTTTACGACCATTTCCAATGGAGCCTGGAAATTGCCTCCCGAGAATGTGATTTGTTAGCCTGACTCCAGGTACATTAATTGGTCCTATTACCGGGGCATTTCTCTAATATACTTAAATGGTACATTAAGTATGAACTTTGAATGCGAAAATGTGCACTAAAAGTAGGATTTTGCATTTGCTGGAAGCTCTCGAAACGAAAACGATGAGAGGTGAAATGAGGAGTTTTGCTTGCTTTTCATGTTACACGCCTCTCCACCTGGAGAATCGGTTTGTATACTTAAATCTTTTCAGGCTCTGCGCCGACTTAGTCGGAGAAACTTCTGGTTTTATGAGATTTGTTTTGAGTGAAAATAAACATTAGGAGAGACAAAAGGAAAATTTCGGTCGCGAAAATTTAAGTACGTTCCATTAAACAATTTTAATTAAACTCCGACAATGCCTGGGAACTTAGCAAGATGTAATTTATTCAGGTCAGTGTAATATAAGGTCTGTCTTTTGAAGATATTTCCTTTGTTTTTAATTACTCTTAAATTAAAATGAATTAGCAAACTTTGCTTCTTATTAAGGTAAAAGATAATTTACCAAAAGTCTGATGGAGCTACCACAAAGCTGTGGTTAATTTATATTTTGGAAATAAACATCCTTTCTGTGTTCCAGCATTCAGATATCTATTTTCGCTGAAAGAAAATAATGACGTTGATCACTTTACCAGCCCCAGCCAAATAAGTATCATCAAACATTAGGAGCTGAAACGCTCAGTGCAGCAAAGACTTAGTTCATCTTTATTCTCAGTTTAAAGCCATCATCAAAATATCCATCGTGTTCGTTACAGAAAGTGAATCCGTTTAATCTCAGTTTGGACGAGTTCTTTCCATTACCTGTACCGGCAATTATGTCTAAAAGACAATTATCTTCTAGATAATATTGCCAGTACTTTGATATATTGGCCCTTAGCAAACAAAAATTACTGGTACCTTTCAAATTTGCTATGCTAGTTATGGCTCTTCCAACATCTAACCTCTCCAATATAAATATTTTCCAAGAGTCCATTATGAAGTATCCAGTGATTCACATTGCTTACGTTTTGTATTAGGTATGAGAATTATGATTTTTATATAATTCAAGATTTCAGCCTACTTTTTATTGACTGGGGATGAAATGAACTGACGAGATCTAATAGGATCGAAACCGGTCTTCAGGGTGCTTGAGTTAATTAAACGTAGAGCTGATACGAAGCATAAAGCTTTACTAGTAAATAAAGTGTCAGTTGTCAGGAACACAAGTTAGACTAAGTGATTGCAGGAGTGCAGAATGAGATGAGGGGGATGCGATTCTAAAATGTTGTTCAAAAATAAACTGACGGTGTCGTTACCACTAACCAGTATCATCAAAAATGGTTCTTGGAGAACGTGAAATACCTGGCAAAAGGCGGATTATAGTCAAATTGCATGCAAACGAATACAAATCAAAAATCCCGGAATGCTAATTCGACCACTGCAGCGCAACCCGAAGACCGAGATCTATAGCTGTAGGGCGCACCCTATTAATAATTCAAAATTGATTTAAGATTTGGCGCTAAAATAGCTTCAAACATTAATAATAGATTGATAAGCACTATAAATCGTTCGGTTTTAAAGGAAGTGGTTTCCACGGTGGTTACAATAGCGCCATGGCGGCGGCTCTGACACACGTTCATGCTAAAATAGCAGCCTGGCTAAAACGTTTCGATCTATTAAGGAATAGAGACACCTTGCTCCTTTGACAACCCTTGAGACAGCTACATACAAAGATTTACTATAGATATTGTTTATCTTCACTTAAATAGCCCCAATTTCTTGTTGGTAATGCTTCATTCGACCCCTTCTACCCTAGAAATTTGTTCATGAAAATGTCTTCATATACAAAAGCTATGGAGTTTACTCTTTGGAGGTAAAGCACAAAAGCTCCCTATTCAGCAGCCATCATATATTAAATGTTACTTACCTCTTACGTGAGAATACATGAATACATTAGGGGAATTATGTATATAAATGAAGCATTTATCTGTGAAGCAGTATATTCTATCACTCTAACGCTCTGTAATGGCGTAGCCGTAAAATTTTGTTGCTTGCATTTAGGGTAAACGATCGATAACTCGAATGGATCTTTTATGGCAGAACATCATAAAATAATCATAAATAATTCACTTTACTGTTATCGACTCGCCGTGCATTCAAGATTTCCCTTCTGGTGGGGAAAAACTCGTTTTATTGAGGTGCGAGTTGGAGACGCATAAATCATGGAAAATAAATATTATAATGTTTCGCCAAAGCTAATCATGTTCTCGTTAAATTCTCGTTTAAACATGCAAAGGTCACGGTATGCACTTTCAAATATAAAAAGGTTAGCAAGTGTAGTAAACTAAAAGTTTATGGGAGTGACAACATAAACTCAAGGCGCAGCGACCTTAATATATTATTAGGGCAAAACTTCAGCGAAACCAGGGTCGTAGTCAACAAGTCAAACAAGAAAATCAAAGGCACAAAAGTAATATCATTTAAGGCTTATTGACTCAGTTTTGACTCGGGAAATTCAAAGCCGTTTCCACTTATTCTCCGTTTGTATTCAATGGTCGTCCCCATCGATTGGGCCCGAACTATTCAATGCAGCCCTAACGACAGATAGAGAGCAAACTTGATATTAAAGTGGAGCAATAAATAGGACGTTTTAACACAAGAGTTTTTCTAGGGAACTGTAGCATTGGGAAATATAACGTCGTTAAATAACAGTTGAATTGCCTGAGGTTGAATAGGTTCGAATGTCATGGGCGGGAGAAGATTTTGATGGGGAAGGGTCCTTTTGTTCTCTTTAGGCTTTTTACGGTCAAAATTGCTTTAGACGAAGAGATAATGTTAATGTTCTATTGCATTAAGCAAATGGAGTGGCCTTTTGTTAGGTTTTCAGTCAGAAAGAGCCAAATTTTGGTTTCAGGTCTTGTTCCATGATTGATTTTAAGAGCCAAATTCATGAACTTGAGAAGCAGAACGAAAAATGCGTTATTTTGGCTTTATATCCAGAATCAACAATCTCAGAAATAATTGGTTCCATTCGAAAAAAGCTCCAGTACAAACCATCCATGCACCCACACCACTGATCTTACTACTTTTAATAACTTACTGCGGGGTTTTATGACTTTCCTATTACATCAAGAAATTTATTTTATTATTTTATTTATGTCGTTGCTATTTAGTATAAAAGCTATGATTTTCATTTAACTGTTAAGGTCGATTAAAAATTTGCCATACCATAAACAAAGTTAACCAGCAAGCCAAAAATAATTTAGCTATTAAACCAATACTCATCTGCCTTTAATTGATAATTGGAATAACTTAATTCTTGAAAGAGATAATTGGGATGACACTGAAACACAATTGATAACAGTGAAAAACCTTAGGTCGTGCAGAAGAATTTTCGAAGTTTTTCAAAATATATGTGGGAGGAACTCAAAAGAAACCATTCTATTCCGGCCAAGCGTATAAGTTTAATAATAGTGCTCCAACAAATTATTTTAACACAGAAGGGGCACACTTCTTTTAGTCTTATTTCAGTACTGATTTCGGGAGCAAGATTCCAGAATCTGGACAATAGATGTTTCCGGAATAACATGAAGACGGAATTCAAAAATCGTTCCAAGCGAGCGTTATAAATCCACTAAGAGTGTCAGATCTAGAAAAGATTAACTTCATCGTCAAAAGGTTCCAACCCTGGAATTGCTGTAAAATTGTCAGTGAAAACAGCAAACAAGTAACTTAAAATATCAATCATCACAAAATGAACAACAGAATCACTGCTGGAAATACTACATATTATACAAATATTCGATTCATTAATGATTAAAATTCAAAGCACTGCCAAGTCATCAAAGGTGCAATACAGGTCATACTTAAAATGTCTAAACCACGAGTTTACTAGCAAATATCAATCAGGATCGAAATGCAAAATTTGGGGTCAAAGTACATTAATTCACAAAGCAAAGACATCCTCGTAAACAAAATAGACTCTCAGTTTGCACCAAAGTGACAGCACACCTTTAGTCGACAATCATCATAAAAATGCAAACTTCAGATGATAAATATATACATTATTAATATATTAATATATTTAAGGACATTGGTAGAGTCATGACCTTTCCCTCCCTTCTCAGAGATCCTATATCACAATAGGTAACCGATATTTTACAATTTCTCAAGCATAAAAATCAAGTAAAAATTGCGAAAATTAAAAGACCAGCTGGATTAATTTGGGATAATATTCAGTCTCCAAAAGAAAATCATATTGAATGGAGAGAGCATGATAACTCAAGCTGAAAAAGCGAGATATCATGTTTCTGGGTAATTGAAAGATATTTCTGTTGAAAGCAAATTGGCAACAAATGAAAATGTGTAAGAGACATTTTACAATAAATCAGTATCACGTAACGAAGATAGTAGGAAAATAAATAGTGCACATTCCTTGCAAAAATGATGAATCGCCACCAGCATTAAGCCGTTCAAGGTTAAGAGCATTAACGCGTATGTTTATTTACTTAAAAAAAAAGATTAGCCAGTGACAACAAACAGAACTCATAGCATATAAAGGTTTCATTAATGGATATATTAGGCTAGGTCATTTGTAGCACCACACATACATATATTTAGCAAAAAAATTCGGTCAGTTAGGGTACCTTAGTCAAGTCAAATCAAAGCGACATCAATAGAAACCGAAAAAAATAAGAAATCGAAATATATTCACAATTCCATCGCTAATTTCGACTCTCTCTTATTATCCGACAGCACTCTAAAGTAAATTAAGTTGCTGCTGTCGCTACTTCAAGCAGGTGCGTGAGGCAAGAGGTAGAGGAAATCGAGTTATCAAGGACGTATTTGAGCGTTTAGCCATGTTACTTTTCTATGATAAAAATACGGGGTGTTTTTTTAGCCCGAATCATAAGGGTTTCAGTTTTTTTTTTCAAATGGGTTGTATCTATATTTAACAGGTCATTATTGACCTGTCAATGAATGAAGGTGGTTCCAGGGGTGTTTTTCAGCTCACTCTACCTATTAGGGTATGTCAGAAACTTTTAATAAAAATTCCATTGAGATCATATTACATATTTGTTTGCTACCCGATTCTGAAAAATACTAAAGGAAACGTGAATTCTTCTCTTCAGTTAAAGCCTGCATTTTTACTGAACGGTCTTGTCACAACAGCAAAGCACCTAAACCACCTTCATAAATAATGATTATACCTATTTGGACCAGCAACAATAATGGTTTTGCTGTAGTATATTCCACAAACAGAGGGCTCATCTTAAATATATTAAAATTTCTGCCTTTTTTATGATTCTTCCAATGCGCCAGCAACATTCAAATAAATAATATGTAAGATATGCCGCTATACTAAGCATTTTATAATTGTATATCACAAAATAATAACACTACATACTTGTTTATTGTCATGGAGATGGTTTGTTTGTTATTATAGTAATTAATTGAAAATAAAGTATTTATGAAGATAAATCTTTAATTTTATCTATTAAAAACATACAAAACCTCTGCCATTGAACTAACGTCCTTGTTTACATTATACAGGGTGGAGCACAAGTAACGCTTCGGAATTTCATGACTAAGCTAAGAGATTTTTTAATTGTTTCTTTTTTGGAGTGTATACTTATATTATATACTTATTATTATAACTTTATTTTAATGGTTGAATTAAAAAATGCTACTTTGACCAATTACATGTGTTTGGGACACTGTACACTGAAAATAATTTTAAAAAGTAGCCTTAATTCGTCTGTGTATTCTCCAAAAAAGAAATAGTTAAAAAATCTTTCGGCTTAGTCATGAAATTCCGAAGTTTTCGTGGCCTACTCTGTATAAGGTGTTTCTGAATATAGTGCCATAAATTCAACCGCAGATTCTAGGTCCTAAAATATTACGAAAACTTCTTATAAACATATATCCAAAGGCACTTCACTTTCGATATATATATACATATATAGTATATTGCATATAGAGTGTGAAAGGTTGGTTCCTGAGGATGGTTTTTTATTAATATTTTTGAAACGTTTTTAGATAAATTAATGAAGTTGTACACTTTATTATAATTTTTTGTGCTCTCTCTGAGTCTCTATTAAGAAATTGCCACATTTTTCTAGAGGCGAGTAATACAAGGGGGGTAGTATTTAAAAGATACCTAAATTTTTTCTACTTAACTTTGTTGAGAATTTTATAGAAAAAATAGTAAATTTTAAGATTTTTACATAAAAAAGGTACTGTTGTTGAAAATCGAAATCTCCAAGATTTTTCGAGAAAATTGAGATTTAACAAATCAATAGATACTATGTTTTTATTAAATAAATATCAGATTTAAAACCCTTTTTTATTCATTTTATTTTATTTTTATTCATTATTATCATTTTCACCATCAGACCTTATTAATAAATGTTATCATATACGGAAATATCAAAATTATTTTTTGTTTAATTTTAAAGACAACCGAATAGAGACACTTTGTATAACTAGGATGAAAATGGTGTTTAACAAAGAAAGCGTCTTTCTTCAAAAAATAATAGTAAGTATTAAAAGTATTTCTTATTAGATTTAAGAACTAGCTCTCTTAGATAGAAATAGCTCTAATATTTCGAAATTAAATTTAAAAAAACCTATTTATGAAATGGTTCTACAGGCTTAAAATAATCTTCGTCTGCACCATTTAAACTCATTTAAGCGCTCGAAAATGGGACAGCTTTTTGCCATCCCTTGACCCTAAAAACAAACCCCTTCAGCCCCAAGGGCATAAATCCCAACTCTATTAATCCCCGGTAATAAAAACAATCCGCAAAAAGCTAAATACTGCCGCTTCGCGTGACTCGTGGGCGGCTTCTGATTTGATGTGAAATACTCGAAGGCGGATGTTACACAGCAAAACTTAATTTAACTAGTTTATTACACGTGTTGTATTGCATATATTTGAATAATAAGTCACCGGGGTAAAAACGTACTAATTTTCACGAAAATGAAATGAAAGATGGGCTTCGTGTGCCGCTGATTTAAATTTCGTAATTGCCACGTTGTGGGTTTATTAATGCACATCAAGAAGACCGGTTTTAATTAGGTTTCGTTCCACTTGACTTGAAGATGATGTCATTTTAATGAAACTCTAAAAAGTGCCTAATGTGGTTTTAACGAAGTTTTTAAAGTGCTCTTGTAATATTAATTAAAATTAGCATTAAAATACATCCCTCCACTTTGATTTGCTCTATGTCCGGAGCTCTGTTGACTTTTCTCAAGTCGAATGAATATTAATTTTTATAAAATTTAATTATCAAAGAAACATGACTAATTAATGCTCTTGTCTTCGGACAATGCGGGTTTCAGTTAGTAATAATTACGAACAACGTGACCTACATAATTCATTTAAGACTGCACTTTTTAAGATTCTGCTCATCTTTCTCTTTATAAGAGTTGAGTTACGAAACGTTTAACGCCTTTTTCTTATAGTTAACAAGCGTTATTAGATTTGGTTTGTGTTGTTACCAATAACTCGTATTATTTTATTTCTATTAATAAACAATGGACGTGAACTTATCTAGTGGGAAAGATTGAGGAAGCGCTTATTACATCGCGTGACAGACTGGATAATATTTAAATTCGATCCAACACACATATCAAGACTACTCACGAATTCAATTTGATGGTTAGATTGGGTAGATACAGTTTAATAGGGCGGAAAATTCCAATTTTCTTTTTGATGGCTTATTGGTGTTTATATTCCTTGACGAAAATTGACTTAAATCATCCCAGTTTTCATCTTTAAAATAATGCACACAATTATTTTACATTCTCTCTTTAATCTCTCGGTTTTAAGTTTTCTTCCGCATGTTCTATGGAAATGGAAAAAAGCTTTCGCATATTCAACCACTTCTATTAATTGAAAAATGCATACTGTTTAACTTATTTCTTCTACTATTCCCAGAAGCTTGCTTACAAATTTCCATTTTATAATGGTATAATGGTTCTTCATATTCATTCAACATACTATTGCGTTAACGTTAAAAATTCCATAAGTAAATTATTCCAAATTCATTAAAAGATATTTTTGCGCCTTACTTGAAAACACCATGTGTATCATTATTGAATATTTTGCTTTTCATTGACGCAACATACAAATTGCTATTATTAAGATAACAAGCATATCACATTAATGCGTCTGATCAGAATAACTGCTAAATTAGATTTTTCTTAATAGCAGGCGCATAAAACCTATCTGGAAAGACAAAATATGAGCATTTTCTAATGGTGTCTACAAAATACAAAATTACAAAAACGTTTTTTTGAATGAACATCATAGGAGACCCCAGCTTACTGAATTATATAAAGGAATAAAACTTATATAAAATTTCAAAAATACACACATTTCTGGTGAAAGTACCTTATCCACTAGCGACCAACACGAGAATCATTATCAAAAGAGATTACATTGAGGAACATATAGGGTTATGTCGAATAGTTATCTTATTGTATAACTACGGATGAAGAGAATTTATGGCTTATACATAATCGCACTGTGAACTGTTTCAAAGTTTTAAACACAGAGGGTTCTGACAAAGGAGTTTTTTTGCTATTATAAAATCAGAGCATGAAATTTTCTACTACTATTACGTTGAGGAAAATATTACTTATGTCAAACGGCTTTATTCTCGAATGGAAATAGATCGAGGGGAATCTAAATCCTATAAAGGGAAAATGAGGTTGCTTCAAAATATCTGACAATCTTCATAAAATAGTTTCTTTATCATTAGAGAATGAGAGCATGCCGTTTTCTATTAATGGGGATCAATCAGAAGAAAATAGATCACGAGAATCTTTCATGTGCAAAGTGGCCAGAAGGAGTCGGATCTCAACCTGTAAACGTCAAGAAGAACAAACTCTCTTAAAGTTTCAAATAACATAAAGTCCTGAGAAATAAGTATTTCCTAGACCAAATAGAGCATGACATTTTCTATTAAATGAGATGTCGCTAAAGAAAATCGATCATTTTACAGTTGAAATGTAGTTGTTTTTGTCAAGAAACTAGATCAGAAGGACCGGTTACCTGTAAACTGAAGGCTATCCTGAAATTATAGAAACAAAATTTCCTGACTTAAAGGCATTTTCACCATAGAATATATTCTATCATGAAATATTCTACGAAATAAAATTGGTTAGAAAAATCTGATGAAAAGTAGATGATATTTTATTGTTGAAACTGAGCAGGAGGACTCGTGCTCAGACCGATGGTCGAAAGATCGGCCAAAACATCAAATTTCTTGACTAAAGAGCCCTTTAACCCTCGAATAGAGCCTGAGAGTTTATGTCAAATAAGACGTAACTGAGGGAAATCTCTGAGGTTTTCGTTTGGAAAATAACCAAATGTTTCGAATTTGAATCTGAACCTACATATGCGAAATTCGACGAATCTCAAATAATCGAATAATCACTATTTTACGAACTATTTTCCAAACTATTCATATTGTAATTTGCCAAATACCGAAGGTTCATCATTCGAGACTCACGAGTCCTGCATGTGCGAATCCAGCTTTAGACTTCTAAATGCCAAATTCGATTTTTTCAATGCGTCGACACGAAAACTCCTGATAAAAGGAACTTCAAGCTGAGAAGTACCCGAATAAATAAAGCGCGCAAAAACTGTATGTTAAATGAGACGACACGTGTTTTTTTTCCACCTAAAACAGAGTAATATTAAGAGAAACAGGATGTAAACAGTAATTGAAACTAGCCAAGAGGGTCGAATCTGAGACATATTAACAGATGATTAAACGAACCAAATAGACGAAAATCCCTGACTAAAAGATCATTTCACTAACGAATGCAGAATTAAATTTTCTACGAAACAATACCATGCAAGTGGTAGTGTTTACTCTTAAATGAAAACTGCCCATGGCCCTTATTTTCATGAGTTCGAGTAAGAGCTCAACGGAAGTTATTGTATTAGTGTTTGTTGTTGTACTTCTGACGAGTAGAAAGTTATTTCACATGTGTAAATTTGAACAATAACTGAAAGACAGTACAATAGTCAAATTTTTGACCACAAATTTAGTATTATTAACCAGTCTGAATGGAGATAACCGGCAGATAATGGAAAGTTCCTTTCACGTATTTTAGGCAACCAACAAAAATTCCATGGGAGCCCTCACATATACATATGAAAATAAGGGCCCAGAGCCTCAATTCTCGAAGCGGCAATCGAATAATTCCATATTCGAATCATGTCAAATTGATTATTCTTTTTTCCATTTACCATATTATGAAAATTTCTAACACATAAAACTTCTTTGGCGAACTTCGGTCGTCTGGAAAGTGTTTGTTTTCATATGGTAAATATACGGGATATTCAGATTTCACAACCATAAGCAAAATATCAAGTTATTTACACTTTTAGAAACACCAAAATTCCTGTTAAAATGATATCTTTCCCGTCTTTACACCATAAAAGCACATCAGGCTTCTTTGATTAATGTTGGTCACATAGAAAGTGTTTGTTTTCGTATTGTAAAGAATGCAGGACAAATGCAGGGAATCCTTCTTTCTGACCTAACTGCGGAATATAAAGTTTTTCCATACATAAAACTTCCTGGCAAAAGACTTTTCTCAATCGAGCATGCAGAGCATGGAAAGCGACTTCATTGAGAACTATCAGCATTGTGAAGTGTTTTTTTTTGGTATGGTAAATATACAAGATCTGCGATTTCCGAGTCGATTTCATACGTTTAAATGAAACTGAAAAAAAAATCAGAACAACGAACATTCCTGTTAAAATGTCATTCCTCGCGATTGAATAGGGAGACCTATTAAACAAAAATATTCTCTATCAATTGGGACTTCGTTTGCCTAATAATATTGATCAAGATGTTGAAAAGTATTTGTAAATCACAGTCAACGTTAGAAAAGTTATATTATGAGATATGTTGAGGTTGTGTTTAATTATGTCATTTAATAAAAGTATAAATGGTCATAATGTTGAAGGTAGATATCGGGAGTAGGATATTGTTTTCCAGGAAAACACCCTGAAAATAGTAAGTATTTATCTTTTCCAAATTGTTAAATTAAATATTTGAAAAATTCATATTATCAAATATCGTTTAATGATACATTTTAACTCTGCAATTTTCCTTTCAAGTCATTGCGTTATAAATGATTCGAGTTCAGTGAGAACGAATGGCTGAAAAGACCCCCTTAAAAGATATGTCTAAGTAATCCAACAGGAATGATATTCCTTTCTAAAGTCTTCTTGTGGATATAATTTGGTTTCACTATTTAGGATTTTTATTCATTATTGGTTATACAAGTCAATATACAGAGATTGTTGATATTACACATATCGTTAAATAGCAATTATATAAAATATAAACATGCATTATTGGATAGCAATAAAGATCATGCGCGATTCGATCCTTATAAAAATTTCTAAAAGTAAAAGTTTGTTAAATATGATGAATAGAAGATCTGGATCCACAAAAATGACTTAAAAAAAACCTCCACGTCTCAAATTTCCTATATGCTCTGACGATTTTGTTATATTAAAACTTAGAGAAAACATTCTATAAGCATTTTATACGTTTCTCATCATGTTCTATTGATTTCTGGGTATCATGGGAACTAATATGGTTTTGATTTGCTACCTCACGAATCTTTCAAAATAATGTTGCCATTTAGCAAATTTAATTAAGCGCTTTCTGTGGTATAATATGTAATTTATGAGAATTCCATTCCATTTTAATCACTTTTATTTACAGGACATTTCCCAAAAAAATATTCAAATTTGAAATTTCACGGCTTGGAAGAATTCTTTTTCCCTAAGAAAATTATGAAATTACCACTCCTAAAAGCGCTAAAATGCCAATAGGACCCTTTACCACAATCTACTGTTTTGTCACATGGCGTAGAAAATGTGTCGAGTAAGTCTCCCTTGTGGATTACACATCAATTTCTCCCTATCGATTACCCACATTCCCACGATTCACGTCCTTGGCAGTGATGGGTAAATAATGTAGAAGGCCAATTTAATCCAATCGACGAACAAAACCTACCTTCATCTTGATTGCTTCCCAATAAAATTTCCATATCCTCATAATCTCCATCAGCCAGTAAATCCTTCGGATGTTTAGGCAGGAACACTCCATCGATGGTAGGCATGGAAGGGAAGCCTAAAATGCCCGAATACGAATTCCATTGTTGCAAAGAGATGGTTTTGGCATCTACAGCCCTCATGCAATCCAGGACTTGAAACGGATTGGTGTCAAGATGCGATATATTGCCACAGCCGCAATCTTGCACCAAGGCCCTTCCTATACTCTCAGCTTGCTCTCCTGACATGTAACTCCAGGGAGTATTCATGGTCCCGGATTGTAATATTCCCCTTTTAGCTAAGCCTTTAGTCATTGGACTCATGAGGAGGATACTGACAGACCCTCCTCCCGCCGACTCTCCGAAAAGAGTAATAAGCTCGGGATCTCCACCGAAACTAGCGACGTTGTCCTTGATCCAGCGTATCGCTAAGGCTTGGTCCCATAGCCCCATATTTCCAGGAGTTTCCATGCTCTCCTTTGGAAAGTACTTATTCAAGTACAAAAACCCAAAAGACCCCACACGGTATTGCATGGAAGCTACAATGACATCACTGGTAGCGGCTATTATGTCTGCGTCATAGATGTCCAAGGTCGACGTCCCGCTCATGTAACCTCCACCATATATCCAGATGAGCACTGGGACCTTGGGACGCTCCATGGGAGGCTTGTTGTCATGGTGTCTGATGCGCAGTCGCTGTGGTACCCAGATATTCAAATACAAGCAATCTTCTGATATATTGGTATTGGGGTTCCACATCTCCTCTCCCTCAAAGCCAGGAAAGTACTCGTAACGCTCCTGGAAACAAGAGTTTGGCAGCTTGGTAGCATCCAAGACCCCATGCCAAGAGTCTATGGGCACAGGCCTTCGAAATCGGAGCTGCTCTATTGGCGGCTTTGCAAAAGGTATCCCTGTGAACACATGCACATCTCTTCCGAGCACAGTCTTAGAGTATCCCCGGACCGCCCCACTGGTAGTTTCGACCACCAAAGGATCATTACGGTAAGTATTCGGCTTCGTGGTGAGGTCTTCGCTGGGCCACGAGTACCCCAGCGTACCAGAAATGACAGCAAGCACCGCAAAGCAAATAAGTTCCATGTCGAGTAGGTTTTACGTTTTACGCATATCGAACGAACACGTGGATAAACAAATATCTGTTGCTCAGGGCACGGACGTAAAAAAGGGCTCACGCGTCGGCGTCGTCGGCGTCGTCCTCGATGGGCGTCCCGGCGAGGAAGATGTTATTTTGGTGACAAGCTGATTCTGACTGAGAGCCGCGATTCTCGGACTACATTTCGATCGGAGGCTTGCGCGGCTAGAGCCAAGACGCTCTACATTATTTACTATCATCATACGAATGCCCTTGTTATTACAAAACTTTCCATTTCGTGGGAGATATAGAGCTGGATTTAATTTGGGTCTGGTTATTACGTGCTCTGCCTCCTAAAGAGACTAGGATTATTATATTACTTCTTCCTTTATGTGGAGTTCAGTTTAAAAATTTTCAGCCAGGTCTCGATCTTTATATTATAACTTTTCGGCATCGTTTTAGCGAAAACTTTGCTACCAGCAAAGAAAATACTAGCTAATGTCTCGAATGTCTCTGGGAAAAACTAGTCCGCTAAACGTTTTATTTAAATATTTTCTGACGTTTTTCTCTTTTATTATATTATATTTATACATCCCAAAACACTATATCTGAACCCTTAGTACCCCTACTAAAGAATATTAGTTAGTTCTGGTTAGTCTCAGTTAGTTTTAACTGAAAATAATGTGCAACTCTAAAATAAAAGAACATATTTATTTTTGAATTTGTTGTACAGCGTGTCCCAAATACAAATTTCAACATAGGCATCAAGGAAGCCAACGGAGGTAAAAATTCTGTTAACAAGAGTCAATAGTGTGCCAATACAAGAGAAGTATTTTACCTTTTTAAGATCATCTTTTTTACTTATACTTAATTTTTAATTGCTAATTTGTATTGCTAATTCCTAATTCGTATTTCATAAGGTCTTTTTTCAACTTTCCATTTCTTAAGAATGTTGTTCTGACAATTTTTTAACACTATTCATTATCAATTTTTTCTAAAGCATTTCATTTATATTTAGTGCATTGAGATGTCTAATATATTTTCGAATACATCACGATTTTTTCCAGTTAGACACCTTGAAATTCAAAGGATGGAAATGAATGAAACAAGTGTTTTATTGGTAATTTTTATAAAATTTAGCAAATAGGGAAATCAGAAAGTAATAAATCTACCATACATGAGACAGGTAAGTAATTATTTAAATAGTTACGTATCGTTTCTGCAAACAATGAATATTGAATATTTTTTTAATGAATAGACGTTTCAACTAATAAAATCTTCTTTATTTCTGCGTTGCCACATAAATTATCCATAGTTACCAATAATAATGAATGACATTGATTTTCTATTCTTTGATTATTGCACTCCCATATGACTTACTTCGAATTACAATTCAAGTAACTAGCTAGTCATTTAATTATCAGTTTGACTGTTAATTAAGTACTTGAAGTAGGTATCATGTCTATTTTATGACGTATTAGAGATTGCATTTTCTATTAAGCATAATAGCATATTATGCGTCTATGTTTTGATAAAACATTCGGTCTTCTGAAGTGGTTTAGTAATAAATTGAGATAACATTTAACCCATTAAATATAAAATTTCTGACTAATCTGCACGATACATATGACGTGGTTTGATGACGATTAATGAGCATTAAAATGATATTTCTAGAATTATTAGCCATAAATACGAAATCTCCTTATGACTGTTTAAAATTTTCATCTCATACTAAATACATTCTGTAATGTAAAATTGGCACTAGACATATCATTGCTACAGCCTTCACATAAGACACCGGTCATTAGCCATTCCCGAGAACAAATCAATTATTATTGCTGATGTGGAAATAGTGGCTTGACCTGGGGAACAATTGAGTATAAAATGAGTAGCGTTAGCATAGTTAATTTTTAAAGTGCCCGCTAAGATTAAATGAGACTTAAAATGTAGCTTTTAGAGCAAATGTTCTATTCAATATAGAAAAGTTCCGTAATATATGCTGTTTATAACGTGTTTTGGGTATCTCTGACAAAATCCACATACTTCGAGAAATTCTTTGGGGGAAACCATGAACCGAACACCCTGTATAAAATCGATTATAAGACTATAAGAAATTGATTTAAATTGAAAACTCCGCACAAATAAGTCATAAATTAGAAATATACCTGTGTAGCTAGAGCAACTGAGAGACCACCCTGAGCGACATTATTACGTCGCTGAGTGCAGACGGAACAATCAGGTCCCTACGTCCCAGGCCTAGTTAAGTCCGGCATTCAGAAGAAGGGCCCTAGTTTCCCTTTGGCCCACTTCTCCGCCCTCCCCACCCATCCTATTACAATGTAGTTAATGATATCTCCCCCAGACTTAGTTATGCATTTTAGAGTTACTGGTAATCTAAGACGTTTTACCCACGAGATTGACAATTTGTAGTCGAGCTGACATGAATACTTATTGCCTAATTACAGTTGCTATTATTGGCCGACACGCAGGAGATGTTGGAAAGGGTTTGTGGCAAGTTAGAGCGGAAATGTGTCCTAAACATGAGTTGCTCTTTCTGTCACATCTGCTTAATCTAATACGGTTAACATACAGTGCACGTAGTTGCAGTGTAGCTGCCTTTCGATCGTCACCCTTGCAAGACCCATTGAATAGTTTATGTCTGCTATTTTAGCCTCCTGACACCTCGTGTACAAAATTGTTCACCCATATTTCTAACCTATCTTTCAAGTACAAAAATAAAATATCTTACATTCCCTGCATATGCCCCCAGTAGAATAATATATAATTCAGGCCAACGAATTTATATAAAATCAAAAGCTATTTGGTTTACAGTTGCTATAAGGTGATTAAAATTTCCGCAAATAAGATTGTCTTGGAACAAATTATTAATAATAAATTTTTCAGATTAGGCCTAATCTACACGGTGTCAGTGTCCTGGAAATTCCTAAAATCTACCTTGATAGCTTGTAAAAGGTTCGATAATTAGACAATGCAATTAGAAACCAATGCATGGAACTCGTAATCATGCCTTTTAAAGGAAGTTCAAACATAAATTGGTATGTCAAGGACGAACTCACAACTAGGGGATAAAAATATTCGTTTTACGTGGGAAATCAGGCATTGCATATAATTTTGTTATATATCAAGGTGGGACGCCAAGCTTAAATAAAAATAATCTAAGAATCTTCGGCCTTGAAGCAACAGTAGTACGTCATTTATCCTAAATGATGGACACAAATTATTTTTGATGACTATTCTTCGTGGTATCAACTCCTTAAAGGTCTCAAATCCAAAAATATTTTTACTGCTGGTACAGTCCATGTAAATAGATTTAATACCCCTTCATTATGATTGGGAAGTGACTAATAGAGAAGGACATATAGTTCTGATGAAATGGTTGATGATAATCGATTAATGGTACTAACATCCAGTTTCTCATATTGAAAAGCAAAATGAGGTATCAAGATGGGGCAAAAGTACAAAGAAGTATATCACCATTCCAAGGCCTGAAATTGTGAAACTTTTTAATCAATCTATTTTAAAGATAAAACAATGAACTTAAAATCAAAATGTTTGTTAAGAAGGGCACTTTCCAACAACGTTTAAAAATTTTTAAAACAAGTGCCGCAGTCATCCACAGAATGATTTAAAAAAATGATAAAGAACATGAATTTAGGTTTTTCCATTAATTTCCATGAATAAAGAAACAAAATCCATTTCTTTCATTTACATTAATAGCCAACAAGCTAGGCTATAAAGCATCAAAAAAATTATTGAATTCGGATAACTGCTTTAAGAGTTGTAAAGTTTCGAATTTGACAAAAAAATCGGGTGAGCCACTTTTTTTGGAACTCAGTGTATTAGAGCAAATTATTGGTCAAGAAAGTGAACTCTTCGACTAACATTTAACACAGTTCATTTAGCTATTAAAATAATTGGTTTGAATACCAAAATAATTGCAAAAAACTAAAAATGCCAAAGAAATCTCAAATGAGACTTTTAGATTTTGTTTTTCAAGTACTGTAAAAATGAGAAGATCCACCAATACATCAAATTCTGTAAGAAAAAAGGAATCTATACATATAGAGGTAGTCAGACTTTATCCTGAAATCTACCATAATGTCATAGGTCATTTGCCATATCTTGATCGCATCAAGGAGGGAAAAAGAGGTAACAACGACCAATGTGACAAAAAAACAAATTTATATTGTGGAAAATGTAATATTCACGTTTGCATAAAAACAGAAGCTGTTGAGTAATATATCACAGAGATAAGGGATTAACCATTTATTTTAGTAACGTGGTAGATATATTTTACATGTCTGAATATCCTTTGAAACTTCGTAATTTTTTTCTCAAGTACATCTTCAGATAATTGATACAAGCTAAATATAATTATACAAAATTTTCTTTTACAACTTTTAATAAGAAAATGGTAAAATTACTTATAAGCATATTTACTTTAAATAAATCTAGAAAGATATTCAAGGAAGTTTTTTTTCATGACTTAAAAAAATGGTTTTAAGGGGTTAAGAAACTCGCAAAACTTTTTATGAACATCCCCATGAGAAAAATATATTTTCATTTAGAACTGACTGCTATACTGATCGATTGTGATAGCTTTATTTGAAAGGAAATGTATTTTTGTTAAACCAAAAATTATACAGAAATGTAGTTTACATCGATTCATAGGTCTAACTTTACGAAGAGCATAGAATAACAGGTACAGTAAGCGAAATAAACCTTTTACGATGATTAAAAAAAAGCTGTCATTAACAAAATTAACATTCTATTATGCTAAAAATTATGATACTGTGTAGATGTATCATGGAAAGATGCCTAAACATGTGAGCAAAGACTATGGGAATGCCGGAACTTCCTTCACGAGATATTTTAATCTTGAAAGAAACAATATTGTTATTATTTTATTGGCGTGTGAAAAGTACACTTTTAACACTCATGCGATGAATGTGCAAAGTACGTCCATGCGTACATGATTTGGAATTACTAGCAGCTGCAATTTTCACGTTTCATTATTAGTGTGTTTTTATTTATTTTCAAGCCAGAGATATGAAAAAAATTTTTTGAGCATCTCCCATGAGTAAAATGCATAATGATTTAGAATTGGCAGTTATAATTATTACAGGTAATAGCTCCATTTCATAGGGGATGTTACGCCGAAATATTATACAGAGGTTTTAATTTACTTCAGTCCGGAATTCGTAGGTTTAGCGTTGCGAATAACTTCAAAATACAATGGGGAAACGCAATTAAAATATGACCAAACAGATGCAGTAATTATTGCTTAATAATGAGGAAAATTTGAAATTAATGTGGTTGCATATTGGCTACATTTCCGAGTTGAGTTTATGAAATAGGTACATGAATTAATTAGCAAATTTATTAAATGCGTTCAGCACTCTAACACCTTTTTCTGCATGGCACGGCAGCGAAATTGATTGAATTGATAGAAAAAAATTTACATGGTTTTAAGTGGTTGTTGCCACTGTAAATGCGGTTGTTATAGCAAAGCAATTTGCATGGTTCAAAGTCGACACGGCATGACGTATATGCGTGCATTGTACTACATACATTTGAACAGGAAAAGCCAATTGATTGTATCAGTAGAGCTGCCAGCTGCCCATTATACAGTTTAAATCAGGTTGGAAATAGCTCTGACTGTTCGTATTAACATTTAAGTACGTATGTTTGATTTAATGAAGCCATTATTTAAATATGTGTTATAGCACAAGACATAAATGTTATTAACGCCTTTCTGCGCAGCCTTATGCATGTGATCCAAAAAAACTCCCAGGCCTTTAACGACCTTAAATATATTCAAATTAAAGCCAACTTAAAAAAGAAGATTCGAGGGAGTTGATCCTATTAAGTTGACATTAAAGTCACGTATCGTTCGTCGTAACAGTAACTTTTTAATCGCCACGTCCAATTGCCACTAGTTGCCGGTACAACTTTATTAAATAGTTGCTGTGCATGGCAGGGAATTATGAATTCCCAGGGCCATAAATAAAGCCGGGAACGATTGTCCTGAAGGAGCGATAAATAACAGGAATGTCCACTTTTTTGTTCACCAGTTAAACGACGGTGTTTTAATTTTTCTGCTGGGAATTTTTTTCTCTTCAGCTAATTTGCCGTGGTTAAATTGATTTCATTCCCTGCTAGAAATGATAGAGGAAGCAATAAATTGTAAGATAAAATATATACTGTAGCTGCATTATATGAAACGGCGTGTTTTAAGTATTCGATACTGCAATTAAATCAATTTCAAACATACTTTGTGTAGCAGCACAAAGAACGCACTGTCTAATATATTTTTCTTACTCTAGGAGGTTAATTCAGATTAGGTAAGGTTAGTTCAGGTTAGGAAAGAAAATAATATAATGAATCTTCCGTTCCTCTCATCAACCTTACTTCTAATGTTTAGCACACCGTACCTCCTCCAAATGAAAGATGAAATAAAGAAACTTCAAACCATACAGAATATCAGTTAAGTATGTAGATAAGTTTTAAGAAGTGAATCTTTGAAAAATTACATAAATCATCATCGATCCGCCTTAACATTGATTGACGAACTCTTTCGAATATACCAGATGTATGTTTAATAATTGCACATAACTTAAATATTTTATTTTTTAGACTTCCTTTATTATGGACTTCTGTTTTATGAATTAACGACTTCAAGTGGTCCCATACAAATAATCTAAAGGATTCATATCGGGAGATCTGGGAGACCTTGCATGCAACCCTACTGTTTCTATCCAGTGGTTAGAGTTTAGAAAGTTATCGATCAGAACTTCATGTGCAACTAAGATGTGGTATATAAATCACATACCTACTTTGCCTTTTTTCGATACTGTTCGTCATTAAATTTGTGTTGAAAACTGAAAGGTCCAATAAAAAGATCACCGATACGTTCAATCCAAAGATTTAGAGAAAAGTATTGGTGATGTTGATCTTTTATTAAAGAAATATCTAGAGTCCAAATATGGTTATCGTGAAAATTAGTAATGGCATTAGGATAAAATAAAGCTTCATTTGTGAAAAGCAGATTACGTCGAAAATTCGGGGTTGCTGCTAATTAAGTACGTAAGCAAGTCCAAAAATCTATTCCGAGAGGAAAATTCCTTAGTAGTAAAGCATTCCTGAGATATGTGTTGGTTCTTTGAAACTACCACTGTATTCAAATCTTGCACAAATATTAATAAAAACTGCGTCCTTTGGACATACTCAATAGGAAGATTGTTCTTGATACATTCGTCTTGTAGCTTAAGCATTACTGTGACCTATTCCGTAGACAATGCACATATGCCATTTCTATATTGGTAAATTGGTACATTTTAAACAAAATCCACAATTTATAATTCAAAATTCATAATGAAAATTTTAAAAAGTACACATAAAATTTAGTTAACAACCATTATCATGTTGTTATAATAAAACCAACTATTAATAAATTTTCTGATTTTTCTGCCATGGAAACATATGCATTGTTTTCCAAGGCGTATTTTGCATGCATTGTTCTCTTGTATATTGCCGGTCTAGAGGTAAATTACAGAATGTATTTTGTTAATTTGATACTAAAACTTCAAACTTAAAACTCGTTTTTTTTTCCAGAGCCTTTTATTTGTAAAAGTGGGTGTAGAGCAAGTTTTTTATTCAAAAATGGCATATAGTAAGCTACAAAAAACATATGTTTATTTAAATTGAGATAAATTACAGTATGGGGTGCCCTTTATCGGTAAACAAAGAACAGTAAATATTTGACGAATCATCAATTTTTCCACTATGTAAAATTTCGTCACAGTCTTAAAGATTTAGTCATTGTGGACTCATGTTAGTATGCACTTTTTATCTCAAAATTCTTAAAAAATGCATTCCTTAATTAATTCCTTTATATTAAGCCAAGGGCATCAAATCTCATTGGGGGAGTGCATGGTTGACCACCTCTTTAAAGACGTGTGGAGTGCCATCATGAGCAAACATTAACACAGAAAGTGATTTCAACTCTGCGGCTTGACTCGAAATGGTTCTTGGCAACAAGAATGAAACCAAAAGTACTTTAGTACTACATCTCGGCTTTGTATTAGACAGTATTAAGATCTAGCCTTATGAAAAATTTATTGAGAAACTGTGAATATCCGGACATTACCGGAATTCTGCAGAGTTTGTAGAAATCAAAACCCGGTCCAATGGAGTATCTTCGGAAGGAGTTCCAAGTCAAAACTGAGAACAATGGCTAATCAGATATTTTTCTAGAAAGTTTGGGAAAAAAATATCAGTTTAATTTCAACCCATCAAAGGCTCTAGTACATTACGTTGTATTGGAAAATTAAATGATGAAAAATGACGATGGATTAAACGACATAATACAAAGATTATTAGCACATTCTGAATTATTGTTCTTCTATGCTTTTCTGTGTACATACATAATATTATATGACCTAAAAAAAAACAACAGCAAACTCATTCAAAAAAGGTAGTCAGTTTATTTCCGCTTTAATAAAAAAAAATGAAGTGAAAATGAACAATTCGATCCTTCATGCTCCTCTCAAATAACCTTGACCTTATTCGTGCTTTATCCCCATGTCATCTCGAGCTTCGTTCTGAGATTTTGAAAGAAGTTTGCTTGCTTTATCGGCCTGAAAATGCCGCTGATGAATTTAAGGCTGCTTAAAACTGATATTCTCCCCCTAAGAAAAACAATTATTTTTAATAACTACATAAACTTATTTTTTTATTTAAACAGGCACTTAGGAAATCACTAAGGCCTACTGTTTAAGTTTGGTGAAGCAACACTGAAAATAAGACCAAATTTTTCCATGAAAAAGAGTATAATTTCGTTAACTTATATTCCTTTTTTTTCAGCTCTTCCACGCTTATTCTTCCAATTTAATTTTGAACAATAAATGTCTGCAATAATATAATCGCCGCATGATTCGGAAAAGTAAATGCTCCAACAAATTTTCCCCTGAAATGTTTGTAATTTCGTTTCTGTTTAATGGAAAAAAGAAGAAGAAATATCCTATTATTTATAAGAATTAAGGCAGCTGAACTAAAAGAAAATATTGTCTTCGGTTTACTTATAAAGATAGACGATCCTTGAATCGGTTTCGTGACTATAATTTTATTATCTTTGCTAAAAAGCATTGCATGTTTCAACCGTCGCGATTAGTACAATTCGCTCTGATAAATTCTTGATTTTTCCTCATTATCCTCAATCTATATAACATGGAGACTTTGCCCCTGCGTTTATCCCTCCATTTTCATCCAACTCCATGTGAAGGGTTTTCATTAGGTATTACGCGACTGCTCGCGCAACTTATTATTATTCATTTAAATCAGTTCTCATTATTCCCTATGAGCTTTCCTGGATAGACTATTCATACAACATTTCGTTCTATTGAAGTAGAAACCTGCGAAATTCTGTAAAAAATGTTGGTATTTATACCCTAAATTATGATCCTAGAGATATTTTGCTGATGTCAGAGCACTGCTGATGTAACTGCCGAGGAACTGCATAATTGCATAAGAAGTCCTCGTATATATTTGGAGTAGTAAGTTCGAGTTAAGCCCGCGACATTGTTTACATACTTCGTAATTATTTTGAAAGACAATTTTTATCAATAAAAATGCAGCACTAAACTTAAATTGTTCTCAAACTGTCCTCTTTTAGCCAGATTAGCGCAAAATTTAAAGTTGAATCCCATTCCAGGAAGTTTCCAACAGGGGAGGATTACTTTATTTAGTTACCCAGTTGTAAAACGTTTCTTTTTGTTATGATTAATGTAACTCCATGAAATCCCCTTTCGGTTATTCAGAAATTTCCAAATAAAGACAACATTATTTTTCGTTTAGATTATTATTTTAAACTGAAAATTTTATATGTGTTAATTTTAGTTGCAAATTTGTGCTACAGCAAATCTGGAGAATCTTCTTTTTATAGCAAAGTAAAACCGTGAATTGCTGTCCTTTTCATGTCTATATGGTTTAACTACATTAGCAACAGGAAGTCTGCCTCATGTAAATGTTTCGAAACAAGAATGATTTAAATTTAAATTACAGCAACTACTGGCACATCAACAGAGATATAAAGTAGGCAAGATTGCCGTTTTTTCCTTATTTCTAGTAATATTTTGTCGCGTATTTACAAACAGGTTTTAAAATGTTAACAAGCAGAGTATGAAACGTGCGCAGAAGGAAAAGTTAACAAAACTGTTAAGTGGAAAAAACGGCCTTAAAAGGATAATTTTCGAAGCAATCATGAGGGACACAAAAAGAAAGAGGCCTTAATCTTTTTGGATTTAAAAAGTTCTTTAAATGTAAAAGAGAAATTACCTTCGATTTCATACTTTGCTTAGACGTAGCTGACAGTTTTACTACAACTTGGCCCTTAAACTGTATCTTTAATAATTTGAAATTTAAAAGTATAAAGAAAACACAGAACTTCGTTCTGATATACGAGAAGAGACTGTCGAAGGAGCCCTGTTTTCGTTGCAAGACTTTTGATATGCCGTTTTTCAATTTGCATTATTAAAATTCTTTCTGGCTCAGTAAAGAGGATTTTGCTCTTAATGTTAGACTTTCAGAGCGAAAAGTAACTTTTCGAACCAATGAAAATATTTACTTTACGGTAGTTTTTCAATGCTTGTTTTAAGGATGGAATTAAATGAAGATTTTATGCAGTAACGTTAACAAGTCACAATACTTAGGGAGTTTGTTAATTATTGTGAAAAGTTCCCACAATTTGCCGAGGTACTAAAAAAGCAATTTAAAATCCCATCAAAGTTCGTCGAACTTAATACTTCATTACATTATCAAGGATTAACTGCCCTTTAAAGGGTGAGGCACTAATAATCAGTGAAACCTTAAAACATAAAGCAAACTCTGTACTTTGGTATTTGTCAAGATAAAATCCTCCTTGAGGAAACTTTTCCTACTCTAATAAATTACCTCGTTACTTTGTCTTGAGACCTGAATTTTGCCAGACTTGGGCAATGCCAACTTTGGTTTTGTGTCTCAATTTAAGCAATTACGATTCACATACGAAAAAAGTGTTTAATCCCCGTCAAGTCGAGGAATGAAGGATCGATTTTATGTCAAGAGTTTTAAGTGGATTGGAGGGATTTTCCATGGTCTTCGTTTTTTATTGACTCAGCAAAAAAATAACGTGTGCTTTTAAATATCTCGGCACAAAATATGATAATCTGCTCAGAGGAGAAAACTGGCAAATGATTAATTAGTCAGCCAGGGTATGGCGCAAATACATTCGACGACGTTAATATTCTCAGGAGAATAATTTCCATTTATCATTTCAATTTAAGCACAAAAAGCGAGCGAACACCGTCATTCGTTGAATAAACATTTTATCGATCCGAAAGGTCCAACCTTTGCAACTTCCTCACGAAAACTCCCACCAAGAACGTTCAATTCATAGAACTATTTCTATCATTGTTTGCTTCTTTACTTTTTCATTAATTACTTACTTTACAAAATCAATAAAAAGCACACTAATTTAATATCAGTATAATGTCCTTTTCTTGGCGAGGAAGAAATTACTTTCTAACCCATTAACGGTCAGAACCTAATAAATGATCCTACTCTCTTTTGCCTTAAAAGTTTCCTTCTAAGGATGGGCATATGAAATCGATAAGTATTGTGTATTGTGAAAATGTTCTGTTTCTATTGGGTTTACAACCCTGTAATCGATATTTTGAATCATATCTAGACGTGATTCTTTCCCTTTATCTAAGGGATAAAACAAATATTAGTGAGAGTATACACTCCCTTCGGGGTGAAGGTAAATGGGCAGAAAATTCGCGACACACCTGGGATTTCACTTTCGAGACTAATTGATTTTATTACTTTTACGTAGTTTCGCGTGAAAGTGCGTGTTTCAAGTAGAAAATTTGTTTCGTAAAATCTCTGTTTACTGTAATTAAAATCTGGCTAGATGATGGAAAAATGGAACTGTATTTGCAGCTAATTATTATATGTAGTAGATTTTTAATCTTTGTAAAGAAAATGCAACTTATATCCTTTTCTTCTAAAGTCTTGAAATTATGCAAGCATAATAGTGAGTTTCGTTATATATTCTATTCATGGAGATGCGCTCAAATATTATACATATAAAGTGTCAATTCCATTAAAGGTTCTACCATTGTCATATGATTGGTACCCACTCATAATTTCAAGACGAGTACAGTGTTAGTGATAAGTACATTGAAAGAAAATTTCAATCTTCGCTGAGAATTTTAACTCTCATGATTTTGCCTCATGTATGACACTAAAAAGGATTTTCATGAAGATAATGGAGTAGCTTCACCTGAGTAGTTTCCACACGAGGATTTTTGATTAAACGTATATTTTAGTTTTAAAAAATCTTTTACTATCTGCAAGAGACCAATTTAGAATCTAGGTTGCTAATTATCCTTCAATTTGAAAACGGTATCTGACCAATGTTGACAATTGTCATTGAGTTAAATATATTCAGTCACAGAGGGTTATTTTTATAGTGATTTGACGAACTAGTAAGATATGGGCTACTTCCAGAGTAAGTATCATTATTTTAACTAACCCTAACTGAGCAATTTTAAACGGGTTTTTTTGGATATTGGGTCAAGGAGTGCTAGAACAATACTAACATATATACCTGAAATATAAATTCCATGAAACTATAAAACTGACCAATATACTATGTCTTTATTTTGGCGTTTCCGTAGAATTTCTTAGTCAAGCTACCAGGATTTTGAGCTAGGGACCCTTAGGACTGGTTCTTCAATGTCCAATTAATTAAAACAAAAAGTTAAAACTGATAGAGTAAGGAAATAACTCTAGAGGTCACAAACCTTTCAAATCCCCACAGAAGTAAAACATTTTTAATTGACTTTTTCTTTAATTCAAAATCAATGCAAATGCTTTTACATTACAAGGGGCAAGGAGGGCCCTTTGTTGGAACAACATGGCGACACAGGTCTCGTCAGTTGCAACTGAGTCTGGATATTCCAGGCACGGAGATTCGAATTAGCTGTCGCCATATAGAACCTGACCTGAATCCCGCATTTCTCTACCTGCTTTCGCACCGAACCCGACTGAGAAATATTACTTTTTCCGTCACGATATATCGGTATGTGAGTTTACGGAAAAAAGATGAATTATCCTTTGGAATATTTCGAAATGTTGCCATTTAAATTACGCCTGGATGGCGCTCGTTTTGTTTCGTTTTTGATCACATTAAAGTTGAGCCTTTTGATATAGATACGTGTTAACCAACATTTTCTAGCTTAAAATAAAGGCACTATGATATTCTAAATTACAAAATAGGTAGAGGGGCAATATCGTTAATTTAATATTGAAGCAATTAATTAGAAAATGCTACAAATTAATTAATTACGTTATAGAGGAGCTTTTTTGGGATAAAATTAAACTAATTACTTTAATACCAGATCTCGTTATGCCTTCAGTTTGCTGTGCACAAGAGTCATATCTTATCGTCGTTTCAAATGAAGGCCTTTTCATATAGATTTTCCCAGCAAAATTTCCTTCCATTTAATTAACGTTTTAATTGGCAGATAATTTATCGGGAAAAATGGCGAGGTGACGTTAATTGCGAACTAGTTGGTAATTTTGTTATTATCTCAAATTAGTAGGTTTCAACATTTTGGATAAAATATAAACGAAAAATGTATTTTCCACGTACAGGGTGTTGAAGTTTAAACTAAAAATTATATTTTTACCATTTTTAAAAAATTCTCATAGAGCACTTTTTTGATTAATTCGTTCGACTAATATAATGAACATTTTCACCATTGTTATTTTTTGTGAGGTCACTTGAAGTCGCTGATTTATAAAACGATAGTTCAAAATGAAAAAGGTCTAAAAAACAAAATATGTGAATCGTGTGCCATTATTAAACAAACACTAGGTATATTCGAAAAGATTCGCCAATCAATGATAAGAGTTCACGCATGTATTGCGAAAGAAGAAAGTTATACTTAACAATTATTGTAAATATTATTAATTTATTATTAGTAATCTTATTTAATTTTGTTATTTTGATACTTCAGTTTTTGACAGTTATTATTTTAATACTAAAAGTTACAACTTTAAATCCACTTTTTTCAAAAAGATTCCTTTTAGAGTAAATACTAAAAGTACATTTGAAAGATAAAAATTAATAGAAAATAAGCTTTTGTACTCAATAATGACATACAGTGAGCAACAAAAAAGCTATGACTATTTAAAATCAAATGTATCACAATATGCGACTTCCTCTATTTGTAAATAAAGAACTGAATAAATATTTGCGTTTCCCATGATCAACTTTCCTGGTTTGCAAAATTTCGTCATAATACCGCGTTATTGTTCAAAAACATAATCAAAAAACAAAATTAAAATTTTAATATAAATACTCTGTATATCGAGAATGACTTAGCCGTTGTAGTCCCATATTAAACACAACACATAACAGCGAAACTAACAAAGGTCAGTCAGTCCTTATCTCAATATGTGTATATAGACCCTCTGAATTAACTCGATTACAGCGTATGGCAGTTAACTATGGGGTTGATTGTATTTAAAACTCTTTGAAACGCTAAATTTCCTTCATCATTTTCAAATCAATCTCCATCGAAATATTAAAAAATTACTCTCCATCATCGGTGAAAATTTCTCAATTTAAAATATATTTTACGCATAAATCGATCGAAGTTGTTTGTTCACATCTTACTTTCTATAGCGGAAACAATGGGTTACGACTAGCGGGCGTTATATGTTTACAGTCCGTCGCTGACGACCACAGGACGTAAAGTTATATAACGATTGTCGCTCTTGACAACGGGCCATAAAGTAAAAATCAATTTTCAATCAAATCACTAGATACACTAAATACAACTAAATCACTAAAAATATTATTCTAGTTGCATGCAGGAAATTTTAAAAAAATGTTATTTATATTTAAAACGTGGTAAACATCACGGGTCGAAAGAAGGATTATGCTCTTAATCAAGTAAGGGCTCTTTATTCGAGTCTTGGAGGTAATCTTCTTCTTTCAGCTCTCTGCACGTAAATAACTACATGAGGTCAACTAATGAATCGTGATAAGTGAATGTTCAAATTTAAATCTTAGACATCTAGGAACAGAATAGAAGTGTACATTTTTAAACCCATATACCTTTTTTATTTAAAACAGTTAAACCGATATTAGAAAATTATGCATTCTTGTCAGTTTAGGTCTGCACTTAGACAGAATTTAACTAAATTCTATATTTTATATTATATATTACATCGATGTCCTTAAAGTTTACAAAACTAATGAATAACTCTCAAAGGGCACAACTATCTAAAAAGTTATTTATTAACCCAGTTACTAGCAAAGAACATTAGCCGTGGCATGGAAAGAAAATTGTAAAGTGAAAAATAGGAGTGACATTCTGGGTATCGGATGACCAACAATTTGTCAAGGCCGATCTAAGTTGGACGATCTCACAGTGGTTTTGTGAGGTGGCAAGTTGGTCAAAAGAAACTCTTTTCCATAGAATTTCAAGGCTCTTTATAAAGCCTTTGATCCACTCTACATAGTTCTAAATTTAATACATAACAATAATTACTGAATGAGCAGTTCTGGCAGGATTTTAAAACTACAGTTGCCTCATATTAACTATTGTTTGCTTACCACTGTTCTTTATCTTATTTCCAGTCAGGCAATGGCTTAGGGATCGATTTCAAATAAACTTATAAGCCCAGAGTAACCTGTTAGTAATCAATGTACGAAACTCCAAGTACCTTTGGGTAGGTCGATTTATTTCTATATAAATTATATTATTTTAAGACCTAGTGGCCTTGGACACACATTACAAGGTGATATGGTCAAATGTAATTGAACCTTCTGCCCTTCCTCATATACCCTTGTGCAAACAATCAATCAGGCAATGCCGAGGTTACACGTGTTATGTTCGCTCGACCTTAAAAAAATCGAAGAAAACCTTTAGCAAGCTACTGGAATATATTAGGTTATAGATATTTATATCTATCACTTTAAAGAAACAATGTACCGATAAATTTACCTGGAGGATGATTTTCGTGAAAGCCACGAAACTGACCCGTGCTCTGTCTTCATTTTATCGATTTCATGGACTTTCTCTTCTTGGAAAAGTTGCCAGGGCTTTGATTTATTGGCCCTAAAAATATCTTATTCACAGCGAATTCTAAGTTAAAAACAATCAGGAGAGAAATGAGAAAAATCATTTGTATCCTTTTTGAGACGGACACGACATCAAAGTCTGCTTTGAGCATGCAAATCAAAGCAAATACCCCCAGAGAAGGACCACTAGGGATAAAGTTGTCCCCTTTTGCGACAGTGCCGACAATGGCATCTAAAATGCAACTCCTTCGGAATATCCAATGGGCTATGCGCTGAATTAGTTGTCGCAGCTTGTCGTTTGACCTTAAATTTACTGCTTCTATGTTGCAGACATTGCATTCTACATCTGTCCTGTCGAGATTGAGTCAGTAAACTGCCATTTTTGTGATCCAGCAGAAACCAGCATTATAAAAATGTAAAAGAATTCATATCCGCCTATGCGAGGTAATCCACTCATCAGTATTCATGGCATTTGAAAGACACTGAATTATCTCCTTTCCGTCCCATTTACTACATTTAAATCCTTATTTTCACAATATAAATCAACCCCCAAAGTGTAAGATAAGATGGAAGCCAAAAAGACTGAGAATTGTTAGTTGCATGTTGTTTTCTCATCATAACATTATTATTTATTTAGAATCAATTAGTTTTCGCAAATCCAAAAAAAAATTCTTGAAAATCCCCAGTTTCGCATTCAATTTAATTTCTCTTGAAAGGATCTGATGCGTGATAAAATTTTCATAATTTTACCACTGCTTGATTTTTCAACGGCCCTGACTTTTTGAGTCACCCTTAATAACATCTCGATCCATTATTTAACACCCTTTTTATTGTTGGGCAACTCTCTTGGAGTTGTGCTCGTTCTTTCCTTCTCTCGAGGGAGACTGAGTGGTTCGCCAACTCCGGAGGAATATTTATTATTTGAAAAATTTAAAGGCCTGTGCGTACGAAATGAGATTTTAGGTTAATTATTATTAAACTGGAGGAATTCGTTTAAGAGACAGGATTTAAGAGATAGCGAAGAATACAACAAGACACATTTGTTTGTAAACTATTTTTGAAAAAAGTTGGATAATAGTTGATGTTCTTGATACCAAAATCTGTGTCTGAAAGATAGTTTTGCAGTAGACATCCCCCTCACCTTAACAAAGGTAAATCCCACCTATCTCAACATTAATGACTTATCTACTTTCTTTTGTTTTCCAATGCTGAGCAATTTCCTAGCATACTATCATCAAGTCCATCATTTGATTATTCTTAAAGACTAGTGAGTACTTGGATTTACCACAACTTATGTGCACTATTGTTTTGAAAAAACAAGAATACATGGTTCCTAACTACATCTCCGTTGCAGCATAGAGAAGATGAAAAAGAAGCAATAAGAAGAGTCACTTGATACACGTAAGAATCTTTGCTTTTAGATTTGCTGGTCCCTTTAAGGTAAAATTGTCTAGATATTTTCCAAGGCGCTAAGCTAAAGATTTTTGGTTTTATTTTGGGATCTATCTTATTCATGAATAACTCTAGACCTATCTACTGGACTAATGGAGCAATTCCTCACTTTCAGTACAAAAAAGTTATTCCAAATATGTCGGTTAAGAGGTAGAATTTCGAAGTCCAACCTTCTCATAAAATTTTGACTCAGAAGATTCCAAGGTTGGAGTGGAATTCGTCTTCTCAATATATCTGAACTCATTTACAAAAACGGTTCAAATACTGAAATTCTTCGTGCAATCCTTTTCCCAAAAACTCTCTGTTATAGCGGATGGATGAATCATGGAGGATGGACGAAAGAAAGATAATCCAGTCTTCTTAGACCTCTGGAATGTAGATCCTTCCAATGCTAAAGTAAAATCTTATTTGTAGTCCTGATTAGATATCTCTGTGTCACAAAAATTGATGGTTTCAAGCCAATCGTTCTTACGAATCCATTGTAGATGAGATAGTTCCTTTCTTTTCCATGTTATTGATTCATAATTACTTGAATTTTTTGCTTATCAGCCAAATGAAGTGTTAGCGTACTCTCCGCTAAAATTTCTGGAATCCTTTGACCGCTCTCCCTCCATCTTGTTGATTGATGAGGTTGTTGTTGTCCAGGATAAGTAAGATAAATAAGTTGTTGTGAAAGTGACGCCTGACAGAATCACCTTTTAGTGGTGCTGCCATACCTAGACAAGTATTCAGATAAAATGTGAGTAATCTAGGCTTACGATTATTTTCAAGAACTATTGGATGATCTGGTTCTACTTGAAAATTTAGTGCTATATAATGTTGTCAAAGAAGTGACCAGAGATTCTGGTTTCATTTTTTTTTAGTTTTGAAATCCGAAAATCTGTAGACTCCTTCAATAAAATAATATTTTCTTCTTGCGCATTCTCATTTGAGATGTGACATTTAAATATTCATTTATCGCCATCTATTGGAAAAACACACAGTTTGAGAATGTCCAATTCTTTAGGAAGTAGTAGAAAAATGATTTTGTACAGGATGGAAGAAGCAATCGTGAAAGCTGGCTGACGTGTAATTTATAGATTAGGATTGTAGCACGTAGTTATTGATCTTCTCTTACGCCCTCTAGGATTGAAAGAATGAGCTAAACGGGTCGATAAATTATAGAATAGCAGACCCGCCATCTAACCAGCTAAAAACACAGTTATAATATATAATAAATTCTTGGAGAGTTCCTTACCTCATGTAACAGATAACTACCTCTTTCGTTAGGTTATTTATTTTTTAATGTTCATTAGTCAAATAGGAAAATTATTATCAAATAAACACACATGTTCAGTTATTGATATTATTATTTATTTTCCACAGATGCTTCAGTTCACTTTGTACATACAATGAGAAGTTACAACTTGCCTTACCGCCCAAACCCTTACAAAAACAATAATAATGTTACTCTATGAGTAGATATACGTAAATAAATTAATATTAATATTTAAGACTCTTTAAGAACTTGTCAGAAACGAAGTAATAATAAATTAATTATAGTAAAACGCATCCATGAATACCCGAATAAGTCTTTATGTCCTGTGCAAACTCAGGAGAAAGCTGTAAAATAACGAAGATCAAACGGTTTCCTCTTGTAGCAAGGTCTTCTTGGGGGAAGAAGTTTATTTCCTGCAAACAAAACGATGATATAACATACAGGAATCACATACAATTCAAATGGAGACATAGGAATGCAAGTGGAAGAAGAACCACATAAGGTTTAGTATGCATCCGACAAAGACTAACAACGACCTGGGTGAAGTCAATCGGACCGGCGTCTCCACTGTGATGTGTAGATTAGTATCAATTTCGCTATCTTCGCGACAATGGACTGTTTTTTTTAATATTAGAGCAAAAAGCACCAATGTAAATAAATGAAAAAAAAAAACGATTAATCCATGACTAAAACTTATATTAGTAAACATTTTAAAAAAGTGAGGAATCTGGTAACACTGGATGGACTCCACCTACTGGGCTGGCCGACGTCTTTATTTCGATGTTTAGATTAGTATGAATTTTGTTGTTTTCCCGGTAATGGATTTTTTTTTAATATTGGAGCATAAAACAGCAATGTAATTTAATAGAAAAAACTATTAATCCATGGTTAGAACTTATATTAGTCAAAATATTGAAACAGTGAGAGATCTGGACACTGGACCGACTCTTACCACTTCAACCGCTAATCTCTTAACCTACTTCGTTGGTCTTTATCGGAATGATATTAAACTTTGTGCGTTCCTTCTCCCACTTGCGCAACTCCTATGTTTCTACTTGAGCTGGTGATACCAAACCAGTTAAAACCCTGCAACCATTGCAAAAATTGCAAAACTTTCAATGAAAATCACCCAGCAAAAATAAACCTTCATAAATATTCATAAAGAGTTTGAAAAGAGCTGCATTAAAATTCAGCTTACACAATGATAAATCGACATAATAGCAATACATTAAAAGATGTTTATATGTGAATATTCCAGGACATTTCCTTATCAGCGCAAATGCTCTGCGAACGCCTTTTTTAGATTTTTTTTTACAAAAGGAATAAATTTACAAAAAGTTGAAGTGCTTCGCTGAAAAGGAACAAAGCAAACTCCCTCGCAAACATTTTAATTGTGTTATTATTACGACTTGTGAATGTCAATCATTCATTCCATGTGATGAAAGATTTTTTTTTAATAGGACACAACCAAAAGGAGCATTCAACAAAAAAGGTTACCAAGAGTTGAAAACCAGTCTTTCGATATTTGGAAGCAAGTTGAAAGTTATAGAAATGCATTAAGACTGAATTTCTCTTTGATGTACTAATCGTATTTTGCATCTTTTTCGCTCTGTGCCTTTCCAATAGAAAGATGGATATTTTTAGTTTATGATGCGAAGTTGGTCATGTATAAAAACCTTTGGAGTATACTCCGTATGTAATGGAATATGCAATTATGGTATTGAATCATATTATATTCGATATTTCGATCGTCGATGTTTTATCTCGAAACAGAAAAAACAGACAAAGGCTCTACTGAAAGCCTCAATCAAGTATTTTTTACAATGTTGACAAAACAAGCCTCTTAAATAGTAACTCAATTGCAATTTGAAGACGAAAGTCCATTTCAACTCGCTAGAAAAAACGACCATGAAAGGATAAGGATTTATATTAAATGGATGAAATAACTAAAAAAAAACTCTGAAAGAAGTCATCTAAAAAGTGGGAAGAAGTCCAACTAATATCTTAAAACGATATCTTTTTTAGAGCGATGCCACGAGGTCAAATCAGCCATTCCACTGACGTAAACAATAAATACCTATCTACATCTTTAAATCCAATTTATCGATTCCACTAAACATTCATTTTATATGCATATATTAGGTGTACAACTTTGCTTCCGCCGTTTTTTTTCCGAATTTCGCGATTTTATTGTAAAAAACTAATTATACCTTTAGGATCCAAAGTATTGTCCATCGCTGGCCACTACTTTCTCCCATCTTTCGGGCAGCATACGAATCCCGTGTTGAAAAAATTGGACATCTTTTGAAGCGATCCACGATTCTATCCAATTTCTTACTTCTTCATAAGACCGGAAGTGTTGGTCAGCTAGCCCATGTGCCATGGATCGAAACAAGTGATACTCAGAAGGAGCTAGGTCAGGAGAATATGGCGGGTGGGGTAGGACTTCCCATTTCAATGTTTCCAAGTATTTCTTGACCACTTGCGCAACATGGGGTCGAGCATTATCGTGCTGCAAAATCACTTTATCATGTCTCTCGTTGTATTGCAGCCGTTTCTTTTTCAATGCTCGGCTCAAACGCATTAATTGGGTTCGATAAAGAGCACCTGTGATTGTTTCAGTTGGTTGTAACAGCTCATAATATATTACGCCGAGTTGATCCCACCAAATACAGAGCATGATTTTGGAACCATGAATAGACGGTTTGGCCGTCGACGTGGAAGCATGGCCGGGATATCCCCAAGTCTTTTTGCGTTTGGGATTATCGTAATGAACCCATTTCTCGTCCCCAGTCACAATACGATGCAGAAATCCCTTCCGTCTTTGCCTTGCAAGCAACTGTTCACAAGCGAACAGACGCCTGTCAATATCTCTTGGTTTCAACTCGTACGGCACCCAATATCCTTGCTTCTGAATCATTCCCATGTCTTTGAGGCGTTTTGAGATTGTTTGTTGAGTCACTCCCAATGATTGTGCCAATTCTTGTTGACTTTGACACGAGTCTTCGTCAAGTAATGCTTCCAAGTTCGCATCTTGGAAAACCTTCTTTCTTCCACCGCTATGTTGGTCTTCGACGTGAAAATCACCGTTCTTGAAGCGCTGAAACCACTCACGACATGTCCTTTCACTAATAGTGGCTTCCCCATAAGTATCTGAGAGCATTCGATGAGCCTCAGCAGCAGATTTCTTCATATTGAAGCAGAAAAGTAAAACCTCCCGCAAATGACGAGAATTTGGCTCGTACACTGACATTTTCAATTGCGAATAACTTTATGATGAAGACACAAATAGACTAATATTTTTATGAGGTTATGTTAACAGGTGCCCAAGGCTCCTGCATGCCCACATGGGGTTATTTATTTCGATCATTACTTACCGCTACATACATCTATTCAAAAACGGCGGAAGCAAAGTTGTACACCTAATAACTCTGGGAAATTCTCAATATTCCAAAAGGATACCTCTATTGCAGGTCAATTGACACGCAGATTCTGGGGAAAAACTCACAAATTTAAAACGAGTTATATAGGTATTTTGTAAGCGAATTGTCGAATTTGCATAATATTATTTACAAAGAAAAAATAAATTTTTATTTTAATCATTTTGAAATAAATATAAATATTAGCAGTGAGAAAACCGCACATACTTTCCTCATTCTGGATAACCCAAAATTTCACTAATACAGACCCGGCTTAAACTTTGAAAAGCCAAATTCTGGGAATATCTACAAAATTCGTCTTTAGCTCTTCCTTATTATTTGACTACCGATATAACGCAATCAAACAATCTGAAAAATAAAAACGTTTTTTTAAAGATTTACTTACATCTCCAGAGTTATATCATCAAGGAGGCAGACGACACTCATGTAGTTGTTAATGTCGTTTTCTGTCAGCCTCGAAAAGGATACTGTAACAGAATTGTCGAAGGCCCCACTGGACACTAATCGTACTGTCGTGGTGTCACATGCGATATATTCCGAATATTTGCCTGATAAATATATAAATAAATTAGAATTTTAGTGCCGAGAATCTTATTTCTTTAGCAAAATCCTTTGTACCTACTGAATTTTTTTACAAATTAAATTTAAAAAGGAACTAAAATTTATCATAACTAAGCTAGAAATCGTTCGCTTTTGTGGCGATTTAGGGAAATTGGGTTTTACGGTAATGCGGTTTGTCATATATGGTAGAGATTAATTACCTGGTTTGGAGTTGAGACCACAAAGGGAATCTGCCACTTTCATGTTGCTACTGTCCAGTCCAAACGAGCCTCCTATTTGAACGTAATCCCCCAGTCCGCGCTTTTGGCACTAAAGTAAATTTACAACCATTACTTCTGAACTAAGGCCTTTAATAACAGTTTTACAAACGAATAGATTGTTGCTCGACATAGTCTAATAATAGAATAAGGTACTTTGTAAATTCTAATCATACGATGGTTACACATAAAGAGGCAAAAGAAATTCAAGTTTATTAGTCGGATAGTGGCTTTTAGTGCTTCCGAAGTACTCTTTCAGGGAATATTCCTTAAAAACAATTTGTGAGAAGCATTTCCTCTTAAAAAGAGAATTTTCCTAAAAAACGTCGTCTCTGTAATTGCTCAAAATAAGGAAAATGTTCGTTTCTAGAAAATATTCTATACATTGCATCAGCGAGGAAATATTCATAGTAGGATAAAAGTTTCTTTGATGAGCACAAGGCTCCCCAAAATTAATGTAAACTGCTTCAAATTGAGGGTAATGTGCCCTATTTTAGAGATATTTGCATGTAGGAAAACAAACATGCAAGAAAATCTTTCTTGGGAGAACAAATGTGCATTGAAAATTTCTTATCTATGTTAAGTAAATCTTTGTGGAGGTAGCAAGATATGTAAAAATCTTCAGCAAATGTTTGAAATCGGAAAAATAGTCAATTTTGCTTGCACAAGCTTTGAAATCTTCAGTATCAAGGGACTAACAACGGAATAGAGTTTCTTAAAAGAAATAATTTTCAAATTTTGAAAACATTAAAAAATACGAAAATCTTCAGAAACCTATTTAAAATAATGTTTTTTCAAAATGATTGATGGTCGATATAGTAGATGAAATGCACTTTCAGTATCTTTTTTTACTGATGAAAATCAATCAAGGCTTTTTTGAAATATGAGCTCTCAAAAAAGAAAAATGAGCCGTTTGGATTATTTTTGTGAGCAATTTATGCAGGTATCCCCAATTCAAGTGGAAACATAGGAATTGTGTAGATGGGAGAAGAACCACATAAAGTTTAATATGCCTCCGACAAAGATCAACAAAGTAGGTTGAGAGACTAGCGGCTTACGTGGAAGGAGTCAGTCCAGTATTACCAGATTTCTTATTGTTTCAGAACTTTTACTGTAGGTTCTAGTGATGGATTAATTGCTTTTTTTTCATTTATTTCCATTACTATGTTTTGCTTTGATGTTTAAAAAAAATTCCATTGCCTCGGAGGCAGCAAAATCCATATTAATCTAAACATCGAAGTGGAGAGGTCGGCCAGGCGGACAAGTCCAGTGGGCGGAGTCAATTTAGTTTTACCAGATTTTTCACTGTTTCAGAATTTTTACTAATATAAGTTCTAGTGATGAATTAATGTTTTTTTACTTATATGCATTACTACTTTTTGCTTTGTGCTGTAAATTATTTAGAAGTATAAAATATCGAGTAGTTATTGTTTATTATTAGTTACTATCGTTCTTTATATTTTTAGGATTAACTTGTACTTGTAATAAATATTATAAATTATTTATCTTAATTGAATAAGGTCTGATTAATATTTAATTATGTAATTATTTGGTAAATGTAAATGATTTTACTCTTCAGTTCTCATTGTAACAAAAACGTAGAAATCGATAACGAAAGTCGTGCAACCTAAGGTTTATGAATCATTCGGCCGAAACTTCTGCGTGGACAAAAACGTAGAGCATTTATTGTGTGCAACATCTGATATTTTTAAAAATCTCCAACGCCGCAAAAGTAGCTGTATCGATACTAATTTAAATATCGAAGTGGAGACGCCGGCCAGACTCACTCCACCCACTAGCCCCACAATCCACTTCGTTGGTCTTTTTCGGAGGCATATTAAATTTTATGCGGTCCTTCTTCCATCTGCACAATCCCTATGCTTCTTCTTGAACTGGTGATACCTCTATACACTTGGAGATACATAAAATCTTGATCCATACCTAAAATGTTCAACACATATCTATAATAAATAAATTTGTTAGGGCTTTTGACAGTATTTTTAATACTGGTGATTCATGGTGTTCTTGACATCTGCTGAACGTAAATTAAAATCATTCTAAGTGTATAGGTAGATATACACTTGAAGATATATCCGAGGCATTAGGCATAGTCTTCAGGAAATTCCTGATGTGAGAAGAATTATGCGAGTTCTCATAACTTCCTTCATCTCGTTTACAAGCTCATTCTTGAAGTTTTTGATAGCTGAGCAGCCTCAATACAAATTCAAGATCAGATATACACATGAAAATTGATAAATTTCATGGCAAAATCAGCTTTTGAAAGCGTTTCTGGTATGGAAAAAAACTGATATAACTGCAGGGATCATCGGTCCGATGGTTCATTAACCAATGTCATATATCTATTTCTCCGAACTCACTTCCTGAAAGACAGGGTTTGCCATTTCAATTGAAGATATATTTATATTATGAAGAGTCTTATGGTATATGAAATGTCTTTTAGTTCTGCTTTTTATTTTATTATTTTATTAATACTTAATTATTTTCAAAATACCCTATATTATGCAGAGATGCACGAACTATTTCACTACTAAAAGTTCAGTTACATTTACTCTGATAGGTCAAATATTTAAAAACAAATTAAAAATTTAAAACCCCTTTCTAAAAGTAATTCTAGAAACCCGTTCAAAAATTCATTAGAACGGGAATTAATTTCTAAATGTTCTTCTTTTAAGCAGATTGATCCATTACAAACCTCAGCTGAAATCTGTTAGGCAGCAAAAAACCCTCAAACCTTTCCTTTCTGAATGAAAATTTATGAAAGATTACTCCCACAGGGAAAACAAATGGAAGATTGCTTGAGTTGACGTATACTGCTCGTTTGTGTACATACATACATATAAGATGACACAGATAAATTAACAGAGCCCTCTAACATTTAAATCTACTCTTGCATATATGGAAAGAAATGGGGCATATTTTTCTCTATGACTACAAAAAAATCTAAGAGAATGCGTTATAGAATCAAGCATGCACTACCTCAGTTCGAACCTTGTGGAAAGTGCCAGTTTCAAATTCAATCCCTCGTTCCCTCGTAGGTGTAATGCCAACATTAAGGGCTAAAACCCTTACTGAAGCCGGAAACAAAGAGCTTAAGCTGCAATTTGACCTTCTGTCGTAGTTTCGGAGGGTATAAGTCTCATCAAGTTGCACCAGAACATTGCAAGCTATAAAGAACAAAGTTTATGGTTATCCTTCTGACGTCGATGTCCTCGGAGTGGCAATTCCGGCGTATATAGGCCTTGTAAAAGGGCCAAAATTCACTCCTCACTAAATAGAATTTACTTTTAAATGGCCTTTAAATGGGTATTTAAACTTAATTGAGTTTAATTTTGACTGAAAGGACTTACTCTGACAGATAAAATCTTACAAAATTGTTGCTATATTGCCCGAAATTAGTGAAGTGAAAGATTATAATGCTCTAATTAATGTTTCATACTTACGTGTGGGATTTCTCACTATTTTCACGTTGAAACTGAAACTAGCGCCTCTAAAGGGCATTCGGTGCTGGATTAGGGCCACGTTTTGCGAACTTACGAAAGTTTCTTTTATTTTCTTCTTGCCGCAAAATTCGTTGAATCGTGATTTTAGAGCTTTGGGGTGGTCGTCCGGATTCGGGAAAATTTCGCCATTCAGTTCCCAACCATCAACTACCTAAAATCCGAGGAAATTAAAGGGCAATTTGTTTTGTTCGTTAACTACTGAAACGAATAGTTTTGCTGGAGGCTTGATATAATGATACTATGCGTGGGTTGTCTCAAAATTTCGTGGAAGCTTTATAAACAATATTTGACAATGCTGGCTTGCAATAGAATGGAAAATTGTGAAAACATTTTCCTGCTTTATTCCCAGAAACTTTATTTTTTACACTTAAGTCAGGACCGAAGAAACTTTTCTATGGACGTCTTGCTAATATTATGTCACTACTCAATTTAAAATCTCCTAGGAATTAACTCGTTATCTAAATACTTAAAGGAAAAAGCATAAAAAGTGAAAGATACAATTTTGGAGAAAAATTTACAAAACAAAACTCTTGGTGAACTGAGATGGATATATCACAAATATGTACAAAGTAGGTAGAAAAAGTCACAGAGAATACTGGAAAAAATTTCAGATGATTTTAAAATAAAACCTCTTTCTTGTGCCTTTTATCTATTTAATGACAAAAATAGTTGAGGTTATACATTAGGCATATTTTTCACTTCATTTTCTCAATTTAAACCTTGACTTTCTCGCAACTCAAAACGAGCAAACACACGGAACTTCCTCTTAACTTAAGTGTAGTATTTTTGTAAACGCGGTTCACAATGAAAACTAATAATAATAATTCCTTTCCCAGTCTCCCACTATCCACAAGATAAAAATTGGAATTCTTCCGCTATATTTATCTTTCATTGGAATAAGAATTCCGTCTACTATGATAATGTAAATTTCATTATTTAAAGATTATTCTGTAATATTGCTTTCTATATATCTCGAATATAACTTTTTAATATTCGATCGCAGTTTCAGTATCCTGCCCACACACAAAAGAGACGAACCTGTTGGAATAAAAAGAGACATTTATTATTTTCAATAATGCAGATTACCCCCATATTCCTCAAAATACCAAATTGTAAAGCAAAGTAAATAGTGCGTAACGGAAGTGGTGTCATTTGAACTGCTTCAGTCAGCTAAATCAAACCTAAACTAACTTGCATTTGACAAGGTAAACTATTATATTGGATATAAGAGACAAATCCAACAGTGATTTCAGCAAATATCAACGAAATGCGATTTAATTTTATATCGATATGTAGTTTCAAGACGAACGTTATGTTAGATTTTCATGAAAAATTTCATTGAAAATATTTCTGTTCCACGAGTTAGGAAAATGAAGTCTTATATTCAAGGTCATGGCTTTATTAAACCTAGTCGAGCTGCATTTCCCGGCATGATCACCGGAAGATATTGCAAAGAATGTTGGAACTTTGGAAACATTGATATCAACAACTTGACGCCTAAACATAGAGATAAAATCTATCAACCGGAGACTAGAATCGCTTAAAATTGAAGTTCTGGAAATAGGGAAAAAATAGCTGAGTGTAAACTTGCTGAAGACAAAATAAAAGGTTCATCAAGAAAAATACTAAAATTCATGGAAACATTAGAACACTTAGGTAACAATAGCTAAAAAGTGGAACACTAAATCTATCATTGGCTTGGAATCTCCAAGAATGCGAAAGTTCTCGAACTCAAAAGAAGTTCCAAGAAAGTTAAATTCATGAGTGTGCGTCTCTAATATGAATTCTGGCATGTCGAACTCAATAGAATGAAAGCGATGAACCAGAGAGAGAATGCCGAAAATGAAGGAAACTGTAACATTCAGATGATAACAGCTAGAATCCAAGTGAAGAACCAAGAAAATGGAAACTATCACCCAGAGTTTCTAGAAAAAATTTCAGAATTTCAACGAATAGTTTAAAATGAATACTGTGGAAATCTAGCTTCACAAGATTGTATTAACCTGAGTAACAAATTCAAAATTGAAAGAAATTACTAGAAATCTTATTAGGAAACGTTTTCAAAAAAAATTATATTGTCGTGGAGTATAAGGTTTAAAATTTCAAAGGCTTGCCTACCATATAAAATAGATCTGAAAATATTGCTCTCTCGTGAAAAAATGCTTCAGAACTTTAAAGATTTGTTTGAGGTGATTTAACTGAATATACCTGACTTTTCATTCCATTCTGTTCGTTAAATCTATATGTTAAACAAACTTACCAAGGAACATTGGCTAAGGTGCAGTAATTGGGTATGATGGTATGAGCACGAGCATGAACATTCTTAATTCTTACCACAACAAGACCTCCATTCTCACAAGAAACGTCGAGGTAATTGAAAGTTATTTCTATCACTTGGTCCGGTTCCCCGAAAAAGTAGATCCCGCATACTTTTCCTTCCGAGTGAATCTTTTCCTTGTAATAAAATTCACCCTCCTCTGATGCCATATGCATACATTCTAGAAAAATAAAAACGAAAACGTAGCATAATCTAAGACTCCATTAAAGTTTAAAGTTTCCGTAAATGGACCGACGAATCTTGGAACTCCTTAAGTATGTATGAGAAAAAGTTAATAGAGTTGAGCATTAACTTCTTCGACATGGAATTATTATAGAATGCTTTGATATGCTAAAGAATAGCCAGCCACGTTCTTAACATGTATAGTATATTAAATCGCACTTTTGATGTTGGTTAACTAAAATCGCACGTGTGCACAGCTGATTAAATTGCTCTATCTAGCAGCAATTTAGGCAAATTTACCTTCGATATGATGTTCAGAAACCCTTTTGGGCCTTATAGAGGGCGACAGGAAATCGTCTCTAATTTCCTGGTTAAAGTAGAGTTTTGAAGACGGCCGGAAGTTGACCTAGAAAATAAATTTCTCATTAAATTCCTTTTATATCTAGAATAAACCCAACAGTCGCACTCAGCATATGAAAATAAACTCTCATTTTTATGTTTCAATTCTCTTGAATTTCCCGCCATATTTTGCTAAATATAAATGAAAATTCATTCTTGTTTCCGCCCACTTTCACTTAATCTCATCCATTTGAGACGTATTTTCCCAGAACTGATTCTCGGAAGTTGCAAAGATAACTTCATTTCATTTATATTATTCATCCATATATTTATTCTTGTTTCTCTAATTCTCCAACCGGAGCATGGCTCAAAATAAACACATTTATCTGCCCATTTGGTTGGTCAGAATTAATTATTTATCTCTGGCAGTAAATCAGCGGGGACATGGAATTATTCCTAGTTTACATTCGACTATAATGATTTGCGATCCAACAAAATTGTATTACAGGCATGCAATAAACTGACCGTTGTAATATGTAGGACTAGCGGTATTATTAGAAATTTACTTTTGTATGCGAAATATTAATGTTCTTAATGAAATGATTTTGTGTAGGTGTAAGACTTTCCAATTCTTCATCTCTACTTAAAAAATGTATTTAAAATATTTTACTTTTTCATCATAATACAGGAAGAACAAGCAAATATGGCTAAGACTAACCAAACAAATAAAAGCGGCAAACACCTGCCTTATATATTTATGCACTTTTTGACATTTTTAAAATTTATTGTCCAAAAAATGGTTATACAAAATGGCCACATTGACCCGTGTAAAAAAGACGGTCATCTCCAAAATATCGACATACGTATATCAATGCCAGAGCTATGTAGAATGATTTATGAAGACGTAGTATGCTTTAATCTTCTTGGATTTTTCCTACAGCTATTACGTTGGTCTCTATACTTCTCAAGGAAACACCCTAAATTATGAAATACCCTAGATATCAACAAAGATTTCCTTATTTCAAATTCTTAATGTTTCCCAAAATTTTAGAATCAGTTTCATCCTCAAGAATATCGTTCAAAATATTAAAAATGTCCACTTCTCTGCCATGTTCATCAGTTCTCAATTATCTCAACAATCTCTCTGATTATTTATTCTCAAGGAGTATTTCTACAATTCTAAAATCCTCAAAAATTTGTAATGTTTTTGACTTTTCACCACTACCTCAATATTTGCTATGTTTGTTTCAAATTTAGAAAAAAGATAAACATTTCTTCAAACTTTAAAATAAACAAATTTTACCGTCTCCTCAGTAGTATTTTTTACTTTTCTGAAACATTGTATTTCAGAAAATTCACCTCAGTTGTAGTAAATCTGTCTAAATCTTGAATATCCAAAGTAGTTTTTTTTTAATTTGTTGGTTTATGTGAATTCGTGGATGAATAAGTGATCGTATGAATTATACAATAACCTTGTAAATTTGATTAAACTGAGAAATATTGCATTTGAGACCTTTTCATTTATCATAAAAAAACAGTTTTATTGTAAAGAGCACACACGTGTAGAGTTTTTGATTATATCAGCACAAAAAATTGTATAAATGCGACTATTTATCGAGGGCCAGATTTTAACTTATGCAGGTAATTGCCATGAAACTTTTAACATCATCATTCTCAGCTCAAATCGAAAAATAGAATCCACTCGCAACCAATAAACTCAAAATTGCAAATTAAAACTGCTCTTCACAACATGCAGATAATGACCTTTTTTTCAATTTAGAAATACATTTGTGCCCATCCGGCATATTGGCCAAATACCGTTTAATATTAAATCAACCAGCGTCATGTTCACGGACGAAATAAAATTTAATCTAACAATGCAATCATACCTTTATAAACTAACATACTGGAATTAAGCCCTTGATAGGCCAACTTCATAGTTCCATAAATAATTGATTTATCGGTGCGTGTCTTTAATGAGCAAGACAGCTATTTATAATTAGTACTCAGCTTATAATTAATAATTATAGTGCTTTTTGAGCTAAAAGGCAATAAATTAGATGCGGGTTAAAATTCTTTACAATTATATAAATCACATCGAATTGTTATTGTCACTTTTGCTTTAGTCATAAGAACTACTAATATACATACAAACATTTGTCTTAATTATTAAAAATCTACGAAGTTGAACACCCACGAGTTAATCTGAGCATGTAAATACCCAACGAGTTAGTCTTTTTTTTGTAAAAAATTCACTTTTTTACGGCACGTTGTTAATTTCCAAACTAATTACCGAAAGGACGATAATTTATAATTTTAAAAGTGCACGAGACGTAATTTTAAAGTGACAGTTTTCCGAATTAATTAGCGGCCATCTGCTGTGTCTAAACTGAAAACTTTTAGGCCAACAACTACACACAAATTGGGAGTCTTTGCCAGAGTTTCATTCACTAAGCTGAAATATTAATGGACTGAATCCACGTCTATGAATCGTGACCAAAATAGCGAGCATATAGCTGTAGTTCAGCAGGAGATGAATAAGAATTAACAAGATTAAGAGTGACATGTTATTTTGGACAGGAAGGCGCCCTGATGGAAGTGCCATGTCTAATGCTTAAGCTTAAAATTACATTTTAGCGTTGGTTTCTATGGAAAATGGAGCTTTCCTGTAACCTCGAAACTTTAGCTCAGTTTAAAACATAATTAAGAAAGCTTTGGCCAGTTCTTGTATTCTCTGTTTCTTAGTATAGCAGATAATCTCGGGATAATAAGTAGAGTAAAGGCTCTAATGCTTTAAAATTAGTTATTTAGTAGAAACGCAAAGGCTTATTGGACCTATTTGGCTGCTATTCTTGAGAGTCAAATATAATCTTGAGAGCGGTTTTCCTCTGTTTTGCTGCAAATTCAATCAAATCATCTATTCTTGTTACATGTTTCTCAGCTTATTACTATCAATTTTCAAAATGATGTACGATCTGGAAGTCCTTCCATACTCTTCCATAAATCCATCATATCACTCAAAAATTAAATTTATTCTCACTCAAGTTAATACGGTTTGTAAATATGTAACAAACTTCATATAGGGGAAATTCCTGTTAGATTTAAAGCCCCAAGCTCGAATATTTCCACCCACTGTCTAAGTGGGTTTTTCGACAAAATGTAGTAAGTCTCGAAAGTGAATTGGAGTCCTGTTTTAAGTGCCTCTTGCGGGGGAACTCTAATGCTTGTTGAAGAGAACTTACTAGTGAGAAGAGGCAGTAAAACTGGACGTACAGATTGAGAAACATGCTTTCTTTAATGCACAGATTAGAGAAAGGAATTGTGATGATAATAAATGATCATAGTCCAACAGACAAATAAAGTACGAATTTGTTGGAAAAGTAATTTTTAGAAATTAGGTAAGAACACTAACTAACTAAATAGTAGACATTTTTCTATATGCTGTCTACAGAAAAAAATACCAGAAATTCCACTGTACCTTCTTAGGAAGGTTAATTCCGGCTTTGGTATGGCAACAAGAGATTCGATACTGCCAAACTATTAAGATTTAACGTTGGCAGATTTTCTAGTTACATAAATATAAAGAAGGTACTATGAACCAAAAATCATCATAACCAAAATGTTAGATATAATTCCTTTACGATTGTAAATCAATTTAGGACATATTTTAGTATGTTATCTTCAGATTTTACAGCTCAACAGGTAGAGTTACCAGTTTCTTCTATTGTAATAGCTCAAGTTATCCAACAATATCACAGGCATTAAATGTATTCACTACGATTAATCAAATGTAAACTCAAAATTTTCTGGCTACTCCGAATTTCTTATAAATCCAAATAATTGATTCCAGATAACTGCATTTCACGTACAATTGTTAATAGTTAAATAAAGGAATTACCTAGAAATTTCAGAACTAAACCAAGAAGTCACATCCAGTTCTTACAATTTTTTTCAGATTTTTTTAAGATCGTGCAAATGAGAGTTCTGTATATCAAAAAGCGAGTTGACTACTGCTTCTTGTCCAAACTAGTTGCAAATTTTACTGTTTATCCAAAACACTTGTGGCATAATCGAATCCGAAATTCATTGGTGCAGAGAGTATGTTTAAGTTGATACATTTATGCAAATTCGAGATAGTAACTTTCATATCCTTAAACGTAAGGGTACGTCTGTTTTTCTTCATGTACTAAACAAGCATTGAATTATGCGTACCATTTATATGTAACAATCGAAGCACAATTCTAAATTCAGTAACGTGGACAATCTATTTTGGTAATTATAGATTATTAAAATTTTCAGTTCCTTTAAAAAAGAAGAATTTTAAATTTTGTTAAGGCAAGTGGCAGGCGACTGCGCCACTGTTTCTGGTTGAGTACTTTGATTATTTGCGCGCAATACTTTGAGAGTTATAGACCTTCTAATTCGTTGGTGCAGTTTGCCAGTTTAAGGTAGTACATCTTTTTTCAAACTTCTCAGTTCTTTTAGGCTGATGCGATGCGATTCGATGGCACCCTTGCTTTAGTATAATTTTGAGATGCCTTAGTGCAAATTTTAACTTTTTAATATACTGTACGTTAATAATATTTGAAGACGAAATTTCTCTTGATAACATACTTTTGCTTCTTTTGTTCTCGATTCGATCAAATCGATTAGATTCTCAAATTAATTTTCAATGCCTTGCAAACAATTAATTGTTTGAAGCTCAAGGGAAAGTCTTAAGAAGGCTTATTCTACTAATGAAGTAATTATTAATTTAACTGAAAACAAATGATTGGAATTCTTTTTAAGCAATTTCGCCATATTGCTTTATTAGAAAGACTAAAGTATCAGTAGTATTAAAACTTTCAAATTGATAATTTCAAATATTAAAAGATAATAAAAATACCAACTTACCCCAAAGGGAGCTCCGGAGGTTGGAACCAACGCCGTCCATCCGTCTGGACGACCGCTGACCGCCACCAAAGCAAAAACACTAGCGGAAAAAAAAGTTTGGAAACTCAAAACCACGGCCGAAGTCATGTTACGGATTCTGAGATGCGGCCCTTCCTCAAAGGGTTTTTGAGTTCCGGGATGTGCAAGAGGAAGCGCGGCCAATGAACAAGTTGTTGAGGAGCGTCGCGTTTTATAGCGTCCAAAAAGGCGTCGAGGGCGTCTTGCGCTGCTACATAGTGCTGCGATGCCGATGGCTGGAGCGCTTCATATTCCATGTAATGTTAAATTTCACCCTAAAAGTGTGCATAGAAGAGTCCTTTAAATACCACACATATCAATCACTGTCTTAATAAGCATTTAAATGACAAGAAACAGGATGCGAAACAGCGCCTTAAAAATAAATTTGGGTTGTAAGCAAATATAGGGAATCTTTCTAGAATGTTCATTCATATGCGTACCTTTATTTAGCATTGATAATCATGAGAAATTTGATATTTAAATTCATTATTCATACATTCTAGAAAAGATAATCAAATTTCTTTCCAGGGCACGTATACACTCCAGTTTTATCGGGCTAAATAACAGTTCAAGGAAGTTTGTTCAAACAGACTTAAAACTCCACTGGAACTGCAATTATTGTGTTCTTCAGGGACTAATTTCAAGGATTTTACCTTTACAGATGATGAACTCATTTATACCCATCATAGAATTATTAATAATTAGATAAATATTAAGGTCAAGTGCTATTTTTTTGTCTTTAAAAGTAGAACCAAATTAGTCTGTCCTTCCTTTATTTTATGCCTTTACTTGGCAATTGGGTTTAGATCATCTCATCTTCGTAGTATTAGTAAGGTAAAAGGTTTTGAATATTGTTCGTCAAGTAATTAAGAATCAAATAAAATCAGGACACCGTCCCTCCCTGACCTAACTACATTAATATTTGGTTAAGGCAAAAGTTTGCCAACCTTGAGTAATGAATTTTACGTGTCAAGGGAGGAAATATTGTCTCTAAAAATAGCTTAAAAGGAGCTTTACGTGTTTATAAGTTTAAGAAATTCGTAGTAAACAAACATTTATTTTGGAAAAAATACTACGATAATCATAGATTTACTTATACTTTAGTTGACGCCACTGCAAGTACCAACATGAACCTGTTTAATAATATAATTAATTAAGCTAACTTTTTGGTTTGGAAAACTCCAGTAAGGAAGATTTTAGAAGACAATTTCTCAAAGATCGGGGTTTAACTTCGATCAGTCTTTAAGTCTTTAAAACTCAAATGATTATGATGAGGGCACTAGACCCCTCTAAAATCAGTTAGACTTAGTTTAGACTAAAAATAACGCCCGATTAAATGTAATTTTAGTTTTTAAAAATCTTCTCTACGTCTTTTTCGAGATCCTTAATATACTTAATATACCTAAAAATTCAAAGGTGACGACATAAAACAATTAGGAAGATTAACGAAGTAAGAAATCATTAGAAAGAGACTCATGGAAAAGAAAGAATAGAGGAAATTTTCTAAAGTGAATAAGTTTATAAATTAATAATATTAGAATCTGACCACATTCCTTTTTGATAAAATTCCTCAAAATTTTTGTTGTGTAAATGTCCGAAACTTCTAAAAGTGAATCTAACTCTAGAGTCATTTAGAGCTAAATTAGTTACAAATGCAAACCGATTATGAGGTTTAAGTTTTCTTTTAGCTGTTTCTGGAAAATTCTGATGTTGCATAATATCACTGTGAATTCATGTCAATCAATTTAAAATTTGGCGGACGAAACCTAAAATGAGGTTAACATAGGTATTCCAAATCCCCTGCAATATCAGTTCGAGTATCCTCTACAGCTAAAAATCAGGATAGAAAGTACGCTGTACTCGAAAATCCATCATTGATACGGTTATTCGAACTATTCTAAGTTTAGATCCATCATCTATAAATGATGTTTTAATCGAATCTAGCATTAGGAGATTTCATGAAATATTTAGGGAGTTCAAACCCCCTAAAGCCAGTTCTCGAATGAATTCTGTTATTTTAGTCATGAATTTCCTTATACAATAATAATTAAAACTAAATTTGGAGGCATGCAGAAAAGAGGATTAATTAATATTAATTAAAGTAGAAGTCAGATACTTTTACCAGAAGAAAACTGTCTATAGAAACAGTAAAATCAACGCAAAGCATTGGCTAATTTCTTGATTTCTATGGATATTAACTTCCCTTGAAACTGCCTGCAGATTGCCCTATTACCTCTGAAGGACATAAAAACTTACTTATTAATAATGAAATGGCCGAGAAACATGCGAGTTGCCTGAATTAGTCGGTTAGTGGTCTCCTTCTAAATTGCCATCCGGGTAAAGTCACCAGTAGTATTATTATTATTAATGCGGCCCTTAGAGTCACTAGATCAATATTCCGGTAATTTTATCAACAAGGTAATTTCCATGGAAATAGGAGTCTAAGGGATATGATGGACCTCAAGCTGCGGTAAGTGGTAAACTCCGGTAATCTAACACTTTTTAACCGGGAGTGTCGGAAGTCTTTAATCACTAGTTGAGAATGTCGTTTACTTCTAACAAAAAAGTTCTCATTTGGAGGATGATCGTCAATTGGTGCTTGCTCTTGAGACTCTGCGTAGAATCCAGTAGCTTTAGAAAATCCAGGGAAAGCCGAAGTCTCCCACTTCTTCCACTGACTTCCCTTTGAGGGTTGCCAATTGAATAGCTAGCCTGCTTCTAACTTCTTCAGTAAGAGAACTCCCCTGTGGTACCCTCCAGTACATTAGCAAACAGGGGCGTACCCATCCAAAAGCCTTCTCAAACCGCAAACTAGAAGGAATAAGACTCTAACATGGTAAACTTCACCTTCACTCCCACATGGCCGAACAAAATACCATACCAACGAGACTTCTCCTTCAACTTCAAAAGAGGAACATGAGGATGGCGCCCAGACTACTGAGCGGCCGCTTCCTCCTCCAACATGAGCATTGAGACATACAACTAGATCTTGGTACGTGCTTAAAGTATAGAGCTTTCAAACCTCCCAACGCGTAGCACTTGTGACAACCAATTTGGTTGTCCAACGAGATTAAGGAATTAGATCCCAATCGACTCGTCGACTTCGTCAATTCCATAGGATTCCAGTAATTCCATTTAGGTGGTATGTAACGGACCCATTTCTGAGGCAGCAGAAATGGTAAAGGCTCTTTTTGCTTCCGTCTTCTTCATTCATTCAGTCATCCATTCATTCATTTATTCTTTCATATACACATTCCTTCATTTTATGGAAGTAGAGATGTTACCCACTACCCGGCTATGGAAATTTTCTTGTTGGCAAAGTTACCAGGAGTTTGATGTGTTAGTATTTAAGGTCCGGTATTTAAAATTCCTACATAGTAACTTTGCTGGCAACATCATTTTCATAGAAATAGAGAAATTGACCAGTACTCCAATATGCGTTCAATATATTATTGGGCATCCTCGATACGCTGCACAAGTGTTTGAGGATGCATGGCCGATGCATCAGCAAATATAAATAAGTTTGTATTATATACACCTTTTTAATTCTATACCTTATATAGAATTAAATTTTATTGAAATAAAAATCAAAATTGAATCATAACTTTTTTGAATCTAAATAGTTTTCTCGAGCACCAGAAAAAATATATCTGCTCTAAGGCTCAGACCGCGTATTTTTCCTCTAATTAATATTGAACTATTACTGAAAAAATAAGAATCAGTCATGCATGCCTGCAACTTATCAATGCTAATTGGACTGTTTCACACTTAATTGATTTTCACTCTGAATAGTTACTGCAAATTTCAATTAGTATCTTTACAAAGGGCAGAATAGATCTATTATTTACGTAACTACACACAAGTCAACAGGCTCTTATTGACATTAACAAGGCTTGCACTGAAGATACACTTACACAATTAATAAATAAGTTGTTAAAGCCATTAAGTAACAAATTTTAACACCCAGACAAAAATAATACCTACAGTAGCAAAATCCCACTCTCTTAATTACTCATTAGCCAATGCTATAAAATTATTTATTGCGTTAATAAACGGAACGTAAAAGTCTGGGGGAGTTCTTTAATAAATCGGTAAACACGATACTTGAAGGGCCAATCGATAAACAACTTACGTAGTATCAAAGGCCCAAAAGGGTCTGTATTAATTTATGTACTTTATATTATATTGAAGAAACATACCTGCCAAAATTTCACTTAAGCTAAAGATACGTACTCTTTTGTGTCACGAAGGACTGTAAAATCTAGCAGAAAGCTGATGGTTTCGAGATACTTATCGCAAGACAAATATTAGACGAACAAACGATGGATATGTATTAATCAAAGGTTGATATTTTCTTAATGTAAGTATAGCAAAAACACTTCTTCTGTAAATATTTGCAGAGAGCCTCCTATTTATGTCTTCCCATTCATAACCAAGTGTCAACAAAAGACATACTTTTACGTAAATGCTGTTCTTCTAAATTCAATACAAAATAACCGCGTTTCGATATATACAGAGTGTCCAAGTCGATGAATTTTTTAACAAGGAAATATTAGCTAAACAATATAAAATGCAAACGACCTGTAAAGAAAATCACCCAAGTAATAGGGAAAGTAGCTTTTAGGTGCTTTATTGGTACTGGGAATTATTTAATAAATTAGAACGACAAAGCAAACATATTTGGCCCAGTCTGGGATTTGCTATGAATGACGTTTTGAAGTTACCTACTTGGTAAATATTGCCTAAAGATATTTTAAGTGAAATAATAATGGCATAATTTTCGAGATTTCTCTATGTTACAAAAGTGAATTTGTTACAAAAGTTTTTTCAACGCAGTTATGATTTGGGTTCTCATCAATATTAGAATAAAACACATATTAATAACTACGAATAATTTACTATACAATTACATTCTAACAATTTCAAAAGTTTGTTAACCCCTCCTTAAGGGAATCGCAACAGTATAAATAAATATTAGAATAAATTAAATAAATATTCATCCATAGTAGATGGTTAAGTCGAAAGAAGAGATTTAGGTGCTGTATAAGAATCTTTCGGATTTATTGTAGGATAAAATGGAGTTAAATCTGAGGATTTTACGTATCTATCCAGGCCTGGACTGTTGCCTAATGAACTGGATTGGTAAATAGACTGGTATGGGTCAAAATCGTAGGCCACTTTTCGATCATAGAGCCCTGGAAATCGCAGAAGAATTATTCTAAGTATTCCAAGATGTCTACAGCTTTTAGAAAATTTAATATAACTTTATGGGCTTGTGGCATATTAGCATAGCAAAGCTTCCGAACCTTAAAGTCATGTTTCAATTCAACCACTTCATCTTTAAAATTTTCTTTAAAAGCAATTCATCTTTAAAAAATTATTCTCCTCACACCGATCTACATATATTCAACTTCTAAAAAATAAATTACTCATGCTTTGCAACATTTTGTTTCAATAACTGTTAGGACCTGTGTAGATAGACATATGAAACTCTAGTCGACGTAACAATATCGCCATCGTCGTAGACCGTTTTTTTATTATGGGTAGGTTTAACTTTAAATCTGAAGAGACATATGTACCTTATTCTTAGGAATAACTAAGAGGGCACACATTCCTTTTTCATACTTAGCCAGCATGACTTGTCCCGAAAGTTGCTCGTTCCTCACTTTGTCACGTCATTCACGTAATCTACTCGTTTTTCTCAATATTATTTTAACACGTATATTGTTGTTTGACACCAACAAACCTCAATTACAGTTAGAAAGGACGTTTTGCGCGAAACAGTGTCCCTGAAACGGCGAACTCAGGGTGATCTGAAAGTGAATATCCAGTCCACAGTCAGTTTGACGAGCCATTTTATAAATTCCCGAATTGCGAAATCGATTCCTACTTCTCTAGTTTTAATCATTTTAATTGAACAAAGTCTGGCACATTCCAACCAGTTGAACCAGAGTTGGAGCGATATACATACTACGAATCGGACACAACCAACCATTGTCCGAAACTCTTAAGTCCACAAGTCTGACGTTATTCCTACTGAAAAGTTTTGGATAATTTAAAAAAAAATTAACAATATGGCAGAACCTACTTAAAAAACGTAACTTGGATAAACGGCTCGATAAAGGTGGTAAGCTGACAAAAGATCAATTCAGTCCAAATATAATCCAGTTTCATTAAAACACTAGTTTAATAATTTAGTTAGAAAAAGCCAAACGAGAATTACTACAGCCGAAAAATTACCTTGTGGCTGAACCTCTTATAGGCCTATTTTTAATAAGATTTGCATATAAAATGTAAACAAAATTATACAAGAAATAAGCTTATAATGCTTTAAATTTTAACGCTCTTCCGTAAGCCTTTTCACTCTCCACGCAGAGTAATGTTTTAGTACCTTTTATTCCACAAACTTAAAACTGATGTAACGCACGGAACAAGAATACCTCTTCGCCTGTTAAACAACAGAATTTAATTGAGAAACGATGCGTTGTGATTTCGAAATAGGTGTTTTAAATCGTAAAAATCCCTAAAAGTTTTTTGAATAAAATCAGGTACGAAAACATTTATCAGTACTCCCCTAATAACCATAAGTGATTCTGAGCCGAGCTTCCGGAAGCTTTGGAATTTATGAATCAATTTTTATGCCCACACACGGAAGCTTTAAAATGGATCTTTTTATTGCAGGCAATAATTTATCGGCATCTCTGATATAAAAAGAGTGAATAACTCCATTTTGGATGAAAAAGCCTGAATTCAGACTTTATTTCGTTGATGAAAATGATACAAAATCCGACATCTTATTCCAAGAATATTAAACTGGCAATTAGATTTGAAAGCGAGTTTAATTCAGTTTAACACTCAACAGCAAATCAAATATACTAGAACTAAATGGGATATCGTAAGGTTCAATGTCTTTGTTATTTGCTCAGATGTTCGATGTCTCAAACTAGACAAGACGTGCTGTGCGGTACTTGTAATTGTAAACCAGCTTGCAGTGTAGTAATTGCAATAGTCAATAGTCAATAGTAGTAATAGCAATAGTCAATAACATTTTGATGAGACATAAAACAAGCTAAATTTACTTACAAGGACTACTGGTATCAGTGGAATAAAGCCCGTAGTTTATGTTACTTGTAGCAATTTTCTTAAGACCCTGGATGGAGGTCAGAATAAGGGCTAGTTTGGCTAATAAGAGCGCCTTGCCACCCAAAACTGCCAAAAACTGGAAGCCCAGAGGGATTACTATCAGTCCTGCAGCCACCACACCGAACATTAGCATTGAGCCCAGACCGCCATTTTTTTTGTGACGAGCTGTAAATGGAAATTTTCATGGAGATTGTTCTCCTGTTAAAAATACCATGGTATTATTATAATTCGGTCCTTAATTAGACAGAACAGAAATCTTTGACTACAAGAAGTTTTTTCCACAACATATTAAGTCTATTTAATGTTCTCAGCCGAGCCCACTTCAATTTAAATTTCGATCTCTGTACATTGAAGACATACCTTGTTCTCGTAAATTCGGTATTATATTGAGATTCCGAAAGTTGATTTGAATTACGCGTGTCCTTAGGAAATAGACAATTTTGGTGATAAGTTCTTCTCTCCAAGTTGATGATGAAGCGACGGATGTAGAAGAGTTCATCTCTTGTTGGCTCGAAGACCTGTTGATAAGTTTCTCAGTTTGTTATTTTTTTATTTAACCTTGTCATGAGTGCAGTAAAATTTTTACCGCACGTGTGTGTACAAAAATCCTTAAAATTAATGTACATGTGCTCGTAAACAAATATTGTACCTAATGCTTGATTGCTACAATCAGCGTGTAGTAAAGTCTTACGTTTCGCACTTGTTAGGTAAATAACTATTTTTACATAAAACCATAGCAGCCATGGTTTTTGATATATGGTGGAACGTGTCCTCACAGGCGGGCCTTCTTATAACGCCTTTTATAATTTCAAAAAATTTTAACCCTTAGTTTGTGAGTAGAAATTAATGTATTAATTCCTGCAAATATATTTAGCAACTTTCCAAGGATGAAATCGAGGAAATCCATTAACACCATCGTAAAAATCAAAGTCAATTCAAATCCACCAGTGTGCACCCCCGAGGGATTTTTGACGGCCACCGAATAAGAGGGCAGTTATTAGTGTTCCTATGCTGGAATAAACAAAGTTCAACAACATGTTTATGGCACAGAATGGGTTATTTATTTTCCATTAGAATATAGGAAACTGGGGAATATTGAATTGTGAATGTGTGCAATTTGATAACTTCTTTCCGGTTAAGGCAAGTTCTAAGGTAGATATTAGGAATTATTGAGTTTTGATTTTTTGTTTGAGAGCCGTAAAATTATTACCTGTAATTTTTTGCATCTAGGGCAACGTCAGTTTTCCGCTTGATTAAGGCTATATTGTCGGTAATCATGATGACATCACGGCTCAAAACCCTATCAAGCGCTCGCAGCCCTCTACGCCTCCAAGAATCCTTCAGCATTAGTGCAGCTTTATCGCCCGGATTAATAGAACTCTGAAAGAAATATATGATTAGAATCACAATTTCAAATTAAAATACATCTTTGTATACCCTAAATTTATGTGGCAGGTACTTGTCCATAAGAAACATGAAACCTTTGCGTACTTCTGTCCATATCGTAGGCTTGCCAAGTGCTATTGCTCCGACGCTGGTCAATTTTATGTGATTTTGTAGCAGCAGTAATGCAACAGAGATTAAAAAAAACTTCAACATCCTAAACAAATTGTCCCCAATTACAGTAATTATACAAAAATTTTATTCGCGCAAACTTACATTATTTCCGAACAAATTTGGGCACTAATCTAAGAACTACAATAGTCCCTAAGACAATCGCTACATTATTTGCCGCACAATGAAGGTTGAGTACTGACATACTGACATTGTTCATGGTCTCAAGCAGAACTCATAATCATAAGTTTCAGGGCAAAGGGGTGTTGAACGAAGTCATATGGTGCATGAAAATTTCTTCGAAATCATTGTTTTGGAACTTCTGGGGTATCGAGCTTATTGATGTGAGCTTTTGGTCATTTAACTTATCAGCGGCGTTCAAAGTTGAGACAGAACATGTTTCGATAATATTTTTGAACTGGACGCCGCTGGAGATGGACTAATCATTAAGTTTTTATGTCTCCATGGTTTATTATTATTTTTATGTGATTACTTTCGACCGTTCAACAGAGCTTAAGTTTCATTGCCTAGTTATCGCTAATAGCCACTATTCTTCTACATTTACGTCTATATTCAAGGGAAATGAAATGAACTCTGCAGTTGCCTTGAATCCTTTAATTAAAGGTTTTTTAGGAATTGCTTTTTCTTTTCTTTTTTATTATTTCTCGTTACCGAATTTGTAGATGGGCAATTAATTTCGCATTGTATGTACAGATACCTACTGGTAGGTATGACCTGCCTATTTTACGGTATGACAACCGATACTTTACTTACCAGATATACATATACTATATAGGGAGTCTGTTTTTGAAGCTCAACCATGATGACATCGGTAACCATAAAAGATTGAGATCCATTAAATTAGAGCAAAATCGCTCGATTTCGAATTGAAGAATGTGCCGTTTTTAAATTTGAAAAATTCCGATTAGTTTAAGAGGCATTTGAAAAAAAATTAAATTAAAAAAAAAACGTTTTTATTTTTTCCTGAACTTATTTGGTGAGGTAAATCAAAATGAGTGGTACTCCATCATTGTAACTTTTCCTCTGCTACAATTTGACAATGTCGTGGCGCAAATATCATAGAGTTTTGATATTTGCACCAAATTGCGAAATTGAACCTTAAACATGCAAAAATCGTGCTTAACATCATAATCAGAAAAAAAACTGAATTAAAAAAATGTGAAAATCCATGATGGTGTTCATAAAAAAAACAAGTTGATGATGATCGCCAAAAATCGAAATGTTGGATTTCAAATGTGACAGCGTAGCAGTTTGAAACGGAAAAGCTGCTATAATGACATGTCAATAACTTTGAACTGCTCCATCAAATAAAGCGAGGAAAAAATAAAAATATTTTTCCAAATTTTAAGTTTATTTTAAACACCTTCGAAAGTCACCAGATAATTTTTTTTTTTTTTAATTCTTGAACTCCAAATTGCTCGACTTTGCTCAAATTTAACCGATCTCATTTCTTTTACAGTCACTAAGATCCACATCGTTGAGCTCCAAAAACGGACATTGTATGATACATACGGATAGTCCTCCGGGAAGTCCCTCGATCGATTGCGGAAAAACCATAATTTGAAAAAATATGAAAATCGGGGGATATACCTAATTCCTTGGGGGACACACGTTAAAAATATTTTCAAGATGGTAGTATTTCCGGTATAAAATGCAATCAAATATGGAACGCTCTATATTTTATTGCATTTTTGGACTCTGCGATGAATTCTAAACACCTTTTATATGAAACATTTTACGCTTATCCTTAACCGTTCTGGAGATATTTATACTTAAAGATGAAATTTGACAGTTCCAGACCTTGATTCATTTGGTGATATTATGAAAAGAGAAAGTTATATATGTGGTGCACGTAATTTAGGTTACACAAGGACATATATATTACCATATTGCATTTTTTAAATTTTAACTGAGAATGTAACGTATTATATGAGGAAATCAAAATAAATTTTATAATAATATCATTTATCTCTGCAGACCATTGTTAGGATTTGATTTAATTACTGCTTCGTTCATCAGAGGAGTGGATTAACAATAAGACTAATTCGTAGTCTTAAGAACTAACTCACTAACAACGAATCCTTCAATAGAGTTGAGTAAATAACAATTTTTCGTCACTTTTTATGATTGACTTTCAAAGTTTTATATAATGCTATTAAAACTGTGAACTGGAAAAGAGCTCTCACTCACATCTTTGTAAATTTCTGATATACATACATGTAGGTTTTTTATATAGTTGTCTAGGGGTTTTTATTTTGAATCATAGGGTTTATTGAATAAGAAACGGATTCAAATGTAGGATAACAGTTCTGGTGAGCCACTCGAAAAGAAAGAGGACCCGCTAGATTCGGGGCGCTCTTAAATACTAAACTAAGGGTAATTAAAACAGTGTCGTACCCTGGCTAGAAAGCAATTGCTGACTTATGACACCACCTGAGTCGTTACCATGGTACTGATAACGCTTTATCGGTACATTTCCAGAAATGCCGACAAAGCGCGGCCGCGCATCTCATCCACGCCGACAAAGGGCGGCTATCCTGTCCCACAAGTACCGACAAAGGGTGGCTAGACGTTAATCATAAAATAGCAGAATTGCATGAAGATAATGATTGCGAAACCTTCTTAATTGACGAAAATACTTCTAACCAGGTTGCGACATACATAGGCGTCCTATAGGGGCAACATCAGCCCCTTCACAATTCTTTCATCTTAAATTAAGACCTAACCTAATTAACAGTATTAGAGTACTATCACTATTTACAACTCAACGACTTCCGATTGTGCCTCGACTTAAGAATCCTACATACATATCTGTCAAAATCCGAGGTTCTTAACTCTCCCCACTTACGGAGCTCATTGAGCGGAGCATCATATTTAATTTGCCAAGCCACTAAACAGTTCTTTCGGTTCTTAATTTCTTGGTTTCGGAACTTCAAGCTCTAAAGAAGAAATGAGAAGGTGCTCAAAGCCGCATTTCATATTTGAATTCTTGACGTAAAGTGAGGACATTAAAGTTGGACTGATGCTAAGGAAACAGCATTATAGTTTTTAAGAGTACAGAATTTTAAATGCAGCAGCAAAATACGCCTTAAATCGTGATAGTCTCAAACTAAATACTCATCTAAAAACAAATGTTCAGTTAGTCTCATCAACGATTTGTGGTGGAAAAGGAACAATCTAAGCTCTTTTTTATCGAATAGTAACAATTTATTCTGACAACGTATAATCTTGAGCAAAACCAACATGTCTTTGCATTATTACTAATAATGCGATTACATAATTTTAGCATAAGTAGGAACTAACCCGTTAATGGATATTTTAAGGAATAAATTATTCTCTCATCGTTAAATTCTAGTCCATAGGTTCTATGTTAAAGTATACTTATTGTTTGCATAAAATCATAATCTTGTTCCAAGTAACTATTTCTATCATTCTAAGGGTAACAAATTGGACTCCTATTTCTCAGAGCTTTAATATATGCAGGGTGCTAAAGTTCAATTGCAATTTTCCTTCTTGCTTTAGGGCTCCAGTAGTTTTTGAAATATTGGTACGTTACACCTTGAAATCTATATAGATAGACTTCTCTATTATGTGCCTAAATCTGCGATAATTTTTCCTTGGGCCAGGTTCCTTTTCCCTTTCCCTTTCAATTTTTTTCGAAATTCGTTAATTGCCGTTTATTTCCTAATAATTGAATTCCCTGTTCCTATTAGAAATCTTTTTACCTCTAGTATTTTTCTTATATTTTTCACTATTTTCAAATTATTTACAAAACTCCCAAGCAATGCTTAAGGCAGTTTAGGGTAGGTATTTGATTTTACTGTGTAGGTTTCATAATTCTCAGCACATGCTCAATTTAGGTAAAAATCTGTAACGGAATTATTTACTTTTTCGGGAAAACCTGTATAGCGATTCTTTTCTCGAGTTTTAAGTTAAAATGAGAAAAAACATAAAAAATGAAGAAACTGAATGAGATAATATATTATTATAAATCTTGGACATTTCGCGAGCATACTCGAGGACATTTCGCCTATTAGCATACATGATGACGCATCATTAAGTGAAAATGCCAACAAATATGGAAAGAACCTTTTATCACGTGCAAACGTCAAATCAATAATATATAATGTTAACCTCATTTTTTATGTAATGGGATTTCTGTATGTTGTAACGATTTGCAATTTATTTTTTAATTGAAAGACTTAATTCGTACTTAAGGCATACAAAACTGAATTAGAATAATGGCCGTAAATAGGCTAAAACTTTTTCTCGCCTCAGGCTCGGCTGCCACTGCACTTACTGCAGCCTTTTTAGCTGGAAAGTATCACGAGAGCAGCAAATGCAAAGAAATGTAAGAAAAATGTATCTTTTAGCCGTAGTAAAGGTAACTTAATTTATTATTCTTAGAATTGAACAATTATTTAACACATCTGGCAAAACATGTAATGATTTTAGCGTTCATCAAGCAAATTTTCCAATTTTTACATTAGCATCAAGGCAAGAAACTTGGTTCCCACTTACAAAAATTATATCCCTTTCAAATAAGATATTACCTCAAAATTTCTGTCGCATTGACGCAGCATCCCCCATCTATGAACCCTCACAAGAAAATGCAGCCATCAAACCCAGTGTACCAAGAATCTCACAAATTATGAAATATGGCTATCCTGGATTAGACAATGTGATCTCTTATAGTGATTATGTATTGAGTTACGATAGGCGAAATCGGGTTGCTCATTGGGTTTTTGAACATTTAACTGCAGAGTCTGTGAGAGGCAATGATAAAGTTGATAGGTCAACATGTAATTTTATGGAGGCTGACCATGTACACCCATACTTCAGGTAGGTATTGAATTTTTACTTCCCTATTTTATTGTACATTCCTTGAGAAACTGTCCTTTAAAAATTTCTGTACTAATGACTGAAATACCAGCAATTGGCAAATTTGAAAATTTTAAACTGTTCTATTTTAACCTTAGCTTTATTGGTAGAAAAATGCAGATCCAAATATATGATATTTTTCCCATAGATCACATAATTCTGATTACAAAGGTTCTGGTTATGACAGAGGGCATTTAGCAGCAGCAGGAAATCATAAGTCCAGTCAGAAATTTATTGAAGACACTTTTTATCTCACCAACATGGCCCCTCAAGTGGGCAAAGGTTTCAACAGAGATTCCTGGAACAGATTAGAAAAATATGTCCGCAAATTGACAAGAACTTATCCTGATGTGTACTGTTGTACTGGACCTCTATATCTGCCAAGGTAAATAGTGATTTGCTGAGTTTAATACAATGAAAGTAACAATATTTTAATGCTGCTAAAAGGAAGGAATCAAATGGTAAGATGTATGTAAAGTATGAAGTTATTGGGGCTCAACATGTGTCAGTACCTACTCACTTTTATAAAGTAGTAGTAGGAAAAACTAAAACTGGGCAATTAGAGATGGAATGTTATGTAATGGAAAATACAGTTATTGATGATAATATTCCACTTAATAGCTTTCAGGTTTGTCACATTAACAGCTTTAAAATAAGCAGAGAAATTAATAAATCTTTGTTGTCAGGTGTCACTGGAGTTGATTGAAAGAGCTTCAGGACTGCTGTTCTTTGACAACGTTTTAAAAACTAATATTTCAAAGATTAATGGAAGAAAAACGTGATTTTTTTCTATAGTACGAATTTAGTTAATTATGGAATTCACGTTAAGTTTACCAAATAAAATGCTTTTTAATTTGGAATTGATGAGTATATAGTAATATGGTTCAAGTATGCCTCCTAGAATATTTTTTAAATGTGTTAGTTCCTATTAATTTATATTTTGTAATGTAATATACATTCTTCATTAAGTATACTTTTTGTTTGTTTGCAGTTTCACTTCCACCACACAACAATTATAAAGGTTAAAAAGTAATAAATTTTAAAACCACTTATTTCATAGTAATATATTAACAAATACTGAAATAAACAGAAACTAATTAAAACCAAAGTAAGTAAATAATTTAGTTGAAATACATTAGACATAATCCGTACGTTATTAATTTTTTTTTCAAATTATGGCACTCATGACTTCTTCTGAATGATTTACAATGAAATTATATAGTTACTGAATCTTACTAAGATGCCATTAGGACAAGAAATTGTTTCTGTTTTTAAGTTTTGCAAATGTCATGGCGTTCTGGGTGTACAACTGAACGGCCCTTAGTATCATTCCTTTCTAGACAATGATAACTTACGTTTATATAAAATGTATTTACAATACAATTTGAAGAAATCTTAAATTTACATTTCTGGCTATCTACAAGTAGCTTAATTTTAATTATTGATTTATAACGTTTATACGGACAGCGAAATTGATAGTTTTTCAGTGTTTTTGAAGGTAGGCTACAAGTTGCAAGCAATAAAACATTAAATGCGGATTGTCAATATTTACTTTTTAAATGGCAATATCATGTCATATTAGTAATCTCCACTCTAGAGATACTGATTAATCCCCGCTTGAACCGATAATATTGCACTGATTTTGGTTTCCTAAAATACATCAGGTATTCAAAGAACATTATAGTTATTTAAATTTTAAAAGAAGGTATCTATTTCTCTATATTTGGCATGTATTGTTTGTGAAGTTTAGTTTTAATTTACATCTTATCAACCTCATCTATTTGCCTTTAGCAGGCAAAATAGTTTGTTTTTACCTGATTATTAAAGGAAAAAACACCACAGTTTATGTTAAAGAAGTCCTTTTACAATGTTCGTTTTGTAATGTCACCCGAATCTTAAAATTACTCACTGTCGGTATAACGTTATAGAACCTATAGTCACAATACCTTGGACAGGCGACAGACCAGACTTGTTCTTTTTTTACCTTGAAAAGTATTTTTCATGAGCTTTTCATCACTGCTCAAAAACACAGCAGTTCTTGTGTTGCTTCATCAATAACTTGACAACTATAGAACGGACTTTACCTACGTATTATTCCAGAATCCAAATCATCATAAAACGGTGTTGTTCTGCTTTATCTATATCATTTCTAACTTCCATTCATAATAAGTAATTATTTTATTAGTATTTTTCCTCCAAATCATCAAATTTGAGCCACATAATTAAGATCTCTCTAAACGATACAGAGTCAGTTAAAAAAGGCAAAGTGGCACAGTTTTGTTGTCAATAATTTTGCACACGCTGACCTGGGCAAGGTAAAAAACAGTAACAATAAAAAATACGTTGCTCTACACACTAAATTATCTTGAAGATTGCAGAAAATATTGAATTTGTTTTATAAGGTGATCACGGACTAAATTTAACAGCGCAACGATATTCGTCGAGTCGAAGAAATTTGTTGCGTTTTCGTCAAGTAAAACACAACATTTTTCTCTAATTGGTATTAATTAAAACCCATTATAATTTAGTTTTTCTATTTATTGTATTAGATTTTTTTTTGCTGCCGCTTATCCATAAAATTTGCGAGAACGTGATGCGCTGTAAAACTGTTTCGACCCCCTGCGAGATTTTCGTAGCAATTGAGGTGCTTCACTTTTGATCTATTGCAAACGTTTAATATTATAAGAATATTTGCCATTGCTACAGCCATTTTAAACATATAAATTATCGCTATTACACTCGTTTTATTTGGGACACTTTGCATAACCCTTTGTTTACCAGCCCTGTATCTCTTATGTAACTATTGAAACATCCTGTTCAATAAATCGCTTCAACCGCTTAAAAACTGGAAACCAAGGAATGAAACATTACTCGAAAATAATAGTAAAACCGTGAAATTATTTCCATTTGAAATCCCAATATCTATCGCCCAAAAAGCCTTCCCGCAGATCTATTCACCTCGTTTGGTTTAGACCACTTAACACTGAGAACTCATACAACTACTAAGAAACACCTAAAGAAGGCATTCGTGATATTAGTGAAAATTTCTGCCTTAAAAACAAGGCGAACACTACTAGAATAACCTATTTTACAAAAACCCAACTTAGGGTGAAATATCTTAAATATTACCACTTGCTCCATAAAACAAGAAGTTACTATTAAAAGTTGAAGGAGTATTAGGACTCTGGCAACTGTATGTAAAGTCTTCAGATAAAGTGGTGCGATTCATATTCGGTTCCGAAGCGGACCTACTAATTTTCGGTTGATTCCTCAGCAAGTTTTCTAAGGAAGAGCAAATTTGACTGAACAAGGGGCGTTGGTCTCTATTGAACTTTATACACTGCTCCAACAACCGACGCAACGCGTTTGGAGTATCCTGTCGCAATAACGTCAATTCCGGCTTTAAATTCCCTCTCCCCACCATAAACAAAATCTGATCTTTATTGTTCACTTTGGAATATGGAAGTTGCCCAGTAAGCATCTCAAACATCACAATCCCGTACGCGTACACGTCACTCTGGAAACTGTAGGGATTCTCCTCTTGCATTCTAATTACTTCGGGCGCCATCCACAAGATGGATCCTGTTGGCTGTTGAGACTGCTGCGACCCGGACCAACGAGCTTTAGCGGTAGCTAAACCGAAATCTCCGATTTTAACTGTCAAATCGTCGTGCAAGAAGATATTGTTTGACTTCAAATCACGATGAATAATATTTTTCGCATGAAGGTACTCCATGCCTTGCGCAATCTGTCTTTGAATTTCTATCAAAGTAAAGAGTACAAATTTTGTTTCCACTACATGCAAATGCTTGTACAGACTGCTTCCGTCACACCATTGGGTCACTATGGCTAACTGCGGTTTGCTAACGCATCCCATGAACAGCAAAATGTTGACATGACGGGTTTTACGTAAAACGGCCACTTCGTTTTTGAATGCTTGTAATTGAGCTACAGTAGGTATCTTCACGTTCAGAGTTTTTACGGCGACTGGACCATGCCAATGGGCTTTGTACACAGTTCCAAATGAGCCGGAACCCACACGATTCCCCACTAGAATTTCGTCAGCGGGGATTTCCCAATCTTCAATACTCTCTCGTGCTGCTAGCAAGGGTTTACTTTCATCAGCAGACCTATAAGATATGAGAGAATATTTACAAAAACATCAATCTACTAATTCCAAAAATTTAACTTTTAAAATTATGATTTTAAACAGGAAAAAATGACTTGCCTTGCTCTGGGCCTCTTAGGATGATGTGATCCAGTAGGAGATGCCTGCGTGCTTTTGCAATGCGGCGAATCCTGCTCCCCAGGAGGTTTATTAAGGAATGGTAAAGGCCTTGCCCCTTCCAGCCCTTGATTATAAGTTTCAAATGAGATATATAGTTCTAATAAATGATAATGATAAATCTTTATTTGCACAAAAAGCAATAGTGGTTTTAGCATCGCTAACCATTTTCAAAGGAGATTTTGAGACCCATACTTGATTTAGTATTAAACACAGAAAAAGAGATATAAGAGAAATGTTTGCACCTATAGCTCTTATGAATCAGTATGTCAAGAGCCTATATTGACAAGAGTCAGGAGTTATAAGTTATAGGACAATAATTTCTGCATTTGGTATACTGCCTACTCTTAGAAATTGGAATGTCCCTGCTAGCTGTAAGTCTAATAGACAATTTCTCAAATTCAAAGCATTTATTTACATGTATAAGAGATACCAAAGGACTTTTTCCCCATAAATCTTTACAAATCTGTTACTCATATGAAACTATAGTTTGAAAACTTATTTATGACTATTATTTTAAAACATAACCTCTTCTATTTTGCTCTAAATCCATTAAGAACTGACCTTTAACACTGTTCAAGCAAACATTAGGTGCAGAACTAGATCGGTCCTGTTGGCCAAGTGCACCAGGTTGCCTTTCAAACTGTTGTTTGGTGATCATATGAGCAGGGCCCACTTGGAGAATACCAGCACTGGAGTCCATTGGTTGGGTGAGGAGGAATCTATAGTAAGCATCTGTCATTCTTGCCTATGGAAGAGATAAAAACCCAGTGATGAAGACTTAATTGGATGTTATTCAAGGAAATGCAGAGTATTTCAAGAGGACAGGAAAATATTTGCAATATGAGGGTAGAACATCAATGTCATAACCAAATTGATGTATAGATACAAAAATTCACCTGTCCAGCAGCTCTTGATACCTACCTGGTGGCACAAAAAAGGAACCCCTCCAGCACATCTTTGATGGAACTTATAACCACATGTCCTACAATTAAATCCAGTAAACACAAGTTTCTGGCACACTTCACAAAACACTATAGAAAAGAATGTCTTCCGAACAAAATTATGTGATATACTGGTAGGAATTGGAAACTTATCAATTATTTTCACAGTCACTGAATCACAATCTAAAGTATTTATGTCTACATTCCAATTTAATTTTTTAGTAGATTTTTCATCACCCAAAAAGGCAACACACATTTCACAGCTGAGATTTCTTAATTTCATGGGTTTGGCTAAAGCACGACGCAATGTTAAGCCATCTCGGATCTGCACACTGGTTCTTTGTTTATTAGGTAAAAATGCTCTTAAAAATCTTGGAGTCATTAATGCTGGTGGATTTGGTCGAGGGTATGCTGCTTGTTGGGGTGGGCTTCTTACAAGATGTTTGTCTCTCTCTAAGGTACTGCTTTGACTTTGGCTGAGAAGTGATTGACTGCTCGAGCTTCCACTGCAAAAATTTATTAGCATTATAACTTGTCCTGCTTATAATGAAGCCTGTGTGTATGTATAATTAAGGGTAATAGATATCTTTTTACCTATAAGATTCCTTGCTATTGGGTCCCCCAGAACTAATCTTTTCAGCCAATTTTCGTTTATTTTCTTCAAGTTCATGTAATTTTGAAGTGAGTTCATCATATTCCTTTAAGTACATAGCAGGAGGGTGTTGAAAATCGGCAAACTTTGCGTTTAAGGCATCTATATTGGCCCTCGTCAGAGCGATTACATTTTCGATATTTTTAATTTCTTCCTGTAGATCCAGGATGACTTCGTCTTCACTTTCGCTCGACATACTGTTATCGCTGGTTGCATCAGCATAAGAAAGCACACTTCCATTCAACGTCGTTTTGTAGAGGTTACTAATGCCCTTAGGCCCTTTTAAGACTGCCATAATATTCGTTCATGTTTGAGGGCTTTTTGCCAATTTTCAATTTTTATCAATTTTTTTCGTTTTCCTCGAAGTCCACGGAATGACAGTCGGCGGTTAATGTATTGTATTGGAATTTAACTGAAGTTGACATTTGTCAGATTAAGAGTTTTCGGCAAAAGTCTCCTAGCTTAGAGAGATATCCTGTGCGGGATTTTGAAAGATGCCTCAAAAGCTTTTTAGAATACAGCTTTTTTAGTAACGATTATTTTCAGACGTAAAATATATGAACAAAGGGGTTGTAACAATCAACTTTCTGATTTTATTGTTAAGAGTTTGAGAATCAAAACACAAGAGCAATGTTGCATTTTAAAAAGGTATTAATGCGAAAGTCCTTCAGGGTGATGTTGCCGTATGTGCTTGTTACTGACGTCACCACAACCAGCTGACTCTGATTATTTGATCCTTAGAGTACTTGCTCTAGGGGTCAGATAGGTTATGTACGCTCTTGTCAATATTTGTTTAATTACAAAATTTTCAATCATGATAAAATATTAATTATTTATATTGTTCTAAATAATTATGTATTTAGATGGTTAGAGCAAAGAATTTGAAAACTATAACAACGATCCAATTTCAACGCATTTTACAACTTCTATTTTGATTAGATAGTAGTGTCCAGATTAGATGTCGGTCATTGTAAAAATATCAAACAATTTTAACCGCTTTCTGCATAGATCACTTAAAGAGCATCATCTGCTTTTTATCCAACAATCTGTAAAGTGCATCTCGCAAGTATCCTTTAAAAAAATGGATGATATTGTGCAGAAATTCAAGTTGCCTGCAGCTTATGAAGGAAGTGAACCCAGTGTTTGGTAAGTTTTGTTACTTTACAATCAGATTAGAAATTCTATTGAATATTTAGGGTCGAATATATTCAGTTGGCTTTGAAGTATAAACCTCTAAATTTGGGGCAAGGTTTCCCAGATTATCCACCTCCTAAATATGTTACTGATGCCTTAATAGAAGTGGCTTCGAACAGGAACTTACATCAGTACACTCGAGGATTTGTAAGTACCCAATATTTTAGTTATATTGTATCCATCAATCAAAAACAAAATTTTATTATATTTTTTATATTCATTATTTCTTTGTGTAGGGACATCCTAGGTTAGTTCAAGCTATTGCTCAATTATATTCAACTCTAATAGGCCGGGAATTAAACCCATTCACTGAAGTAATGACTACCTTGGGAGCTTATGAAGCACTTTACTCATCAATTACAGGTGAGTTTATAAGGATAATTTTACCACATGAAGTTTTGAAGTTAAATATGTATGGTACTTAATACTTCATTTAAATCCATAAAGTTGAATCCTTAATTTGCTTTTAGGACATGTAGATGTTGGTGATGAAGTAATTATTATAGAACCATTCTTTGATTGCTACTCCCCCATGGTAAAATATGCGGGTGGTGTTCCTAGATATATCTCACTGAAACCTGTATGTTTTGATCAACATATTCTATTAACATACCTATCAGCAAAACTATTTTCAGAAACAAACAGATGCTAAAGTGTTGTCGTCAGGAGACTTTAAATTAGACCAAGTTGAATTAGAGGGACTCTTCAATACAAAAACTAAAGCTATCATATTAAATACTCCAAATAACCCTTTAGGCAAAGTCTTTACTTTGGAGGAACTGACATTAATTGCAGATTTATGCAAAAAATACAATGTGCTTTGCATTTCAGATGAAGTTTATGAGTGGATAGTGTATAAACCGCATCAACATATACGAATAGGTAGAAATTTCATTAAAATAATCTAACTCCAATTTTGAAATTAATGATGAATTAGCATTCTAGTTCTGCAGATTAAGTTCTAAATTATAATGATTTTGGATTATTTGCATGTGCAATTTCAGTTTTGCCCATGGGGAAAGTCCAGATTCAATTTGGAATTTCTCTCAGGAACGATTTTATTTTTTACTGTATTAATTTTTACTAGCTACTCTTCCTGGTATGTGGGAAAGAACTCTAACGATTGGTTCTGCAGGCAAAACTTTCAGTGTAACTGGATGGAAATTAGGATGGGTTTATGGACCTTCAAATTTGCTATTCAATGCTCAAATGATTCATCAGAATTCAGTTTATACAGGGTGTACACCCATCCAGGTGAGTTTGAGTAATTACAAAAAAAATATGAATTCGGATTCGTTTATGCCTTTGGCAGAGTCTTTTGTCCTATTACGTTATTTGACTTATTTTCAAAGTACGCGTCTTCTCTTTCCATAATTTCATTTTTATTTCCCATTCTATCCTTACGCCTTTCACGTCCCCGTACTTTTATAATATTTCCGGATATTCGTGCAATATTCAAGAAGGTATAGACAGAAAATTAATTTAAGGAAGCCACTGCAATTGCTTTTGAAACAGAAATAAAACGTCTCAATTCCGACAACTGCTACTTCAACTCCATATGCAATGAACTGGAACCAAAGAAGAAGTTTATGGCCAAATTTCTCCAAGAAACTGGTTTCAAACCAGTGGTGCCTGAGGGCGGCTATTTTATGATGGCCGACTGGAGTGGTTTAGGTACAATTCCTTTATGCAGCAAAAATATCCAATTGACAAGTATCTAAAGAGTCACAGGTTGATCTGAGCTCTGAGACTGATCAATACAAGGACTACAAGTTTACCAAGTGGATGACGAAGAATGTAGGGTTGCAAGGAATTCCTCCTACTGCGTTCTATTCTACTGAGCACAAACCTTTAGCAGAAAATTTCGTACGGTATTGTTTTATTAAGGTAAGTAATCTTGGATTTCGGATCTATGGATAACAATCGAAAATGTTATTTTGTGGTTTTGCAGCAAGATCAGAATTTGCAAATCGCAGCGGATATTCTTGGGAAGTGGAAGTCTGGAAAAAACTAACTTCTTTTGTGCCATAGTTATTTGTTGAAAACGTTATTGTATCTATTGGTTTATTAAGGTGTATATTATTATAAGATAATATATTTTTTGAACCGATTGGTTGTGTTTTTTTTAATCTGGATCTAGTCTCAGAGAAGCTTAAACCTTGTGTATCATATTTCAAACTAGAACCGTCCTCTTCAGAGCGTGTTAAAAGGAACTTCTTGTGGTTGCTCTTCTCACATTAATTACCACTTTTAGTTCCTTTGAATCAATTTATGAAAATGGCAAGTTCATTTTTGGATAATTGATGAATGTTGTAATTCTAGATAAGAAAGAGATTGACTGAGAAAACTGCACGTGATAAACTTACACACATCGCAAATATTAATGACCTCTAGGGAATATGCATATAAGTATATGAAATAAGTAGAGGCTACCAAACAGAAGATTGAGAAGCTATTCCAAAGAAACCAAGCTGCAACTGATTGCAGGGAGCTGTAGATAAAACCACAGTGTTTTTAACAAACTTAATTTAATATCCCGTAAAATTGTTTTAGTTACTAAAATCACCTCGTAACCATCTCTTTGCGTCCCTGGAATCTTTCCCATACGTTTTTCCATACCTACAATAATCCTTTGAAGTGACTTGAATAAAAAAAAACATATATTCACCTAAATATAGCTCCAGGAATGTGCCCTCCATAACTGGGCAGCTGTCCGATATGTTTATTGTAAATTTCAACAGTTTGTATGGACATCGAATAGTCGCGCCGATCAATTTCAATTGGGGCCCATTCGTTACGCAATCTCTTACTGTAGTTGGAGCCAAATTTGCAAAGGGAAGAATTGGTCATTGGGTCATTGGTTTTGCTGAAGGCTGCATATCCGGAGGGTATGTGGCGCGTAAATCCTGTTGAAAAATAGGGATTAGAATACCCACGCAAAAAGTGTCAAGAAAACGTAAGAACATGCAGCTAAATGGGCGAATGAAGGTAGTGGGAAAGGGAGTTATTTTGATCGAAATTTTTACGTAACCAGCTTTTCCATTGTCGTGTCATCTCTTAGTAATGTAATGGTAATCGCCAATAAGTATATTTTCTCAAGCAATAGATAATTGTTACTCATATGCATTAGCTTAGGTATATGCTTTTTTTACCTGCTTTAAGATATTTCTCGGAATCAATATTATCAGAAAAATGTAGAACAGATTTCGTAGGTAGTATAACTGGTGATTCCGTTACAGCCACATTTCTCAACAACCCACCACGTTCCGGTCGTACCTCAATGAGTGGGAACTTGAAGCTGCTTTGAGTCAACTGAAAAAATATACAGGTAAATTTGATGCTTTGACAATACAGATAATTAGTAGTCCTAATCAGCCGTTTTGTGCACAAAATATCCAATTACTTGACCAGAGCCATATGTCATTGTTTGTTTTGCTTTTAGATGAGTAGTGTTTGATTTGAAGTATTTGAACGTTGTATAAGGCAATTAAATCGCACAATCCTGCGTAAGTGTTTAGCTATAACAGAATTACCTGAACGTCTTCCAAAGACTTGGGATCCAACTTTTTATCTTGAAGATATCCCATTTTGATCATCTGATTCAGGGCAGCTCTGTTTTGGGTCTGCAGCCGATCAAGGTCGTACAAGGCTTCTGTGGCTTGAAATGTATGTCTTTGGCCGAATTTTGTGTGTTGTCTTAGCATAAATTCTATTAAATTATCCAAGACAATCTAGAGGATTTTTACTATATCATGAGTATTAAATACCTTCATAACCGGGTATTATGGGGTGTTTGTAAATTGTGTCGCCTTGCCACTCATTCACCAAGTCGATGTCTTTTATTACAGGCCGACCAGCCTGCGGAACTCCTCATAATTTTGATTTTTAATACGTGAAAGTGATACCTGCCTTATAGTCAACAGCACTTCTATTAGAAAGAACAATTTTGTCGGCGTGTTTCACCGTAGGGTCCAGCAACCCCTTGTGAGTGGTGGTGCCATAAATGTCTTCTATGTGATACTTGTATTGGGGGCAAAAGCCGGTGTACCTTAAATTTTCTCTTTGTACTTATTATACTTAGTTATTATCTTATGAATAGCAGAATTCTAATCCCAGAATAAAATGTGAGTTTGGTGATGAGATGAGCTCCATCCTAGCTCATACTTAGATTTTGTTCTTCCAAATAAAACGTTTGTGTGGTTAATCTGATTAAGTTTCCCATTTGACATATTTGAATTTTATTGGTAGAAAAGAGAAAAGATAATTATCTATTTCTAGGTGCAGTACCTCTTCAAAGGTCTAGGTAATTAAAAGTCCCTTTACACTGCTTAATTCTTGGTAAAGCTACCTCTACCCGGAACCATTGCTTGATAACCAAATTGCTCATTAGCGTTGAAACTATAGTGGTTTATTTAATGGCCAAACAGTACCTGCATATGAGCACAACGCTAGCGATAAAAATACGTATTACGAAGTAAAGTCAATACATAAACATATTTACTTTGTTTTTATCTGTTTGGTATTCATTCTTTACGTGTTAGCCATGATAACTATAGAGTTCCCCATCCATAAAGACAAAGGTCTAGCTTTAAGTTTCGCAATATTAGTACTTTCTCGCTAATACTGTGAAACCATGAATTTTTCAGCCTACATTTTAACCATGAAATGTTAATCTATTTCTATAAACAACTTAATGAGATCCCATTATAAATGCGTATAAATGTTACTAAGTTTTGCTCTTGATTTCCCATACATGATGTTCCATTGACCATTAATAATGTTGCCTTTTCATATTGGTGATGTCATTGTTAAAATGGTGAGTTAATTTAAATAATATATTTACCGACTGTTTCAATCAGTATGACTTACTTAAGTAAGTATTTTATTTATTTGTAGTTGATCATATACATATTCACCCCAATAAATTCGCGTATTCTGAATTAAAATAATTGTTGAAATTTTCGACAAATGGCCTTTGTATGTGTGCATCTCCAATATAGTGCTTTATATTAGAAAACGAAGAAACTTACAAAGAAATTATTATTCGTAATAGCATTGAGTCTATTACTCTGATCATTGTTAAGGGTTAAAACAGATCCCTTTAACTTTGTTATTGGTTTTTAGTTAACCACTGCTGTGTGCCAGCAAGCTCAGCACTGTTTTCTGATTGTTTTTTTAAAGGAATGAATTATGGTCATTGGGACACATATTCGGGCTGTCAGGATCTATTTGCAGTTCTCAGTTTACTGTTACGAACTGCTTGTGATTCTCAGTTTACTATTATGATCTGTATGCTATTCTTAAGGTAAAAATATAAAGTCACAAGCAATTTTCTTCACATCAATCTGTTCACCAATCTACCCCAGTTTGTAAAAAATAAAGCGTGTTGGACATATCAAAATCAATGTTATAGTCGAAAAACTATCCGACTGTTTTCTATTTGTTATTGAGTTAATATGTTACAGGTTGTTTGTAAGGAAGCCGTTTCAGCGCTTTTTCATTTATATACATATACATATTTAAGTCATATAAAGAATCCTCCGAACTCTGAAATCGCAACAATATGTAGACTTAAAATAAAAAAGGTACAGCAAAAATTATTTTTCAAAGGCGTCATGTTGAGTTGTTGATGTAACGTTGATATGTAACATTAGGTTTATCAGCTGTGCAGTAAATAAAATATAGAGGATCACTTACAACAGTAAGGTAGAAGGTACTTATCATCATCATCATCAATATAATAACTATTGACATTATCGCTGTAAAACAGGCAAAATTTGCATCTTCCAAGTATCTACATCAATATAACAATCTTCATTTTTCTTCCCACCCTACTCTCGATTATACCAATTAATCATAAAAAACTCGAAAACTTTCTTCAACACACATACCAAAGATGTCTGTCTTATCATTCACAGGGAGGTGGCTGAGGCCCCAAACAATAGTTTAGAATGCCACAAGCACGGTCTTCTTTCTTCAGGTAGACAGTGGGCCCCTGTATTTTGTATAGCTACTTGGCCGACTTAGGTAACCTGAGGGGGGAGGGGGACCAGGGGAGAGGCCCGGTAACCGTTCAGACCGCTCCTCGTGAGACCAAGTTCGAAATTCTTCACAACAAACGTTGTCTGCCTCACGTCCGTGCTATGTTACGGACCCTGTATAGTGCGGGTTAACGTTTCTTTATCACCAGGTTTTATGATACGCGCGCAATTATTTTTGCTGATAGTGATAATCGAGGAGTGATCGCATTAAAAGCAATAGTTGTCTTCATGCCCGTTTTGTTAGTGGTAAAGGTGCCAAAGGAGAGTCTTGTTCGTTTAGCCGTTTAAAAAAGACTTCATTTGCCGAAAATATGAAGTACTATACTTTGGGTTCCAATGGTGCTGAGACCAAATCCTCGGGATTCACTGCTTACGCGGATATGGGAATATCAGAGAAGAATAAGGTAAGTAGTGTGCGGCAGTGCCCACGCTTCAACTTCTTTTCATGTTTAGTAGACGTTAATTTATGGGTAAAGGCAATTAAGAGCACACTTTCAATATAGGAAAAGCTGACTAGTTTTGTAGGATAACTTCTTTATATGCAAGTTTTTATTAGTTGAGTATAAAACATTCAAGGAATTGCATGGTTCATTAAAATTAAACGGTATCGATTTATATTTTCGTTACAGTAGTCGTGGGTAGAATTAGTTGTTTTGAGGGTTATAACGGTAAGGTATTTGCAGCTTGTTTAGGGTTTTACTTTTGAGTTCGACCACTCATATAATATTTGCCTATGATTCAATGGCAGTAATAATAAAACATGAAATAGAACAATCTTGAATTGGATGGTCCTAAAGGTTTGTAAATCCTCATGGTGGATAGAGATGTAAGTAGTAAATATTCTAGATGAAAACTGGGGAAAAATCGAGATTTTTTCAAGTGATATTCGGGAATTTTCAAACTGATGACCGAAAGTACGATCCATTCCAAAGTTTTTTTGAAGCTTCCGAAGGAACTGTGTGATTTACATTACAGTTTTAGATCTTTTGGCCCTCGTAGTTTCAGTTTAAGCTTTGAAATCTGAAAGGATTTCTTCTAACTCAATTAAGCTGTCGTGTAATACAAATTTTAGGATGTAGTTTACGATATCGTCGATCAAAACTTGAAAAAATGAACAATACGTTTTCCCCCCTTTTACGCATCTAATAAGTTCCGCGAAGAAATTGTGTTTCGATCAGCGTTGAAATCGTTTAATTCTTCTCGATATGTAAAACTGTCCACCAATGTCTCAACGAGACTGAAGTAAGTAATGTACGACGTATGTATTTCCATTTCCATTTCTGCCATTTCTGCCTTCATGTTCTCATAACAGAAATAGTTGATCTGCTAAAGTATTTTAATCTAAATCGGAAGAGATATCTGTTACTATTCACATCTCAAAATCCGTTTCATCAAATCTTGCGAAATTCCATGTTATTTTCATAGATACATATACATATATCAAAGTTGATCATTCTCATGAATCATTGGGCTCAAAACTACATAGTTTTTTTTAAACGTTCCGAAACTGATCATAAACAATAATTTATGAAAGGAAATTACGAAAGCCCTACTCTAATCGAGGCATAAGAAATAAATAAAAAGTAGATAAAGGATTTACTACATTTTCAAAGGCCTTCTGGAACTTAATCTGAAACATTAAACAATATTGAAATTCCTTAAGAGAAGCGAAACAAGTAGTTGTCGATAACTGTAATTAGCGCACAAAAAACATTTTACCTGCTTAGGCGGCTAAATAAGTTCTTCATGGACATCTAATTTTAGCTTTATGGTTTCAGATATCTTTGTTTGAAGCTTGGAGTTTACTATTTGTAGAATTCATTAGTAAAACTAGATAATAGTTGAAAAAAGGACTTAAAAAAAATCCTTTTTGAAGGGTGTCCCAGTTTTAGATTTTTTTATATTCTTGAGTATTCTTTTTTATTAACTAAAATTGACGTATAATAACTAAATAATTAAATAGACAAATACATTTCATTAGTTTATTAAAGCAAAAGTATATTGCTAGCAGACCTTTCTTCATTTGCATTCTTGGTTCCATTGTTATAATTTCTATCGCTGCCAGTAACGCGGTATCTACTAAGCAAGTACCATTTACGTTTGCTTAGAAGAGTACTTTAGTTGAAAACACTTAGAATGTAAAATTTTTACCCAATTTTTTACAAATTTCTAAAAGTTGACGTCGGTTAAACATGTAATTTTTGAATCACAAGTTTTCAAACGTTTTTTTTACTTTAACCCTGAACCCTGAATAGTTATATTTAAACAATACCATTTATAGAGTACAATCGTCAAAAGACTTCAGCTCCCTTAGAACTCAATTCGGAGCTCATGTTAATAAGAACTTTTTTCTCATTTCGACATAAGAAATCACCTCTTCAAATCTACAGTATGTTCATGTAGAAACTTATCATTCCAATAAGTTAGGGACGAAAGGAGATACTGAAATGCGGTTTGTGGGAATCTCAAAGATTACAAGAGAGGGACATTTTAGATTTAATATTACGCACACTCCTTCACTCCCAGCCACCCCAACTTCAGAATCTTAAATAGCACCCTTCTCGATACATATAGTATTTTTATTATTAGTTGAAACGGTGGAGAAACTTATTACCGACAATGTTAAAGGAATGCAGGGCATAGGCGTAACAAAAATTATATTTTTTAAATTATTACAACAAATAAGTTTAGTAGATACATATTTTTTTAAAGAAATTTAAATACAGGTTTCATCACTCTCATCATCAATGTAGTCACTATCAATGCTCGGCTGAATAATTATTGAGGTAACAGAAGGTGACACATAATACTCGTTTTTTTTTTCTGTATAACATAAGCTACATAGTTTTTCCACACTATATTATTTAATTTATTTATCACCTTCCAAATATTTTCCAAAACTATACCATTTAAAGATGGTGACTAATTTATCTTTCGTAATCTTTTTTTATAATCCCTCAAATTATTTCGATTGGGTTAAAAATTCAATGATAGAGCGGTAACTGCAAAATTTTATGTCCTTGATCGCAACATATTTTGTCAGTTACATACATAGTCCTTTTTGAAAATTAAAGACTTTATTATGTTAATAATTCTTTTTTTGTTGTCTTTTTTTCTGAAATATGTACATTTTTGTCTCTCATAAAGTAGATTATGCACTATTTCTTTGTACTATTATTAGAGGTCTTGACTGGTAACTGAGAATGATAATGGGCGTTGTCTATTATAATGACTCAGTTACGTGTCATGTTTGATAGTAATTGTTCGGTGATCCATTTTTCGAATAGTTGAACAGTCATGTCTGCGTGGTAATCAGTAGAGGATTGTCTTGTATTTTTAGTGGACAACAACAAGCCCTTTGATGCAAATCCATTTTCATTGTCAGAGTGCAAAATATTTATTCGTGTACTTCTCGAACATGAAGTATCCAAACATGTTTAATCATGGCATGAGTGTCGAAACACGTTTCATCTAAATAAACTAGACATTTTCTTAACTGTTGACACTCCTTAGTTTTACGTAAATATAGTATAGGTACCGTATTTTTTTTAATGAAAATTATAAAGAATTCTTCGAATAACGTCTCTGTCGCCATCGTAGATCTGTTTAAATTTTCGAGGAGTCCCTTTCCTGTCGAAGTTATGATTTACAACATTTTCTTCCTTAATAACCTGATACAACACCGTCGATAATGATAATTTAGTGATTTCGTTTATTCTCGTCACAATACTTTTAACCGAATTATGCTTGTTTTTTTTTCTTTACAAAGTTATAAATATTCAAAACGAGATGTTAACACTGCACATGTTAGTCTTTGTTTTTAAAATCATTGTTAATCTCTGCAGGATTGACATTTACTTTATTTTCCAAATGACCTCAAAGGGTCTCTAAAAAGCCAATTAGTTCTATGCAAAGTATACATATTAAACTTCGAATGACTTCATCTGAATATGTAACACCCCAAATGGGCAACAAAAATTAAATTTTAAACGCCCTTCGTCGGCGCCACTGGCTTCAATTTGTTTCCACCTACGAGCACTGGTCTCCGTGCATCTCAAATATTCATCGTTTTGCAACCCGAACCGAGGCAATATTCATTTGGTCCGCTAGCTTAAACATCCGAAATGTTACAGAGCCTCATTACCGGATAGTACCAAGGAATGTATGATTGATTTTGTATCGCGATTCATCTTCAATAAACGAGCTTTTTAACTGATATTAAAAATACTATACCTCATATTAAAGGGCATTTAAAACGCATTACTTGGATGTAAATAATTTTAAAATTAATAAAGTTATTTTAGAGAAATTTGTGAATAACTTTTGAATTGCAACTTTCAAATTACATTTTTTAATATCAAATGCAATATCTCTTCGACAAAAACAGGAAATATTCTTAAAAGAAATACAAATTTGGAAATTAACGTATTAAATATTCAAATGTTCTTCCATTATTTAGGTACACCATTTTGGTTGGTCTCGTTTAGTGTTGAAAAATTTGACTCAAAAGAATTATCTATTTTTAAAATGACCTGCCAAAGCAATCCTACAATTTTCAAAGTCAAGAAACAAAAATTGACGTCGATAAAGGTTTCTTCAATTTGCCAAATCAATAACCGCCCGGTTTTTTTTGCATCTCCAGAGAACATTTAATTTCTTAGATGAGTCAGAGCCAGGTTACTCAATAGCCTTCAAGCCGAAATAAAATTTAGAAAAAGTTAGGTGTATGTTTGATGACCTTCACTTCATATCAGAGTATTGAATCAGGCAAGATCATTTCCCTGGAATGAAGTGAAATTGATGTAGAATAATGATGTTGAAAATGACGATATTAAGCATTACATGCAAACTGACCTATGGTACAGACGTACCTGTATAAGCATACCTATGCAGGTATACCACCTGGAAAGCACATTGAACTCCGCTTATACTGAGTGTATGTAAGTGCGTCTTATATAAAATAACCAGTATCATTGATAACAAAGATACGAATATTGTAATTATATCTACATAGTTCACTTCCATAGAGAAGTCTGTTGTCCCCCTCGTAATAACTCTTGTCATGCTATGCATGACATTCCTCGCATTCCAATAGAACTAGTTCCTCCAATACCTACACGTGTTTACAACGAAATTTGAACTTTATGGTAAAGTTGTTGTGCAATCGTGAGGTACTACCCACATTCCTTGCCCAACAATGCTCAGATTCTCATCGTTTATAAGACGATACTTCTTCATCATTATTTCCGCATTATTCAAATGGGTGCACGATTGAAAGGTATACCTATTTCTTTCTTCAATCAACAAATTCTCTTTTCCCATTATCGCTTATGTATTTTCTCGTGGGTATATCGTACTTATCTTAAAAGGCAACATTCGATTGCTTGGGTTTTATTTTATTCATTATGTTATAGCGGGTGATGCAAGGATATGTTTTAATGCGTTTTTCAATGCAAAGGTAAAAACTAATTCTAACGTTATTTATGATTTACACGTTTCGTACGCCTTATTATAATAAACCAGCTTGTTTTTTCGGTCAAACGAACTTAAAGCTGGGTGGTGAGTCAACACTCCCATTGTGCTGTGCACTAAAGAGGTCCTCATTATTTACACACCTGGCCAAAAGCTGTTCTAGATTAATGGGGTGAAAGCCTATAGAGGACTGTATAGTCTTTGTTTTCAATCTAATATTGCATTGAAAAAAATCATATTGGTACCACCGTATAGTAATTAAAAAAATCAAGAGCATGACCCCGCGTACCAAATGGTAGCCACATCAATCGCACTCAACCTTGGATGGCCAATATTTCTCAGAAATCATTATTTTTTCTGCTAGTTCGTTATTACGCACTGACCTATCGTGCAGCTCACATAAAACTTAATTTTTATAGAAAGCGATGTGAATAAATTAATAATTTCTTGCCTGATTAATTTGTCTCCAATTACCATTACATATATTACAAACAGTAATGAAGGGAATTTTTTTGGTATTATTAATAACGGATGAACACCATTTTTTAATAAATTTTAATGCAATGGCAATTAACCTGCTTTTTATAGTCGAGTAATTGGTAGTTGTTTGTGGAATGTATGAAGAAAACTATCGACTACGACTACGACCTGTAATTTTTTAAGTAGTTAGATGGGCATTTACAAGACAACGAAGCCTGTTACAAACCCACAATGCTTTCATACGCTTACAACGAAAAAACTTACTGGAATTGTGCCTACATTGTGTATTATACAGGTTGAATAAATCTTAATGAACCGCAGAAAACTTTCGATACTTTGGTATTACCTACATTTCGAATTGAGGTCGGCATTTATCTTGATGGAAAGTAGTCTTGTCTGTCTTTTATGTTATTATTTACAACCTTTACTCTCGATTTGTTGCGTGTGTGATACTTCGTTGGCATAGTCAACTGATTTACATACCTACCTAATGTTTATTGTTAAGAGCTTTACAGGATGTAGACCTTCGATCGAGCATTGTTCTTGTTCTTCATATATTAAGTCAGCCATTATTAGATGGAAGGCTTAAGAATTTCCTTGTTAATTTATAATTGCAAAATCAATAGGGAGAAACTATAGGACCTTTCTAAAATTTTCAGATGTTGAAACCTGCCATGAAAGTCCGGCTTTTCCGACTTCTCACTGGCTTCCATCAAAATCTGCTTAAACTTTTGTTTCAATATTTGTCCTTCATACTTAAAAAAAAAAAATAGTTTTTTTACTCCCGATGAGGCACTATCTATCCTACGAGTGCTTGCTTGCTCGCGTGTTCCTGTGAATTTTTTGACTTCCTGATCTGCTTTTGTATTTTGATCTCATCTGCAATCTCCCCTACGCCCGTAATGAAAAACTATCTATCGTGTTAATTCTTCAAACATTTTTTCACATATCTAACAATTTACTTTTAGGCAATAAGGAGTTCGCGAAGTGATTTTCGTTCAGTCAAGTAAGTTTTGATTTATAAATGAATTTTCTGATATACCGGTTTAATTCACTTTCCCACTGATGTGCAACTTAAACGCACCGAGAAAAAAGAATATAAATGGGGACCTCAAATTCTAAATTAAAATAGAAGTAAAGGTTGCCCGCCACTTAGTATGCCTAAACCATAAGTATATAAATCTTCATTTGCTATGTATATATTCAACTGAGCTAGTGAGTAGCATAAAAGATCTGGGGATATCCTTTATGGTAGCAGCGATTGAGATCATAACTTACACATTATAAAGTAAACAAAATCAAGATTAATCTTATCTTTCTCTCCTTCCCATGCCACATTAAATCAAAATTGAATAGGTAAATATTGAACTAAGATATATGTAAATTTCAACAAAATTCTATGATTTTACCAAGTTCAGTTATTAGGTACATTACGACAACACATAAAGGCCGAAGAATATTTACTAATACAGTGTAAAAAATTCAATTTGAAGTCCCCCAATATGCGTTTTTTTCGTTAATACTCAAACTCTGGCTAGTTTAGCGATATTTGAAGTTTCTAATTGATATTTAATTATTTACAAGATCCAAAATGAATTGGTTTTCTCCCATTCATACGGGTAATGTTTCTAAGATTAGTCATCGGATTAATATTTGGAACATTCGAGGTTGAGGAATATTTAGTAATAATTAACATTATATAATTTTCAAATTTTTCAAATTCTCTGGCTTTTCTCATTTTTAGATATTTATATACATACAGTAGTCCATTTTCCAATATCTGATGATTTAGAGTCTGAACAAGGAGATGTTTTAACATCTAGCCAATATTGTATTAGAAGAAGAATCAAAATATACTCATTTTCTATCGATTGTCTAACACAGAAATTTCGAAGTTGAAGAATCTTTAGTTAAAGAGAGTTCAGTATGATGATCGTTTCAATTTACCTCCATTCCGCAAGTGCTTCATTTTCTCCAAATTGTAGCTGCCTATTAATCCTAATCGCTTTTTCGATATTTCAATATTCATAAGACAAATTAAAAATATATTTCTGTTGCCTCCTGTCGTCTCTTACATAATATTACCAGCAGACCATTTTGGACAAATACGGCGAATACTAAAGAAATGTACTTACCAAATGGTGAAGCAAGTTGCAGTAAAGGAATTACTCTAAAAGTGTCCACCTCCAAGAGTATTTTTTTGGAGGAAAACACATGAATTTAAACGTAAAACGTCTTTATTACTTGTGCTTCGCTGACAATATAATTCTTTTAGGATATATTGGAGTTGCATGTTGCCAAATATTAAATGTGTCGAAAGAGTCGTTGCCATTAAAACTCAATGAAGCTAAATTCTAAATTACTTTCAATTGGTACTCATTTATGGGGTAAATTAAAATGTCTCATTACTACTAATTAAAACTTATTATCTCATAGAGAACTATTGCTATGGGCTCATATATACAGGGTATCCCCCGATTGACGTTACAAGAGGTGTAATGAACTAAAAATTTTAGAATGTTATTTTGAGATTCTAGGATTAAACCCTGCTTGTTAGGAAAGGAATTCAAAGTATATTTTGAGTTTTTTCTAAATCAGTCGGTAAGGAAAAAATCATTTTCATTTCCGGTAAAGTAACCTTTGCGTTCATAACTTGGCAAAAGAAAAATTGTTCCCAGTAAAAAAATTATGAATTGTCCCAAATTTCATTCAGATCTGCCTATTTTGATTAAAATGTCATCTTTTTAATTAAATAACATAAATTGTATTCGCATAAAAAATTTATTTACAAAATGTATTATTTTACTTTATACAATATAATTTCCACTATTTTCTGCACACCTTTCTATTCGATATCTGCATTCTTTGAAGCTCTTTCGAATTTCTTCTATACGAATTTAGTTTACCGCGTTTCCTACCTTATCTTTTAACATTTCTCTATTGTTGGGTATTGGTTGAAAGTAAACAACTTTTTTAAGATGACATAAAAAAATCTAATATTGTAAGATTAGGTGACCTTGGAGGCCACGCGATCGGATCATTTCTACCTATCCAGTTTCCTTGAAATACTAAATTTATCGATTCGGTTATGCGTGCTGTCGAATGCGCAGAACATCCATCTTGTTGAAAATAAATTGCTTGTCTTTCTGTTAGTGGTAAGTCATCTGAGTATTCTTTCCTGAATCTTTCAAGCAAATAAACATCCTGATTTAACTATACTTCTATAAAATAAGGGTCGATAATACCAAAACGATATGAAATAATACACCGCACATTGGTAATGTTGCCTTCTACAATTCATACGAAAATCTGGATTTTCTCTGAAGCAATAGCGTTAATTCTGAGAACAAACAACACGATTTGTATTAAAAGTTGATTCGTTCAAAGATATAATGTTTTTATAAAAATTTCGATCTTCAAAACATTTCTCTTCGATAGAAAGACGAAACAATAATCTATGGCTATCATTTTTTTCTTCAAGAATGTGCATACATTTTGGTTTGAGTGGTTTAATATTGTTGGATTTATATATTTTTTTAATAACGATTTACTAATATTTAGATGATGTGAACATTTCCTTAATTATGGTTTTGGATGTTTTTTCACCGAATTTATACCAATAATAGTTACGACAACGTTTTCATCATACTTCTTCTATTTTTTAACTTTAGGAACACTACCAGTTGCAAGAAATTTCTTAATTATGCGCGTTGCAGTCATACGTGTAGGATTGATGTTTGGAAATCTCTCATTAAACTGCTCTACCACTGATCTAAGTGATGTTTCTCCTTGCCCGTAACGCTGAACAATGTAAATTCTCTGTTGCCAACGTTAACATAATTGAAGATTAATTAAGTACTTAAAATTAAAACCTAAGACCACTACAAATTGTCAGTTTCGACAGTACGTCAAATTAATCAATGATTTTGTTTCCATAGCCCATTTAGACCAAATTGACTTTTACGGCACTAGCAAGGCCTACTTGATTTGCAAAAACTCGAAATATATTTCAAATTTATTTCACAACAAGCAGGGCCTTTCTAGAATCTCTAAATAAGATTCTAAAATTTTTAGTTCATTACACATTTTGTAATATCGATTGGGGGACACCCTGTATATGGGGCCCTCGCAATTGAAATTCGGCATACATGCATGTTTTAGTGTTTTGAAGCATACATCGGCTGTTGTAATAATGACCATCATAATTCACAACAGATCATAATCATCCATTAAAAGAAGCGTTACAAGGCACCACTGCGGAAAAAAATTAGGCAACATTTTTTTACTTTCGTTAAAATTAAAACATTTCGTAACTGCAAATCACACCATTTGAGTTAGCAGGAGAAACCGTATCGACTTAGAAAACAATGCGATGTTATAATACGGGAATGCGGCGTAAGTTGTAGCCATTAGGCTTCTTTTTCTGTCTATTAACCATGAAGTTAACATAAAAGTTCATTATACATATTTTGATAAAAAATTACCACTTTATTATTTACTTTTTTCGAGAAATGTCCGCCTGATTATTAATCGAAGGCCAATTATGAAATAAAAAGTTATATATAACAGCAAATTAATATTCTGAAAGACAATATGAGGAACAAACAACCGACAACATCCGTTTAATACATAGCTAAATATCTGATTTGTATTCCACAGCAGTTTATCTTTATTCATATCTCGAACGTAATCAACACAAAGTTGCCTTATTATTTGATGACGTAACAAAATTATTTCTTTTCAAACATTTAATGATGCCTAAGCTTAAGTTTTACCTGAGTTTAAGAGTTTTTAATGTCAATGGCTACATTTTTAACAACAAGACGGGTTCAAGGCTTAGACAAGCCTTTGATTGACTAATGGGCGATCAATTGATGTAAAGATGTTTCTTGAGAGGTCCAAAATTACTATGAAAAATTGATGTAATGAAGCTTTACAAATTTCACTTATAATGATGATTGTCTGATCTCAATTACTACTAAGTACTTTCGAATAGAAACTGTGCTCTAATAGAAGTTCTAATGGAAAATTTGTAGAATTTTCCTCATACCTACTTCCATCCGCAATTTTTTCCATTTCTTAATGTCACCAATAAATTTTCATAGAATTCTTTAAAGTTGCTTAAACCTGAATAGAAATCTAAGAACTCGAGTAAATTAGAATAAATTTGTACATATTATATTTGGTTCCTTGGAACCCAATAAGATTTGCTTGCGAAGTATCACACATTCGGCAACTAAAGTAAAGGTTGTAAATAATAATATGAACAATAAACGAAACTACTAATGTGTAATCTAGAAACTCACTGTCTTAACACCTCCGAATTTGTATTGATGGCGCTGCCCCAAAACATCTAAAATAATAAACTTGAAATTTAAAAGTTCAACTATATAATCTGAATTATACCCCTTTTCTTCTTGCAGATATACTATACTCAAGCAGATATGAAGAAAATACGTGCAGAATTAGAAACCGTCCATCGGGATCTCAAGCTCCAAACCAAACGCTGTCGTCATCTAGTCACTGAATACACTAGGAAGCTTCAAGAAAAAGAGCAACTCTACCAGAACGAGAAAGCTTTGAGAGATAACCAATTGGCCAAAGTTCTAAAAGCTTTGCTAATCTTTGAAGCCCGTTTGAAGCAGGAGCAGAAACTCCTCAGTCATCAGCTAAGTGAGAAAGACTTCGTCATCAAGGCTCAGACCAATGATATTAGGAAGCTCTTAGCTAGCACTTATTGCAAGAATTGCAATCAATATTATCCAACAACTGCTTTAGAGAGTTGTGATAGCAGTTCTGAATATATTGTGACTGAATCTTCAAACTTAGAGTCGCTGGACAGCAGCAGCGATACATATGGAGCTATAGACCAAAAGTCTGAATGTGACTCTTATGAAAGATCCAAAACTATTTTCATGAAAAACCGATACAATTCTTATTCCGGGCGCAGAAGAAAGAGCACTGGGACGTACTTTGAGGTGTTGAAGCTGCGAAATGAAAGCCCTGTTTCTAATGAAGATAACACAAGTGCAGATTATGACAACTTGGATTCACTGCCACCTGAAAGTGTTAGTGATAAGATCAGTGTGGTGTCTGAAAACATTGAAAACATGTTTGATGGTAAAAGCAGCAATGCTTCAGAAAGTAGTAGTGCCAATGTAACTTCTTCTGAATGTGGAAAAACTGTCATCAACACTGCTGAAAGAGATCTAGAAGAGGCTGAAAATAACAAATTAACAGAAACAATTTCAGTATTTGAGAGTGGGGCTGAAGGCCATAATGACAATAGTTGGTACGCAAGTGCCAGTGATCAGGAAGATGAAGAACGTAGCAGTATCTATAGAAACAATCCAGTGTTAGAATGCATGAATCAGATTTTGCTGCAGAACATCAATGATATTAATTCCCCTCCTAAGACCCCTAACATTGAAAGGAAGAACCATGGAATCAAGAGGGTGAAATTCTGCGATCAAGAAGAAAACAAAACTCTTCTTGCAGAAAAGGATGATTATTATGAGACGCCAATTCAGAAGATTCCAAACTTTTACGAAACCCCTCAAAGTATTTACAGCAATGACTATGAGCAGATTTTAAGCAAATCCAGCGAATGCTCATCAGAAGCAAAGCCTGTTGTTACGTCAAGAACCAACATTCAATCCTCCAATGAAAACCACCATTACATAGAAATGGAAAAACCCTCTCAAAATCTGACTACAACCAACAGAAAGAACAAAATACAACGCACCCCACCAGCCCTTCCTCCAAAACCCCCGAATTTGGTAGCTAAAGGCAAAATTCAACACTCAGTGCCTAAGAAACCTCCGAGTGAGTTAAGCAGCAATGGAGACTTAGAGCCGGACTATTGCTCAATCTCAGAGCTTAACTTACCCCAGCAAAACAAAACGTCTGCGAATATAATAAGTGTAGTAGCAGAAGTCCATAGTCCAACTTCAAATGAGATTAAGAGCAGACTCAATATTCCCACACCTTTAGTTGCAGTTGGTGAGAGTGTAGAGCCCAAAAGAGAAGATGAAATCTCCGGTTTGACAGTGAAGAAATGCGTTGAGAAGCTCAATATTCAACTAGCCAAACAAACCTCTGGCTTGGGCAAATCTATGGAAGCCACTTCAAATAAAAAGAAAAATGATGTTCAGATTCCCAAACTTCCCCAAGTGTCTGAAATCATAATCCCTGATGATCCAGAAGAGAATGAGGAGAAATTGGTCTCTCAAGACAATTACGTGAAGAACAATACTCAAATATTGCAACAAACCAAGAGCTCTCACCATAGAAAACCCATTGTAATTGGGTCTTCAGTTTCAAGTCTCATAAGCGGTTTCCAGAACAATCAGCTAATAGAAGAGATAAAGAAGAGGCATGAACGGATGAAATCCGAACCGAGAAAGATGTTTTCCAGTTTTGAAAACCTTCAAAACTCGGATAAACTGCATTTGACCAAAAATAGCCCAGAGCAAGCGCCTTGTTTTGAAAATTTTGATTTAAGTCAAAATTTTGAAGAGTTCAAGCTGGACGATTGTGAAATTGAGGAGTACGATGTGGAAGGAGAATTGGAGCTCGAAAAGAGCCCTACTGAGACCGTTTACACCAAAAGAGTGGACTATATTAGAGCCACGGATCAGACGTTACCAAACCTAAGCCAAACATCGATTGATTTGCTAAAAAAGCAGTTAGAATTGAGAAGAAGTCAGACTCCTAAGACCTCAAATCATTCAACCCCGAGGTCTCCAAATCAGCCCACTTACGAGCACTTCCTGGAGTGTACTGGATTGAGCTCTAAATCGATTTTAACACCTCCACGAGGCCTTACTAACCATAAGCACATGCTCAAACCTAAAGATGTTAAACTGAGGTCTAGAGTTAGAGCTAATGGCTCCATTTTCGAGAGGTATGGCGAGGGCAAGATTAAGTATTGGTCTGAACCTTTCGTTTAGTTGAAGCTGAAATTCAAAACTTTAGGTTAAATTTATTTGCGAAGATGTCATACTTTATGTTTTCTAAGTCAGTAGTAGAGTTTATTATTCCTGTTAGTATTTTCTATTCTTATAACTTTAATTTTCTATATAACGAAATTCCTAACAATGCGCCAGAAGGTGTCCTTGTACGGTTTTTCCGGTTATACATATACGACTGTATGATGATGTTTTTGTTAAATAATTTTACCGTATTTTTACGTGTGTTTCAAATAAATATTTATTTCATTTACCTGATGAATTGTTGTTTTATTAGTACAGGAAACAAAATAGAATTTCAACGAATTCAACCAAACACTGACTGTCATGAAAAAGATTGAGCAATATCGTACAAGGCTCCAACATTTTCAATCGATGAATATTCGAAGGTCTTGTATTGAAAGGAAAATGTGTTTTTCTTTTTGGCAAATTTTAACAGTTTTCATTATAAAAATGAAGGCTAAATTATTGGTGTTGGCACTTTGCAGATAAGGTCCTTACAAATAATACAAGAGAGGACGTCAGTAATTCAAATATTGTTTCACATAAATTCATCAGGATATCTATAACGTACATGAACATGAATTAAAATTTTCAGAACTTTTTTTTTCCAAACAACCAAAAATGTCACAAAAGCAAGAGACTGAATCTTGAGTCAGTTGACCTACGTGCAACATTCGTGCACGACACTTAAAACTTAATTTCAGTAACGGCAAAATAAAGACCCATTATTGGCCTGTTTCTATATTTTCAGGGAAGTTGCTGTCCAAGTAGTGCGTCGATACTGCTTTAAGTTGTTGATCCTTATAGAGCCTCAGATTGCATATTAAAGTCACAATCTCCCAGGTAGCTTGCAAAATGTTCTTGGGATTTTGAAGTAGAAAGGTACTTATTTTATATAACATGTACTAAAACCTGGTATTTATGTAACATTTCTAATGAGGTAATTTCCATGGAAGCGATGAAATCAGTAGAACATTGGTCAGTGTCGCCATTTCCATAGAAATTATTTGCTGGCCACGTTACTGGGAAACGGGACCAAAGATTAGATAGGATTGGCGGACGAACGCACCTGTAATGCACTAATATGAACTTTTCCATGCCGTTGAATTATTTTTCTGTTTCTGTAAAGTTCTGAAGAGTGTGCGACATTTTAAATTTGAAATGAACATGAAATAATTGTGGACAAATGACATTCTGATTTTCTCTTCATGCACTAAAATTGTAAAGTCATCTATGAAATTCATTAGGAAATGTAAATATTTGTAACCCGTATCGTGTTGCGGGATCTCACTTCGCTTGTCCCACAAAAGCACATGTTTCTTAACTCTCTTCCTGAATGCCTTAATACCGCTATTGCTCTTGTACTTTTCTCGTCTCTGTGGCGCCATCTGTATACAGCACCGACATCTAATGGTAGGAAACTATAGCGAACAGATTACACACAATAGAATTCTAATATAGTGAATCCATTTGAAATTTAATTTACGCTAATAGATTATAGATGGCAAGGCAAGTATTATATTCTTTAAAATTTGTATTTCTTACCCATACCAGTGGCGTTCGTGATAGGGTAAAGTACTATTTTATGTATGAAAATAAAATAATCGCTATAAAATGGTTCACCTATATAAAATATTTCAAGAAATATAATATTTTATGCATATACTATTATATATTTCAGAGATTGCATTGATGTCAATTGATTTGTTCTGAAAGAAATCTAAAATAGCGTTTTGTATTGTTTTATAGGACTAGGATACATATAGGACTATACAAACTAGGATTGTAAAGGTGTTCTATTGGTCGTCGTTATCTAGATTCTTGTCCTGTTGGAAAATAGTTAGTCAGGGTTAATTATTGACTTGGTGAGATTTTTTGGCAAGAGGTTGAAAAGCTCGCGCCAATGTCAGTGCAAGATATAAAATGCCGCATAAAGGTTAAATGGGCCGTTTGCCTACAGAGAATGCTTGGAGACGCCCTAAAAAAAAATTCATGGTCTGGAAATTATTGTACTAGTAAATTGCGAGTTAAGATTGAGTTCCACGCTGATCTGATTTCCGGCTGTCCGAAAAATCACATTCCTACTTGACTCTGACGTTAAACATTTGGCTTTTCCTATGACTGAACCTTAATTTTATGTTTTATTGTGCTGTCCACTTACAATCATTCCCTCCCATGTTTCTGTTAGCGAGGTCGGGCGACAGCGGAGGGTGGCGGACTTTGCTGGTCAGCGGTTTTTCTTGAAGGTAAGGAGGTGGTGATTAAAAATTTCACCTAGAGCACCAGACGTGCTAAGACCGGCCCTGAGCAAATACATACCTACATGTCAAGTTCTTTTGAAATTGCTCTAGATTAGATCAAATCCATACTTTCCCAGGGCTGGTTGCGAAACTCGATTAAGTAGATCTGCAAATAAAACACGCTATAAGTACCTACTAATCATCAACCGAAAACCGCTAAAACTTAAAAGTTCCAGCAGTAAACTGACTAGCAGAGACACTGAGCAAGAACGATAGTGAGTAGAAACTTTCCACTTTAAATGCCCATATAAAGTCCATAAAAAGATCAAAATTGTTATATAGGATGCTATTATGTGACGAACTGTATAGTTGTGCTGCTCAGTTCTTGGATAATGAAATATTCTCTTATTTTCTGGACCATTAAAAAACACCTTGGTATTGAGTAACTGTTCAAGTGTCTTAACCTATTGCTACGTATACATTAAAGACAAAACAATTACTGAATCTCAGAGCAGAATGCCCTAACGGATGATCATTTGAGAGGGAGCATCGCTATGCGGAACATCGCAGCAAAACCCAGAATTAGCAAGAATATCGCTCTGCTAGCAAAGAAAAATCTTGCTGTTGTTGAACACGAAGGAATGATAAATTATTTCAGAGACCACCAATTTCATATGGCTATGCATGCTGCATATGACATAAGGCGTGGATAGCGGAGTTCACATTAGGAATAGATGAACTGCCAAAAGAAAATAGTTTTTATTTGGTTTAAGACGAAATTTCCGATCAAGACATTGCTCTAAGAAATAAGCTAGGCTTAGAACCTAACAACACAAGAATACCTACATATACAAGAAACTGATTCGAGCATGCCATGTCGTTCTCAAGCCGTCGCGTCACGTGGCATTAGTTCGAATAATGCAATACTAAAAGTTGTTGAGGCAACATGTATTTTGTCAGTTTTCTTGTTGTCAATTCTCCTTGGTTTTTTTTTTATTAACTTTCAAAATTTTTTCTAGCAAAAAGTTTTTGAAAAATTAAATAATTATTTTATTTCCTATAAGAATTTGATGTGCGAGTTTGAAGATGACTTTCATAAGCGATCTATTTCACCATACCTCATATCGTATAATATACAGTGTGATCCAAATTAGTGATGCAGGTATTGGAGTGTAGAAAACTGTAAGAGATGCAGAGATGGTTAAATGGGCAGTTTAACGAAACAATAAAAACTCGTATCCGGTTTAAAAATTGCTTTATCTTGAAGTGTTTCTATAAAAATGGGAAAATGTACTCAAAAAAATCTTATCTACAGTGCTTAGGTTTGTACGAACCTCATGGAGAATTACATTAATTTAACAGTAGGAATTTGGGTTATATGAACATAAAAAAGAAACCAGTAACTCCATACTATAGTCGTTCATATACTTTATTTGTAGAGATTAAAATACAATTTCTAATAACTTGCCGAGTTAAGTTTTTACATTATACATCCCGTACGTCTATCGTAATCACGGTCTTTACACGTCGGTCTATAAAATATCATAAACAAAAAAAGCCTAAAAACTACTTACAAATTATCAAAACGAACCGAGGAACGCACTATACAATCGTAAAAATAAACGCCGTTATTTATCTAAATAAACATTTATTTATATACATTTGCTCTTTGGTAAAACTAGCCAATGAAAATTGCAAAACATAATTAACATATTAAACGATATTTGTAACAAAAATAATTAGGAAATGCAACAAAAATTAATACAAAAATAAAAATCGACGTTAGTCTAAATCTACGTACTAAAATGAGGCCGGTAAGTGTCAGTAAATACATTATGCCTTATTAAACGAACCTTCCAATTTATATATAAAAGCTCTCTATTTACATTTGAATAAATATATACAGAATGTGGTTTCAAATTCATCCCATGGGTTATAACCTGTATATAATTATAAATTTGTCAATATAATATATACCTCTGCAGTTTGAGACGAGTATCGTATTAATAAATGCTTTATTTTATTAGAGATTAAAATTTTAACATTAGCAGTCCTATATTATTTATGTATATCAATAAATGACTATGTTATTGTCAAAAACCTTATAGTATTCATGTACGTTCTTATATACCACACATTGGAAATTATTAGCTTTATATAAGTATCGTTATCATATAGGTACACAACTTCTTATTGGAATGGTTCAAACGTTCTTTAACTCTATGAAAATACTCTAAAATATAAATTATCTTTCACCTCAAAAAACCGCTATGGGTAACTTAAATCACCGTTTGCGTTCGCTTCCTTGTTCACCCGAGGAAAAGTTCATACAATATGTATAGTACTTTGTCTTCGCAATTAAAACATCTATAAAAACGTTATTAGTAACAATGGCACCATCTTCTTCTTTGTATAGGTAGGTGAAAAATTCTATCTGCACTACGTATTGTCAATTAACACCTCTTAAATGCCGTTTATTGTACTGTTTGCAAAAGAAAGTGGATGGAGAAATAAACAAACTATTGGACCCTGTCTGAGAAAAAAATTGATAAGTTTTAGAGAATGAAAAAACAGTAATGGAGAAACTGAGACATACATGATTTTCTGATGCATTAAGACAGGTTCCTTTATTATTTAGATTTCAAATACTCCTAGAACTAAATTTTCACTTCGATGTAGTCCGAAACCCAATTTTCTTTGACGAATAATGTACAGGACGAATAAATTATACAGGAAGGTTTTAAATCGTTGATTCAACTTTGGCACTTGGAATTTAAGCAATATAAATACAATATCTACACTAATATAATATCATACATACTACAAATTTTTATTTGGAAAAATGGTTGTATCTTTGGCACATAATAAATTGGTTGAGATTCAATTAGTTTTTGGTATTATGCAGCTGTTGCAAAGCAATATTACTATAAAGATTGCACAAAATAAAAAAATTGCCTTTTGTGCCCCATGCCTGCATTTACACCACTGTGGCAGTGGTGGAAGACAATGGATTTTCATATTTCTGGTACTAATTTGTCAGCCTAACAAGTGAGTATTTTACAGGTACCAGAAAACTTATATACACACACGAACGTAATAACTATTTACTTTAATTGTATCATTAAATTGCATGATCAATGGCAAGAAGAGTAAAATAAGGAATTTTCTTATGAGCATGATTTTTGTTCGAGTTTTGGTTTAGAAAATGTTTTCGTAATTAAGGAATAACTTTATAGCAACTAAAACACTTTTGGAAACTTTCAACATTTATTTGCCTTACTGGAACGGGGTGTGGTAGTCTGTCCCCCTTCCACAACAAATTGCTTTCCTAATTAACCTTATTTTTCTTTAAGCAATTACACTCAGTATGCGGTAAAGTATCCTTTCCCGCTTTCGATAGGTAAATGATCAGAGAGAGAGCTGATGAGATAGATTAGAGACATCGTTCTTTGAAAATGTTTTCAATTTTCAAAATTCTGATTTAACAGGAAAAAATTACCCACGACTTGGGTTGACTGAACGAAAACAAGAGTAATAAATGAAGAGTTATGAAACTGTACTGAGTGGTTCTAAATTGACCCCCCCCCCCCCATAACTTTTTAATTTTTTTTCAAAATTCAAAAGCAATACTAAATACGACAAAAAAAGTACCATCTTTTGACGTTTATGTAGCTTATGTCACCAATAGTGTAAAATGGCCGATTTTTTTAAATTGAAACATGGTTCAAATGACGCTTCAAATTAAAGGTCTTTCAAAACTGCATTCAATAGTGTATTGGAATTCAAAATCAAGCAATTGACTTTTTGATAAAAACACGTATACATTTGGTAAAAAATGCAATACAAACTCAGTTAAATAGTACGTAAACGATGAAAAACTTGTTTGTTGATAGGAAATTGGTGTGTTTTGTGCTCACAAAGAGTCTTTGATCATTTTTATTTATTAATTACATTTTTTTAACACAGACTTGTTTGTGAGCACAAAATGGGAAACAAAACAATTTCCTATCAATAAACATGTTTTTTCATTATTTACGTACTATTTAACCGAGTTTGTATTGCATTTTTTTGTCAAATTTATACCTGTTTTTCTCAAAAACTAACTGATAGATTTTCAATCACAATACACTATTGAGTGTAATTTTAAAAGGTCTTTAATTTGAAGCGTCTCAATTTAAAAAAAATTGCCATTTTGAGCTACCGGTGAAGTAAGCAGCATTTAAAAAAATAACTAAACGTCAAAAGATAATATTTTTTGTCCTATTTAATGCTACCTTTAAATTAAAAAAAAAATGTTAAAAAGTTACGCTTGGCAAGACAATTTAGAGCCACATGGTATTTATGTGCTCAATATCTTGAATTAGATATTATTATTAATTTTCTCCTCATTCTTTGTTTGAAACTGTACAGTCCATTTACTCAACTTAACTTGGATCAATCAATTTGGCGAAAAAACTCAATCTAGTGTTCCAGCAAACTTGGGATTTTCTTAAGTTGATATCTCGATTATTAATTATTTTCAAGCGGATGAGGAAAGAGATGATTACCAGTATTTTGTCGTCGTGCTTGTTTAAACCATTATTAAGGGGATAATTTGTCCTGTTACTCCAGTATCTACTTAATATTCTTTCTGTTCTGAAAAGAGGGGCACTGGTCTATAGTTTTAATTTTGGGAAAATCCAAAGTTCCTTATTTGAAGCAACCTTTAGTTCAATCTCTTCTATGTGTCCTCCATTTTGTAATTTTCTGTCTTTCATTTCATGCTTCTTTTGGCATAATTTTATTAAAATTTTCCCCTTAAGGAAGGACACAAACTCTATTTCCTCTAGCGCTATATTTCTCCTAACAAGTTTGCATTTTTTCATCTTTTTCTCGTTTTGTACTCTTTTTGCAGATTATTTCTCGTCTTATACTAGTACTCCTTTGATGCTTCAGACTTATCCAAGAGGTTAATAGATTATTGATTTTAATCTTTTGCATTTACAAGAATCCTTGCCAGATTTTTGAAAATTTGTTGCTTTACCAATTGTTTTTGTTCTCACCCAAATTGTCTCCTCTGGGTAAACATTTCTTACTTTTCAGCTTCTAAAATTCCCTCAAAGCCTTTCACCAGGTTCTTCCTTCCGTAGTTAAATTTTATCTTCGATGTCCATGGACAGAATTTTGATTTTGTTTCGAATCTGATCAATACTGTCGGACTCTTGAAGGTAGGGGTTTTCTCCATCAGTCTAGACAAACTGTCTCCAACCTTTCCCTGCATTTCTTGGTAAATCCAGTATCTGTCTGAGCTCGTTCTAGATATTATGAAGAACTTTCCGGATCGATCAATTTAAATGACGCGATTTGCAGTTGACTTATCTCTGATATTAAAGCAGATATAACCCGTATTATTGACTAGATTTCCAGAGTTTGCACTTAGGTTCAAATCTGGTTTTCCGTTATTTGAAGCTAATATCAAATTCTTCAAAAATTTGAGGTAAAATTATTCGAATCATTCAAACCAGTTTTCTGCTTCAATTACAGAATATTCTACGACACACAGTTTAATGATATTTTGCCGATATTCTTCAACTCATCATAGATTTAAAGATTATTATAGCTATTGCTAAATATTTTTGATTTTGAGGTAACTTTTCCTGTTTGATTTCATAAAAAGTAAAGCTTATCAAGACGTTCATAAGTCTAAAAATTTCCAAAATTTACTTTTTTCTAAACCGAAACTCGTCAATCCTCCCAACCCATCAATCTGGCTGAGTATGTATTAGTCATCTGGCAATGGTTCCAATAAATCTAATAATTATGGCACGAAATTCACAGCTATAAAAACGCTAAAGAGATTCCAAATTCAGAGAGCATTTCATGTCCCTTTTCATTTCATTTTAATTTTCCCAAAACGCAAAACTCAACGCGGGTCTAAAAACTTAAGTCTATACACCTAAACAAACACGTCAGAAAAGTCAACAACAACACCTGCTAAAGTGCACCATGACACAAAAGAATCTTATTTACACTTGCCACGCCCAATTATTCTCTGTAGGGTTTACAATACGAGTATCGGTGGTTCATGTGCTGGCTGTAGGAACCCGAATGGGAGAACCTCTTTAGGCACTTGCTACACTGAAATGGTTTCTCGCCCGAATGGAGTCTTTTGTGTTCTGTTAGATGGTGCTTGTGTTTGAAGGCTTTCGGACACTCGTCGCATTTGTGTGGACGTTGACCTAGAAAAAAAGATAACTCGTCAGAAAATGCTACAATGCCAAAAAGGTGAAGTGAATTGAAACCATTAAAGAGAATACAGTGAAGTCTGAAGTCACCTTGTTTTCTACAGTTTCCGTTTGAACATTTTAAACGTGAGTATTAAATTGGATCTAGTTACTCACCGGAGTGCTCGTACTTGTGCCTCGCCAGCGAACTCTGTTTCGAAAACGCCTTATCACACTGATCACACTGGAACTGCCCATCCATTTCAGGCTCCCCTTGCATCGCGGGACTTCCCATACTTTTCATCAGCATTTCCTGGACTTTGGCCCTCTTGCTTTGCAGGTCCTCTTCACAATGTCCTAAGTCTTGTGCCGAGTGACTGGAACCGGGACTTAAACTCGACATTCTGCTGTTAATCAGATGGGAAAGATTGGGCAAATCCCCGAACTGCAGGAGATGGTCCATGGGTACCATGCTCATGCCAGGCAACGCGGATAGTTTATGTGCGGGTTGAGCCAAGATTTGCGCCAAACGGCTGCTGTTGTATTCCAGAGGAGAAGACGATTGTGTCATTCCCTCACACGAGTTTGAGCCTTGAAAATGGTTCTGAAAAGACATGTAAGGCGTAGGGCTGCGTGATGATTTGCGGCTGAGATTCACAACTTCGTCGTGGGATTCGGAATGACTTACTGAGTGAGGACGCGCCGGGGAACATGAGGGTGAAGTGTCGTTAGATACGCTGCCTCTCTTCACCGATAGGTCCAGGGGTTGTTCTGAAATTTCCGGGTGTGGCACCTGAGGTTTAGCAGGCGCGGAATATCGAGACCCTGAGGGTGTTGCTGGGCTGTAAGGGACCTGCACTAGTCTGCCCTCCCTTCGGTCCCTAGCACGAGTGTTTTGAAACCACACTTGTACCACCCTCACAGGAAAACCGATACTTGTGGCAATATTGTCCAACTCTTCTCTTTTTGGTCTAGGATTCTCTTTATATTTGTCTTTGAGTACCCTCAATTGCTCCTCGGAAATCAAGGAGCGCACTCGCACTTTTCGCCCGTCTTCATTGACATGGTCCGTTGTGGTATAATTCTCCGAGTCCATTTCGTCTAAATTGTTATAGCTACTGCCTCTGTCAAAGTCATGGTCTTCGGGCCCGCTTGCGCTTGAATCGGATTTGGGCGTCAGAGCAGCCTCTAGTTTTGCAGCCAAGCCCTCACTCCGAGACTCTTTATTACTCTCCTGCTCTTCCAAACCATGTTCATCTTGGGAATGTACTAGGGAAGTTTGATTGGTGTTAGACTCGGGCTTGTGCTCACTAGGCCTGTCATCAACATTGATTTCACCGTGTTGATGGTCGCTGTCCTCATCCATCACCAACTCTCCAGACTCAGAAGCATTCGACTTGGATAATTCATCCATTTCTTCATGCTCATGGTTGATATCAAAATTGGTGTTGCTGACTTTATATTCTTCAGCTCTAGGGCGGTAATGATCAGTCGTAGTACTGGGTTCAGGGCCTGAGGTATCCATCAGGGAACTCCTGCTGGGACTAGCAGCTTGCTGCTGCTGGTGTGCGTGCTGTTGCAGCTGCTCCAGAATGTGCCCCAAAGCAGTCGCGGGGTATGGATTTATTGAGCGATTCAGAAGACTGTGTTGGGTCAAGTAGAAGGGAGTCATCGAAGGACTGACTGCCAGTTGCGAGTGAAACAAGGCAGCAGCTGCGTCTGAATACTTCGGCAAAATTGCCATGTATGGGGAATTATGGTTGGGACTTCCAGAGATGTTGTTATTAATCGGACTCGCAGAAGGCCTCTTAACGTTCTTCACATTTTGAGGAATAGTCTTATCTAAAAGCGGGTTGTTCAGGGCGGCCCTAGTCCTCCCTAGTTTGAGATTCATTACTAAGCATTTCTTGGAGGTCATGTGACTAGAATAGGAACCGGAATGAGAGAAACGTTTGCCGCAGTTACCGCACTCAAAGGGTTTTTCACCGCTGTGAATCCGGATGTGTTCCTGAAAAAATAAAGGACGACGTGAATTTTTGACGAGAAGAATAATTAAGGAGGGCTCACCTTGAGGTGATGCTTGAATTTAAAGGCCTTATCACATTCGTTGCATTTGAATTTTCGCAGAACGGCGCTTTCGTCGTGGCTGATCATGTGGCGTTGCAGCCGGTAAACGTTGGCAAAGGTTTTGTTGCAGATCTTGCATGACTAGAAATAAAAATAAGATCAATTGTAAAACAGGCGAGAAACCACAAAAAGATTAGGGCGAATTTAATTCTTTTCAAAAGAAGCCAGAGACTGCATTTCTAAGGAGAGTTTAGTATAATTAGAGCAAGTTCTTCAATATTCTGTTAAACTTCATATAATTTTTGGTCAAGGCTAAGAAATAACATTGGTCAACGAAAAACACTTACAGTTAGTTTAGGTTAGTTCGAGTAGTTATTAACTGACAGCTAACTAGACTTTGCAGAACCAGTCCTTAGTTATCTATTTTTCAGAACCACTGGAATCAAAATCAACTGATTACAGTGGTTTGTTTCAAAGAGAAACCCTATCATGAGGGTCTTAGTTAAAGACCAGTTTCCTTCTCAGTTCTTTCGTTCCTTTCTAAGATATAGAGACGAATGACATACTTTTAAGCGACACGACGGTTGGAAACATTCTGAAATTTCTCGTTTGGAAAGAAATCTTGAAAGTTATCTGGAGCTATCTGAACGAAAGAAAGTCGGTGAAAGAATCTTTCGAGGGCGCTTCTTAATAGGATCTTTCGCATTAATTTAGCTTTCTACAAACAAGAACTAAAACAAGGCAAATCCAACTACGTTGCACTAATCCCGGAAAACAGGTGACCGCGGTTGACGTGCCATCTAAACCTCCAGATACGCCCTGGAATGCTTTTTGCCCGGCAAAATTAGGAAATTTTCCAGCGACGGCTCCCCGATAACAAAAACAACGGTTCCAGAAGTGGGATAAGTAATTATTATTATAACGGAGGATTTCGGTCCGGACAAGTCAGGTATAAAGGCCCCTAAAAGCCCATGGCGCAAAAACAAATGCAATTTGATCGAATCTGGAGTATGGGTAGATTGAACTTAAGTGGCAGCAGTTTCAATTAATGCGGCCATATAAACAGCACGTCAAGTAGCGGGAGCAAAAGTAGTTTACAAAAAACGAAAGAGCACTTAAAAGAGGCGTGAACTGACTAATATGGCTGCTAAATTCATTTAAACATGTTGGGAGATTGGCGCCATCGACTTTTAATTTATACAGCCATGCAGGAATGTATATGCGGTCTGAAACTGTGTTGTTTTAATGGTCTAGTTTTTGGTCTTGCGGCATTTTCTTGCGCGCCACTGCCTGGAAAACCAATCCAAGACAATAAAAGCGATAACAAAATCGATCGTTAAAATGACTTTAAGATATGTTTCGTTCGACGTCAGCCTTAAAGTCTTTCACACGGTGTTTAGTTCCACACGTGGCATAATTTTTTGTCCGTTATTCTCCTGTAGGATCACTTGTCATCATGTCGGGATATCTGTCCACGGTCGGCTCTATCTCTGTCTGGATAGATTAAATTGCTCGCGCCCGAGTGATGTGTCGGTACTTAAAATAGCTATAATAGACCCAATGAGTTATGTAGAAAAGGCAACTTTGATGCTCCCGGTTCTGGACTCTCTGGACTGGAAACCAGTCACTAAACCTTGCAATTCACCTAAGACCGAGGACGCAGAACAAAAAATGTATCCTTCCCGAAATAGAAGCAGCTCAGCTACAAAGGCGTTTTGTTTTAAGAGTAAATAAAGAACTTTTATGCCCGGTTCTAAATTCGTCCGCTTGCACCTGGACGGCGTTATGTGATTTCGACGACACCTGGCAAATACAAGCAATGGCAATTTACACTCAAAACACCCTAAAAAATGAGTCCTTGGACCCCTGGAATCACAAAAACTCCGTATTTTATGGTGTAGTCACAATATTTATTACGACAAATGAACTTTACCATTAAGGTTAATAGAGCTGATTATGGCGATTGGCTCAAATTTAACTGGTTAAGTTGGTTGCGTGTGGATGGGTGCACAGATCTATAGAAAATATCAATGCGGGCAAGTTTATTGAAGAGCAATGTATATTTATTTATGATATGACTTTTCATTTATCAAAAAATAGTATTTTAATTGAACTTCTCTTTGAATCTCCAGTCATGAAGACGTTAAGATCATTAACACCCTCCCATATTCACCGTAAGCGTACACGTTGCCTTAAGTCTCGGCGCAGCTTAAACTGACACTTTTGCATGTAAGTGTCAATTTAAGCCACGTTCAGTCTTAAATTTCTCTTGCGACCTTACCGCAAATGTGAATTTACGTTAACGTGAGATAAAAAAAATTTGTATTGAAGAAAAGAGCGGTTCGTAGAACAACTAAAAAATCCGTTGCAAGTGCTAAGAGTAGACATGAGATACACGTTTAATATCGTCTGACGGAAAGCTACAAAAGTACAGATGAAAAACTGCACTTAAAACACAGTGAATGACGGCTGAGGAAAAGTCAGGAAAATAACCAAAAAGAAATTTAAACTCAGAACTCAACGGCACTTGGTACGTAAACAATGAAATAACATATAAAAAATCTTGTAGTGTCGCAATATGACATAAATTACACAAAATAACATTTTCTAATGAAGTTCATATATTTTTTTCTAATTTTACTTCATTCTTAAAAAATTATTAAGAATTTTTTTTCCAAGAATGTAGGAATGGCTAATATCGCATGGGGGAATGTCCAAATGGTGCTCAGCAAACATACATACTTCGGCGTTCGATTTGCTACAAAATGCACTAGGACTAGGATCAAGATGCAAAAAATGAAATAAAACACCTGAACAGCCTAAACTAAAACGGACTCGCTGATTTTGGTCTCTGTTATACTTATCATTACGAAAACCTATTCCACGAGATACCCTAACTAAAACAGGTTACAGAAGTTCAAAATTAGATGTTTTTGAACCTTATAGTTCCTATAATAGCGAAAGAAGGATTTTTCTACGAGTCTTTCCAATACTTCAATTATTAAGGTATTTTTTCCAAATCTATTGATAAATTCAGCAATAACTCTGCGACGAAAAATTACCATTCTATAAAACCTACGCCTCTGTCATCTCCATTGCGGTTCGTTCAGAGGTGCTAATCGTTTTAGTCGGTTTCATTTTCCGGTGTAGGTAGGTTAGCGAATGTGATAAAAGCGCACTTAATCATGTCGATAAGAGTGAACGTGAAAGTAAAATTGTCGGTTTTGCATGTATTTATATAAACAAAAACACAGTTCTAGGAACTGGCATGATAGCTTAGATGCTGTCGAAAGCGCTAAAAAATGACCGTTGAGTTGGTAGATTCGGATACTTTTGTGGTGAAATAATGTGACTAGTCCCCTTAGAGATAAACGTGCCTGAATCATTATATTAGTGTGCAAAAGTTTATAAAATATTGTGATAACTAAACAAAGCTAACCAACAAGCAAAAAATGAGTCACTTGACACAAAGTGATGCACCTCATCAGATCGAGCAAGAGATATGCATTAGCAAACCACACAAAACCTTAAATTACTTACCACATGCGCATTAGGAGAGTGAAGCAACTCATGCTTCTCCAGCTGCTCCTTTGCCGAAAATGACGTATTGCACTGCGAGCAGTTATATCGACCCCCCGCAGACACCCCAATGGGGGTTGGGGATACAGCACTGGTCACTGATAGGCTGTTCTCTGAGGTAGCTGTCAAATCTCCATGGGCAATGTCCATGTGCTCTTTGAGCGCCTGGAAGCTCTGGCAGCCCTTCTGGCATTGCGGACATTTAATGAAGAATTCCGGACTGGTATTGAGCTCTTCTTCCTTTAGGGCTCCGTTGGTCAAGGACGGAGCTGAAACAAAAGGTTTACATTAACCATCCAGCTTTAAAAACTACGTACGGTTCTCAGGCCTGCGGAACAGATGCTGTATATTGGTTTCCATATCAGAAATCATTTTGGGATAATTTTGAGGGGGTACCCTTGACACTTAACGTTGTTAGTTATTGTTACCTAAGTTGGCGTTGACAATTGGTTTTTGTTGCCCGGCTGGTGCCCCGATGGCTTTGAAAGCTGGAAACCGCCTGTTTAATAATAATTAAGCGTATAATACAGGATGTCCCTAATAAATGTTAAGTTGCTTTAATTATTTCCCGTGTTGAGCGACACGGCTGTGTATACCTTTGGCTGTTTAATGATTAAATTGAAACCTTTTGTTCGGCAGGAAAAATGAGACTTAACTAGCGCAATATGGCCGCAGCGAGCGGTAGGAATAATATTTGAATATCTCTAAACATTTATATTAAGGTGGAGTATTCTTGGATATTTCCGTCGTGGCCATCTACTTAATTATGATGTGATTGTTTGGGAAATTCATTCCTTTTTTTTTGTACCTTTGAAGTTCCAAAGGTTTTTTTAATCATTTTATGGGACTTAAGAACGATGGGTTCCATATTGTAAAAAATTAATGCGCAAGTTTGTTAATAGATATTTGGTAGCTTTCTGGTTAGTGAAAAGTTATGACACGTCTAACAGAATCCTAGTATGTGACAATGTTCGTCCTTAAAATTAAATGAGAATCTCCAGTTTCTAAAAGAACGAAGATTTGCAAATGTATTTCGTGGTTCAATTGGATGGTTTGTTAAACAGTTGCAATTATTGAAACAGATCCGAATGAAATCCTGAAAAATCATACTTTTTTCAAGATTTCATTTCAAAATACAGTACTTGAGACGCTAACTGCAGCCTGGGGCACTTCTAATATTTTCGAGGTTTATTCAATTAGAAGCTTAATATTTTTGTGAAATTACTGTCAAAATAAAGTGCTTAGCGTGATTTAACTAGATTTTTATATAGTAAAATTAAATTGATATCGAACTTTATAAAACAGGTTAATGCTTTACGGAAATTTGATAGAAATATCTGACCCCCATAACGTTGGCTCAGGTTTAACTTCTTCTGCCCAGAATTGACCTTCGGATATTCGGGGAAAACTGAATGATTTTAGAAATTGAGGTTGCTTTAGGTTCAGTTTTGTAGTGTCTGAGTTTCAGCTTAAAATTTCTATACTGGATTCCAACAAAATTGACTAATATCGGTGAAAATGCTACAAAATATCCGTCTATGAGTAGTTTTCCAAATTTTATTAATACTCCTTTTTTTCAAATTAGCAATAATCATCTAAATGCAATTTTGAACCCCATCCTTTGGTAGAGGAGAACCCAGAAGGGGGGCACTTTCGGATAAGTTTATGTTTATAACTAGCGTTATTTTTAATCGAAGTACCACCTCCCAAAGTTCTTTGTATACATTAGGAAATACCCCGTATAATCTTAATATATGGCAGTCCTCATAAATATTTTATTTACTTTTGTGTAAAATGGTTTTAAATTCTCAACTGACATTAAAAAAAACACGCTAATTTACAAATATTTTTGAAGGATTTTTAGTTCCAGAGTACTTAGCGTAGATTTGAAAAAAAATTGCCTATCGTATTATGTATAATTACCGAAAATTTCCCCCCTCGTCGTAGCAATGTTGCTACAACTCCTATATTACTACTATGGTAAATATCCCAGGTTTCGGGATCAACACTACCGACTTATGATTTTAAAAGGATAAGAAAAATCTAACCGATAAAATAATGAGAAATAGTGTTAAAATTGAAACTTCCCCGTGCAAAATTCTTCCTTGTCCCAATTGTTATGTGAAGATTCTTCACCATCTCAGTATGAATCTTTTCAACTATTGTGAACTGAACACCATTTCAAAATCTGACCTTTAAGGCGGCTGTTATTTGTAGGAAAATCAGCGTTTCTTATAGTCCTTTGAGAATTGTCATTTCAGGAACGTGCAGATTGATTTTAAAGTATTGATGGTATTAAAACTGCCATCTGTCTAAAGTCTTGGAACGTGTTTAGGTACTAGAAATGAGGTCCAATACCTACATAATATGTCTCACAGACAAAAGATCCCGTAGTCTCCAATACCCAAAGTCAATTTCCAAGTCCCATAACGTCAATTAAAAGACACTATTAACAGGAAGACTCAAGGTGGTCCAACATTTTTTTCGCCCAAGAGGTTCCGACCAAATGTGCTTTTGGGTACCTGTGGCTACAACTTTTGGGTATTTAAGAACTTTGAATGGAAGTTAAATGTTTCCTTTTCAATATGCTTCGCAGTCCATAGAGCTCATAAATCAGGTAAAGCTGTAAAGCATGGGTCGTGACGAATGTTTTTTTTAGTAACAATTTCATGTTTATACTTGACCATAGAGCATTATGCACCTGCCCCCTGAAATTTAAGGCCCACCCTTAGAAATTGCAACCTGATTACTAACAGGTAGTGATTCAGGCTCTTTAATGGCGCAGGTGTAATTTAGTTGGTGTAGGGGTGAGCACCAATGGGCAGCACTATCTGCCATTTGAATTACCTAATGCTGTGGGGTCGATAAAATGGATGCATGCACCTGTCCAATGAAATTCAAGCCCCACCTTTAAATTGCAGGTACTAAGTAATTAAGGGCTTTGGACTATTCACAACTTAACGTATGGCACCACCACCAATAGGAAACTTATCCATATAGACTTGCAAAAAATTTAGTTAATTCTTAACTTTTTAAGAAAACATTCTGTATATTATAGTATTTTTGAATTAATCATAAAATTATCGAAATAATTCATGTGCCATAACACCATTTCGAATATCAAGTGACTTTGAAATATAACAGTTATGTGTCTCACCAATTCGAACGGCTGTTTTTTCATCAGATTCAGTATATTTACTTATGTCTATCAATCCTCCAAATTTGATTAAATGAAGTCAAACATTTTTGAGATAATAACGATTCCATACTTTTTTGACGCTCTGTATATAATATATCAAAACCAAACTAAAAGGCTGCGAGTCGCGTCTACCAAAATTTTAGTAAAAATGGGCCGAACGGGTGAATCACCGATAGAAATTGATTTTCGCATGCGAGGTTGCCAAAGTGTCATTTTATGATCGGACGCCTGTTGGTCGCAGTGTTGTGAGTTTGGCGTTATGTTAGTTTTTTTGGATAGAAATATGTCGGCCGATAGACCGACATATATCGGTATCGGCTAAAAAAACATATCGGTCGATCATTACATAAAACGTATGTATAAAATAAACTGTATTAAGAATGTCTATACAGACAGCAAATTTATGATCTAAATTAATTGATTCTGTAATTTATTATCGAGAGCAAAGTTAGTAAGCCTGCCATTTCGCCCTGGATTGATGACAGCGAATGAATCGCTTTAACATTGTCCACTTTTCCCTCGCGTTTCGTCATGATTTAGGTCATGATTATCCCTATGTATGTTTTTTGGCGTCAATCTGGGTGTTTTATGGACTTTGTGATGAAGGTAGATTAAAAATACCTTTGTTTATGAAAAAATTATAGTGTTAATGACACGATTTTGCTCGTGCGCGCAAAATTGCTCGCACAAGTGCTGACTCGGCTCATAAATCACGCAAATCTTCATAAATCTCTCATTTTCTATTTATCGCTTAACTTTTTTATTTTATTTTAGCGGGACAACTAAAAGTTTTAGCGCCAGCTTTACAAACAAAATTATTCCTTTTGTGACGCCGTGTCACGTTGAATTATTCCAGTTGGACACAATCCAATTTTAATAAAATGCTTTTGTATCGGGTCGAAAAAACGACGGCTTCGCACGAATCAAAGGATCCCTCGCCACGTATGAAAATACCTCGTTAGCATTTTTATACAAAGGGGGATGTTTCGGGTGAAAAACGGTGTATGGATGTCATAGAGGCTCACCGACTTTTCTTCTTCTAATACATAAGTAAATCCTTTAACATTAAAATTTAAAATCAATCCTAGATACCGAGCATAATGTTTTTATTCAGCCTCACTGTTCAGATTTGAAGAAACTCGTAAGAACTATATCGGCGCCGTTTTAATGAGTCTAGCTCTTCACTCTAGGAAATACTTCTCGCTCCTCGATTCTTATCAATTAGAGTACTTTCCTTATTCTGGGTGCTGAAATTGTTTAGAGTACTAAATTGGATCAAATCGATAATGAACGAATGAAGTTTCCCTCTAGCTCAAGGTTATTTAATTTTAGCCAAAAACCAATGAAGATAGATCAAAATCCTTCCTCTATTACATTTTTTCCTACTTCATCATTGAAGCGAAGTTTCTCTGAGTATCCATCCAGATATTCAATTTACCTCAAAGTTCAGTTCTTCCTTGTTTTCATTTGACTTCAATAACTTTACCTTCTCGCAGTCCTTTCACATGCACACTCTTTTTAAATAAAAATAAATTTAATAATAACAAATCAATTGGTAATTCCATTCAGTTAAAACAAAAATATTAAGTTAGTTAATTGCAGGCACTTGAGAGTACTAAAGCGAAATTTTATATTATGAAGAAGACTGAGAGTAGTATTGTTTGAGCTCTTTCAGCGTTTTTTGAATTAAAAACGAAGGGCTAATATATCGAGATCCTGGTATCTTTACCAAGAAGGTAAAACCCGGGAAATAGGACCGATTTCTGATTTCAGGATTTCTAGCGAATTACCTTGCTAAAAAGTGCCCAAGAGGTTAAAATGTTATATAATATTGGATCTAGGAAGAGGAATTTTCTTCTTCAAATGATTCAGGAATATATGCAAGTGTTAATTAAAAAAGTAAAATTCCTTTAAACATGAGCTCCACAAACTTAACTTTCACCAATTGCTAGATGAAATCCTTCTTAATGGTCATTAAAGGAATCTATGACACTAGCTTGACGAAAAGTTTCCGAAAGACGGTAAATAGACTTTTATTATATCTACACTCGGTCCCTACTTACACCCCAATCAATTAAGAATAGAAATTTTGTGGCTGAAGTATGCAGATGTCCATGTTAAAATCTGTAAGACCTGGAAAACTTCAGATCCAAAACCAGCAATAAAAATTTTGAAAAAACTGATTAAGTTATTGATTGATTTTGCATTGTTGCAAATCAAAAGTTTAATATTTATTCTTGAAATCCTTAATTCCAAAGTAACAATATTGTTGAAGTAACTCACACTAACTTGTAACTCACACAGGAAGTAAAGCAAATCATGCGAAAGTGTTTACAAAAATAATAATTCATAATTCTAATTATTAAACTGTTAATAAAAACTTTACCGTTTTGCTTATGTTAAAGGTGGATGTTTGGGTTAAAATCGCGAAACGGAACCTCACAGCTATTAATATGGATCGGTGCATTTGCCACGAATTTAAATTTACCTTTAAATAAATATTTATGACCAATTAGAAATAAACAGTCTTGCATATGGTAAAAAGTTATTAAATTCTCCGACCAAATGTTTATATACTGCAATATTTATGTAAGGACAAAGAAATCTAGAAAACCATTTTAGAGTTTAGACACCACCCAAAACCCCAGAAATTCCTACCTGAATATCCAAAGTTTTTTTACGGTCTGTCCGATCCAAAGTATCGTATTTCATATGGCACTAATAAGCAGAGGGACCCTTATACCTTGAAATATCTCATGATGTGAATAACAACAGGAAGGCCGCGGACAAGGTGGTCGCCAGGTTTTTTAAACCCAAAACCATATGTGCTTTTGGTACCTTTTTAGTCCGCTGTTCGTGGAATACCTTAACAGTGTATAAAATAAAAATCAGGTACATTAGGCACATTATTGTGGGATTTTCTAAAGAGAAAAATATCCTAGATTTTCTGCCCAATGAAACGAAAGCCCCTCCCTCCATGAAACCACCTGTATAATCAAAGGAGAACAGGTAAAGAAGATCGATATTGATGGGGCAGGTGCAAATGGCCTCCGATAGCCTCAGACAACCAATAAGAAATGGTTAGTCCTTGTTATTTGCCTGTAAATCTTATTTTCTCGAAAACACTCTGGATATTTGGGTTCAGGAAAAAGGAATGAATGTTTATCATTGATTTATGGGTATTTAAAGGCCGGGTTAGTTCAGGAAGAGGTTAATGTTTATAGAAGTATATGGTTATAAGATAATGAGCAGGTAAAAAAGGTGGGTCTTTGCATAATATGTGGATGCACCTATAACTCACACTCTGGTGTGTAAGTTGCCTGAGAAAATACGACAAAAGTTTCGACCTCCTCAGTGTGTTTATAAAAATCAAGATGATGTTTAGAATATTGCTTTGCAGGTGTCTGAGTTTGTTTATTGTTATTAAGAATTCGTCTGGCAACTGATTTAAGGTCTTGATACGGAAAGATATGATGTATGCTGAGGTGAGACAAACACATGTATATACCGAGAGATCAAAAGAGCGAAATTATATTTACAACGAGGGCACAAGAGTATTTTCCCATCCATAAACAATTGGTATGTGGTTGTAGTCATTTACTCGCTCATAGATGAGAGCACCATTAAAAATCAGATCTGTACCTTGCCGGAATTCTTCCACCTTTATTCTCACGTGGTGTGAGAGAATTTTCCGGGGAGAATACGTAATGTTTATTCGAGAAAAGTCCTGAAATATAATCGCATGTAGTTCGGACCAATAGAGATCTCACCAATAGGTGAATAACGAGAATTCGCACGTAAGACCATAGAACTTTAAGTTTTTATGTCTTTTTAATTACGCCTTTTCCGCACATGCCCTGTGAGAATAAGGACCTAGGTACGTAGTTTCGAAACAAATACAAACTGAACCCTTGACTAACTCTACCTGATCTTAGATTTACGAAAAAAATATTATAAGCAACTATAATCACCTGTTGAGGTGATTTTTCCCAGGATTTTTCCAGATTCTTGAAATAATCGTATTGAGTAATCCCAAAGGAGAGTTTTCAATTAATGGAATATTCAGCTAAAGTGAAATGACCTTAGAAAGGATTTTTCAGGGTCGTTAATCGAGTCAGTTTGAAAAAACTTTTTTATAGCGGTAAATTTACACAATTTCAGGCATGGGGCGAAATGCACGTATACAACACTGACTGACTTTGACGGTATAATTTTCTAAAGTTCTGGGTCAGCAGATTTTAGAATTAATTCGAACTGCGTCTAGGGCGTACCTAATTATCAGAAATTGAAAAACTCCTACTGATTTTAAATACGAATTTTCAGTAAATTTTATAAAATTCGACTCTAAATATAACAAAATAACGAAATTAGTAACAACATTTAGAGAGACTTGAGCTGTGCTAATCTGACGGTACTGGTAATTATTTACGAGCCAATTAAGATGATGGGAATCTCAGTTATTATTACTTGATTTAAAGTACCTACCTAATGATCCACCGATAATACAAGGAACATTCAATTTGTCTAATTAAAGTATGTATTCTAAATTATGCTGATTTATTTATTAAAAATTAAATCTAGCTACGGTGAACAGAATACTGATTTATATCAGATATAATTTGAAATATGCTGATTTATTTATTTAAAATGAAATTTGCAGTCATATAAACTGATTTGTATCATATTTAGTCTAATACTCACTAATACGAGTTATCGGACTTTTACTTAATTTCAAACAATTTTAAACCTTTTTCAAAAGAGCTAAAAATGATAAAAAAAATATATAATTGTTTATAATAATTTCAACGTCAAGTTTAATACTATAGTAATGTGATTTCCCCTGATTTCGCGATAATTTGAAGTGCTATGTACGTGCTTGCTTCATATACAGTTTAATTAAAAAATAAACAAAATCTATTATAGCGATTTAAACAGATTGATTTTACACGCAAATGCCGTAGTTCCTCATGTGATTTTTAAGTTTTATTCAGTCATTCTTCAATTTTAGCGACATGCCAGTCAATATTCACTTGATTTTAAGACAGCTGAATAACATTTATAGCGATTTAAAAATAGTGATTCCATCAAGGATTATATTATGATTTATGCTCTATTTAATTACTAAATGTGAAAAGAAAAAAGCTGGGAAAAAGTGTTTACTGATAGGAAGCAGCGGAGCTGGAATAACTCCAATAAATTACGAAAAAAGTTAATAATAAATTAAACGAATGGCTCAGAAAAATATCGATTCTCTTATTTGTGCTAATTTAACAATATTTTTAGCCTAAAAAACAAAAACTGATTAACCACAAACATCTTTCCACATTTGTAACTGCATTTGCGGGATTGTTGTTGGAAATTCGAAGTAATTTTTTAATTGTATAAACTCTGTTGACCGACGACACCACACCATGTAGTGTTAAACTCAGTGATTAGTGATTTGCTTATAATACATATTTTAAATATTTGTTTTGAGAGGTTTCAACAAATTTTTATTGGAATTTACGACTAATAATTCAGATTAGTTGGTTACACCCACTAACAGTTGCGGGATGTTAGAACTGTGTTCATATATGGATCAATGTGTCAAAAGTAATTTTATAACAAACTTTTCTAAAGCGATTGTCTGTGAAGTAATTCAATGGAGGCGTTAAAACCATTCATGTGCAGATTTTTAAGCTTGTGAAGTAAAAAATAATAGACGACCAACTGCAAATTTTTGGTTTAATTTTATCAGGTGGCGATTAATGTATTTGAACTCCCGGTGAAAATTTACAAAAAGGCTATAAATCCTGCAGCAAGCAGCGAAAATATTAAATTAGTCCAGAATTTGAGATGCGTAAATCGAGTTTGCTGCGCTAAAATTTTTAAATCAGTATTATTTGCATTTGAATTTTGAAAAATGTTGTAAACGGTTTGAGTGAAGATTTTGAGAATTTTAAGTGGTTGAACACTGGTTGCGTTTTATGCACGTGCGGTGGTTTTCGTTGCTTTTGATGGGTAGCGTGTGTTCATACTTTTCGCGAACTTGCGCGCAAAACTCAATTAATCTCATAAATTGTTACTTAAATTCATGCAAAGGCAGAAAGAGATTTTTATCCCATCACTGAAAAATACAATACATTTTTTTCGGAAGTTATAGGTGAAATTGTAACGAAAGTAAAAATAAAGTAAAATACCTTCATCTTGGGGTAAGAGGGTTAGGTAAGCCATCCAGCAGAAATGATCGCAACAAATTAGAAAAAGCCGCGCAAACACAAGAAAAATCACCGGGTGACGTCAGAGGTAGCGTTGCATGCAGCACATTGAGGAGGAACACTACTCACGTTGACAGGTGTTCCAGACATTGGCTAAACTCCAGAGTCGATAGGAATAACTGTCGTAACTAAACATGCTCTCACTTCGCGCGACCATGGTCGAATGAACGCCCGGTGTAGCGCGATTGCACGGGTCCCCCTCAGGACGTGCACTGTGCAATGTTGGTTGTTATCCTGTGATCATCGGCGGCGGCGGCGGCAGGCGTCATCCCCACCTCCGACGCCGGCGACGCTTCTTCTCTCCTTCTCTCTCCCTACCCTTGGGAGAATCGGCGTCTCGGACGCTGCTGCTACCTACACGGGGACTCTCCGAACGAGGAACGGGAACGAGTCCGGTTGCATCACCGACCGCCCCCCGACGCCAATGTGTGGTGAGGAGTGGGATTCACACGCGGTCATCGGTATTCCAACTGTTTTTAAAACTGTATGTGCGCTCTTTTTGGAGGGGCGGCACTCCAATTCGTTCATCTGGCGGCAGGTTGCGATTAATATTGCTCAAATCTAAACATTTACATTTGCGGGTATAGTTTTTAAATTGTTTGTGATCCCACAGAATTGTTTACTTTTCCGTACTTTTTTATGCTCAATTTTATTACCGCTTTTCTCAGGATTGGTTGCGAAACAGTGTTTTTTTTTAGAAGAATTATGGAATTAAGAGGCGGTTCATTAAGATCACCTAAATGAAATTAGTACCAGTCATGGTAAGAAACAAGAGGCAAACCAAAAGATGCACAGACCTATAGCGTCTGTTTAAGGTCCCCCTTCTCCTTCATTTGTTAACATTTCAATTGTCAAAAATTATTATTTTTCTACTTCAATATCAACAACTTGTAAATAACATAGAGACAACTTGTAACGGAAAATCAGCGATTGCAGATAGATGTTTATAACGAAACTTCAAATCGTGCGTAATAATATTACGTCACAGTGTTCAGCTGAGAGCGGCTGCAGCAAAACGAATCTATGGAGATTGGAAAAATTATTAAGACTTTTAAAAGTTTATTTTCAAATGACCTTCCAGTTTTTATTCTCTTGGTGCCTTTGAACTTGGTAAAAGCCGTTGAAAAAGCACTGTACAATGTATCCTACTCGAAAGAAAAAAATCACTAATCCCGCCTACAGCATGTTCGCCTCGCTCATAACATGTGTCTTACTATTCTCCTAATGTATGTACTATTAATTGCAGCAGCATTCACACCTCCCCTTCATTTTTTTAATGTCAATCTATTGAAAATCGTTAGGAAAATACTATCGGGCAAAAATTCTTTTAAAAAATATTACTGGAGCTTCCATTACGTTCTAAATTAAAAAAATCATTTTGAACTTACCCATCAACTCAAATTCAGTACTCAAAAATCTCATCACCACTCACGATGTCATTACTCTAACTTTTTATCGTATTAAATGAAAATGTCTGAGGTCGAACGCAGAAAGCTGGCACCGCACCATACACATGCAGCAATACGATTGGATAAATTCATTATAAGGTATTTATATAAACTCTGACCAATTAGTGTTATCAGTGTATCGACCACCTTTATCCTGGGTGATTCGCCTTCATTATTAGCAATTTAAAAACTTTTAAACAAAGAATTTTCTGTGTCGTTTCTCTGTTCTCTCAATAACTCATATCTGACCACGACAGGAATACTACGAAGAGACCCTCATTTCTGAAGTTACGAATAAACGGTAAATGAATGACTCCAAGATACACTGAATTATCGTATATACATAAAGTTGCCACTTAACGCACAAATATTTATTTAGGTAAAATAATCAACATTTAAGGTCAATGTTAGCCAACAAATTTCACCATCAGGTTTAATAAATGTATTGTCGCTGACAAAAAGTGACAAAAATTTTCCTGAATTCTAAGTTATTCTGCATCAACCTGAACTAACAAGCGACAAGATGGTCTTTGTTATTCCTGGGGACCCATTGAGACCTATACCTTTATTACCCGGAATATCACACAATTGCCTCGACAAATGTTCGCCAAATGTTACAGGGAGGAGTATATAGAAAAAAACTATTTGAAGGGTGCATTTGTACCTAACTTGCCTTTAGTGCTTTTATCGATTCGGGAATAGTTAATACAGGGGAAGCAAGTTTGGTTAGACACTTTTTTATCAACACCTCGTGTAGTAAATTTTTGAATCATTTCGAAGTATATTCGATCGAAACCTATAAGGTTTAAGCTTTCTTGAGCTTTTCGATAAGTTATTGTTATCAGAAGTGCTATTTAACTTTTGGCATAGGCCTGGTAAATACGCCTCCATTTTTATCATGGGACCTGTTTAAATCCTATTCCCTTCCTGGGAGGTGGGTTTCGATTATTGCGAGCTTTTGACACCATCTGTCCCACACAAGGTTGAAATTTAAAGCGGTTTTGTTTTTCTGTACCTATTTTTTCCTCCCTGATGGGACAGACTGTTCAGAATAAATATGGTTTTTAAGACCTGCACAGTTGTGTTTCCAAAGGGGTATTTACATCGTTTGAAAACAACGATTTTCATATAATAAATAAAAGCTCCAATGTAATGAAACCTTATTTAAGCAAATAAAGCTACAAGACCACCTGGTTCTAACCCCGCCAAGGGCGAAGGGTACAATAAAATTCCAAACTTCTTAATATTAAAATATCGAAGGAAATATTTCTATTATTTGATCTTAGCTCAAGAGAATCCCGCTGAAATTTTAATATAACAGCCCGAGGTTACCCATGCTCTTTAAATACATAATATTTTACCGGGCAACAAAGTTTTCCTTGTTAATTTTGGAAATTTAATTAAAGGAGGATCAGTGATTTGCCAGAGAAAGCTTTCTCCAGATTCATATTTTATCATTGATAATCAAAATTGGTTTGTTTTTACAAGTAAACAGTTCGGTCTTGAAGAGTTCTTTCTCAGTTTTGGTAGCAATCAAGGCAAATTGTTTGTAAATATTCTTTGAACCACAAACATTGGAAATAATCTTCAATATTAACTATTGGTATAAATAATGCTTATTCAGGACTAGCAAAAGCAAATCTAAGCCAATTTGAAATAAAGTAATTGTTATAATAAAGCGACTGACGTTTGTGCACACTGACAAGACAAAATCGTATAGCAAGAGTTGTGTCTAAAAACTCATTGAGAAGTTGTGAGATTGAGCCCAAACCGTAGTAGCGTTCCAACGTTACAAAAATCCGGAAAAATGTGCCAGGTACGATATTGGAAAAAATGTGATCTTTCTAAGTCAGCAATGCTATTGAAGGCGAACATAGACATAGTAGGTAGGTACTCCACACAATTTTTAGGTAAAGGAGGACTTCAAATGAAGATGGCCCATAAATTTAAAGCAGAGATGTTTGTGAATTTCCTAGTGCAGACTTTTACAAAGTTACTGAATATTATAGATTTCTCAAAAATTGGAGATTTTAAGCATATGTATCTAAATTTAAAGTTCGTGATTATACAATCAATTGTCCTGGATTTGGAGATGCAGTTTGTTCAAAGTTTTCCATGAAATATATTTCGAATTATGCCAAAATCTAGATCTCATCCGGATTCCCCAATATTGATTGATCCAATGAGATTTCTTTGAAAGTTCTGATCGAAATCACTTTCGAGGATTGCACTGTCGACGTTTTTTTAAGAGACAAGACACCAAAGAATCACAAAAAGGAATAAATGTTCAAATAGGTATTTAAATATTAATTAATAATTCATAAAATTTAAGTAAAACGTTTTTAATTTCAAGTGAATTTGTTGAACCTCTGTAGGATGCTACACGACCACAATTTTAACATTTACAACTTCTGAAATTTCTAATTTGAGAGAAGCAGAAAAACATAGGAACTTGACAGCCGGGATCTGGGAACATATTTTGGATCATCCTATATAACGTATTCCTGATAGTTTTTCCTCAAGTTTGTAAATTTTATTTTAGGTATCTAACTGTGTTTGGATAAATTTTGAGTTCATGTAGAAAAAAAGGAACTGACATAGAAACAAGGTAATAATTTTCTCATCGAGTACGGAAAGTGATACGTTACTGAATGATGTTTGCAGTGATAACAAAAAAATTAAATTAGCGTAGGCAAAGTATGGTTTAATTGAATCAATATCCCGGCATCTACACATTAATCTTCCGAAATTGTTTTGGAAATTCGTTTAATTTTTAGGACATCGGTTCTTCTAGCTGGATTAACAATTTTTAAACGAGTCAAGATGATTTAAGCCGAGGACGTCTAATCCGTTACTTTAATTTCGCGCGACCATTAATTACCAAAGTGTTTTTCCTCCTGACGATTTCTTTAATCAAGTTCGTCCCTCAATCTGAGATGCAAATTTATCATCGGAAAATTAAAATGAATATAGAAAGCAATTAAGTTTTCGATAGACGTTATCGTCGGTTGTTACTGGAGCATGAGTTAACGAGAAAAGAATAAAACCCTCTCGCCTACAGTTTTGTCGCTAAATAATAATTATTCTTGGTGGTGGAGGAATTTAGTTGAAAGCACCTCACACACATATTAATAAAAATAAGTGGGATTCTTCGAAAGACAATAGCCAGAAGCGGTGCAATGAAATTATGCATAATGTCCCAGTGTTCCTGTCGCACTGAATACGAAATTCAAGCACGGTATTTTCATTAAGTGTGAGGTGATGAAGCATTCTGAAAATGGTCAGGGCATGGGGCCATTATTGTGCCATGTCGAGTGCAGTCGACCTAGACGTTTTGCTAACTCAATTTGAGGGCCGAATACTTCACGTAATACGTCCACAAATTCTTCTCGCGTCGAAGAGTTTTCACTTTTTGTCACATGCAATAATGTCTGATATTCGAGAAATATATCTTTGCCCAATTTACCGCCAAGTATGCAGCACAACTCATTTAGTTGGATCTGTTCCCAATTTTCTAATTTCAAAGTAAGATCGCGACGACGGTCCTGGGCAAAAAGACAACGAATTAGAAAAGCAAGGAAGAAGGAAGTGCACCGCACAAGAACGGTAAAAAGTGGCACCGAGGCGACTCTGCCACACAAATACGTAAATTGAAGTTGTAAAACTCTCAAGAATGAAAATCTCTAATTTATCGTTGGTTAAAGCGTTATAAATTACGCGGTACGTATACAATAATTCTTAGCAAACATATATTACTTAGTTCTTTTGGAGCCCCATTATTCGGGGCGCCGTGCTGCGGTCTTTGGAAAGAAAAATTGGCACAGCTAAATTTTATAGCTTTATTTGCGATCACACCAAAGAAACCCTCTCTTCTTATCTTGGACCATCTAATCTGGGTCATGTAGCCAATAAAGCAAACTTTCCAATGCAAAGGAGATTGTCGATCTTTCACATCCGCTTCAATTTTGACAAAGAAAAAATACGGTTCCCAGTGCCACAATCTCGAGGTGAGTTTTCCATCAAATTAGACTGTATAATGGTTGAACACAATTAAATTAAAAGGTCCACGGGGCGGCATGAATGGCGGATTCTCAGTCGGCGGCGGCCAAATCTGCATTCAGCTCATTACACAGGTAAATTAAACCCGACTGAGCTTAGGGCCTTGCCAATTACCTGGGGAGGTTTATTTCACCCCCGAACGTGCTTGGTAATTACGACACATTGGTGGGGCTAAAGACAAATTTTCTTGTAGCCACAATAGCGAATTTGATCGAATTCCGAATTAACAATAAAAGCGGAAATGTAAAAGGGAAGTAAGAGAAGTGAGAGAAAGTTTCTTCACTCTTCATTCTCTGATAAATTGCATTCCACATTCAAGAAGCTCTCTCTATATTACCGATTATCTATGTAAAATGTATAATAATTTGACATTACCGGACTTTTCAATGCTAATACACGTTCTATACTTCGATGGTTTCTTGCAAATTTTTATGTAGTTTCAATAATCCAGCCGGTAGGTTTTCGTCACAGAAATTGACTACTTGCAGAGTAAGGATAGCTTCATATTGTTGGTCCGTGATTCTTCTATGTAAAAGGAGCTCTAATGTCTAGAATGTCTCAAAAACAGCCTTTTTTAACCAGTATTCCTATATACACCGTCATATGGTGAGCCCGGAAAAAGCGGAAAAAGGCTCTTTTAGTTCGACTACAGGAGTATTAGGACGAACATATTGGAAGGGCTTTCAATTCACCCATAATGGCGATTCAGCCTGTAGTGATTCACAACGTAGCAGAATAGTCCTCATGCGGAGGCGGTCAACAATGAGGAGAGATTGGCCTCCACCTAAGCTACGGAACGGAGCTCCCCTTGAAAATGTAGTCCCCCCAATACATAGTAGAATATATCTAGATTTAAAGGAATTCGGTATCTTAGAACCGAGCCAAAACAACGGCTGTCTATCAAAATATAAAAACAAGCGGATCTGAAAACTCAACCTTTCCAGCGTATATAAGTTCTCTTACCTTAAAATATTACTTCCACTCGATAGCTGTAAAGAGATTTAGTAGCAACAAAGCAACCGCTAAAGTTAAGCTAGAATGTCAATAAATCATCACTCTATAACGATAGAAAGGGAAAGGAAAGCTTTACGACAGCCTTTGTTACCTTCAAAAATACCTATTGTGAGCTTGTTTGGATGATGAGGGAAGAAAAGCACGTGGAAAATCTGTGGCAAGGGGCTTTAAAGCCACGGGCCTCCACCAATAATCTATGAATGCTCCCTTGGAAATATCATATTGTGCAATGGCTTGTGCAAGTGTCGTACGTCTGAGTTACTACAGGCATATTAGATATTAGACAATAGAGAAGTATCTAAGGGAAGTGTATCTGGTGTGCGAATTTTGTACTGAGGATCCAGGGACCAGCCTATAGCTTTGGGGGTCTGGAAACTTTCCCAAAATAGTTTATTGTTTAGTGCTATTACGACACATTTCGTCAGTTTCGGCTGCCTCTTCAGTGAAGCCCTACTACGACACTTCGGCGACAATAGGATAAGTATTACTTAAGTAAAAAAATCTATAGGTAGTTTTGGGTAATTTAGATCCTCAATGATTAAGCTCGATATACTCTCCTCTATCCGAGATTTCCGGGAAGGAACAACAAAACAAATAAAATTTTATTAAGGTAGTTAATTCCCAAATCACGAAACCGGAGCAAGCCAATCGGAGCCTCAATGTTCGTGTAAGGATGTTTTAAGGGATGATGAGGGCCTATTAATCGACTCCCAGTTTGATTTCGGGCAAATTCGGAGCTTCCTGCTTTAGCTCGAGTCGATTCCGGTGCCGAGCAAATGTAGGAATTATGTATTCGATAGAGTTTTTTTAAATTTGCTTGTTTTGCCCCATGAGGGGATGTTTTTCTGCATATTAAATCGACATGAGGCAACAATTTGCACACAAAGTAGCAACCAAAAAATAAGTCTGCATGGGATTACGGGCGACTGCCAAGCCAGTTAAGCAAATTTATGTATTTTCTATTTTGAAATGCTGCTATAAGATGAAGCAATAAAATCACCGCAAACATATTATGAAACGTGCTTGTGAAGTCGCACGTCCTGCGTTTATTACTGAACATAATATCGATATTCATTACCACAGAACTCAACCCTAAATTGCAAAATTCCAGAGTTACGGAAGCGTCGGAATCGACAATTTTAAAACCGATATCAGCAGAATTTATCCCCCCAGGTGAACGTAACGACAAGAGGGATTCATTAACGACATGCGGGCAGTTACTAGGGAGGGACAGCATTATCGACTCATTTTCCCACACTGAAATCGACTTCAATCGAGAAAATAAAAGCTCAGCTACAACATTGTCAATTTAGCATGCAATGGGGTGCGTAAAGTCACCCCACAAAATCCCTTTCACGGGGATTCACAATGAAAGTGACCTTGTTTCATAGTAACGTGGGTGCACGAATGATTCATCACCCCCAATTTTTGTCGATATCGATATTTATCGCTCATTTTTTGGATTGGAATGCTGCTTAACTTAATCGGCTACATTTTATTATTCCCCGATTGATTCCGGGCAACAGGTTTCAATGTTTCGACCGGATCGGTTTTGAAAAATATCCGGAGTTCCGCGGTGTGTAACAGATTGTGAACTCTCGCTTTTCGCCATTCACATATTTGTTCAATGAGCTGAATTCGGCGAGAAATTTCAAATTAAAAACCATCGTCTGTTTGCGGGAATTAACGACTTATTGATAGTTTAAGTTATTGGCCAATTGAACTGAATTTTTGATGTACATGGGAAATTTTATGAGTTAGAAAATACGACAAGAACGTGGTTGATAGATGATCAAGTAAATAACTCTTTAGTGTGGAACTAAATGCGAATAAACCTTTTAAGACAATGAGGAGGTACAGCAGATGCCAGAACTGAGCAGAGTGCATTAGATCTGGATAATGCTGGACGAGGTCCCTTTACCTATACTTTTCTGTCTAAATCGGCCCTAAAGCATGCAGAGTAATTACAGAGCAAAATTAGAGCGAAATAATACCGTCGTTTCACACACACTTAAAATAAACTGTTAACTGGATGTCGACTAAGAACGACACTTAGAGGCGGTTTGACGACACTGCGGCACTCAAGTGACGTCATGTAAGCACCTTAACACACACGTATCAGCTTTTGCACGTGCCTAGTTGGCAAATATCGCTGAAGCCCACATTTAAGGGGCTGGGATTGCTAAATTAAACAAATTAAGTACTGAGGGATGGGAATTAAGCTGGTTTATTACTATTTGATTGCCTAATGTTCTCATTTAGTATATGCGGCCAAAAATTGTGTTAAAATCATGTACTTTAATGGAAGTGAATAATTGACCGCTTAAGTGGAGGCAAAGTTGCAGGCAGAAATAATTACCTCTAGGAAAGCACTCCAGACAGGGTAATGCTGATATAGTAAAACTCAGCTTAAAGGTGTAATATCGCAGCATTTAAGGTAGCTATATAGCGACGGGAAGTTTATAGCGGAGTTTACTTAATTTAGCGGTGATTTCAGCCGCAATTACAAGGCACTAATTAGTTCTGACGCAAAGGCATTAAGGGCCAAATCGATAGGTTTAGTTGAAAAATTTTAGGCACAGGGGAAAAGTTAACCGCCCAAATTACGGGAATCGTTTTTTCCCACCCGGTGCCCGGCAAACCCATATTTTTGCGTCACTTTTTAATGCCCAACATCCTGTCCTAATTAAAACATTTATTTAGAGGTTAAGTCCCCAAAAGTAAGCCGCACTCGTCGCAAGCCTGGCAACCGTTCCATCACTGCCCGTTCGGTCCAGGTCTTCCATTTAGTCCATTTCCAAACCTACAGGGGCGGATGTCCAAGAGTTTTTTTGTTTTATTTGGTGATCATAATATATCACGCTATGACTCTCAAAGGTTTATTCTCGAATTCGAACTTGAATTGAAATGAAAAATGAAAATCTTTGTGGTAATTCAATGCGCGAATATTTCAAAAAAGAACAATGATATTAAAGAGACAAAACGAAACTATAAATTGATATATCTCAATGTCGATGTTTAAGTTGAAAGTATCGAATAGACTCGGTTTAGTTTCTGGGTGAGTGTGCTCTGGTATCGATGGGGACGCCACTGGATCGGTTAGGGATCATACTGCCTTAATGCACTGTTACCCACAAGGTAAATAATTATTTGCACGCACTGAAAACTCGGAAAACCCTGTAAGTGATGTAGCTGAATAAAAGTTTGCACAGAGATTTATTCTCTCGTGATTTAGGCCTTTTTTCCGAAGAGCCCTTTTTGGACAATGTCCATTTAGATGTGTATGTGTAATATCTGCGCAAACTGTTTCAAAACTAACTCTGTTGAGGCAGCTCTTTTGAAGCTCAAAAATTACATACAAGGCAAGAAAACCTTATAGAAATGATCGAAATGAGTAAATCCCCGATGGTTATCTGAATTATCTCTACAGCATAATTTGAGACAAAATGAAAATATTCACTATTTTTTACTCACTTCTTAATGTAAGTTATTCACTTTAAGTATAAAAATAAGTTCGAAGGAACGAACGTTTAATCTACCACATGAAGTAACTTAACCAATTTGTCTATAGTGAATCTGGTCACTTTTATAGATTTCGGAAAAGTGAATTTCATTAGGCTCTTTAAGCTCAAGATTCGTCAATTTAAGTAGTCTCCCCAAGCACAATATCTTGACGTCTTAATATATTATCCAAGGGAAAGTATCCCTGGATAGCCCTTTAAAAGAAAATCCGTCAGCACCTTCCAGTGAAATAGTTCCAGGGCGGGTTCAATACCATCAAGCCCCCATAATATTCAGTTTTAACGTTGTAGACGCTTAAATTGAACCTTGCATTATGGAAATTTTGCGATTCCCAAAAGGCACACATGGATTTTGTTTAATGGGTGTAATTATAAAAGAAAACCTACACGGGATTTGATAAATGGGAATTCAATCAATTATTGCAAAATTGGAGGAAGTATCCTGAATTGATTAAAAGGAAAATGTACGAAAAAAAAGGTAAAAAAATCCTGAAAGTTTATTTGAATACCCACGGATGTTGTTTTGATGCAATATTTTCCAATGCACTTTATGTACTTACTTTGGATAGATTTGGCTCTAAGCGCGAGACAAAGACGAAGTAAACTGTCCCGTATTCCATCAGAAAAAAGAAGAAAATGCATCTTCTTAAACTTTTGGCAAATTTTAGAACAAAGCGTCGACGTCGGACAAAAATAGACGACCAAGATTACTCAAGCAGAAATTTTCCGTCTTTAATTAGTGCTAATTAAATTTCTGTTATTATGTAACACAATTTTTTCTCGTTTCCCGTCCGCTGCAAACACCGGACGGTGGCGCTTTTTCCATTTTTATTTCCAGAAAAGGTAATTAAATAAAAGGATGGGGAATTTGTTAATTAAAACTTTAAAAATTAGTGCTTGAGTAGTACAAATCGGTTGTTTTCGTTTTGTTAATGGAAAACGTTAAGTTTGATGTTCAACGGGAAAATGAGGCCTTGCAAGGGGAGTCATTTGAGAAATGATCTCTTGCCTCTGTCTCTTTAAGACTGCGTTGCCTAATTACCAAAAAGTGAATTGAAAATTATTGATACGTAACATCAGGAAAAATTACAAGTAAGAGTAAACGTCGGCGATCTAATATAGTTGTTTAGCGAACTTCAGCAAGCTCCATACTTCACAAACTTTCTAACTGGTAACATATTTATGTTTCTTTATCGAGTTTATCGTCTTTTACATAACTTCCGTGCGAAAATAAATCACATGGCGACACTTTTCGTGTCAAACATACGTATATTAGAGAGATTTACTGAGATAACTTTTCTATTTGCGAATTTATATTAAGTTTTTTATTTATTAAATATTTTGGATTTCTTTTAGCAGAGATCTGTGGAATCTTCAAAGGGTGATTTAAAATATCTTTAAAATTTTGGGTAGCATAGTCCCGAAGATGGGAATTTGATATTAAGATTCATTAAGACTTTTACTAAAGTTTGTATTTTGAATAGAAATTTTCTATGCTGAAATTGCAAAAGTTCAACGAAACATAAATTTGATGGAATAGAAAATTTATTTTCTGCAAGAAATGGTTTTAGTTCTAAATAAATTTAGTAAGAAAAGTTTTTTACGTGCTAAAAATTTTAAACTAATTTTAAAAATGGATAAATTTTTTTATCCATTCATTCCAGTCAAAATGAGACATTGACTCACATTTTAAAAATGTCTTCAATTATCTACTTTATATTGTGATTAATTCTTTATTTATTCCATTTTTTAATTTTATTTTCATTTTGTCATTTAAGCGGCATTAGTGCTACGTCAATGAGTTTATTTAATATTTTATGTCTCTTATTTATAATTGTACAAAGATTAATAGAAACATTTCAGTTTCAGAAGCATAAATATTGAACCTGTCTGATTGAGCCGATATTTCAAAAGTGATTTTTGTTTATGTTTCAATTTTTGAAAAATTATGTATAATCCTAGCGAATCTGTACTATGTGCACTTGATATGCTCTTAAGCTGACAATCTTTGGATTAAATTTTCAATATTTTGTCCTTGAGAAACTTAGACGTCCACAGATTAAGAAAAAAAATTCAAAAGCATTTTCAATTATTGCACTTTATCGTTGTGCTCCATATATCAGTACCCCTTTTCTATGCATACAGACAGACCATGTTTCATTAGGCCAGAACGCTGATTTTGCATCTAATCCTCCCAGTATTTTCACCTTTTTATTGGAAGTTGATTAATTAAAAACGTCAACGAAATGAGGCTTTAAAATAAAAATGGTTTTTCCCGGTTTGCGTTAAAGAGAGATTCTGACATTTTAGCCCAAAAATGTTTCCCCGTAGAGGTACCTCGACGCAACCTGCAAAATAGGTATAAAAGTTCAGTTTTAGCGGCATGTTTACTATTTTAATCCCGATTAAAACTTTCAAAACGTGAAAGCCTCGAAAAAGTTCCGCTTAGTTAGTGACACAGTCCGACGTTGTTGGGCTTTTAAACTTTTCCCGACCACAAGAAATTAGTCCTTTATATGTTAAAGGATAATTTAATTTGTCCTGGTGCTCGTTCATCATGCTCCGTTAAAAACTCCGGCCAGGGCTGCGTTATTTATTGTGGAACAGCCTTAAATAGGGTACACCGGTAATATATCCACGTCCAGTGCTAGCTAGTCCTCTCCAAAAACTTTTAATGCTAAAATCAACATTACTACAGCGTGCCGTTCTAAAAATAAGAATTAGGCAACACACCTATTCGTAACTGACCAGGCAATAAAGAATAATTTAATTTTGTTTAAAACAGTCTGGCATTTATTTACAGCTAGAGTTACAACGTATAGTAAACCCCAAAAACTAATTCGTTTTTTCTTCACGGCTATTAGCTATAAATACTTCATTGAACTTGTTAGAAATTGTTTACTTTTAAAGCTGCCTAAGTGCCTGTAGTTTTTGTGGATTTTAAGTAACTGGTAGAGCATATGAATCATAAACAAAATTAGCATTAACAAAGAGTGTGTGCCTTGGGCTAAGTGGAAAGGCTGCTCGACTTCAATGTGTCACATTTTTTTGCCAAAACGGCCCTGGATAAAAGCAAAGGCAATCCGAATCTCTCCGCAAAAGATAATCAGCCACATTTGCATCTGAAATACCTCAAACTGAGTGAATCCTGGATCCCATTTACTTAAGCGGACCGCGCCACGAAATAAGAGTTACGAGGACAGAAAGGTTGAATAAAGTTTACTCATTTGTATTAAATTAAATTGGCTGAATAACCACGAACGTTGTAAGTAAAACCTACACTCCTCAGTATTGTTATTAGGGTTAGGGGACCGGCAACATCTCAAAAGACAATGAGAGTTTTTTGCCAATGTCGAACTGCTAATGTTCCCATCAACCTATTAAGGTCCCCTCCACAATGAGTCCTGAGTGCATTATTATGAATAAAACTTCGTTCGCATAACAACGTTCTCTGACAATATTTGAGCAGTTAACGGGGTCGTTTTGAAATTAACCGAGGGTTACATTTTAATTATTATTACCATTCAGGGATTGCTGAACAATAGTTTTTCCACTCTATCCAGACACTCTGTGCAGTATCTGCTAAAGCAATTACGGGCGATGAAAAACAGGAGCCAAATTGTTCTGGATTGTGTACACACGAAAAGGTAATGGGAAGGTCGGAGCAGGAAAGAGCACCGGGATCAGCAAACAAGGGATCACGTCTAATCGATGCCGTAATCCATCACACAGGTCGGCTTACGTTCCGTTGCCCTTGTCCACCTCTTGTTCTTTTCGAGAAAGATTAAGTCTATAAAAAGTAATTTTGTTGGGGGTAAATTAAATATACCCATCGGAGTGGGTAGAAGCCAGGACTCTTTGCTTATTGAGAATGATTATGTACGTTCTATGACCGAATAGAGTAAATATGCTTGCTAAACCTCAGAATCTCTTCTGAAATATCAATAGAATCAATCAACATCCACATATGAATTTGGTTAAGAAAATCTCGTCGAAACACGTTTGATAAAAGAACTGTTAAACTTTCACCGTTCCTTAAAATTTCAGTAGAATTGTGAAATGGATCCATTCTCCTAAAATATCAGCAGAACAAATCAACGTCGACTCAGGAATCTTTATCGAAATCATTTGGCAGAAAACACTTATCGTTCAACGAAACAAATTGTTCTTCAAGACCATTTCTCAAATTAATTGCGACTCTTTGAACAATCTCCTGAAATAGTAATAAAATTTTAGCAGAAATTTGCTGTATTGTAATAATAACACATATTTCAACTATATAAATTTTATGAAATTTCAATAGAAGAAAAGTTTGTCGTTGGAGGAAAAGCCAACTGATATATGAATATCCTCAAATATAAGTAGAATAACTCAACAAAGATATTCTAATTTGACTAAGCAATACTCACTAAATATTTCGAGAATCAATTGCAGTTTTTTATTTTAACCAACGACAAATTCCTTGCAAACTTGACTTTCAGTAGAATTGACGAAAAGGACAGATGGAGGAGCGCTTAAGTGATCTTGGAACGATTTTCAGAAATATCGGTAGAATGGTGACATATATTTCGCCTAGTTTGGCATCATTGAACCGTTGACGACTGTCAAACCGATATCGATACAGACTGAATAACGGTTGAGATACAGACTCGGTATCGGTTTTTATATTGTTGTCAATTACGATTCAATCCGATCAACACGACTAAATGAAATTTTTCTTAACCCAGAAGGCACTGAGATTTTTTTTGGGAATATAAAGGTCTGTCAATTATTTTAGAAGAAACGGACTTTTAGAGGTTTTTTCGTTCGTGCAAATCGGCTAAGCCGTTTCCGAAATACGAGGTCTCAAAAATTACTCTAAAAATATACTGTTTAGATTATTTTTGTGAGCAGTGTTCTGATAAATTCGATTAAATTAAAGTTCTCCACGTTTTTGCTCGTATTTGCGAAAAACATCCTTTGACGATTCTCTTGTTGAGGATTTCTATCTTTTCTTTCCAATTGCTTCCTCTTCATAAATTTCCTGTTACTTCGTAGTAACCGTTGTCGCTGATACTTTTGGATGCCGGATTATTTGATCAAGACCAAGGAACTCCAGATGGATTGAACACACCCGCTAGTTCCTATTTAATTAGGCGATAATCCTGGGCAATTGGTGTATTTTGCTTTAAAAATTCACGGGTAAATATTATATTAAAAACAAGAACAAAGAGAATGAAGCTTCCTAAGGAGATTAAACTTAAGACCGTTGTTTTATATCCGCCATAAACACAGGACGACTTTGACGAGTAGACGGCCATTTTGATAACAAATCGGCCCACCTTACGTCGTAGCAAAGACAAAAGGAAAAAAGTACGGCATCATCAATCATCGTAAAGTCTGGTAAATACCGGCGGTTCCGGTCTTGTAGTCCCGTATAAGACCGTAACAAATAGCTAATGAAAATGTTGGCGAAGAGAGCCCCCGAGAGCAGGACATACGAGCAGCCGCCACGGTGGGGCCCCCGACAAAGTCGCAGTCGTTGAAATCGGGACACGAGAGAAACTAAACGGAATTGCCAATGTCAACGGTGAGAAATGACGGAAATCTACGAAGGAAAACACCACATAATGCGCCAGGCAGGTAGAGGATGCTCCGTCAACTTGGAGAATTGCAGCCATTTGTTTTCATCCGAAGTAAAGAGGCGAATCAGTACGGATGCTTCCAGGAAAATGAAGACGTATGGTGCATTGTTCAGATGCTAAGTGGTCGCCCTTTCTCCTATCGGTTATCTCCACTTACCAGACCCTGGGCCCTGACCTAAAAATATATATTTTACATATAAAAACAATTCCAATTTAACAAGGAACATTAAGCAGATCTACGAAACGCTTTAACAAGTAGAACATCGCCTATTATGCGGATTATTCGATTTCCATATTGGGCTTACAAAACGCACTTAGGTCAATCGTTTTCGCATCTGGCAGCCATTAAAACTCAGCACAGATTCACACTTGAGAGGTGACAATTAAGACTTATTTATTTCCTCATCATGACGTCAAGAAGTGAAGTCACCTCTCCATAATAATCATCCAATTTTGACTCTCCTAACTGGACTTGATTACGGGACGAGATAACAAAATTAAAATTACATCCTTCAAAAACTGAGTGTGTAACAATAATTACGAAACTGAACCCTCCTCTCTCACTTTGGACCAGGCGCAAATTTCCTATACCCAATGATATAGTACAGGCGTTTTAAGTTTTCAATTAACGTAATGAAAATGGAAGTTGATCTAATTAACGCCCAAGAGTCCAAGAGTGTCGTAAATTACGCCGTTGGCCAGTTAGGGTGTGACTTTTTAACCATAGATATATCGCAGTCAATATTAAGCGGGTTGAAGGATACAAATTAATTAAAGTGTTTAGATCCAGTAAAAATTGGATCCTATAGAATTATGAATATGAGTTGGATGGTAACATTGATTTGTCCTCCTGGAAGGTGCAAACAGTGATCAGTATTTGGGACAGTTCTAATAGGAATTCTTATGATGACGCTTAAAATTTTATCAACACCGTAAAGATGTCGCAAAAATTCTTTTTTAAGCTTCATCTTCGCACCGTGAATTCATTGAATTATTGCTTGTTTTATTTTGTTTAAGAGTAATACCTCACACACTGTGTACAAATGTAAAGCATGGGTAAGTTTTCAAGTACGTTCCGGATAGTTCTAGAATTCTCCATATAAAAGACTATTGACCATTTGTTTTTTTTTGTCTTTGTGGCAAAAACATTTAGATCTATGCTTAAACAATTATTTACAGAATGCAAAGAAAAAAAGAAGAAACCTACATTTGGAAATACTTCAATAGAGTGAAAGAAGGAAAAAGGAAGCAGCATCGTCATGTTTCCTTTAAGAGGGGGTGAGTTTAATATGACTCTGTTTTGTGTTTCTCTTGAACCTTCAAACGTGTTATAATAATTTTTCTACTTTCAGAGCATAGAAGAAACTATTATTCTGTCGTTTGTTTTAAAGAAGTTGGTGTTGAGCCGCACAAGGTTCTTACAACCTTTGCGATTCAGATTTGAGTGACAATAAGACCAAAAACTGATCGAAGCATAAGGAGGAAGTTTTAAAAAAAAGCTCGAAACTGGAGAACGGACTAAAAGGAAAAAGGCATAGACGGCCGTGAAACCGGGCAGTGCAGTGCGTGCTGCGTCGAAAATGAATAGTAACTAGAATATCTCTTCTTAATGGCTGTGGAATGACAGTTTTTGTCGACAGAATTCCAAACAGATCATAATTCTAGAAAGTTTATTTGCGGTAAGTGTTTGGTCGTTGTACCTAATTCAATCTCGCTTAATTTTATTTTTTGTGTTGGTGACTACTCTAAGTGGTTTCTGTTACTGTTTATATGGCTTTCCTCAATAATACATATACACATTGTATATTATTTCGCTTAGCGTATCGTTTCCATGGACCGACCGATGAGCTATACGCTCGCAAAAAAGGGTGTAAAGTTATTGGAATGTTTGAACACCATTATATCGTTGTTATCATTAGTTCTATGACTCGTACCCGACATCGATTATTAGATGATTCAACCAGGTGATACCACAACGAACAAGATATTCAAAAATTAAATTCAAAGCTCTTGTGTTTCAAATGTCAACTGTGTCCGCCTCTGGTTTGAACCGAAATTATTTGTCCATTTTGACTTTTTCGCCAGCAACTCTAACGGTTTTCAAGATTTTTCTAAAAGTACAAAATACATTATCCATAAACGTGCTATTAATAAAATTGCGAATTCCGGACGATTTAGTGATGAAAAAATATTGTACCTGTAGGATCGCGATGTAGGAAATGACGCTTACGGCTATTGTTTATACGACAATTAAATTTATTAGATCACATGTATCATTCAACCCTCCAAGTTGTTAAGTTTTAACATACTGAGACAAAAGAGGTTGGTGATAACTTTATCTTTATTATATACGTATATGAATTATGAACATGATGTATGAAATTCTAAATTAGTATTGTTCTCGAAAAAATCTCTGACTTATTTTACCATCAAAGTCTTATGCAACAGGAAGTATATTTTTTATTATATTGGAATATATTTGAATAATGAAACTACTGCCTTAAATTAGCTACTTTACCCCCCTTTTACTAAATCTGGAAATGTCGCAAATCGTTTTCAACGCCAATCAGCTGTACTTTTACAAAAGACAGGTAGTACTGATACCACTTTGTACATGATTTAGTCGAACGTTAGCGCGGCGCTGAACAAGATGTTAATAATGCACTCTGCACCAATAATCGGGATAATCAGATCCTTTTTCTTTCTAAAGATTCTCGAGGTACGCCATAAATATGTAATTGATGAATGAAAGTGGGCAGCGTTTAACTGTCATTTTATGAGTGAAAGTAGGCGTTCTTGGCGTGATTCTAACTCACCCTTTTGGTACTTAGGGGTGAGTTTGACTAATGTGGTTCTTCTCCTGTGGTTTACAGTTAACTTTTGTCACGTCAATGACGACGACGTGATTGGAATTTTAGTTGAAAGTCGAAATTATTTGCAGTTTTGGCTCTTCTGACGAGTATTTAGTACCATCATGGGACGTGGCCGAAAAATGATATCGCAATTTGATCTCTTTCGAAGATTTAAATTTTTTTTGTATTTCAGATCTCAACTGTGTATGCCTCTTCTTCGCGTCGAAATTAATTCGAAACTCGAACTGTTTTGAGCATTTTTTTCAGGAATTAATATTGAATTTTTTCAGGAATATAATATTGACTTTTCTTAAAAATTACTATTGAATGTTTTTCAGGAACTAATATTTAATTTTTTTTCTGGAAGTAAAATTGATTTTCTTTTCAGGAATTAATATTGATTTCTTCTCAGGAATGAATGTTGAATTTTTTTGCGTTTCAGGTTTCAAGTATGTAAAGCTTTTGCTTCCAGTCAAAATTAATTCGAAATCAAACTATTTTGAATTTTTTTTTGCACTTCAGATCTCAATTGTGGGTTCCACGTTCCAAGTCTAAAACGTATCTGTGATTCACATTGTAATTAGGATATCTAGCAGTAAAAACTTTGACTGTTCTTCTTGCCTATCTTTCTTGCTCCCCATGAATAAAAATAATTTTAGTTCGTTTTATACATGAAATATTGCAATACATTTTAACTGATTTTAGTATTTATTAACATCGACCAGTAGCACAGGTTAAGTAAATAATAATTTATTTTTATAATAGGTACCAAAATGTAGAGAATGAAAATCCCTTTAAAACAATGTATCAGTTAACCCCATTTGCTATTTAAAATATTTGTGGTGGTGACTCTGCGCGGGAGGGAAAGAGACCCAGTGAATTTTACATAAAAATTGTTTCCCCTCGATGACAAAATCGACGTGTTCTGGCGACTTTTTAAAAATCTATCCCAATTCGAGATAATAGGGGTGGGAAGTTTTCAAACTGACCCCCTGTACGGATCATACGTATTAGTGTAATATATAGCGTATAAGTGAAGCTAAGTGACATATTCTTGCCCAATTCAGGTTTTTTCCTTCAGGATCATGGCCAAGTTAAATTAAACCAGAGAAGAAACAACACTTAATATCTCGAGGGATAACGAGCGGCTCATACTTTATCTTGAATACAAATTATGTACTAAAAGGTGCTGGTCCATTAATTTAACAAAAAAGTTAGAATGTTAACAGCACTTTAAAGCCCCTGGCGCAGTTTTATGAGCCGAGCTAAAAATCCTCGTCGGTTTTTTAAGGGCCCGCAGCAGGTTAAATCCATGTAAGTGTCATAAATATAAAGGAGTTATCTCAATTTACACTCTTAATCAGCTTAAGAAAAGTGGCCGCTTTAAAATGCGAGAGGTAGATTACTGCTGGGATCATAACTTGGTTCATATATCTTGTTTAGTTGGTCGCAGAATCGTGCCAGATTATTCCAGGGGTAATCCGTGAGGCAACCCAAAAAGATATTTCAGTAAATACTCGTTTAATTGCGAGAGTGAGTAGATACTAATTGAATCAACGTTTCAACAGACCATTGCACTTTCGTTTTAATAGTATGACAATCCTAACGCACCCTCTCTATCAATCATAAAAATTTCCCCTTTGCAATTCCGTTATCCGGATGTCCACCCTCCCTAAACTTACGTACGTAAGTAGCACATACATTACATTCCCCTCCCCCGTTCCTGCTCACAGTAAAGCCAAAAGGGCTCTATTTATTGAAGCACCGAGACGTAACAATGTTGCGGGCCCGGCCAAGCTACAAATTAAACGGCCCAAGGAATTTGGGTCCGGCGTAATTTCCTTATGTGCCGGACTTCAGTGTGGCAAAGTCTAACCCCCGGTAAATTCTTAGAGGTGTTTCCACCCCTCGGTCTTATATGTTCCATAGCCCTCGAGAAGATGCAGATTAATGTGCACTCATCCGGTTAAGAAATTGCTGCGTCTTGCGAATTTCATGTATACATGGGGCACCATAACACATCATTTAAGATCTATTACGTCGTTTGAGTTGGATTGAAAGTAGTCGAGTCAATTTGCCCGTCGAAGAGATTAAGGGGATGTAAATCAAACGTGGGGCAGAAAGACAATGTTGAGGAGACGCGAACAAGGAGATAACCCCGGGAATTGAAATGGAACATTTAAAATAGAGCTAAAATTAAATGGAGCATGTGATAATGTCACCATAACTCATATTTCCTGGTTTTTATGCGCGTTTCACGGGCCCGGGCGCAGCGGGCATCCACTTTGCGCCCTTCACGACTTCTGTCGTCGTAAAAGCGAATTTTGCAACAAGGTTGGAAATTATTCCATACGATTGTCATAAAACTCCGCAAAAAATGTGCCAAATAAAATTTGGCTTTGCATCCAAATGGGACGCACCCCATCGCTCTATATTGCTGAATGTTTTGGATTTACTGCGACGTATCGTCCTCCAATACAAATCTTATTTATTGGAACATATAAGGCATCGGGTCTTGGTGGCAGAATCCCGGCAATGCTGCAGGAAAGTCTGGACTCTATGCTATGTCCCTAAGACATGAAGATCGGCCAGAAGAAGCGACTACAGCAGAGCTAAGGCCTCCCAACCAATGAGTTTGACATCTCTTGGACGCTGGAAACAATTGTTGATGATATCTAACAGAAGAAACACTGGAGCGACCGATTGTCATTAAAGATCAACATGTATACAAAGAGGAAAAGTGGAGAGAAACGGGTCTCCATTCAGCTGTGAACAAAATAAAGAAGGTTCATTTAGACAAACAGGTGGTGCTAGTGTTCTTCTTTGATATAAAAGAACCAATCGATAAGAGAAGGACCGACCTTCGATAAGCCAAGGAAACTTGCCCCTATGGCCTGGGCACCCTATTTGGGTCAAATTGGCACTTCGGGAATGCAAAGTTACCGCATATCTTGGAAATTACCAGAAGAAAATTAGGGTCAAGGATCGTTTTTCACGGGAGAGCAGTTTATCACCGTGTTTGTAATGGAACCTTTGGGGAACTTTTTTCTGGAAAAAATTAAACATTTTTAAAATTTCAAATTTCTTGGAAGCACGAGTTTTCAGAGTTTCAAAAACGTTTTGGAAAAACTACAACCTGATGTTAAGATTGGGAGCCCTTCATAAATACGTAGAAGGAAAAATCTAAACATTCTCTAAAGTGAAAACATAAATATGTTATAGTTTTTAGTTAATAGCAATATAATTTTAAAACATCTGTATTGCAAAAAAGAGAGCAAGGTACGAAAAAGACAATTTAACTCGTGTAAACAGGATCTCTTTTCCTTAACTGAAAGGGAAAAGGTGAAATTTTCAAGATTCCTGACTTACATATCCTATACTAAGACTTTTAAGAATTGAAACTAACCTGAACTAACCATCCAATCGTATTTATCTGGAAATATAATTTTTTCCTCAGATTCTACAGCTGAAGAACTAGTGAACTGAACGTTTCATAGTTCATTAATTAAAAAGATAACTAACCTGACCCAATAGCAATATCATCAAAACTTTTCCAAATCGCCCTTTTCCAGACGAAAATAAAAATAGCACTTTCAGACTGTATTCCTCGCGCTGTCAATAAAGTTTCGGCGCGGTCAGTGTAGGTCCAACGTTAATAAAACCCCCAGGAAAGTTTTTACATGAAAGCCAACTTGAATACATAAATTGAGCAGATGCAATATCAATATTTCCTTTGGTCGCGCCAGATATTACTCCAACGGCATATTGAATGGAATACTTTTCCGGATTATCTGGTTGTGTGTGGCCAGATGCACCGACCCATTATATTTCTAGACAGTTTACGAATTCCAACGGTTTTCTAAAGTAGAAACGCTTACAAGGGCGGTTCGATTCGCTTTTTTATATTCAGCATCCAGTATTTTTCCAGCCAGATTCTTTTACCGAGTCAATTCTATAATAGTGGATATGTAAGAACATGTATTGACAAGCTACTAAAAAGAGCCGGATCGCAGTGATTCGTAGGGTCTGCTACGGGTTACCCCCTGTAAAACGGAATTCAAGAAAATTTATTCGTTGGCAATTTTAACCCGAGGACAAGAACAGACAACTGAGCACAGGATATTTATTCGACGAAAGGAGTTTTGAATGTAAGTAGATGAAACCCCAAGTTGGAGGGTCAACCACATAAACTTCTAAAACTGTTTGCCGGCCAGGAGCTGCGCTTAGGACAAGTTGGAAGTTGAACATCTTAGGATTATACAGCCGCAGGCGAGCACGATCAACTATGTGAAACATTTTATTAGTAAGCATTTTCAGGTTAAGTTCCAGATTGATGAGAAGTTTTGCGGTCGGCATGCTCTTGATTAAGTGCGCAATTAGCAGATTGCTTGCGGTTGTTCCTAACAGCGGTCAGCTCTTCACGGAGTTCCGGCAAGTCCAGAATTTAAATTGGGAAATAATGTCTAATGTAGAGAGTGTATAATTCTTTACTACGTTACATACCAGATATAGATTATAATAGTTCAGGTTAGTCAAGTCAGGTTTGACATCTTTTACCGGCGCTTGATCAACAACTGAAGTCGATCGTAGAAAAGCGGACGGTCAAAAAACTTTAGAGTGAGCTTCTGGAAGAGTGATGAAAAATCAAATATCTTTACATTTACTTAATCGTTTTAAGACATCACTAGTTACTCTTGTGACTCTTGTACCAAAGAAGGTTACAATGTTTAGTTCAATACATATGTATATATATTCATTTTATTGTTATGAGAATTGACACATAATGCAGTACCCAAGGCACTGCTAACCTTCATTCCTGCCTTACCCATTTCACCTCATTTCAACAAGAAATTAAATTTTACTGGTGTATAAACAAATAGCCCGACGACAATTAACGATAGCTTTCCATCCCCTTAGAATTAAACCCCCATAATTTAATTTTCCGTACCTTAATCTCCGAATAGGTACAATTTCTGGACCGAAGCAATTAGAAACTTCGGTGCGGCCTCCCATACTTGAAATTATAAGGAGCTAGCCAAGTTTAAACGTTAAATGCAAGTTCCTCAAACAGACCTAAGATGTTAAGTCTCAAATAGTTTCCTATAATATCCACTGGTCAACCGGGTCGAGTTTACAGGGACGTAATTAAATTGTGCGATGCGAGTCCGGATTTGCGGGAAGGCCTGTTTGAACGGGCGGAAGCAATGCATGCATACTAATGTTCGGTTCGGTCAGAGGGAGAGGTAATGCAAATTGCAGTTCAAAGGGCCGCTTCTTAATCATCTTAAGATAATCTGCAAACTTGTAAACGATGGAACTTTCATAAAGGTAAACTCTGCTTATTAAGTTAAAGCCGTTGGTGAGCTGCAGCTCGCCATCAAGGCGAGGGGAGGAAGGGAAACAACACTAAAACATAAGAGCATGTCTTCTGGATATCAACCAACGCCATAACAGTTCATCACGACTAATGCTTGCCAGTATATTTCGAAAAGGGCGTCCTTATGCATATTGTGTCCATATAGGCAACATGGAGAGAGACATGAGGATTCTCCCATTTCGCCATAGTTGATCCAATTTACGACGTCGTATCGCACAAACTGAACGGCACTAATTCCCCGGCTGCCTACTGGTAGATGACGTTTTATTGGCATAAAGCTAGTTCCGAATCTTTTAAATTTTAAACAAAGCTAGACAAGATTATGATCGCAATCGTCTTAAATTAGCTGGAAGGGAATTGGATTTAACGATATATTTTCCTTATAGACTTTAAAGTCTGAATGTTGTTTGAAAACAATTGAGGGTGACTATTTGTTAAAAGTGACGAAGTTAAAGTCAATTTGTCATCATTCACCTCGCTGTCGAGCCTCGCGATCACTTCGTCTTTAGGCTCCATTTATTTCTATATAAGGCCCCTCACACACGCACGCACTCTCTTCCCATTCTCATTTCCTTTGACGTACACACGCGTTCCGGAGCTTGTCACTCACGATTTTTACAACTCATAGACTTTTATAATCGTCTATTCAAAAGACATGCTTTGCATAAAAGGATCATTCAAGGGCACAAATATTTCCTTCTGGAAAAATGTTGATGTATGTGATTTGGGGATGAACTTTAAAACAATCCGAATAACAATTAGCATAATTGTTACTGAGAGAAATTATGTATTCAGAGTCAAGAATACCGTAAAAGCGAAGGGAAATAAAACGTGAAATAAGACAGGCAGCCAGGCAAAAGCAGGAGCGGGCAAGCAGGCAGGACGGGGAGAGCGTTTCTTAAGGGATAAGTCGGCTAAACCCAATCAAAGCCCAAAGTTGAATCGTTTTAATTTTCCTTTACATTTCTCTTTATTCCTTTAGTCGGAACAAGAATTAAGTTTGGCTTTTGTAAATTAAAATAGCCCGGCAAGGAGTAGTACGGCGGCTGCCGCGTTCCTGCTGCAGTGGTTTTTAGTCTAATTAATTCTGCTTATAAATTCCGATTCTAGGCCTTTGCTTTCCCGGCCGAAGCCGGTCGCTTAGTGCCGGAACAGTGGATGGAAATAATGAGACATTCCTAAAAATCCGTTCACCTCAAAAAACAAATTCATCAAGAAATAAACCATTAAGTTTCTCATGAGACTGTTCAATCTGAATGAGGATCTTCAATAATTAACGTTTGATCTAAAATAATTTAGCCGCGCAACCGTTGCCAATGGTTGCCAATGGCAAACAGGGACTAATTTCATAAGTGACACACATGAGCACTCCTCTTCATCTACAACCTAAATACGAAGTAGTCAATTTTTCAAATATTGCTGGGGTAAAGGTGCAATATCCGGTATGCTTAATCTTTTTCGATCATAGAGTGATTCTGAAAAAAACTGTTGATCTCAGGACAGTTCAGGTTAATTCGGGTTATTTGAAAATAAAAATCCTCACTAATGCCTTTCTCTGTTTTTCTGTTGCTGTGGAAATTATCTTGTTGGTAAAAACCGTGCTGTAAGTCTGGAACGAAGATTTTTTGAAGAAATCTTTTGCCATGGTCTCCCCGATTCCTTGATCTGCTACCAATTGAACATGCAGAAAAGAGAATTAGGGAATGTACCAAATCCTCCGCAGATGCTGGATGCTCCCCCCTATTTTTTAAACTGGATGGTCTATGTTAGAAATTCAGATATTTCTGGCGCGTAAGTAATAAAAATTGTTCAAATCCGTTAGATTCCGACTGCTTTTAAGATATAAACAACGATAGGTATACTATATTCAGTTCTATGGCAGATGTTTAATTTAATTAGGCCTTAGACTAATATAGAAAAATTTGTATTTATGTATTATTATTTTGCAAAAATTGAGCTTTTTATAATCAAAATTATTTTGTAAGCCTGGATTGCAAATTCATCCCACTGCCAAGAGTTTTGTTATGGCCATGGCCGGTGTGCGCTTGATAAATTCACTTTTCCGCTCTCGGGAAAACATTAAAGCGAAGACGATTGAAGTTATGAAAACTGAGAAATTAAATCTGGAGTAGCCGACGTTGGAAGGGACCGGATTATAGTAAATACAGTCGAAGTAATTTGATTTCGTACGAATTACCCCTGTTTAATACATCGTTATAAATCGCTGCCTGAATTTCATATAAAAACTTATCTTGACCGTCATCTCAACGGGGCGAATTACTTTAGGACTAAGGGCTACTACGTCCAAATAGTTTTCCATTGTCCGATTCTTGTGCGCGGTTTTTAGAAAAAACTTTAAGGATGTTGCTGACAAACGTAAAAACATAGGGAGTTTAGCGCGTAAACGTAAATTTGCGTTTCGTTGCACGGATTATCCTGGCGTCGACGTTCCGGGCGCCTCCCCGATCCAGGCTGGATAGAGGTGGGACGTGCTTCGTTTGGGAAACGCGCCTATTTTGCGCCGATGGGTTTATTTGGCCGGTTTTTTTACTACTTGCACGTGAATTGGATTGCCTTTTTTGCCATTCCACACAAATCGCTCCCTAATTAATTACTGCCAAAGATTGGTAGAACGAAACAAAACTATCTCTTCCGCAACAGATAAGAAAAAAACACACTTTAAAGAATAATTTTAGGCACAATTGCACACCTACGCATCTTTTATTGTACATCCTGTATTTAAGCGGACACGAATTTCACAAATTGATAATTCCAATCAGGTTGTCATGATTTACTGTGGTTAAATATTTAAATCACCTCAATTTAATAATTTAACTGTTGCCGGTAAATGAAAGGAGAGTTTTTGCAAATCAACACTTATTTCATGCCCAGTGATGAGATTTTAAAATCAAAGAAATTTAAAAATTATGTTGTTAAAAAAATATTTTCATTTATGCTTTATTAATATTTAAGTATTTAATGCAAGCATGGGAGAAAAAAAGGATGAAATTGGGAAATACTGATAAATATTAGTAACTATCTATGACACGATTCGATCGAAAGATATGTAGGTATGTGTCTCATCATGCAAAATCATTGAAAATACGGCTCAATTTCTAAAAAATTTATTAATAATAAAGTTGTAAATTTTCACATAAAACGTTTGAATAATTAATAGAGGGTTTAAGATCATATTCGCCCAGCCATAGTTACGTTCAGAGTGTATGATCATCGGTTAACGACACCCTTGATGCCTTCAAATAAGCAGTGGCCCATTATGTCTATTTGGCAATAAAATCATTTGCTCCTTTTATTCTTCTGTCAAGTCATTGTTCTTCCATCGTTAAGGAGGGGACTTTTTAAAAATTTTATGAGGCGTCTATATTAAATTCCCCATTATGGTTTTACGATCGTGAATGCTTATTACTGAAAAATTAGTCTCCACCCAAGAAAGAGATATACCGCCATGTAAATACAATATTGAAAAGGTATAAGAGACATGGAGAAATCCATTAATATCAAATGAACTCACGCCAGCTTAATTCACGCAAAGATTCTTGTAGTTTGCATTTGAAAGGAACTTCCTGAAAATCATATCAATCATCGTGTTTTGATTTGAAGGTTTTTGTAAGTTCAGCCTGCACTTTGCAGTTCTTGTACTTTTTTTTAGGGACTTTAAAAGCCATCATAGATTCGCGATTAATTACCACTGCAGATGCACTTTTGAAACTTTTCATTTTTTGACTTTTGTTCTTGTGTTTTACTAATGTAAGTTCGCTTAATTGTCTGCGATGGTTGGAAGCAAAATACAGTGACCATCAGCAGTTCTAGGAATGCCTTAAACGATGCAAGGAGTTGAACCTCTTAGCTCATTAATCCTCGTATCATGATATTCCACGGAAAATGTCCCGGGGCAGGGATAATACATTACAATTCCCAACAATCCAAAGATGTTTGGATTTAATAGCAACATAGATCATGAGTGGCGAAATTCACGTAGCAAACTGTAAGTTGGGAGCGGGATATGAGTTAGAATGGATGTTCTTCAGACCACAGGGATCTCCTCGGTGTCTAAAATTCCTCCTTGCGGGTCTAACTTCGCTTGCTGCCCTAAACTTGCCATAAACTTCCTACTACTTATTGGCCAGGGTCGTAATTATGCTTTATATAAATTGGGCTTATAAATGAACCCTAAAATTTAGACAAATTGTTCTGTGTGCCGGGATTATAAGTCCCGGGCGTCCTGGAAATTTCTTCCTCCTGTACACGAAAAAACGCGAAAGCATCAGAAATCTGAATTATTCATAAGGCCTTTTGCACGAATCATTACTTGAGCCATGTTGATGCTCCGGTAAACACTTTGTTCGGTGCAATCCACTGACTCTTCTCGTCCTGTTTTCCATCCCTCACTTATTTATGTAAGCACACGCGGAAATTTCGGTCATTTATCTAACACGTTGACAGTATTCCTCAAAATCTTTTCCGAGTCATAAACGTGGCCCGCGGAATCGAGAACGAAATTAATTGTTTAAAAAGTCCCATCAATCATTGGCGTCGCCTCGATCTTCTTCTTTTGCCTAATAAAATTCAATCCTCGGGGATTCATGTGAATACTATTGGGGTAATTCACAGCTGAATGGAAGAAATGTTTTATTTAACTCTGATTCCTATATAGTTTCGAATGTTTTGCAGTTCGCGTCAAGCAAGCTCCATCGTTAACGAATCAAGAGGGAAACTAGATAGTGCAATATGTTCCCATGGCAGATTTATCCAAACTTGTTTTGAAATTCTTTTATGTAATATTTACCAATATTGAAGTTTTCCTTCCTTAACGAATAGAGTGCTTCTTCTTCCATCTATATTCATCACGAGTTCTAAGCCTTCTAGCTCATTTTCTGCATACAGACAGGGAGTCGGAATGTTACTTAAAAATAGCGACGTCCGGTAGATTTTTCCAATTTTTATAATTATTTCAAATAGAGCAATTAAAAACAAAAGAAATTTTTTATTGCTTGATTTTTTTCGTATCCCAGTTTGTATTTGAACGAGGTAGGAAAAAATCCAAAAACATTCACATACAATAAATGGTTAAAATACTTCAAATCAATCTTCTTCTAAATAACTGCCTCACTCTGTTTAAAATATCAGAGTTGTTTTTTAAAACTCTGTATTTCGGAAAAAAATAATTCCAGCCATATACATATTTAGCTTGAAGCTGCACCATATGTTCAGGAAACACCCTGTGTATGATATTAATTAGAAATTGCATTGGTTTGTTTAATGAAGCATTTATGAAATATAATTCTTATCGAAAAGTCCATAGTATGGATTTTCTATACGTGACAAAAAATTTCGTTAATCATCAGATATCACCGAGTGTATATTATTAATAGAAATAAAGTGCGGTATCCAAACCTTGTTAAATCCAATAAACAAGTAAAGAAAAACGAATTGATAAGCATGGGTTACAGGATGTGTCCATTAATTTCGTCCATTTTCGCAGACGGTGAAAGTTACCGGATGATATATGATGAGGAATTTTTCGCTTGCTTTTTAACGTTGACTGATAACGCTTAGCCCTCCTGGGTAAAAACGTGTGTTATAAACCCTGAGACTTACTTACGTCATAAATATCGGATGCCAATAGTGTAGGTCTTTCGGTCGAAAATTCCCTTAAGGTATAATAATATCTTTTGAGAAAGTTTTAAAAATAGTTTTGAATTTTAAAGCTTTTCAGACCCTCGGCAATGGCTTTCCGGCCCAGAAATCAGGAGTAATTTAAAGGAGAACGGTTTAATGCCACCACGGATTTCGTCGTCGTGCCGTAAAAACGCCTCATCCTCTATTTTGCATACCGACCGCCGATCTTTCAGCAGTGTCTTCCAGAGAACACGAAAAAGGTGTTACTCCAGAAGGAGTCCCTCGGATATCTGCGCCGAAAATTAATGAACTCCTGTCCACGTAGGAAACACCGCTGTAATCCACTTTTCCAGCAATTTGCCCCCGTACCTTATTTCCTTTATTAGCCTTCTTTTATTGCGAATGTTTTCTTTAATTGAAAAGTTACTTTTAATTACGGGGGATTTGTTGTGGTCTTATTTTCTCTTAGCTTGTTTTGTAAATTATCTGTGTTTTTATCTTTCGTGCTTATTCTAACTAGACCAATAAAGGGACGAGTTCAAAGAGCAGCTGATCGTGAGTTCGTGCTCCATGTAAGACACCCTTGAAGCGTGAATTTGGACATATGAGGGCAGAGAATCAAAGGAAAGACGAACAAAGATGATATTGCTATTTGTAAATTCAGACTTTATCTTTTGACTCAAATTACCTTAGTTGGATTTCTCTTTAGATAACTGGAAGTTGATTTTTGTGAAGGTGGCATTAATTTATCATCTCTAACCGGTTCATTTTCATCTCGTCACCGATTTATCCTGAAAGTAAACAAATATTCCTTTCACGAAACGACAAATAAATTTTCAGCTTTGAGAGCGATCATATAGTAGTGCGCCCGTTTTGAATTTGACGATAATTAAACCAACAGGGACAAACAGATATAAAACGGGGCCAAAATACTGTTCGGCGTATGTTTATGCGGACATTTGACAAGATATATTCATTTGATGTTCACTACTGAATTAATTACGAACTCAACTATGAATAGTTTAATAAAGCCTTTTCGGATTTAATTTGCTCATGTTTTGCAGCTTTTCGGCTTAACAGTTGATTTGCTCGCCTGGTTTACCAACCACGCAACTGATGGGAAAGAGATTTGATTTAGTGGTTGTTGTCTATAGCAGATTTACACTCTCTTCAATATTAACATTTGATTGTGGCAGCGATTACGATGATTTTGTAGAAGTTGAAGCTTTGTTTCAGTATTACATTTATTCAATACAAACATACACAAAACTACAATGAAGAAATGGACTTTCACAATCCAAGAAAATCTATTGTCTCGCGAATATGTAAACCTAAAAATACTCGATATTATGATATATTAATATTTAATTCAAGTATTTATATACGTCAGTAAACGTTCTTTTAGTAAACCACATTGCCAAAAATTTGCCAAGACTTAAAGTCCGTTAGCTTTCTTTATTGATAAACATAGTCTTTATCCTGCTGAATTTGCGGACATATGACTTGATTGGTAAACAAACTCAGCAACCTTGAAGTGAACAAAAAAGATTAATCAGTGAGAGTACCATTTTATGATAACTAGGCAAGCCATGCAGAAAAATCATGAAAGATTATTACTCGTGAAGGATAGTTACATTACAATGTGAAAGAAACGTATGACATACTCTTTTGCCCTTACTCGTTCCAACGTATGAATTTCAAATGACATCACCTGGCAACTGATATCTTTAAAGTTTTATGATTGAAATTTCTCTGCCAATGTTGTGAAACTTTTCCTATTCGCATTCTTACATGACCCCATTGTAAAATGTCCAACGCTGTGAAAACGAGAGTATTTGCCAGTCATTGATCGTATATCCTTTTCAAATTTTCGAAAAGTTCAAATATAATTACCCTGTTAAAATTTCTGTAAAATTTATTTCGTTTCCACAGGAATGTATGCCCATTATTGTGGGTGATTTTTTGTCATTTTATATTTTTTCCTTATGAAAAACCTTACTTTTAGGGAATCTCTGTTCCAAACATATTGCATATGCCCGGTCCGACATGCAGCAGTTTAAAGATGGCAGCCAAAACCGGATTTAAACCGCATCCCTTTAAAACGGCTAAAGCTAAGTAAAGCATCGTTGGCATATTTTGTTCTACCAATAGCAATAAACGGTAGAAATTCTAATTAGGAGCGAATATTCTAGGGACGTACTATGAAAAATTGGGTCTATCAATCATTAATTTTTCAAACAAAGTTTATAAGAACTTTTTTAATGTTTTGTTTTGAATCGATCCTCAAAAACTTTAAACCTAATTATGACTCGGCCTTTATAATAATTTTCCTAAAACCTAGAAGGAACCAAATGCTCATTTCTCGGTTAGCCATGAATCTAAAAACACAAAACAAAATTCAAATTGGTGCCAGAAAACTGCAATCTTATATTTTCCAAAATACCACTGTTCATCGAAAAACTCCAACCTAAAAGAGTTTCGAGCCATCCAAGACAAGAGAACTTTTTTATGTATTCTGAGCTTCGCTCACCGCTCGCATCTAGCCATTTTGCATGTCCATAGTGATTTTCAGCGAAATCCATAACACAGGCTCAAAAAATAAAACAGAGGTCTCATAACAAACACGAGCACTGCATATGCATAAATTTTGGAAGATAATCCTGGTAGTTAATCCAGACAAATTATAATTTAAATTTTGCACTAATCTGGATTATCCAAAAGAATTTAAATAAATCCCTAATGGAACCCTTCAGCGGTGGTCAGAAAGAGCGTCTAAGTGCGATGTAAAACATAAAGGTAGAAGAGCATGCTGTGGCTCGCCGTGTCACGAACCCGTGCTCCTCTCAGGAAATCTGGACGGTTGCTGGATAATGATTTCTCCCCGTTCCAGACAATTAACGAGGGTTAAAAGGGGATTCAATTGTACCGACTTAACAGGTGCGGCCCGACTGACCAGGCGAAATTAAACATGTCGACGGAATCATTATTAAATTACGTCCCTGATTTCGTGCATTAATATACTTTGAGTAGGGCCAGGGGGTCTTGAAATTGGGCAGTTAGGATTGATCGCTCCAAATCAGATTTGCTCGAATACCTTCCGTTAATTAAAATTGTTACTCGCCCATGGCGCAACCGATGAGGACAAGTTTAACATAAATAATTAAGGGTCCACCTATAAATCTAACCCCTAACGCCACCTATTTAATTAACTGGAGAAGCAAAAACGAGACACCACGCAGAGGCTTTTAGTCTAAATCAATACAAGATGTCTTGCTAGTATCTTCCAAGCATATATCTTAACAGGACACTGGCTAGTTATCCGAACGTCCGATGGCTAAGATTTATTCCCCGAGTAGAAAACAAACAAACCAGGTATAAATTTATACTCTTCTTGTGAGAAACGCTTTTTTTCGCTACTTATTTGTTTAGCAATTTTTAAATAGAGCAATGTAGGACATGAGTGTTCTAAAATAAGTAAATTCCTTGCTGGGATGAACATATCGGCTAGTCAATCGGCATAAAGCGTATGTAACTTTGAGTTATTACTGGATACGTAGAATTTTTCATGGTATGGGATGATTTACTAAGTTACATATATCACGTTATTTTTACAAGCTCGAAATGTAAATGTATAGTTTCCCATGACCTTTCGTGACATGGCGGAAGCCCCGCTGGCCATAAATAAAGAGGACATTACCGCTAAAGTAAAACAAAGTAAAATTTAAATTCGTCTAATAAAACCTGCTGCAAATATTTTAAGTAGGGAAGTTTCGAAACATTCAAGTGGCGTTAAATGGTCCGTATGATCTCGTAACCGTCTTAAAACCCACAACTAAAAACCATTAGATAAAAGGAAAACAGCCGGATATACACAAATTGCTCAGCGTATTTACGTATTATAATCTAGGGAGATAATGAAAGGGCTTTCTGGGCGGGGACCCTCACAATGTTGCGCCTTCGGAAGGCCGATCTAAGAATAAACATTTGCATGATAATGTTTACTGTTTGAGCGAGCAGGAGCGGACTGACACTTTTCCGGGAATGATTCACCAAAAAAAATCATCCCGGTTTGGCTAAAAAAGCATCGTCCCTAATGGACCGTATCATTTCTCATAGCAGCGTTATTTCGTCTGACAGACAACTGGGTATTTAAAAACCGTCAGAGTAAAAAAAAACGAAAAAAGCTTTCAAACGTGAAAATAAAGAAAAGATATTAATCTTTTAAAAGAGAAATATTTACCAGCGACGTAATGAGGTGCGGTCAGCTTAATGGATTCAAGAAGAAATCGGCCGAATATAAATTTAGTCTGGGCAATTTTGAACATTAAGAGAGCGTGAACAATCACTGCTTCCTCAAAAAGATTTAAACAAAGCACGAACTCTACATCCATAATCATTTCAATAATTATCCAGGAAAAACCAATTTCTCTCACTATGACCCGACTATGACTAGTTTGCATCGTAGCTTTGAATGTGCTGCAAGCTAGCTTCAGACACCGCAATATAGAAAGCGAGAAGATGAATAGTATGGACGACACAACTTAAACTACGTGGTTTTAAACAAAGAAGTGAAACTTTGTGTGTGATATTAAATAAATATCTTTGAGGTAACGTAGACTTTCGTATTTTGAAGACTTTTTCCGAATAGAATTTAATCACTTAGAAAACTAATTAGATAGTGTCGATTTTTTTATGGAAATATTTTATGAAAACTATTCCATAAATAATGTGAAATTAAATTAAAATTTCATATCTAAATTCAATGAGACAAATTCGCATATTTGCTGCTTTGCAGATGTGAAATTGATTTTATGCGTTCGAAAACAGATGTGATTTTCACCTTTATATTTTCCGAAACTATCCAACAACCAACTTAAAGAATGTCTTATAATAAAGGCTTGTAGTGTATGTAAAAGAATTTAGTGTATGTAATGAGAGAAATAAAACATTTTATGTCTTAAAAATTAGATGACACATTGCCAGTATTTAAACAATTTCAAACAAAACTCTGTTTGGAGCAAGCAGCCTAAATTTTTCAAAAAATGTCCAAAATTCTAAAATCAATATTAAATAAATTCTTTATACTTTATGAGAGTTTTTATGGGCTATCATTTTAAGTGAAATATACGGAAGGAAGAAAATATGAGTTTTACACAGCGGGGGAAAATTAATTGTGACTTAAATAATTTTAGGGAACTTTCGTTAAAAAAAAAAAAACAGAATTGTAACATCACACCTTTTTGAGACCCTGTATATTTGAATATATGTTTATGAGATGCATCTAAAAAAATAATGTAGCATGTGTTCTTAAGTTTTACGTCTATCTCTAACCATCTAGACGCAATCGCATCACATCATTCTGATAAGATACCTTGTTTGGAGAAAATTTTCTAAAATAACAACTCATAATATTATGCTATTTTATGTTAGAAATCAGGTAAAAAATTAATTTTTATTGACAAACTTTGTGCAAAGTATTGCTTAGTGTTTTTTTTTTGTGTGAAATCATAAGCAAACCAAGCATACAGGGTATGTTTAAAACGCGCTCAAACTTTTTAGTACGTTGATGAGAATCCTTTTGTGAGCTCTACAATATTAATTTTAAAAAACTAGTTCGACTATTTTTCTTGCTGTAGTGATCCGAAATTGAACGTACAACTTTTTCTTCAGGTAGCAGAATAACCTCTAAATGAATAAGTTCTTTACCATTCTCAATATCATTATTACACAGCATGTTAACGTTATAATATCGCAAAAATAAATTTATTTTAACTTGCCAATAATGCTAAATAGGAAAGACGTAAAAATAAATATAAATTTAAATTAAAAATAATAAAAAATGTTAAAAACCAACAAAACTTAATTTCAATCAGTTTGTAGTGTTTAGAGCATGGTCCGCAGGATGTAGTGAAGACCTTTGGTGTTTTTCGACCCTGCAACTATTCATTTAGTAAAAATTGTGTCTAAATTGTAATTGGCACTGTTCGGTTTCCGGCTGCCTTGTAAATAAATTTAATCTGAACTCTTAGGTTCCAGTGGTTCCTGACGATTTCATCCATTGTTGGTTGTGTAATATTTGATATCTAATAATACGTTAATGGCCAATAGAGTGATTAAAATTTCTGTTTATTACCCCTGCCGGACATTCGACCATGTTATATTGGCAAACGGTTTTATGATTTCGAAAATCCCGTCGGGCGGAGGTGCGGACAACGCAAATAGAATTATAGCCAATCGCAAATATTTTGTTTGTTCAGCCATTCGCACACTTTTGATCCGGCCCAACAAAGGTGGCATATTTTGCGAAATTAATTTATTCTGTATTTATATAATATTAAATTTTAATGCGTTTACGACCGTAAATTTTAATGCAGACATCGAAAAACTTGTTTACATTATAATCGGCTATTTCAGCGCTCCAATTTGGACAAATATGTATTACGCACGCATGGAGTGATTAATGTTTTGTGTTATTACAACGCACGCATTACTTGATTTGTATATTTGCGAAACAAAGGGGTATTGTGTTAAACGTCGAAAAATTAACATGAAAGGTGAAAACGTCGTCGGCTACGTGGCGTCGAAAAACGCCATCTTTTCATCTGCGACGCCAGAGGCACCCGAGATGACGCACTGAAAATTGGATGTCACTTGGAGGTGTCACCGATGTTCTGCTGTTTTTACCGCCGCAAGCAACGGCCACGCGATGAGATCCAGACAAATCAGCCAGAAACAAATGAGAGCGCGGTTGCGGGATGAAAGGGATTGATGACGTACGTCACAGGTTTTCAGTCGAGCAAGGAAAGGTATTAAATTGCTTTTTCTTTTTCGCTTCCCGTGAGGATGGCATAATTCTAACCAAACAAAGGATTAATAAGAAAAATTGCTCTTTATTCGTCTTAGGTACATTGCTTTCCTTTCGGTCGCGCTCATCCATAAAAATGAAGCAATACCCACCAAGATGAAAAGTTTTCCACGAAACTAGACAGACAGGTTATCAGGATCAAGTCTATCCAAAGGTTGGAAAATACCCTTTCATCCCCTGAATAGAGAAAAGGAGCGGTGATTCTTACTTTTCGATTCAAAGCACGTTCTTCTAATGCCATCACACATACGTATGCAGGGGAGGCTTGAGCAAATACGCCCCACTAAATACCACGATATTGAAATTTCACTCGCTTCACCTCGTTTTAAACCGAAGGGTAATTATCCTTGCAAACAATAATCTAACTATTTCTACACTCGAACATTATCGTCTTCCCCTGGCAGCAGGTTTTTTTTTAAACAACCCTTGTCCGATCCTTAACGAACTTCCCCTAAATTTTCACGTTAGTAATAGGAATTTGTTGGTCGCCTTTGTATTTTACACAAGGACAGCGAAGTAATATATCGGTTTTATTTACTTAAGATTTCGTAAGGAGTGCGGATTAGCAGTTAGCAGGATACACTTCCAGGATTTCCAGATTCGGGAGCTAAAGTTAAGTGGTTTTCTTGATTGCGTTTAATACAATGGAAAGAGTCCATGGGGTTTGAAAAGTGCGTCTGCTAATAAATTATTATATTTCATGGGGCAGAGGAGATAATCCTGGAAAGCCCGGAAAAGTTAATGTGGTACAATAAGCATTAAGAAGCAGGTGACTCAGCCCTCACGTTTTAAGTAATTTCGATTTGAAATAAATCTGGTTGACTTAAGGCAAAAATTCTGGGAAGTCTTCTAGAATATTATCTAAGAATCTTACGAAATTTCCCATTAGTATACATTAGGGCAGTACATAGATGCACGAAGCAAATCTGGTAGTACTCTTAAAATAGTAAAGTATTGCTAAGAAAGACTAAAGAGTATTATTACTTATTAATATTTGCTAATGGTATTGTGGTGATATGGCACGGAGAATGCAGGAGATACATTAAGTTTATTAGGTTTGTCTCAATACGGAAAATGTAACTCCGTTTTGAATTCACAGAAAATCCAATTCTGAGCAGAATAATCAACGAACGCAATTTTTAGGAATTTCCGATTCCACAAGTAACTCGGAAACTGATTGAGTTAGACATAGCTAAGATCGATTGGAGGTTTAACAGGACTTGCTTGTTGGTTCAAGAAATGCAACACTATACAGCATGTCCAATAAAGAAAAATCAAATTTTTACCAGGTAATTCTAAGAATATATGTATGTTATATTTTTTTAAGAATTGAATTTCTCAAATAATTTGGTAACCGATAGAGATGGACATCGGAACATTTATTGGGAATTTAATCTCATTGAGATTATACAGGGGTTGAATGAGAATAATCCGATTATCACTTGACAAATCAAAGAATACAATTTTGCGGTATTTGTCCAGATCTCTTACGTATTTCAGGAAATAATTTGGAAATTGATTATATTGAAAACAGAGCTATCTGTTAAGCGATTTTTGATTATTTGGTCATAAAAAAAATTATACATGAAGTAAAATAAACAAAAAAATTCTGATCGAATAAAGCTATTATAAGTAATTTCCTTGGGTTCCTGATATAACGCCTCAAATAGCTAGGAAATCGAGAGAGAAGGATGTGGGAAATACTTATTATAAAGATTTAATCAGTCTTATTTGCAGAATCAGTAGTATCTGAAATATCATATAGAAGGGTTTTATAAGACTACTCCAATTTCCACCAGGTAAATTTGTTTTTGAAATGAGAGTTATAGATGTCATTCCTCAATAAACATTTTTGGGTTTATAATTCATATCGCCTTAGAATAAAACTTAAGCTTGCATAATTTTGGAAACGTAAGTATCCCGATTACCATTATAAACCTCTTAAAGTGCTTAAATATACTCGTATTTATAATAGTTGTGGTAACCTCATTGTAGAGATGGTAAATAACCTACGGTTGTATGAGTGAATGTTGGAAATAGTGTGGGGACTATCATAGAAACTTCTTCAGAGATAAACTGTGGTCTTATAGATGTTATTACATGCTGTCCGAGTTGCTGTCCACTGAAAGTATAATGTTTCTTTCTCTCTTATGATACGTTTCTTCTCGTATGATACAACGACATGCTGTTCTATTTCTCCAACACTCATGAATCGACACTGTTAGTTCAGTTATATGTTAAGGAAGTAAAAAATTATACGTGATTACAGAATATATCTCGTAATGAAGATTTGAAAATTTACAAGACAAATTTTCTATGGAGAAATAATTTTTATTGTGAATGTGACACTCGCGTATGCATCGAAAAGTTCGAGCTCAACAATTCGACAAAATAACAAATATTGGGGCACTGTTTGGAAAGGTCAAATGTGTCTAATGTTCCTGCCCTTGGACCAGAAACCGATTATCTCGTGAATTTTAACTGCATATTCGCTTAATAGTGCAGCGTTTAGTCCTGTTTAATAATACAAATATAAACAGATATAGGGGAATCAGAATTACATCGTTGAGTTATATAAAATATTATTCAAAAGTATTTGAGATTTAAAGCGGTTTGTATCTGGATCGGAAAAAAGCACTCGTGGCATTCAAATTGCATTCATGCATATTGCCTTAAAATAATCGACAAGTTTCCACGCACTTGTTTATGCACAGATGAATATCCGAACTATTGAATCACACTTTGATATGATGATTCAATATTGCAATAATATACAAATATTCGACAGAAAGAAATTTAGATCACGTTTTGACCCGAATAAACCTGTTTTAGAGATTAACGTTTTTTTAATTGTTATTTTCATGATGTTAACAAACAAACTATCAAAAAAAAAAGAACACCCAGTTCACCAAAAGACTAATCCTAGTGATGATGAACTGCTCGAAGCGGCAGATACGGGTAAGGGCACTTAATCTCTGCAATTCAATGGAAAAGCTGAGGACAAAAAGAAGCAGTTTCGTATAGGTGTAAAAAATTATACATATGCCACAAATTTGGTGTCTGTGCGTCTCCGTTCTTGAGATAGATGACGCAAAACTGCGAATGAGGCTGAGATATATTGTATCTGAACAACGCTTGTTGTTCTATGTCTGAACTACATTTCCCCTCGGGTCACCGTCTGCTACTTTTAAGCTTGAAACTACTAAACCCTAAGGAAACTTTCGTGAAACTTGAATTTTTAGCTTGACGTATAATTTAATTTTCAATTTCGATCAAAATTCAATTAATTGGAAAAAGAAAAATCCGTTAATTACCCGATGTTTTACTTTCTTTGGTCTTTCCAACACCTCATTCCATTCATTTTTAATTATCTGGCAATAAAACTTTGATGCAGGATAAATCCTCATTAATATTTAAGTAATCTAGCTTGAATGATCTTTTAAGCCGCCGCTTGGGACTGAAGACTCAGAGGAGCTATCGACAGGTGATTGAAATGTTTCGGCCGTAAAACTCTAAAATCTCGCAAGATAAACAGAGTAAATTGATAAACGAAATAACTGTTTAATTCTCGCAATCGCAAACTGCGAAGCACGGGCATCTAAAATGCAAATTTACGGATTTCAGGAAAGAGGCAGATTGGAAGCTTCCAGTCAGCTTTACGGAACGTTCAGTGGCGGAATTCCTATTAATTTTGCTGCCTCCCATTCTCTGTGAAACGTCCTTTAAAAACTCTTAGCTTACTCTGCAGTCCAAGCAGTTCTTTTAGTGGCAGTGCCAGGATACTATTAAAAGGAGATCTGGTATTGGAGGAAAATTGTAGGTAAATTAGTACGCCACTGAGGAAACAATTTAGCAGCCACCTCATTCGCAGTTTGAGTCGCAAGTCCGTAAAGTAAGTTTAAATCTGTTGGACAAACATGGACACACCTAAATCTATAGCCATCTGCTCTCGAATGGGATTATCGGAGTAGAATCTGAACCAACTTGTCCCGAATTTAATGTTTGAATGTTGGTTAACACTTTCTACTCGGTCCGAATTAAAAGGAATTTCTCATTGTGGGAATTGCACGGACTGTTACGGATAAGGAGTCAACCATGCGGAAGTGCCAGCTTGACTGATGGAATTTAAACCTTCGTTCGGAGTTTTGGACCATTAAAAATCCATAACCAAAGATCGTGGACTTGTTGCACCTAACCGTCGCCAGCTGGACTTACAGGAATTTTTAATTAAAAAAGGGAGTCAGTTTTTTAATCGAAACCTAATTGAATGTAATGGCCGAAGTATAAAATGAAATTCCAATTATGTCGGTAACAGTTAAGATTTCCGCTGCTTTTAACGCCCCTTTCAACGGAAACTATGGACGTTCTTTTTAAAGTGCCAACTTTTGAAGTTTAATCGCTTTCAGGATGTGGTTTCCAATAAAGAAGAACAACTTCAAGAATTTGCAGACAATGGGGAGTCTAAAAAATAATCAGCATTTTACACTAATATAATTTTGCATCCCTACATCAAACATGGCTGAAATTTAACATTAATATCTGCATGACCCATACAAATGAGTCCTTAAATGAACTAGAACACTATAATAACCGTCGAACATGACACGGGCACCTATATAATACGGATAATATACATTTGGGCATTATACGCATCGGAATAACATGATTCTAATGGGCAATGACATGGCCGGTGCGTTTGAAAACGTGCTGATTAGCCCGCTTTGCCAGAACATGGCGATGTGGGTTGGACATAACCACGAGTTTTAATATTGCCATCAGATCATTTTCATATATGGCTATCCGTGTTCTGTAATTATTAGTTCAAACAACGTACATAATTAGAAATAGCTCGACGTGATTAATGGAAACGTGGAGAGCGGCCACTGAAGCTGAGAATGGAGGCTTCAAATGCGTTTGAGTGAATATGTGCTCTCACATAACATGCCATAATTATTTTAACACCCAGCGAGTAGTTTGAAAATTGAGAAGAGAGGAGAAAAGAGAAGAACTTCCCAGAAGGAATTGGTGAGCTACTTTTTAAATGATTGAGCGATAGATGGAGCAATTTCCGATTTTGCTATTTGCTGATTTAGGTTAACTTTAACTGCAGTTACTAACTAATTGTCCCATTAAATGCTACCACCTCTAAGGTAATGTTTTCTTTTATTTTGTTTAAGGATAATGTCTTACATAGGGATTATTAGAGTGGTGGACTTGTACACTATTCCCTATGTGGCTCGGTTAAATTAGGAGAAAATAAAAAAGCCTTTTTTGTCATTTCGGTCCATACGAGACCATTCTCAGGATATTAATTTTCTCAAAATTCTACTTTTTGTATAGCGAAATCCACCAGGAAGTATTATGAAATAATAATTTTGCTAAACTCAGAATTTTATTAGGATATACAGGGTGGCCTAAAAGAAAATATCCTATAATTGAGCACAGGATGTCCGTCATGTCTTAAAGAGACGGGCAACGCATTTTAAGTGCTGAAGAAAACCAGGTAGAGAAAAAACAAAGATACGTGCAGTTTCAATTTAATCCAGTACGAACTGAAAACGACATAACACAATTACCAAAATACTAATAAAGAGTTATCCTATATTAAAATGTTACTTATAGTTCGATAATTGAAAAGTCAGATTGGTGCGTAACTGCTATTTAATTAAGTTGCAGCTCCGAAGGTTAAACTGACGGCAAGAAGCAATCTGCATAATGCCCCATGAGTATTTTCAGATTTTTCCTCAGTCAACAACCCGTGCTCTCGGATTAGTTAATTGAAAGTTTACGCAAACATGGCCTTTTGCATAAAATCCTTCGTTTGGAGACCCCAAATTCAGTTATTAACGGAAAAGGGCAAACATGCGTTTCCGCTCCTCGTCGAATCTTGACGGCAATCATCAGATTGGAGGCACCACGGACGAGAATATCTCCTCTCACGCATAATCGTGTCGTATCTAAAGTAATACACTTGAAAAAACAACGCTTTTATTTCTGATGGAGTTTAATAACATTTTGCCGTTCTCCTTTGTCAAGATTACTCTTTTGAAACGGTAAGAGAGCAGGGGCGGAACAGACAAAACCCTCTTAAAATCGGTCTATCAACAAGCAAAGAGTTGATTGTGAGGGTAAAGACGCTCAAGATTTGAGCAGATTACTAAACTTACTAATACACTTTATGCCTGAGGTGTGAAACTAACATCAACTCCACAGAAAATAAAATATTTCCTTAAGGAAACGCAAAGTGACATTAACTAGTGCACTTCCCACTTAATCATCTCCCTCACTGTCGATGAATCTCCCTCTCATCCAGATCCAAAAAGGAAAGTGTATGTATTTCATCCAGTCTTTATGGCAGGAAATAAAACTGATTGCTATCTTAATAACGGACCAATCTTGTTAACCACTCAACAGTGCATTGTCGTTTAAGTTTCCGCTGTTTTTCTTCCATGTTTGCCACTCTATGGAACAAAGTTTGTTACGAACACGGTTTTCTGCGCTTTTTAAAAACACCGCAAAGGAGAGGGAGAGGGAAAAGCAATTTTTCAAGTTTCCCGTGCATTTGAAGGTTTGTTACATGTGTTTAGTTGCTGCATTAAGATGACGGTTCGCACTTTTTAGTGCAGTGACCATTTAGAAGTTTAGAGACAACGTGAAAGGCGAAAACGTTCACAGTAGCCCAAATTACATATGTCAGACCAATAGAACTCATAAACGGAAAATTCTATTTAATGGTAGATGTTCCGCTGAATTAGAAAATTAGAAATATCAAGTTGTGGTTACAGCTTCACGAGTCCGCGAGACTTACACGAGGCCGACACCGAGACGTCATTTTATTGCAATTTCTATTTCGAGGCCGAGTCCGAGACCATATTTTTCTCGCGCTTTTGGTGTGAGAGACAAATACTGTAAATCGAGATTCTTGGAAGTTTCGGTTTCAAACGGATTTTTCTTTTAAACTATTGTGTTTGATGAATGTCGAAAACCGAGTCCAGGGTCAGATTTTAAATTATTCTAGTTTTAGTCAATAATTCTATCAGGGGCTTAATAGTGCTAGTGCGTATTCTTGTTACGAAGCTAGGCTTTTAAGGTAATAAACTTCTTACGGAAACATGAAATTTCATTTGTTTCCGAAGTAAACGTTTTGGTACTTAAGCTATAATGTGATCCAGAAAAAGAATTAGCTTGCGACTAATTTTGGCCCAAGTAGGTCTATCATAGTCACGTAAATTAGAATTTTTGTATGTTCCCTTGCGGTAATACGTCTTTTAGCACATTCATTTGAACGTGGGAGATGGTACTTTACCATACCCGTGCGATAATAGTCATTTAAGTGCAGAGGGTTGAAAGAAGAAGATTGCCCCCGCGGCCAAAGTAAGGCCCCATGCGAAACAGAAAGTCTTTATTTGGTCAAGGGCTTGATCCTTTTTTCAATCAATGACACACCCAACGTTTTACCCACAAATTATATTTTTTAAGTTTTCTACATAGAAGCAGAATAATATAATACCTAATTATTTGATTAAATGCGGTTAAAAATTTAACACGCGTTATTTATATTTTACGGCCTGTTGCCAAGAGCCATGGGTGTTATTGTAACTTTACGGCCCGTTGCCGTGAGCGACGGGGCGTAAAAATAAAACAACGCCCGTTGGTCGTAAACTCATTGTTTCCGCCATGGAAACTAAGATGTAAACAAACGGTTTGGATCCATTTGTGCGTAAAGTAACTTTACCGCAGTGACTACAGTAAATTAGTGCGATTTCATTTCTTGCAAGTTTTTCTTTAATTTAATCCTTCGCAGTGCAGTTCCTGGTCGAACGGCTGAATGCGAACCACGAAGCAAGACGACCGTCTCGTGCGGCAAAATACCATTTTCTGCACATGTTATGTAATTACTTATAATAAATCAATTTTTTATATTTCCTACCAGGTTAATATTAGGCAATATGATATGTTTTAATTTAAATTTTTTCCATTTTAATTAATATTTTTGGAAGTTCCTAGTTCTAACATTTATATATCTCCTATATCTACGGAATTTAGAGTTAATCTGGAGTTTTTATGTCGTTAAATATGTACATATGCTTGTACCACTGACTGTTCATACCCTGAAAATTGATGGCCCTTATTTTTAACCATGAAGTGGTAAAGTTGTTTTTTTAAACATGGTTGTACCGGTCTTGCCCCGTACGAAACTAAGGATTAAATAATTCGAAAACGGTATCATACCATGTAGGGATAAAATCGAGAACGTTTCTCACACTTAGCTTTGATCACTATACTATGTCCAACCTTGAATTTGATTTATATACCACAAACAGAAATTTCATCCTCGACTCAAATAAAATTACACATCCCATTATCTCTGAGTTTGTGTTTCGTTGAAATTTATCCCAAAACAGCCTACCTGAAACCGCCTATCTGCCACAAACACTCGCATATTGACCGATAAAGGCACAATTTATTATAAAAGATAAAAAATCCCCGGGGTCCGTTTGTTTATAATCTGCCAGCGGCAATTTTTATCTCCCCTTGGAAGTCTGGCTATTATTTTTTCACCTCTGGCCCGGAAGGGTCAAGGTTGCCAACCAACTGCTTATCTCTTCCATACTGTCCTCCTTCTATGAGGACACTAAATCAAACCGATCCAGATAAACGTGGGCCCAGTTTTTGGATGTTGGCCCACGCTCGAGGCGATTATGTTCTAATACAGGTATATGAATGTATGTGGGGGAACCTTTCTTGATTTATGAGCGAATGAAAAAGAAGGTGAGGCAGGACCCACTTTCAATTTTTTTCTTCGTGCCGGGAATTCATTTCCCCCGCAAAGTGTTATTGTCAGCTCTTTCCTCGGGCTCAATCATCCTAATTGAATAAATTAGTTGCCTATTATAATCCTCCCCCTTATAAGGTAAGACCTTAATTAAAGCGCCCCTTAATGACGGGCCAAATGACACTTTAATTTCTTCACTCCAAACTCTTTTTCAGATTCTTTTAAATGAAATGGCTTAGAATGTTTTATCGGCCACTTGGCTTTCACTTCGCTTTGATAACAGGACAGGGCTTCAGTCCTAAATTACATCAGGCGTCGAGGCACAAAAGGACGATGCACCGGCCCTGATTTAGTCCCTTCCCACTAACAAATAAGACGATCATAGATCACAAATCTGCATTACCGTCTTTACCGAACTTTAGGACGGTTTCTCAGAGCAAGCAGAGTTTGAAAACGTTAATTAAATTTAATTAAAAGAAGTGAGTCTTGAGATTTAGGTACCAGCAGGATGCAGTTCAGCCAGGATAATCTTTGGCCAAATTAATTACCATTGCAGGGATCTACAGCGTTTACTGGAAGGAAGTTACTTCAGATTAAGATATTTCAGCTAAATTTCTTATTTCATACTCTAAACATTTCAATGTTAATCCAATTTCAAAAGAGCCTCTTTTGTCCTTGAAACCAGACACTTCTAATAAATTAGTTCATTAGAATATGTGGTCAGGTTTTTAATGGTAAAATACAGTCTGCGGAGTAGGAAATGAAATTTATACACCATAATTAGAAAAAGGATCATTTGAAACCGTGGTTCCTACGCATGCACATCTTTCTAATTTCCGGGTTCATTCACAGCTCTTTTTGAGTCCTCTTGTTCTATACCCAGCAAGTAGTTAAAATCTCCCGTTGACGAAGTTTGTTTGGTAATAATTGGTAATATGAGCATCTGCTTTGAATGATGAATGATCAAATCAATAAGTTTGGCAACATTTGCATCCTTTCGAATTACTTATGCAAATAACCTAGATGCCTTGAAGGAGTCTTGTACTTCGGGAGTTTGGTGCATCCCTCACTTAATTGCTAATCGCGTGTACAAGTTAGTTGGCAGTAACTAACTATATGGCCAGTATAATTAATCGAGCGAGACTCCTTGACCAGTTTGAGTTTTGCTTTTGAATGAATATTTAATTCCGTCTCGCAGATAGAATTGCGTATTGCTTATTAAATATTTCCTGTTTACTAAAAATAGTGTCATCGGTGATAGTAATTTCTGCGACAGCCCATAAATTTTCTCACATTTTACATACACAGTGTCGTAAAATACTGGAGATATTTTGCCTGGTGCAGTGGGTTTTAATAATAAACCTCCAGCACTTTACGACTGACGTGCATGGGAATCTTGAAGGTTTTAATAACTGAAAACTACTCGGTATTCGCGAAGTCATCTTTAGTTTTACAAAAATGACCAGAGAAGGGCTTTTTTCCTGTGATTCAATCTAAAATCCCTTCGACTTGCTGAGACAACAAAATTTCAAGTAAACCTCAAAGACTGCCATTTCCTCGTCTCCGTATGTCTCGAACCCGAGAAATACTTTCTCAATTATGACTTCTGCAACGACACCTCTTCGTTATCTTTGGCCGTTGGCGAGGATTCGCTCGGAGAACGACCGCTGCAGGTCCAAACTTCTGGATAACGGCGAAATGGTTACGGTTATCGTCCATGTTATAGTTTTCCTTGAGGAAAGGTGCTTCATAAACTCGGCTTCAATTTATCCCGCCGAAAGTGGCGTTATCGCCCGAACAAAAGGCCTCAAGAAAAGATTTTACTGACCGTTTTGATGGCCCACATGCGTATGTTTTTCGATGACTTTGCATTCCCTCGAGGAACCTCTCGTTTTAGTACCTTCAGCTCACAAATCTCCCTTATTCTGGATATTCCTGAGAACATGAATGAAACAGCTTAATGTCTCCGATTACCAAGTGGATTCACATTAATTCGCTGATATAGTTAAGCGAGTTACCCTCCCTATATTTCAGCAACTCTGGCTGAATTTTAAACGCTATCCGGAGCTTTGTTGGATGTTTGTCAATATTATGACTGGTGAGTGGCTCTACCACTTTCTATTATGGATATGCAATGAGAATTGTGGTCTCTAATAGACAGAGACGGATTTGGAGTTATAGACTGATGATAGAAAATAAGACCAAGTTACATAGGATTTATGTTTTTCAATTTTTTCTGTTTACCAAGGTTTAGAAATGGTTCCTCAGAACCAACATATTCTTCTTCTTATGGCATCTTATACACATCAATCTTTCGTCTATTTTATATTCGATAATTTGCAGTGGAGAATCGGGGAATTTATCTAAAAAAATCATGAGATGTTGCACGAGGTCACCCAGCTACCACGCTACTTCTATTTATGATCCAACTCGGAAATAGATGATATTGTCTTCCATACCAAAATGAATTTTAAATTGTCTAAAATTATTCACTGGGCAAATTAAGTTATTCCTCTTCATATTGGACGAAATTACTTGGGAATTGGCACAATTCTCTGTGAATATTGAAATGAGTTAGATACATTTAAATTTTCATAAAATTCTTTTCAGGTCCGTCCTACGGACTATTTCAGAGTTCTCGAAAATACCTGATGGTCTTGACGTCGTATCAAGTTACTTGAAAATGGGTAATAAATCCTATTCAGATTGGTTAGTGTTAATTCACAATTTCCAAAATGTTTTCATACGATTAGCTTATCGGCCCGAATTAAACCGAATCAAACATTAGTGCAATTGCTGTTTGTAAGTGATGAGGGAAGGAGTATTTTTCAATAGAACAACCTTGTTGACATCTTCACGGAGCAAGATAAAGCAAAAACGAAGACTTACAAGAAGAAAGAATGTATTGAGAAACTTTTCCTTCAATAAACTATCCAGCAACTAAAATAATAGACTCTATGGGAAAATACATCGATCATAACTCTGAGAACAAGCTGAAAGAGCTGGAAGCTAAATTAAAGAGACAGACCGAGGTCCTAAATAGATCGATTATTAAGAGGTGGCTTCAGGAAAACAGCTGTCTAAGAAGCTGGATAAGATGCTAATATAATAGAAGGTAGTATAGAATAGCCATAGGGTCCCTGACAAGCTTGGACTTTTTTTTGATACTTCAGGAACTCACGAACCTCTTGAGGATAGTGTGATACGTCATGAAATGAAGCGGCATATGTGAATATTGAATTAAAAGAAGGAAATGCTTTAGACTAATCTTATCAAAGTATAAGGAGATACTGAGATGTTTAGTCTTTTATAAACCAAACTAAAAAAGCGGTGCCACAATACTACAATATGTCGAATTTAGATAAAGAAATGGCATATATATTCAGAGGTCTGATGCCAATGAAAAATGGAATGTGGCTTTACTTTCGTGATAAACAGTAAAAATGCAGAAAATCGATTTTAGAACTCGATCACAAGGAGGAGGATACTGCGATGAAAACAGATCCAATTTGAATCGTCGTCTTCGTCATGCAAAATTTCGAAAAGGATGAAGACAGTGCACAGTATTCTCGAAGTTTCTCTCTCTTTCTGTAACAACCAGACCTATGGAAGTACGATTCAGATTATATAAGACCAGAATCATGTTCAATTCTTAATGATGAAGACAAACATTCATCTTAGACTTCTTCTTTTCACCGATTAATGTTCGTCAAATTATGTCAGGAACAATTAATTGGACCTTATTTAACAGATGAACGTAAAAAGTGCTACGTTGGAGATTTTCATAAATTGCCGGTATGCTTCAGAATGGTGGTAGTTGCAACATGAAATTTCGCACTCAAATGACAAAGATCAACGAATTGGAAACATGTAGACTTGCCAAAATTCCTGATTCCGTCTCTGTGTAAATTTTAACTCGATGAAGGTATATGTTTACACGCTCCTCTCGCGAAAGTACACGCATCAGTTTCTGAATCGAATGATTCGAATAGTACAGCACACGCTTTAATTTGTAAAGTCTACCTCGATGAAAGCTTTCAATTTCGCGGAATAATGTTTATCTTTTCAACCCCCGGTATCATCTCCGACTGTATGTAACTCGTTTCCAATTTATCAATGTTTCCTTCCATTATTTGACTATTTCATCAAGCTCGCGTGATTTTTCTGCACTTTGGCAAAGAGACACAACAGGGCGTTTTCGATCTCGCCTCCCTAGTCATTCTCTCCTTAATTTCGTGCGGTAATTAGCAACCCTTAGAAAAAGAGGTACACTTTTTAATTCCTCAATTCGACTATTATAAACACAACATTAATTATCAATTTCAGTCGTGGCAGCTGAATTCCGGCAAGGCGCCCGGAGTCCTCCATTGTTTTCGACGCTGGAACATTTTTAATTGAGATTATTGCACCATCTTTATTCAAATGAACGTTTCTCTTTTACAATGCTCCCCCATTAAAAGTGTGCATAATTACATGAACAACACGATAGAATTGTCTACGAAATTAGTCGTTAGTGTTCCACTAATTGCGTTTATTCTTAATCTCTTTCCAACCCCATCGTTGCTCTGTTATGCTCAAATTAATTTTTCTTGTTATGTACATTTTAAGTGGATTAAGAAACCTACTATTACTGCTAGTGCTTTGCAAGAAATTTTTAATTGATCCCACACATAAACGATCACTTGTTGAGGCGTTAATATTTCAAGCTCCTGCTAATTGCGCTAGGATAGCGATACGTTTCGCTAGCGGCGTGCATGGATAATAAATGGCTATAAAGTGGCCGGCCATTGTCCCTAATAACTAGCACTCTCTCGTCGAAACACAATTTAATTTACGAGGGTCCACCTCATCTTTCGCGAAAACTGATTACCCCGAGTGACCGCCCGCCATTACGGTGTCCAGTGTCTTGTGACGACACTGGTAATTGTTTCCTGGACGAAGGTTATATTGTACCCTCGAGGGGTAATTAGCCCATAATTATTATTCCGTTCCCCACTTTAGGGTATTGTAGGGATTAAGGACTTACCTTTATCTAGATATTCGATGTGGCGCGTGATTTCTTTGCGACGAGTCTCTTCATCTCCATCCGATTCTGCCTCGGAAAAGTCTACATAGTTTATCACTAAATGAGATGGCGAGCGGGAATTTGCGTCTTCACTTTGGGCATCATCCTCCTCAAGGATTTTTTCTTGATTATTGTTATTGTTGTTAAATAGGATGTTTTCTTTGATTTCTGGGGTGCTTTCTTCACTTTGATCTTCATGGAAATTCGGGAAGGGGGTGCCGGAATTTGCTGCTGCACTCATTACCATCGCTGCCTCAACTGCAAAGAATAATGGATGAAATTATGTAACTGAAACTATTTAATTTTTTTTTTTATGGTGAAGAATCAAGAGTTTTTTTGGTGTTTCACTCACTAATTCATATTCCGAAATTTCCCTTCCCTATCCAATTTAGAAAGTTTCTCGTCTCTAGTGTTTTCTTATTACAAACTATGAAACTCTTGATAATTCGAAGTTCTCCAAATTGACCTGAACTTAACGTGCTGAACTGCAGACTGCTGCTGATAAGCTCAGGTTGGATTCAACCGTTTCTTCATTTCCAAGTTTCCTATTGAAGTTTTTTGTGGAATAAAATGAAACTTTACTTAGAGTGTTCAGGTTTGTCTGGAGTATTTCCTAATTTTGGTATTGAGCAATAATTGTCTATTTCCAATTGTTGTTAATTTTTTATTCGTTTTGATCGTTCAAGTACTCGACCTCAGAAGCATTCGACTTGATATTCTGTATGCGAAGACTGACTTGATTTCAAGTCAAGTCAACAAAGTATTTTTCTATTTGAAGAATGTAGAACGTCCTTTTACACCTTCCAAGTATAGTGTGAAATCTAAATTCCCAGGCACGAATCCAATCTCTCGAAGAGTTTAAAGCGGGATCAGAACCGCTTTTCACCTTTAGTTCTGCTATCAATTCTCGCCGAGTCTATTACGTTTACTTTACCCAAGAGCAATTGGCTATAGGAACAGGGATAAAAGATCTTCATTTTTCTGCCATATAATAAGGTTATGTGCATCTACAGTCTATAAAGATTTCGCGTTTTATTTCGGAGCGGTCGTATTTTATTTTAACGGCGATATTATTCGAAAGTTTCAGGAGAGAATCGCTTTTATTGCTTACAAATTGATATAGGTTAAGGTATCAATCAATTTTTTAAAGCGAACCTTTTAAAGAAGTTTGAAGAGCCATTTGAAAGTTTCGGCCTAAGGCAATCCAATATAGGTAGAGTTAAATGAGGAGAATTATCCCGGCACCCCTATAATCTACGTCCCTGTTTGCTTTAGATATACGGGCAGGAGCTAATAGTTCTTAAATTAGTTTGATTAACCTACGTACCTGCAGCTGTCTGAAAGGGCTCCACAATTCTATTGTCCCTTTCTTTACCTTTCCATACAATCAGCGCAGATACGAGATCATGTGGGTCTATACACACTTTTTTCCATCTAATTTACATTTATTTGGCCACACGATATATTCGAATATCCGGGGGGAAAAATGAAATCTTGTGATAGAGCCTAAGAGTTGTTTCTATAAACACCCCATTTGCCGGCAATAAAAACTAGAGCCCTTCAATGTGACAGCACTGAATCAGTGAAAAAGCATAAACAGGGCACATAAAAGTGAAATATGGATATGAGTGAGCGAAGGGATAATAGGGCACCCCCTATATGTCTAGTTTGCACCGTTTTCAGCCGCAAATGTTACAATAAAAATGTATTGGTTTGGATGATTGAAGTATTTATTCCAAGGAGTGGAAAGAGTAACTATGATAATATGATTTATTTCTAAAAAATGTTATATGTATATATATGTTTGATCTCATATTGTCTTGGTAGCGTCGAAAATCCAGTTGTATAGACAACTGCTGACGGTCTGTCTGAACTTTGCACAAAAATAGTAACACCCAGTAAATTTTTGCAATTTTCATAATTATTTCCCATAGAGTTACTAAAAATCTAACTTTTCTGCCCCTTGATATTTTCTTGTATCTCTTTTCGTTTTCGAGATTAAAATTTAAAACTAAACTCTTGCACATCTCTGAACAACCTTACTCAAATTCAAAAATTTTAAATAAATGGAATTAATGTTTTAAAATCTATAAACATAGTTTAAAATTGCTACCACCAACTAGAATACACGAGTTCAATGTTTTTCTAAATGTCTGCCGAATTCTGTTGAAAACACCAGGATTGTTTTTTTAACATCCTGTATTTTGGAAATTAGGTAATTCAGATATACATATGTCCATTGAAAAATGTTTTCTTATTTTGACCTAAGGAATATCTCCTTAATTTGTACCGTATGTTTAGGAAACACCCTGTATGTCTTCAGTGGCGCATCTTGTTCCTTTTAACAAAATGAAAATTTCCAAATTTTAATAATAGCCAAAATACTTCGGTTATTGTATATAGCATTTTTGTCTGATTTGGAAATCTCAAATGCGCCTTTTTTGATCTGGGGACTCTGAATTTTGTATGTTAACTTTAGCAACTGATGTTGATGTTGTAAAAAATATTAAACCGTATTTACATTACGTATGTCTTGCATTTAAATATACCAAGAAATCACCTCCAAAGGAAGAATTTCAACGCTGTAAACATTTATCAGATTTACATGCAACATTTATTTCTGATGATATCCTATTTTGAGGCATCAGAATCACAACAAAACATTGAAAAAATGATCATAGGATAGAAAAAAACATCCTTCTATTACTTCTTTCTAAAACAAATTTAAATCTACTAGAAAGTTTGTATAGAAAATTTTGTATCTTTCAAATTGCAGAAATATTTTTCTTTTTCAATAAAACATTAATTTAAAAATACTGGGAGAAAAATTTCCTATAACCCAGAAAAAAAATTTTGTTACGTTTATTGTTTATTTTGTAGTTTTATCAATATTCACAAGAAAGTTTAAAAGAAGGTTTAAGGTAAAAGAAGGGTAAAAGAAGGTCAAAAAACTCGAAAGAATGCCATTTCATGAGTGCAATCTTTGACGAATTCATGAAAAAATGAATACACTTTTTAGACATCCATAGATCTCAAAATTTACACTCTGAAGCCATCAAGGCATATTTTAGTACAAAGAGTGGGTACATTCACACGAGTTTCTCATTTACTTTTAAATGGATTTCTATTTTCATGCTTGGAAATCGAAGACCAATTGCGTTGCCTGCGACTTTTAAAATTTTCAACTTTACTTGCGGGCCCAGAAGACTTCCTCTATTTTCATGGACTAAATACTTCCACCAACTGTCTATTTTTTCGCTTCCAAATGTACTACGAAATTGCCAGAAAGAGAAGAGTTTGAAAGTTCTAGAGGTTTTCTTTTTTTTCCATAAAGTATTAATTTGCTTTCGACGCTTCTCTTCGAAATCGAAAGAGTATATTGACAGTCTGAGTTACCATACTATATCTAAATGATGAAGAAAATAGTCATCAAGATAGGTTACACAAAAACCTGCGAATTGCAAGCGGCAGAACATGTCTATGGGGATCGGCAGACCATACAGTGGTTCAAAATAAAACACATTTTTGAATTAGACAATATTGATCTAAAATTTCCATGCAATACTTTTGTTATACAGCTTTTTTATTAAATACCTTAATAAATATGTTTTCAATCAGAATATTAAATTTTATACAGGCAGTACTTGCTAGTAAGGTAATTGCTATTAACTTTGAACGCTTCAAAGTTTGTGGTAAAATAGAATTCTAAAAAGAATTCCTAAAGTTGAAGAAACTGTACCTGGTGAAAGTAACAGGAAAAGTGGTAAATCGTCGCTGACAAAAGGCGCTAAGTAAATTTGAATGAATTAAACGTATTTGACCTTTTACCATTTAACAACAGCTTTGACTCACTGTAATGGGAATATACAAATATTTTTTGCGTGACCTTTTGTGATGACTAATTTTTTTGTTATTTAGATATAGTATAGTGATGAAAATCTAAGCCATGACGGTAAAGTGTTGCAGATAAGAATACATTTTGTAAAGTTTTTTTCGAAGAGAGAGTTGGACCAAAATCATGTAATTGAATATGAAAGGTACAACAATTAGCGGCTGTGTGTCCTGGGGATAGTAATACCTCTGCAGTCATATGAGAAATGGAACAAATAAAACAATAAAAAGTACGAGCTTCTACCCTCCTCAATTTGATAAAAGGGCTGTTAATTTGATTTATTGAAACGTTCAGTGGTGCAGTCTTTTGGGGAAGATTTGCAGTAAAATAGCTGTCAACAGATCTACTCCAATTAAGCCCAACTGACATTGTGTGCATAACCGGATTATAACAACAGGGAAGTTTACGGGATGTCACTATTTCAAAATATTTATGCACCGCTATCAAATCGTGGAAGTAGGTTACACGGGTGTTTCCCATAATGTAAAATCTGCATACGTATATAGCATAAAGCAGTTGTATCAATAAGAAACAGGTCTTTAAGCTAACAATACGTCTAGAATCAACAAACAAAGTGCCGTTTTCTATAAAACTTTATGAATAATTTCGAGGTAGAACCGGCGAAATTGTGTATGTGTGCCATATGGGCGGAACGGCCTCAATATAAAATCATGGCCCGGGCCAGGCAAAGACATCAGGAGTGACCGCCAATAAACCTTTGTCCAAGTGCACTATCCTGCATAAAAATGCGGACACACGAACAACATGAGGGAACATGGAACGATATTTCTTGTTTGTTTTTGACCAGGTCGATAGAGACTAAAACGACTCCATCGATTAAGCCACTAAACCAAATTTATAGGAGCAATAAAAGAAATAATGTCATTAACCTTTTATTACCTCATAGAATCAATAAAATTACCAAAATGAATTGATGAGAGGGGGGTGCACATGGCCGAGGCCATTAAGTCGCATTATGGCGATCTGGCGGTCAGGAAGGAAGTCTCAATATGCCGACGTCATATGCCGGACATCGTCGAGATAGCAGCGTCATCAATCAGAACTATCTGCTTTTTGTAAAGGCCACGATTATTTTATTAGACTGGCTTTAGCCTTTATTTGAATTCTTTACTTCGTAAAGTAGAGCTTTTGCTTCATTTAGTGCCTGTTCCGGATTTATATATAGAAATGGTTGCACTATGGCTCCCACACACGATAATGTTCGCACGAGTGAGTACTTATCGAACCACGTGCAGAAGAATGGCACTTTAATTACTCACCTATTCTTCGTGAAAACATGAGGGGATACGCACATGAGTGTACACAATGATCCCCTTTCAAGATTTATGTTAATGCAGTTCCGGGTTAAAGTAATATTTTTATAGATTAGCAATAAGACTACTCTACAAGTTATAATAGGCATTGTATTAGCAATTGTATTTTAGCCTATATTGGTTGGCTCAAGTTCTAATTAAAGTGCCATGAATCATCAAATATTCCTCAGTTAGGTAAAACTGAGATCCATTTTCTCCCCAATGAGGAGATTTTTCGAGCTTAATTATTGCTAAAAAATGATAAACAAAAAGATAAATGAATGTCGAGCAGCAAGTACGGGCTCACAAACCTTTGAATAATCTATAAAGCAGAAATTTATGCTACTTGAAGAGTTTTAAATTTTAGTCTAACCTGCTTTGGTCTGCTGGTTTAGCTTTCCCATCAAACTTCCTAGACGTTATTTATTTTCCCAAGTCATAAAGTGAAATTACTTTTCTAAGGGCCATTATAAATTTTTGGCAAAAGAGAAACGACGATCGAGTGTAACGAAATAAATCCGTTTGATAAATACGCGCATCGAGGGAACACCTCCTAGAAGTTTTCCGTTCAATGAAAGCTCGCTAAGAAATTGTTTTGTCGAACGAATAAATAACGAAAAATACCCCGTCACTTATAAACAGTGTATTGAGCAAATAAAGGAATAATAAATCACCTTCCATTTTATTCCGGCTTTAATTTCATCCACTAAGCAGTCCGTTGCCTGCGAGACGTATATGGTCTTTTTGTATTATTGCCAATGCTCTAAATGAGGGGTAGTGGCGAAAATTGAATGACATTAAGAAAGAATTCGGCATCAAACAATGCATTTTATTGAACATTTCTTACAATTCTGAATTACTGGTGAAATTACTAGTTCCGTTTTACGATTGAAGAAGAAATTATGACAATTAGTGCTGTATCTTGGTATATCGGCGACTTTATCAGAAGATTTTTAAAGAGATTTTTTAAGTTTTACTTCACATAGATTCCAGTATGTAGAAGTATAGTTGAAGAAATGCCATATTTAACTTACTGAAAACTTCAGAAGAAGCGAAAAATGACAGAAATCTGAAGTCCAATTAAAAGATAGATGTATGACGCAATACCTTCTTTATGCATCGCCCTATATAATGATTTTAGCGAAAAAGATGCTTTCCTATAAATCAAAATTGACGTGTACGAGCGCTTGTTTCTAAATTTACCAGGAAACTCATAAATAGGGACGAAAGTAGGGACGAAATATAAATTTGTCATTGCGTTATTTGCCTCACACACTTCTTACGAAATACCAACTATTCTTTCTGAAGCATCTTTTGGATTTTTTCGAAAATGCATTCGAAATGTTTTTTTTCACTTTTATGCACAAGCTTCCCCTAAAAATCTAGAATCTGACCAATCTCCAGATTCTATTTCAACATTTCTTTTCCGATTCTATTCCATAACAACCACAACAACTGACATTAAAATTAAGAATACGCTAATAATTTAGTCCTTACTGTGTAAGTATACAAGAATGTTTTTACACGGATTTTTTATTCGATTCTATCCACTTTCTGATCAAAAGCTTTTGTAACACAGTTGTCTTTTAGTTTCATTAATATGAGATGTAAATATATTATTTTTACACTAAGCTTGCATATGAAATAAATGAAACTTCTGCTGAATACGGGCAATATGGAATCTCACCCACTCTAATGCTACACATCAGAAACCAACCTTTTTGTTGCCACCTAATGTGAACTCACTTGATACTATGGCTTCTCACAGTGTGCCATAATAGTTAATTATCTGATAAGTGCGGAAAGTGATACTTTACTGCACGCTGATTACAGATGATCGAACGACGCGAAGCGTAGTTCTGTCGGCAATTCGCTCGCAGGAAAATTAATTGTGATAGAGGTGGTGGATTTCAAATACGCATTTTGTAACGTTCCAAAAAATTCAGCAATACCTGAAATGCTGATCAGGATCATGGATACCATGGCAATCCAACGTTTATCGACTCTTTAATAACCAAAAACCTCCATTGTCTTTTCCAAAAAACAGAAAGTCCTCAATCCTTGTCAGCGTTAAGTAATGCATTTTTCCAGGAAATATTCAGGTGGAGTAGCAAGCATGATAGGATAAACCGTTTGACAGCAAGTCTAATTCATGGAAGAATGAAAAACTTCCTGAGCCTTTCTCCATAAGACTTTCCTGGCATGGTTTCAATCAGAAAATGGATAAACGTTTTGAGTCTTGATAATACTTCGTCTGGTGGATTTCTAAGGTAAAGCGTAAGAAATTGCTAAAAGTAAATGTTTTAGAGCAGGAGGAGAAAATTAGCTTTGAAAGTATTCCTCGGGGGACACAGAATTTTCTAACACACATTTTCTCTCTAATCGATTATTGTTAAATATTATGTGTTACTCACTAATTTTAACAACATTTATTCATTCAACAACATTACAGGTATTATCAGTCTTTGAGTCGCATTGACAGTAACAATTTGATTATGAAAGTTATTGCCCTGCGCTTCTCCTGAACAACTGAGAAGATCCTGGCGCTTATTTGCCCCTGGATAAGAGTTGAGCCAATCAATTTGGAACTGCCGTAATTATACTTCGGCAAGTCACTGATCGAAATTAAATGGAACAAAGTAATATTAATAGATGTCTCCTACCAGGGAAGTCCTGTTGTTTGTCCTTTCCTTCCTTTCACAGGTTTATCGGCTTCTAAACCGAGGCCTTCAGTCGGGATCTTATTCCTGACAAAACAATTTTAGCTCTTATTCCAGACAAAAACGTCTGGAATCGTAGCTGTACTTAATCGTCTTCTAAAGCATATATATGCAAATGGCAGCTTTGAATTTGGAAGTGACGTTTGTGAAGGTTTACTTGGGATTCCAAAGGTAGCGGCATGTGAAAGTGAAAAGCTTGATATCCAGCTTCAGGAATATGGTGCCAGTTTTCATGCTGGGCGACCTGGTGCGGTAAGCGTCACAAATAATTAATTGATTGTATTGTCTGCAAAGTAATTACCTGACTTCCAAGCCTGGCGTTCGTTCTGCGTTATAATTCATCCTTCTCTTTTTGGGCCACTGGACAAGGGAACAATGGCTAGGTACGAGGTAAAAAAGGGTTCACGCCTTACTGCCCTTTCGGCCGGCCGAACACGGTGCCCACTTCTTGCCATTTATTTTTAATTAAAAGCTTCTGCTCTGCCAATTAACGTTTTTCTATTGAGTTGTGAAATAATAGATGTCGCTGCTAGAGACGTGGTCTTTAATGGGTAAAAACCGTTCCTCTGAACCCTTGCGCTCGGGATGAAAACCTATACCTCACGTGTCAATAGACGTAAATTCGCATAAATACAAAGCAAACAAGGATCCATTCAGTTCGTAAATAGAACAAATCGCCCTCTACCTACAAATCTGTCACCGGCAACAATACAAGCGTGCGCCAAGTGAACCGTTGCTGAAACGTATAAACTTAAACCGGTTCTTTTCTGGATGTCACCCTATTTAACTAGATTGTGATTTATCGGTTTCTACTTGTATTGGTTATATAAGAAAGTGGAACAACAAAGGAGTTTCTACACTTTTTTCTTCATTTTTGAGAAGTCACTGGACGATTGAATGGTCAGTGTTCCATAGTGGCAATCGACCGCTCTAAGTGGCACTTGGCCATACAACTTGGCATGAACTCCAAAAAATGCCTATCAGTTCACCATTTCGACAATTAGTAATGTGATTATCGATACCATTTTAAAGCTTAGGAAAGGGTCCTTGCAAAAAAAGTCATAACCTACTATAACTATGCAGTGTGCCCAAGATTAGGACGTCCAGCATGGGGATCTCCTAAACGATAATAGATAATTTGGTTGGATGGGAGAAAAATTGCGCGTTCAAGAGAGCAGGTTCACGGGCAAAAGCATCTATAAAATTATTTTTGGTCTTCTAGTGGAATCACGGCTAACCCAAATCAATGAGAAACTATTGTGTTTCTCGAAAGGAGGTATCTAGAGGCAATTAGTTTAAATTAGCGGGAGATACGTTCTCCAGAAACGTGTCATCTCCAGAAAATTCTGAAAGCCCAGGTCTAGAGATATCGGGTTTGGATAGGAGGTATCCAGGAATACGATTGTCCACACTTTGAAACTGGAGATGAGAATCGCATCGCCAGTGACGCAAACCAGGGTTCAAACTTTAACTTGAAGTATCACATATTTTAATAGGTGATTCCAGCTTAATGATGAAAGACAAGAGTTTTGTCCATTACATGTAACTTCAAGCCATTCTCTTAAAACCAACCCTAGAAAATGAATTTACATTTACATTAACTGCCAGAGTATCAAAGAAAAGTAATAAATTAACATTCCCCAAAACCGACAATTCCATTAGTTAATACCGTTGTCGACAAGAAATGATGCAGCACCGTCGCCTCGAATTAGATACGAATCCAAAAAACCCTCGTCATGTTTTCTCAATAATTCAAAACTTGAGGGCGTTATCGAATTAACAAAACGGTTTAATAATCGGCAAACGCAATTATATTTCTCTCCCATCAGACTAAATGGAAGCCAGTCTTGAGGAGTCTTTTGTTTAAAGCGCTGGCTACAAACTTCGTGTCATCCGTCAATGTTAAGGCATATTTTTGCAATTCGGGTGATTGTATAAATATCAAATGCAGTGGCAGGGGCCACCCCTTGTCAACTGAGCTCCCCTAAAATTTTGATTTAGAACCAGGGGAGGGTAGAGTGTCATTTTACCGGACACGCGTTACGCACACAACCAGGCGTATGTGCAGATGCACCAAGGCGAGAGGCTTTGTTAATTTGGCTTCACACCTTCCCTACCAATTTTTTTGATAAGTGCTAAATCTTCTTTCTCATTCTAAAACAAGCAAAACATCAAAAACTGCCAATTTTTTTTTGTATATTGGAATGGGCTCACCAGGCTCCTCTTAATCCTCTCGGGAGTTAATCGTTTTATTTTTATTATCTGGGAAGCTAATTTCTCCATGAACGATCCAAAAAATGGCAGAGCGAAAAACGGTAAGCGGATTAGTAATAATTTTACCAGGGCTAGTCGGGTGCGATAATACTCTGACTCATACCGAACGAACGCTGACGGTCCGTCATCTGAAGAAATGGGGGCAATGATGCGGTCTCGTCATAAATACAATTATTAATAGTTGACTTACCTTCAACTATGATAGATGGATTTAGCTTCTCCGGTTCCGAATTATGTTTGTTTCACTGATTGATGTCCGCAACACCCACGGAGCTTTTGTTGCACAAAAATTCTTGAAGGGTTTATACTGAGTAGCGAAAAGGTCATCGACTTTACGCAATTTCAATGATAGGGGTGCGAAAAGTTGCGTCCCATTCACCCCTGTGGAACTAATCTAACAATATAACTAAGCCAGACTTCGACACACATTGCCGTGTGTCTGGCATCCTCTAATCTGCATATACAATTACGCTACGGTGTCGCTGTTTGGACCGAAATGATAATGATCTATCGCTTGTGAGTCACACCTCTGAAATGTCATTGTAAGTGGAATTGATGCATATATTTTCTTTTTCGTTTAAAGATACATTAGTCTTGCATTTTATTCTACTTGTAAATTGTTCTTCCCACCAGAACAGGACAACCGCTCTTAAAGAAGAACGCATGTTATCGGTCAGCTCACGGTTAGATCAAATACTGGAACATTCACTTTATATTGTTTGACCTTGAATGGACTGACAATATGGATCCTCCACTATTGTGATGTTGGTTGATCACAAGATTCAAAAAAAGTTTGGCTGGGAAGAGAGCAGTGATGCGTGTAAACTTGATCCTCAGCCAACCCTGACGATATATAGCTCGGTTTGTACATCAGATAGGTGAAAACTGTAAGAAAGTTTTTGTTGCATTTAGGACACTGAATATCATAAGTTCATACGTATTACACAGATGTCTCGTTTAAGCATTTAGCATAAGACCATCATCAACAAATGCTTTTCCAGTCTTCAACTTCTTGACATTTCATCCTCAGATGATAATCCCTATGACACCTCCTGCTTCTGCAGATAATGATTTTTCGGTGGCATTATGATCTTGCGATCTGCTACAACTGGTTTCCCGATTCTATTCCACATTATATTCTTTTCATTATTTTAAGCGGCAGGTCATCTTCATCATTGCTTCACTACACTTCTTGATTAAGTGCTCCATTTCACAAATCAATAAATGATCAGAAGGTTTTGGGCGAAATTATACAATCATATGCTCTTAGAGATCCAAATGACCAATTTTCACGGAGTTTTAGAAAGACTAGCGAGATTATTAAAGAGGAAAATACTCACTATTAATTTACTGACATTTCTCAGGAATCTTTATTAACCAAAGACGACCTTAGGAGGGAGCTGATAATTATCTAAATATTTGACTACCCCGAACTTTCCTCAAGAGAAAACTTCACTAACAACAATTAAATTGTACAACCTAAACAAACCTGACATTATGGTTTATGGTGAACCACTTCAGCCTTTTGACTAAACTGAACCGTCTTTGCAAGAAAATTGAGGATTATCAATTTCTTTGACTAACCCAAGTTAACTTTAGCAACAAATACATTTTTTAAGGGTGGTGCGAGGCTTACCTTCCGAGTTCTCGAAATTTTCCTCTATCCTAAATTCTTCTTAGGAGAGTAGAGAATTATCAAATTATTGAGCGATTTGAATTGCCCTTCCAATCTTGTCTGAGGATTGAGAATCAATTCATTACCCTGCTAGTAACGACACTGAATATCTGTAACTGATGATGAAATCACTGTCTGCTAACTGAAGGTTGCATGTTATCACTCCAAACAAAATTGGCACTCAATCTGGTCATTTGCCTGATAATCTCGGGATACGTGCAAGAAGCATTGACACGTTATCCTATGCACAAAGTGCACTTCACCATTCATTACTGAAAGGAAGCAGATAAACATCCAGGAAACGACCGTGGCAGGTTGTGGGACGGGTTTTTTAATTTGAATCTTTTCATGGTCCACCGGCATCGAAATGTAATTGATAAGATACCGAATAGAGCCTTTATTAACAAAAGTTTTGCATCATGTCTGGACAGACTGAGGGGCGTGCCTCAAAAACTCATTTTAATCGCCTTGTTTGCTGACAGACTTGGCTTACAAGCGGCTTCTTTCATTAACATGGGACCTAAAGTTGCAATAACCTGCTGGCTCATATCCTGTTTTTAATGCTTGGACTTTTGGGCCTTAATTCCAGCCATGTATAAAAGAACGACCTGTCCATAATGAGTTTGCATTGCGGCGAGTGGATATTTGAGTAGAATTGAATGAGAACTCAAAACAAGCATTTGGGTTAATAATCACCTTGGTTTATTAACGATTTGCAGTAAAACAGTCCATTTCATTACCCACGTAATCAATTTTTAGCGTTACTGATTTATACTCGCATTAACTCTTAAGTGTATATCAGATAATAAAATAGTTATGAGCTCGTAAAATTTTAGTCTGGATGTCTGACTAATCCACGACAATGAGGGTGAAAGTTTTGATGGCTTTAGTTGGCTGGCAACCTTCAAATCTCAACTTCAGTTAGCGACACTTTTGAAAGGTATTAAAGATTTTCTTGGTGCAATAATCAATGATCTGCTGTTCTTAAATCTTCCGAGGGATAACGAATTCAAAATGGCAGTCCCAATTACACAACCCGACCCCAAAAGGGGGCTGGAAGCCATGGCAGACACCCGTGGAAAATCATTCCATCGTATTCGTTATCTCCACTCTACCGTGGCCGATGTCACCCCAGGTCCAGACGTACCTTTCGCACGTGCTCAATGACAGATCTTTACTTTCGGACACGTGACCTTCCAACTCCGGACAATGATTCATTTGTTTGCCCTCCCCGTGATTCCCACATGTGAGGGGGTGCACTATTGTTGATGCGAGCGATTTATTTTTTATAATTAGATTCAATAATATCGGTATTGTGCCGGGGCAGTTGTCTATTCTAAAGAGTGAGGCTACAATTTATTACCTATGGACGTTAAAAAAGCATTAAGAGAAAATCTGATTTAGCGAACGGATCGTGGGAGCGGAAGAACGGGGACAAAAGGGTGATCCGAGGGATTCGGGGATGTGTTTGCTTTATTGATTTAAGCTCATTATGTTTGGTGTTATTTATTATCAAAAAACTCACTTAAGCCGGCCTAAACTTACTCTATTTTGGAGATGATTTTAAGACAACATAATATTTCATAAAAGCACAATTCACGTAAATATTACATGCGACATGGGCTACGTCAGCCCACTAATACGGTGCTTCTTTATTAATATTAAACTTCGCTCGGTATTTGCATTATACATGTAGCTACATCCGCCATGTTATATTATAGACTATGTTTATTATTCCCTGCAGCGTCTATATATAATAAAATGCCGGTTTATTACATGTTTATAGCGTGCAACTCTCCTCTCTCTCTTTGCAGACTTATGTCAAAGTTTTTCTAAATTGCTTTTACGAGACATGTACTGAATTTCCAGGTTTCTTATTGCCATGAAATGAAACTTCCACTTTCTGTATGCATTACCTATAAAGCTTTGTTCCTTTCGATAAATAAAACGTTTGGCTGTCTCCTTAATAAGCCGCTCATCTAAAAGATTGAGTATGATAGAGATTTGGAAGTAGGGGAGGTATCACATTACCTGTATAAGTATCTTGTGCAAACACACACATTTTTCGTTTGCACAAGGTCCTGATAATGATCCTCCAACCAATTCAGTAGCGGACCAGCAACGATAAAACTTGAAAAAAATAAAAACGCAAATTTGGTAAAGACCAGTTAAATTCATGATGATCACCTACACGTCATACCATTCTATCTGAGATGCCCCGCGGGGCCTCTGAGTTTCTCAATCGCAAAGAAAAAGCAAGGTGTTATTTTCTCAAGGAGTAATACCTCCGTCTAATACCTAATAAATTGGTTTTAACGTTCAGTTCTACGAAGTGTATGTACTTCAACAAAGAATTCATTGCTGTCCAAATATTCAATTGTCTGAAAATTTGGAAGGTTCTTCTCTACGTCCAGTATAAACAGAAAACTATTCCCAATTTAAATCTTTAAATAACAGTGAAATGAATTGATTCAGAAGTTCATAGTTTAACCTAAAATTTCAATGGTTATTCAATTGCGGTAATTTGAGATATAATAAACATGAAAAAACATGTGTAGCAGTGAAAATATGGAAAACATACATGAAAATTTGGAAAAGACTCAAGGCGGTAGTAACAAGGTTTCATTAAGAACTTCACTCCATGCCTTTTCGCAGGTCCCATTAAACTTTTCATCAAAAGGAAATTAATCGGAGTTAAGTCGCGCTTATCTGTAAATAGGCTGCTTAAGGAACGGGAGCGAAGTATTTGCCAGCCAAACCGCGATACAAACAGAAACAGCGTACATTACCGGCCAAGATAGGACAAGTAAGGCCGAATCCCCAGAAGCCAAGACCTCTTGTTTTCCTTGAGACAATAAGGCAATAGAGATAAGTCTGAGGGTGGTCGAAACGCTTGCTAACCACGAAAACAACCCCTTCATCCCTCATATCTGATTTGGATGGACGATTTCGGACAAACTTGTCGAACTTGGATAGTTGGCATAAGAGTGCAGTGGGCCAAACTTCTATAGGCCTAAAAAATTTCTGCAAGAAATTTCCCTCTAACATTTTGTAACGTTTTATTCCATGTAAATGAGGTTTTGAATGCCTCTTCAAGGTATTTGTAATACAATACATATTTCCACTACCTTTCAGCCACTTAGAACTCACTTGATATTCCACGTTTCGCTGATAACTATTCAACTTGATTAAAAAAAAATTATTTTATGCCATCTCCCGTGGTATTTCATCCCACTGGCCTAAAGTGACATCCTGTCAGCCACACAGATCACTTTGCGGTAACATTCTTAAGATAAATAACCATATCGCCCTATCCACCCAGGCCCAAGACGGTCTAATGACCAAACAATACGGCCAACTGGCCGCGGAGAGGTCCCCAGATACGTGATACCAACTTCCCCGAACTTACTCTCAACTTCCACGGCCAGATAACACAAATTAGGGACAATAAAAATAATTTAATGGCAACGCTAATAAAGGGAAATATTGTCCTTTTGATTTGTGTGTCCCTTTAAGAGCCTCTTCATTATTAGCTTTGGAGCGCTCAAGTCGATCTTGAGTGAAATTAATTGAGTTGGGGAAGGAATAATCTATAGGTTTTAAGAATATCAAGCCGGAAAATTGACTCTTGATTATCATTATATTTTTCCACTGAACTGATTTTGCACAATGTCTAGGTCTATGTTCATGGTTTGGATTGGATCAATAAACATTTTGGGGAGTTATTAAAAATCGTCGAACCGTAAATACAAATTTTTTAAAACTTTTCCCAGGTAGTCGTGTTTGCATGTCATACAGTTTTCAAGATTCCGATAGAATCATTAGCAATTTGGATCACATTGTATATATTTTTTATAATTTGTTCAGCTAACACGTAAAGAAAAAAGCTGTACCTGATACATGCATAGGGTGATTTTTTCTTCCTGCTTGTCTCAACTTCGCGAACGGAAAAGTACCACTTCCTGCACCCCTTCGTTAAATAACTATTTAATTTAAATATAATTGTCCATCCTTGAGAGATGCAAAACTAACTAACGACCAGACTTTAAACCTGGAAGAGAATAATGGGCAGCTAATCTACTTTAGAAAATGTCTGGACCGAATGCAGATATTAAGACTATATAGTTTTAAAGATGGAATAAACTCACGCATGATTTTTTAATCTGGACTACTGAGATCACCAGATACTGAGAGGTTGCTTCTGATCCTTCTAAAAATCAGGATTGAGTCCATGTGATATCGTGTTCAGCTTATAAATTTTTCTCACTTCTTTTAGTAATGAGCTTTTATAAACGTGAAATTTTCCTATGAATTCCACCGTTTAAGCGTTTCCTTACGTTAGCTTGACAATTGCCCGAGTGTGGGAAAAAACCTGCTTGCATATTATAAACCTGGAATAAACGTATTCCAATCATGACCAGAAGTAGATAACTACGATTTGTCGTTGTCCTGAGGGCAAACAAATGTCCCCGGAAAATGGGGAATGTGCAAAAAGATTCGGAATGCGCTGAGAAAAAATGCATACAATTTCTCGGGCAGGAACACCGAACAGACAATTTTCTGTTCCATTAGACGCGTCAGTCCGAAAAACAAAGGGCGTAGCGAAAACCGCCCTTAAACAACCGAAAAATGTATTAACGAGGCGTTTAACCCTGAAATGATTTAATATGCGTCCTGTCTAAAATTTCCGTAACTTGCCACTCAACTTTTGATTTTTTTTGTGTATAATAGGCATATGATTAAGGAAAACTTTGGGGCACCACACTGTCCCAGTCAGCGATTTTATGAACTTCGAAGTTTATGGAGAGAAAACCCGATCGCTGCTTAGGTGCCCTAATTAAATCGAATAGTAATTATGGGCTGTATAAATCATGGAAAAGAATGGCCGAAGTTTTGGAGGCAATGAGGCACAGGCGGAAGTCAAGAAAACACGGAAAAAAAACTTAGAGGCAGTAATTCGCTGGCAATCCTTCAGGTTTGGAGGGCAGAACTGAAATCTAAAGTAAAGTAAAAAACTCGAAACTAAAAAGAATGACAAACGGGAGAGCAGACATCCACGAGATTGTTGATGCTATCTGTAACTATCCCAATCCCAGCGGGCTTCGAGGCGCCCAAAATGGCGATACGCGACCCCCGATGTCTGCTTACTTTATCCCTCTAGTGCGAAAAAATAAACAAATTTTTATGGGAGAGTAAACGAAAAAAGTACAAAACTGTGTGTGGGCTTCTTCTTGACGCATATAAATCTCCTGCTAAAAGAACCTGATTCGACAAGATTTAAATTTGATTCCTGGATATGTTATGCATATTTCTTTGGAATAGAGCTAGACAAGGTATAAAAACGAATTGGTATATGAGACACAAGAGGTGGGTTGGGCGGGAAATAAGGCTAGAACTTAACCTTGAAACACTTTAAAATAGATCAAAATGATAAATGAGGCTTACTTTAATATCGGCCATCACATCGTAAGAGACATCGGTGAGCTGATGGCAATATTTACGTCGATTTAGGTTGGCATTACCGGACGATCTATCAACGTACGAGAGCGTTTTTGCAGCTGCCCAGCTTCCAGTGACACTTTTTTTAACCAGCGATGGCTTGTTTCAGTTTCATGTGATAGACCCGAAGCTAGTTGCCCCAATAATCGTTTTTCGTGATTGTTTATTCGGGAACAGTACGGACTTTAGCTGCTCTTTTCCGACGATTTTAGTGAATTTTTGTCTTGCGAAAACTGCCTATTAGGAAACCGACATTACGGACACTAAAAAACGGCAATATGGGATGCGATCACCATACGCGGCGGTTGATGTCAATGCAGAAATAATGACGATCATGGGTAAAGTAATTTTCCCCTTCATTTGCATACTTAATAAAAGCAAGTATGCCGACAGCTTCTACGTGTGTTTCATGATTGTCATTAGTAGTTAAAGAATTCTTTAATTGCATAGATTTGCGATTAATGAGTACCTTACTATCACCCATGACTTCATTTGCTTCTGCTCAATTTAAACCTTAATAAATCTCTACTTTTCAGCAAATAAAATACTCCTTGAGTGGGACACAATTCGTAGAATTTTTTTTTAGGATACAAAATTGATGAGAAATTGACTCAGAAATGTTATTCCTGGAAAATGCGTTCAACGTCATCTCTCATATGAGTGGCCAAGAGGCTAATCTTACAAATTCACTTAGATCCTAGGTAAACCATAAACACTGTACAATGTTCGTTCCTAAATCTGACCTCGAATCCTGGAAATTTATTGGGCCGACGTCTCTTCAAAAAGGCGTATCTTAGTAAGGACGGGAACAAACTGATCCCCATTTTGCCATTCGTTACTAGAGTTATGTTACTAATAAAAACTATTGCTTCATTATTAAATTAAATTAAAATTATTTCGATCTACAGCAGAAAAAAATTTCGTCTTAGAAAAAATTCTAATAGCTTAAATATTTCGAAATCTGTATGGAAAAATATTCCTCTTGTGCACTACTACACCCCAAAAATACCCCTATTACTGGATATCTAACTAATCTATAGATATTATGTAAATTTCCGTTGGTTCGTCAAAGCGTTTGTACGCAAAATGCGCGTGTAATACCTCCTCGAAATTAAAAAATAAAATTTCCCTGAGAGTAAATTTGCATGGCTCGGAACGGTTCCAAAATGGAACGAGGCGTGCTAATAATCGCTGATTATTTCCATGTGAGTACGGATTACAGGTCTTATTAGAGGCCATGGTAATATTAAACCTTTGTACCCCGCATAATCAGAAATTAATATGAAATTCATTCATGTATACGCAATTAAAAGCGGTATGTTTTCGTAGGGGGATGGACCCCCCTGGGGCATTGCATTGACCTTAGCTTTAAGCTCTGTAGGCTGCAATCTTGTAAAAATGTTGTGGACGATATAACCGATTATTTCCTTCTGCAAGGCCAATTTATTATTCCACATCACATGGTCATAAATTTTTCCAATAAAGGAAACCTTTTATTGATCATATAGGTATAATATACGGGGAAGCAATATATTTTATTTGACTATACTCTTATAACGTAATAGAGTCTCCTGGGGAGGACAAAATATATAGATAACCATCATCGACTTCATTACCATAAGATTTTCGTGTTATGATTACTGACTTTGAGGAAAGTTTCTACAGACCCGAAAATTGCACACAGAAGACTGAAACTTTACGGCGCTTTATTTCCAAACACAAAGTTCGACCTTCTGAACTTGCGGCGCTGAAGAGGAATAACAATAGGAGAGCCAAAAGCGAAATATAATGAAAATAAATATTCCACTTATTTGCACGTTCCCATTGAATTCCACTTCCGGTCAGTTCGAACTTCTCTACTTTCCTCGTAAACCATATAAATGTAAATTATGTATTTGGACGGTGGTCGTAAGGCGAAAAATCCGAGTCGAATATATACGGTGCAAGAAGTACAATGCTGAACAACAATGGCCAGAGGCGCCATGCAACTTCTGTGGTCTTTAATTTTTTAACTCCGTTATTTTATATGTTTATTTTTGTTAGTGTCGCAATAGTACGATAATGGAAGATGGAAGAAGTCGCCACATACTGCATAATTCATAAATGCTGATCATTTCAATGGTTTTAATATGCTAACTCTAGGAATCATCCGGAAAGAACTGTTACAATATTTACTGCTGGATCTTCCCAAACTGTTCATTGTTATGAGCAATGGTTCGAACTTTGAGCCGCTCAACCTTATAACTTTTTTCACCAGATCAGATTTCTTTCCGATTTGACTCAAGCAAGTAACAGGCTTCCTTCTGATATCCAATAAAATCTCTATTCGGAAAAAATGCATTTTACAAAGATTTGTAGAATCTTTGTGAAAATAAGTGTTGTGTGGAAAATGATATTGCAAGCGCGTAATTCTAAGTATTTAAATAATTTTCGTTTCATAATCCGACCAGTCCCGAAACAGACATATCCGAAACCCGAGTAACATATTTCAAAGAATTACAGGCAAAAGTAACAAAGTATGAATAAAACTCTGGATAATTAGAATGATGAATACCCTCCTCTCTATGCTCTTAATAAATCCCCCGTTTGGGAAATATAAACTCGCATCAGTTCGTCAACATGTATACTTTTACACGTAACATGTAAAACACGATCCTCTTTGAAAAAGGGAATAAAGCCCCCTTTCATGCAGACAGGAGGGACCAAGGAAGCTTGTTTATTAAAAACTATTCACCTTTTTGTGTGCGCTCCCATTAAAAAGTAATAAACAAAATTGTACCACCCATTAACGTTTGTGTTTATGTTACCATAGGCGTGGCAATGGGCAAATAAAAACCGATAAACTAAAATTTAAAAAATAGGAAGGAAGCAACTACTGGCATTCATTTGCCCGTCGTTGGCTGGATTCCAACAGGCTGTTCTGTGGATCACGACCCGAGACAATTGCATGTCGGCGAATTTGTTTCCAGAAATTGTTTATCGGTCCAGGCGGAAGATTTTTTGACTTAGTGCTCAATAAAGTGCGTTTAAGTGGGGCTTTAAATTTGCGTTATTGTTGCGGTTTGTTGTTTCATTAAAACGCCCAGTATCTCGTAGACGATGCGCTTTTATCTCGCGAAGGCGGGATTCGTACGAGTTAGCCAACAACTGTTATTGGGGGAGATAAATTTTGGGAAGTTTCCTTGATAAGAGCCAACGAGAAATAACAACAAGACATTGCTCGTATAAACAATATTAAACACCATTCAGAGTACAGTTATGCTGGACTGTCTTTAGCAATTCATGAGCTTGAAACAGTACATCAGGTACGTCTAAAGGTGATTGATCACTCATAGCCTTAAAGCTGTTATGAACCGAACTTCTGTTGTATAGAATATATAGCATAATTCTTAGAAATTTGTATATCAAATGCTATCCTTTCTTGCAGAATATCTGAAACCGCTTTATTCAAAATACCGAGTGACGACACTCAATTATGCAGACACTCAGTATTTGCTGCGGTAGATGGGAAGTACAGGTAAATGAACTCAACTCGTTATTTCCCCAATCCTTATAAGAAGACTTTTTAAAAGTTTGGAAATTTTTGAGAAGTCGTGCTTCTGATATCTTATTATTTTACACAAATTAACCAGTAGCAAGAGGGAAATGAAATTAGAGCCGTCCTTACAAATCCAATTAAGCAACTTTGGACAACGCTAAAACGAATGCTATTAGAGAGAGTTCATGGAATATTTATTTCATCAATCTGCAAATATCAGCGGAACTGCAAGCCTTAATGAAAATGATCGAGAATCATAACCCGACAAATATGAATTTCAACGAAAATCGCACACATTACCAAATTCCTTCAACCACCTCTGAGATACCTAATTTCCAAAACTACGCCAGTGATTCGTGAAAATTTACTTAATTAGTTAATTAAACATTTTTTTTATGATCAAAGATTCATGAGAAGGAATAGAGAAGAACTGAAGTTTAATACAAGGAAAGGCAGGTAGAAGGTTATATAAACATACCGGGTAGAGCAATATTGAAACAGCCTAGTAGCAACAGATGGGAGGACTAAGGAATAAAGTTAAGGAGCCTTTTGAGATCGAAGATGTCGGAAGGAAATATTTTGATTTAGTACGGAAAAGTAACTAACTCAGTGTCCTGACAAAACATTGTCAATGTAGTAGGAAATACGAATAAATTCTCTATTACAATTAGAAACGGAACGTAGTTACGAGTATAAAAATTATTGAATAACCGAGAGTCCTGGACATAAAGCGTACAAAATTATCTATCAGGCAGACCCACTTCAAAGAAAATTGGTCAGCTGGAAAGTGACTTTTTCCAAGGGAAACCGGGCTTGACTGATATGACTATAACCACTTCCTGTTGATCAAAATTAATTAATAAGAAGGTGCCTTTTTAGACAAGGGAGAAGGACGCTAGCATCGGTCCTTGAATATATTCAAAAAATCTTGATACTTCCAAAAATTGTATGAAAAAATTAAAGTTTTGAAACGGAAAATTCGATTTGTCGGTGATCTCGAATTTTTCGAATGTATCTCGGATTTTTCTGCTTCACTGACTACTAGATGACTAGATACCTCGTTTAAGTCCTTTCTTTACCATCTTTAATTTCATCAAACCCCTTCTTCCAATATCTTTGGAAATGAGAAAAATCTATTTCATCTACATTTGATAAATGTTTAACTTCTATTAACATATGTATATATAACCAAGAAGAACTGTATTGGTACCAAAGCTCAACATTCTTTAACTAAAATATTTCATCAAATTCCCTAATCTAAAAACCGAAACAATGACTTTAATCGATTAAGGTTATTTCAGGTCAATCAACCAATACAATCAAATCAAAACACTTCCCTTCAAAGAACTTCCTGAAGGTATCATCGCGTTAAGGAAATCTCGTTGTTTATCGATGCATGAGATTTCTGGATAAAACCAAGCTCAATGACATCCTATATTGATCGATATACTCAACACACATAAGGTTGTAAAATTGGTATTATTTTTCATAAAACCGAAAAATCATCTTCTAAATCCACAAGGGAATTGCGCGTGCGATTCGCATCCGTGATTCTATGAATAGGTAAATCGCTGCCCTTCAGGCCGAGGTAACATCCACAGTTGCCAGATTTGGTTCTGAAAATACACTTAGTGTAATAAAATTTAATAGAAAAGTACTAGAAGTCGAGGTTTTAGTACGAATTAATGTTTCAAGCATTCCATTACTATAGTTTGTTTCTAATCATGTTGTTTGAGATAAAACTAGCGATGTAAAACTTCCAAAAAAATATTCGTCGGATTGTTTTTCAAAAAATTTCCAGAACATTTCACAGAAAAATATGAAAAATTAACTATTGAGTAATAGATTAACTCTGTTTAAGACGTTTCCTTTACAAAAATAATAAAATAAGTAATCATAACATCAATAAAAAGAAATAAGTGACAAGTTTGACATACGTAATGGAAAAATTTTCGCATTGAGCAGGAAAATTTCCAAAAATGTAAAATTTCAGTTTAGAAAATTCCACGTTCCAGTTTGGCAACAGTGCCAAAAGGACAGTTTCTTAAGTCCTGAAGCTGCGGTATATAAAAATCAAATAAGGTCTCCGCATGGGACAACGTATCACCGAGATAACACGTGCGACCTCTTGGGAACACGCATGATAGATGAAGGCAGGTTAAAGAATCATATCCCCGAGACCCAGGTGACCTCCCGATAGCAGCTCCCTTATCTTGAATCTAGTTTATTATACAGAAAGATGTGTGTAGCTTACAAAACAAAGCCTACGTTATATGGATTGGATCAGTGCTATTAGTTAAAAGGGCCACGGTTTAACGACATCGAGTAATTGCCCTTAATTACTTGTAAAATTACCTTGTGGCGCAAAAGATGTTGCCAGCCAGTGCTCGTAACTTCCAGAGAGAAGGAAATAAACCCGTTCCTGGATGGAGCCGCTTCCAGGCAAGATGCGCAAAAATAAATAAGCGCGATTTGAAACGTATTATTGTTTAATTACTGGAAGGGAGTAAGAAATATAGAAAGTTGCTAATTAATTTAGGAAACTCCCAAGGAAGAAGCGTGGATTAATTTCGCCAGTATCTGGTTCGCAATACTTAGTAGTAGCTACGCGGAAATTGTGTTAAAGAAATGAAATTTCATCTTCAGGTTTCGAGAGGAAGTTAGAGCTCGACGTTCAGGTTCTTTTCCTTGAGAAATTTCCTGCTTACGCCAAAAAAAACATAATGGATTCCAAGCTTCCAATGCCTTTTCACATGGAAAGTGAAAGTTGGGCGTCCAGGGTAGATCCTGTATCCTGCAAAAGAGCAACGGGTGAATCACAGAGAGGATGTGGCCATTTCCTGGAAAAAGTCACTGGCACCCTCATCGGCGATGCGTTACGCTGATCACTTTCCCCTTTTGAGAAATCCAGAGAAAAGGACGAGGTCATCGTTTAATAATAGATCGTGTGACTAATACGTATTGATGGACAATACGGAAACATGTTTATAGATGATGATAAATTGGTAAAAAATATTCTTCGGAGAAATATATTTAATGAAAATCTTGTTTCGGTACTAACGAAGGGATTTAGTAACTAATTAAATTCGTCCAATAAATCTATAAATTATGAATAATTCAGAACTCGATGAACTGGGGAAAAAACCGGTCTTTGTACTGAACAATTAAATCTAAAAAAAAATTTTAATTAGGCGTTTTAAAGAGACATTTAATTGAAAACTGATAACCTTCACGATTTATGTATAATTCTGCTTAAAAAATACTTTTAATTTTAATCAAAATTAACATGAATCATCCGATAGCAAGATGGCTTATTGTCATTTGCATAAACTGTTTTTCTCAGAATTCTTATTTTATGATTGCGATACGAATTTTTCTAAAAGTTCCACATTCCTGTCTCGCGAAGATTGAAGATTATTTTAAGGAGAATTTAGGGATTTATTGTAAAGTCACATTACGAGAAACAACAAATTAGTAGGGCATATCAACAGGTTGAGTATTTCACACAGCTCTTTTGCTGGTGGAAAACCGTTTTAGCAAATCTAAAATAAATTTTAACTATACAGTGCATCCCAAATTAGATTACATACTTTTCACAGCTTAGTCTATAACAAAAAATAAAGCAAATAATTCATATATGTGTATGTTGGCAGTCGGTTCGTTTCTAAGATACATGATATTATTTTTTTTACACTTTTAACCCCCCATTTTTGGCAAATGAGACACCAATCCATGGCTGCAAAATAGACAGGCAATGATATCAAAGGGACAAATCAGTCTTCCGGTTACAAAGTGGGACTATCGCATATAGTCTATTTAGTCCTCTGTAAGACTATATGTATAGTCTTGCAGAAGCTGAAATTATCTTATTCTACCACTCTTGAGAATCTCGAAGATTCTGCTCTCTGCAATTCATTTGACAGTCTTGGAGGCATTGAAAGCGCCTTTATTTACTAGAAATCACCTTTCTGGAAAATAAATTTCAATATCGATAATGAACACTGCCACTTGGTCGACAATCTTGCCGCAAGAATAGGTTTCTATATGTAGTCAATTTTTTAGAAAAAATATCTCAAAAACTCTAGGAAATGAATGGCGCCAGTCTTTCAGCAATGAACTGAACCTCGTATAAAATAACTTTCGGGTTTAGGAAGCTAATAATCTCTAGCAAGTTCTCACAAAATTCCACAAAACGCTCAAAATGAAATTCCTGAGCTGAAAGCAAAATCACCGAGCCTTCCGAAAATTCCAATCTACAAAAACATATAGGGTGTTCTAAAATTAAGGTAAAATATTTTATCAGGATGCCTAATGAGGTAAGTAAAATAATCTCAATTAAGGGTCAAAATATATCCTAATGCTGAACATTTTAAGATTTATAGTTAGAACTATACCTATAGAATCTGTATTCAGATTTGAAGTACAATTGACTTACGTTTAAAAAACCAGAGGCATCACTAAAGGAATTGTTAATGGCAGATGGTTGTATGGCAGATGGTAGTATGGCAGTTTAGATCGTATGTGAAATGTAAAAAAAGAATAATAAATATTCTCAACTGCTGAATAGAATCCTATCCATACCTTAATGGCTTTTTCTTTAGTAAGACCTTTCCCCTAAAACCAAAGCTATTTTGCTTAATGCTTCCTCATGTGTAACTAAAGTATAATGCCTCAATTTAGCTGGCTGTCGTCGGCATGCACTTTTCCAGTTACTACCTTTCAACGAGATGTCTGTTTAAAAATATAAAACTGCGGCGAAACAATTTTCCAGAGCGAAACTGGCCAACTCTTTCCAGTGGGTCCCAACTCCATAGTAAAAAAATCTGTCCAAGGAGCGTTTTGAATCCCTCTGTAGGTAATTAGAAATTTTGTCCCGCCAAAAGAATAGAAATTACGGCAAAAAATGTAGCTGCTGAGACTAAGAGATAAAACTCTGAATGGACATTAGATAACGAGGAGATGATCATCGGAACTTGTCCCACTGGAATCTGAGGACAGGCCGGGGTAAAAACATGTCATTTTTCTAAGCGGTCTTTTTCTTATATAAACTCGACTAAAGTTATTAATACGAACTAACTGGTTATGTCAAAGCCAAGCACTGCCGTCGTTAGAGTCGGAATACTAATCAGGAAAAAGTTCCAGCTCTGCGATTCTTGATTGATATGGACGGGGAATGAGAATAAGGCCAAATTAAACTTCTTCAGGCATCAACCTCCACTTAACTTACATAATTTAGGTTTAGAAAAAAATCGATCGTAATAGGAAATCTGGGCCTGGGGTCTGGAGGTTGATATCTTATCACAGTTTCTATGCGAGTAATTACATCGGATGTATCTTGCTTCCCGTGGAAGTTGAATAACCGCGGTATATAGGAACTTCACAAAAGTATCAGTGAAAGTATAAAATCCGTGTGGGTGTTGAAAGATTAGCATGTAAATAGTAATTTGTTTATGCGTATGGAGGATTTCGTTAGTTCTTCACCCACTCCTGAGTAGGAGAGAAACCTTGAGCAATGAAAAAGCAATCGCCCCGAGCCAATCGGAGGCCTTTTCACCTGTTCAATCGATAACAGGAGGAGCGTTCTAACCATTGCGCTCACCTGCTGCGCCAGGTAAGAGAACGCGCATGAAATGGTCCGCAAACGCCCCGTATAGATCCTCCTCACCTGCGATTTCACCTGCTTCAGGTGGGCGTCGCACCTTACGGCCAATAAAATGCCAGGTTCTAAGGTTATTCCTACAAATCCGGTTTTGCATTTCGCCATAAGCGTATAAACATGAAAAAGTACTTAAAAGTTGCCAATTGAGCATTTCAGAGCAGCTTCACAACTGAACATAAACTGACTGTAAGGATCATTACCTAAAGGATAAGAATGATTGGCTCATCTCCAAGTTTTTGGTGTTTTAAATTTGGCCTAATACCTTGTATTTATTCTATACAGGGCGTTCCAGAAAAAATTGCACAAATTAGTGCCAGAGGATAAAAAAAATATAGCGATTCGGTTAATTTGCTTCGTACAAAAGTTGTTTGCATTTTCAAGTAATTTCTTTAATTTTTTAAATTGAATATTTTCATAGTTTGTCATTTACTCTTCCTCGGCTGCTAGGTATGGATGTATCAATGACTTAAAAAAAAACTAAAGAAATTTAATGAATGTTCATGTTTACAGCGATGTTCTCTCGTTAAATGAGAACTTTTTGTGATATAAGAATGCCTGTCTCTTCAATTAAATATACCTCTATTTGAAAATGTTGCCTTGTCGGTGAACAATATTAAAGAACAAAGGATCATGATGTTGCGTTTGGAGTAACAAATTGCCGAAATCAATTCTGAGTTGAAAATCCCTTGGTAACAAATTTTAAACAGGCGAAAAATGGTACGGAAACAGCTTTCTTTTCCTTAGAGAACTATAAATCCGCTAATAACATCTCAATTTTCTCACTTTTTACCATGACATGTCTGAATTTATAGTGAAAACGGGAATGGAAGTTCAGTTTAATTGTAACGAAGAAGATGTTAACACGTTAACCGCCACGAAGCCCAAACCATGGGTTTCACTTTTTCTGTCAAATCGGCTCCGAATCCCAAACGTTGGGTTTCATTTTCAAAGTGTGTTTTTACTGATTTTTCGCATTTTTATAATAAAAGTCAAATATATATGACAGTAATGTAATCAAAAAATCATTTTAAAACAAAATTTCGTTTTGGGCCCCATCGACTAAAAATTCAAATGTACGGTGGGTGGTTAACGTGTTAATTTCCGTAAGAAATTCCACTCAGGAACAAATCAATGCCCATGAAGCTACGACTATAAATGCAAGTAGTAAGTAATATTGATGATGATCCTATATTACGTATAGTATTTTTACTACCAATTGAAAACCTCGCCTATAGAAGATTAATCACGATGCATCAAGATGAATCAATCATGCATTCCTCGGTACTATTCAATCATGGGGCCCTACCACATTTCGTTTATCTAAGCCAGCGAACCAAATAAATATTGCCTCGGCCTGGGTGGCGAAATGATGAATGTTTCAGATGCGCCGCCACTCTGCACTGAGACCGGTACTTGCAGGTGTAAATAAGCTGAAACCAGTAGCGTCGACGAAGGGCGTTTAAAATTGAATTTTTTTGCCTATTTATGGCGTTACACAATTAAATGAAATAATTCGAAGTTTTATATGTATACTTTTCATAGGACTAGTTAGCTTTTTGGAGGTCTGTTGAAGACCATTTGGAAAATAAAGTAAATGTGAATTCTGCAGAGGCTAGTGGTGATTTTAAAAACAATGATTTAGTGTGCAAGGTGCAAGGTCAACGTCTCGTTTTGAACATTTATGACTGTGTAAAGAAAGAAAACAAGCACAATTCAATTAAAAGTACTGTAACAAGAATAGGCGAAATGACTAAATTATCATTGTCGACGATTAATCGGGTTATTAAGGAAGAAAATGGTATAGACCATAAGTTTGAAAGGAAAGGGACTTCCCGAAAATTTAAACAAATCGACGATGGCATTGGAAATGTTATTCGAAGCATTATCTATAATTTTTATAAAGAAAATATGATAGTTACATTAGAAATGATTCGAGAAAAGATAAACGACTACATACATTACAATTATAATTGCTTGACAACATTGTTAGCCATTATGATGGACTGCGGTTTTAAATATTTTTAAAAAATGATAATAGAATGGTGATAATGGAGTCACAACGAATTGCAGCGGTTTGCTGGGAGAATATTTACTTAAAATTAAAGAGTATCGACAGTTAGAGAAATGTATAAATTATTTAAATGGAACGTGGTTCGACATTCACAACATGATTAAATGTGGTTGGGTAAATAATTTTAAAAAATGCAATTTAGGTACTCCATGTTCGAAAGGCAAACCAATTATTATTCTGCACGCTGACAGTGAAAATGGATTTGTGCCAAACGGTTTGTTGTCCGCTAAAAATATAAGCCAATCCTCTGCTGATTACCACGAAGATATGACAGCTCAATTATTCAAAAAATGAATCACCGAATAACTACTACCAAACATCCCCCCTAACACAGTCATTGTAATGGACGACGCCCCTTATCATTCCTGGTTACCAGTCAAAACTCCTAATAATAGTACAAAGAAACAGGCCATAATTAACTTTATGAGGGACCAAAATGTATATTTTCTAGAAAAAAATACAATAAATAAAAAGAATTATTATATTATATTAGATATAACAGTCTTTAAATTTCAAAAATGAGTATAAGGATATACAATTCTGCGGTTACCGCCCTACAATTGCATTTTTAACTCAATGGAAATAATTTAGGGCATTATAAAAAAAGGATTATGAAAGATAAATAAGTCACCAACTTTAAGTGGCGCAGTATTGCAGACTATTCAGCAGGTGATAAATGAATTAAATAACATAGTGTGAAAAAATGCGTTATTTTCACACTATGTTGTTATACAAAAAAAGAAATGAGTATCATATGTCGATCAATAGTGACTTCACTGATGATGAGAATGATGAAACCTGTATTTAAATTCAATTAAAAAATATATACCTATTAAACTTATTTGTGGTAATAATTCGAAAAACATAGTTTATGGTGTTACGCTTATGTCCTGAATTCCTATACCGTATGCCGCTAAAAGGTTTTTCCCAGTTTCAACTGACAATAAAAATACTATATCGACGTCTATTATACTATATACATATGTATGTACTTGCACATTGACCTATTATGTTCTTCTATTCTTTATTTTTAAAGTTCAAGCCTGATATGATCATTTGAAAGCATTAAAGTTATGAGTTAGTTATTCTATTGACTCATCTGCTACAATGAACTTTACTGCTTATAAAGTTTTCCTACAGCGTTGGTATTAAGCCCTAATTTATGCCATCCGACAAATGAGTTGTAACGTCCCTGGTTAAATCACCCCACGCACATTTCACGCTATACCAGTATATGATGGACCTCTTATATTTTTTAGAAATAGGATCTATGATTTTACTATGCGTACAGAATGATTCAGATTTTAATTGGGAAAATTTAATATGTCATGGCGATGAAACTTAAAGCTTCGATGTCCAAACATAGAATTTTAAATTTTCAAAACTCTTCTCATTTTATATTTATAGCTCGTATAGTTTTAGAGTTATACAAATCAAATTTTGAGCGTATCCATCGTTTTAGGGTTTACATAATTGGACTTTCCAAGTTATCGACACTGACAAAAAAGGAAAATTAGGTAGGTTTTTTACTCCTTAGTAAGGCGTAGATTTTAAATGAATTTTTCGCACTCACAACGCCCCTTAAAAGCGATTTCAAGTCTGTAAACCAAAAACTGGGAGATTTATTCCCTATTTACGAGATTAAAAAATTACTTTGCCACCTTGTACAATGAAAATAAGCAATTTTTGAATAGCACAAGTTTAGCTAAATCTTTTTTTTACACTCTAATACTCATTTGTAGCTTTGTGTATGGTACACCATGTATTTGTGTCATTACCTGTGAGGAAATGTAACTCCCAAACGTAGTATGTCTTCTCAAATTCTCCTTATCGAGTAGTCAAATGATCAGTTCCTGCTTACATCGATTTTAGCCTTTGACTCACCTATGGGCAAGCACGTGCTTGTACACCGACATCGACAAAGTAATTATTATAAACTGCTAAACACATCAATGAGCTTATTTAAGGCACGTAAACATCTTAAAGACGGAAACAAAGCGGTACTCAGAAAGCTGTGCACACGTGGACCACACTGTTTCCTTTCAAGTTATTTAACGGACAATTAGTTCTTTTGAGTGAAACAGATTTAAATGCCTGCTCGGGAAATTGCTTTGATAGGTTCCTCCAACCAACAGACGGTGGTATTTCCGAGGTGATTTGTTAAAGTTTTCCATGTTTTTTTCCAAACAACTCGAAGAACATGCTTCACGAAAGTCTTTAATGGGGTCAATGCAGAATCTTAGATGGCAATTCCAAAGTTCGTCGTATTCTATTATTTTTCCTAGTTTCTTAAATTTCTTTTATCTATTAGCTTTATTGAAGACTGCGCAACTGTTCTTAAAGATCCTAACCAGTGTTATTTGGGAAAAATACCAAAACTCTCGGTTTTCTTACCAAGTGAACTTATACACGATCACCGTCACTTCTGGTTCAAATCGCAGCATTTCATGAAAAAGTAAGCCGGATGGGTCTTCAACAGAGGGATCTAATGGAGCGTTTTCATGAGCATCACTATTTAAAAGGTAGTAGCAAGCGGCTCAAGTTCGACTAGCTTAAAAACTTCAAAAACATGATTTTTTGTGCATAAATACCACTCCGGTCGGAGTGGAAGTTAACATTTGGCTGTAAATTGATAAACCAATTTCACTCTAAATGAACAGTGAGTGAAACTAATCGAACTACAGCAGCTTTCGCATCAGGAGGAAAAAAACGAGCCAACCTGTCTCAATTTCGGGGGGCGATAATCGGAATTTAATGGCGCGGTATAAAAACAATCACACCGCTCTGGAGTGTTAATTTAGGTGTTTGGGAAGTGGAGTAATGATGACGTCATTAAAACGAAATTACGCCCACATTGTGTTCGAATATGGGGTCTTCATGGCATAAGAATTGTCCTGATAAAAACTAGTAAGTTTAAGGCCTCACCATCTCTATTTATGGCACATATTTCCTAATAAATAATCATTAAAAACACGTGTGTTTCTACTCGCTGGGAGTATAATTACACAAAACGTCAACAAGTGTTCCCATCAAGGAAAAACAAAAAAAGCGACCGTCTCATCGGTGTAGTTCACACGAAAGCAAATTAACGTATGAGGCCATTAATAACTTCTTGGTTTAATTAGTGATAAAGTGCTCATAAAACGCTATATATGGAGTGTATTTGCGATGTGGATGTATTACCATTCTTAATTGAAGCTAACGTGGAATAGCACTAAAGGGAAATCGAAGATATTCGATCAATCGCACCCCAATTTGTCAGCATTGAAAGTAAATCAGATAGTAAATGCCCTAGTCGGGAGCCGTACTTACACATGTAACGTTAAGCGTATTCAGCTCTAATGCCAGACAAGCAGCCAGCGCGGAACACGGGTCTTGACATTAATTACCTATATCCGTGTTCCAGGGCGATTGAACACAACCTGTCAATTAGACAGCATTAGTTTGGACTGCATTGATCTCCTCCGCTTTCCAGGATTCGAGGTACACTGCAGCCGTAATTGCACCAGCTAAAATCCCCTATAGATGATTATAATTGCGTTGTCTAACCTTCACACTGACGGCCACATTTTCCCCCGAAAAAAGGCAATTTTGGATTCAGCAAGTAACGTTGATAATAAATTACCTTTTGAAAGTTTTCAATATGCGGGAGAGCAGTTAGAGTAATTAGGATACCTATAATTAAAGCAAAAGAACATTTGAGTTGCCATTAAGGAAACCCGCTTCACCCTTTCTTTTTCGGGCCCTCTCGGTTTTCTTTTGCTCCCTCCGTTTATTTCTAATTGCCGTGGCGGAAAGTTAAAAAGAAATAATGTTTCTAATTAAAGGAGCCGGCTTGAAGAGGACTCGATATTAAAGGTCAGAAAGGATTCTTATCATCGGATCTTCAAATTTGTTTAATTCTGAAGAACAATTTTATCAAGAAAGGCCATCGATTCACTAATCAAGAGTAGCCCATGAGTTGAGCTGCAACATGGTTATTTTTCAGTTGGGGGCAAAGAAGTTAAAACGTTCCTCCATGTCGAGCTGGTCAGGTATAAAAACTGTTTATGCAGGTCATTTACCTCAAAACTTAAAAAATTCAGTTTATTTAATGTTTTCAAACTCAACGTATACATATTTCAAAGAATAGCATAATCGCTACCTGCTGAATTCATCGGGGAAAGTAGCTGCCACCTTTAGAGGGCATACAATATACTTCTCACAACACGTAAATTGTAATTGCTTTTTAATCACCAATTAGCAGTTAGTAAATTTCTAATGTATACATTTTTATATTTACACTCAATATTATACTAATTCTATAGTATCAGAACATCTGTCGCGGAAGAATATCATTTGGCCGGTTATGACAAATATTTGTAATTTCCATGCAGTAAGAAACTTCTTCAAATAGGCAAATACGAACTTAATCCGAAGATTCTGATGGTAATCTTCATACTCTAAGAGGACATCCTCCATAGATGAAGACAAATATGTAAATCTAGCTTGAAGAAACATCATCCAGGAAGCAGCTTCGATCGAATCTATTGACCCCATGTAATTTTTAACTTTTAAGTTTTTAGACCAAATTATTAATTTGCTGTCAATTTTGACTTCAGGCTAATTTCGATAGAAACGTTTAAATAGAATATAGATGTTAGTAAGATTTTTGGTTTCCATGGAAACTGGCTTGATGTTCAATGTAATAGCACATTAATAATTTAGTTCCTACGAGAACATCTTGGAAAAAAAAATTGGCTTTCTCCGAATTCATCAAAGATGGCAATTCTTACTATTAAAGAACCATGCACAGTTTATCAAGCACATTGTAAACTAACAATTCGTTTTTAACCTGGTGAATTTACGCTTTGTTAAAATTCTTCTCTTTCAAAGAAACCTTCGTTTAAAATATATACATGAAAATAACCCTTCGCAGCTAGTAATGGGTAGCCGGCTCTCAGGTCCAAGAGACATTTAAGCAGATTCTTTTTCTTTCAATGTTATGCTGATAAATTTGTATTATTTGTAACGTCTCTGAATTCCTACTGGTCAAACAATAAAATACTATTGATTCTGCAAGACGGTGTAAATAGATTTTGGATTACTGCGCATTTTTCAACATTATAGCATGATCTTCAATTTCCTTACCGCTCCCTGAACTGGAACACACTGTCTAGTTTAATGTATACATTTAATAGATTCAAAGTTCGGAAAGAAAAATTACGGTGTAACATTTTTAAACCCAATTAAAAGCTTTCCTGGAAATTAAAAGTTAATAATCTCAATGGCCCATAAATCAATAACCCTATAGTATAAAGGTCACTATAATTCCAGATAAACTGTCAGAAAGGTTTGAGGGGGAGGCTCCCTTTGGTTTCAGGTTACTACTGAAAATGAATAACAGTCCACCGAAGCGTCACTGAAATTAAATTGCATTTTTTTCGGGAACGTCAAGACATATAAAATGTTTTGATTTATGACACCTCTTGAGGAGGCCCATTGTTGTCGACGGGCGAGGAATCACAGGGAGTACAATTAGGTAGATAAATGTAAAAAGTGGAATAATTAAAGAGTACAAAGCTTCAAATTTATCACATTAAAAATGGCGTTCGGACCTGTGACGAGCGAAGAAAGTAAAACAAAAGGACGCGATTGTGAAGGGTTGACGCTGGTTTCTAAATGGTGACCAAAAACAATGAGGCCCTTTTATTGTTTTTGATGAAATGCTTATTAGCACGTAAAAAAATCGAGGTTTTTGTTACTTAACTCCCTCGCAAGTAATTAAAATTAACGATATGAGATATCTGAAAAAACTTGCAAAACAACCTCACCCTTCCTGATTTCTAGGCCTGGAACCGTAACAAATAAACCGATTTATTTTTATGGCATTGGGCCCTGTCAGGCTTTCCTAGGGTTATTCAAGTTTTTGATACGGATGTGTTACCCCCACGAAAGATAATTTACAATCAATATTCCAACAGAAAAGAACATTTAGCCTAAAAAAGATAGAGAATTCAGAACTTTGACCGTAGATACTTTATTCGCATTCAAAATAATATTAATCATGTGGATAATTTAGTTTTGAGAGGTTTAGATGAAGTATGGCTTCCCTGTCAACGAATTGTTGATGAACAATCATGACCTTTGAGGTATCAATGTTAACGCTTCTGAGGCTCCGTCTTCGATAGTGTCAATATCATGAATAGTATTTCATCTCTCTGGTCAGTAGTAAGCAATTTCTGGGCATAATAGAACAAAATGCCGTTCTAATTACTCCTAATTTAATTGACACCCAATTTACATAAAAAAGAAACGTAAAATTTAGGGAATATGCTATAAAATCCTACTCAAAATTCAAACCTAACCGGCTCCTTAAAACGGTGAAAAATAAAGTCCTAAAATTTTATTATACGTTGCATTCGAAGGTTATGTTCCACGTTTAGTGTAGTATTACTTTTACAATTTACAGAATACGACCAGTAAAATTTATTGCTTTACCTTTACGGCTCTTGAAATTCCCTAACTGCCATCCTTCTGGAATCTGCAATCTGTACTTTTAAGGAAATTATCTTGTTTTATTGTTTGCCAAAACCCTAACTAATTATATTAGGAGGTTTTTGAATATCGTTTGGTTGATCTCACTTGATAACATAAGTTAATCAAATCATACTAGTCTACTGAAGGAAATAACTTTCTCCATGAAAGTAACAGTTCTTAGATTCGATGAAATCAAGGGGAAACAAAATATACTCTTCCGTTAAGGATGTTCGCATTGAAAAGGGAATCACCGAAATCGCTTTAAATAGATTCCCTTGTAAAGTTGTGATTCGCCAAAGAATATAATAGCTCTTAACCCCGAAAAGTTTGGAGCAAACCATTTCAACGAAGGTACTTTACTGTGGATGAGGTCCTCTTTAGAAACAAAAAGATCAACATTTCCTTCTATTTAGTATACACGATGAAGATTTTTGAATCCTCACCTTTTCGGAGCAATTCAAAGGGAACCAATTACTTTCCTCTACTGTAAAGAATGTTCATTTAGACCTTGTTACAAACTGGTACCTGAACCATTTCCTCATCATCCCCTGGCTCTTCTTCAGACTCCAAAGAGTAAGATACTGGCTATCGCTGTAACCCCCCCTGGATCATACCTACTCCATGATGAATATACAATTGGAACTAAATCGATCAAGGAATAGTCAAACCTATGAGAAATTAAGTCAACTGAGCATATTCATGACCCGAAGTTCTCACATAGCCTGGTGGATGGTGTAAAACTGAAAAAAAAATACAAAGCGAAGAGTGTGGTTTCGGCGGAGTTCTGAAGATATTTTTGAAGAATAGCCTAGTAATATGGCGCTGTCTAACTATCTGGCTTTGATGATTGTGGTGTAGCCCATAGCATGAAATTGGTTACCATTATTATAGGTGTGATAGCAGTTTTTTGATCTAAAATAACCTCGGCCTTAAGCCGCCCCTGGTTTTAAGTCGCCACGGCTATAAAACTTTTAACTACGAGGGGTGTAAAAAGATATAAATATACTTCTCACCATCAAGATTGCGCAAATTGCTAGAGGTAGTGTGCAAACGACAATTTCTTTTTCTCATTTCCTCCCGTTGCTGCGCCTTATTCCGTTTAATATTTTTAACGCTTATACACCTTTATTTAATGCCCCGGGGGTTCGTGTTTAAATTCTTTCGGCAGTCGTTTTTAAGGTGCTTATTAAATTTCACTGCTTAATAATTGCATTACGCCTTCTCGCCTGAAGGAAAATCTATTGTATAAGGATCTTTCGCTCAGATGAAAAAGGAGAATGAATGGCTGCGCGCTTCGTACCTACGCAGTTTTTCTTTATTTTTCGCCGGCACGGTTTCGCGATTAATGGCGGTAATTTACTTATAATTTGTGCCATTATTCCATAACCAAGAACGCTGTTTTGGATTTGAATTATTTACTGGGGACGCCACTGCGGCTGAAACGAATTGAGACACAGTGCATAAAGTGATTATCTCGCTTCCTTATTTGCACACTCGAAGCACTTCAAGTTGGTGCAAAAACATCATCAATCAAGACCGGGTAAACGTCCACTTGCTTGACAGGTTCTCAACAATGGACCCTTGTTTGGGCCAATCAACCTGCAACACACCGGCCTACGTACGTCCGCTTCCATCTTTGCCTCCATTATGGGCCCCCTGCAACTTTCAGGTGGCATTTCCTGCTAAAGTGGGATCTTTTTTGTTCGTCTGTGCTGTTGTCACAGCTCAAAGCTGAACTGGAACTTCACGGGAGGTTTTATCAAAAACTTTATTCAAATTTGCGGTCTTTTAAGGACACCGGGGTCAGTCCATCTTCCGGAATAAAAGTACATGGAAGCGTACTGCTTTGACAGGAGCGTTCCATTTATCATTCGCTTGGCCGCTTGCTCATCGCTCACGTTCGACAAACTTTTGATAACGGTTAAAGTATTACAACTCAAACGTCAGTTTCACCTACGGAGCCGGTTAATAGTTTCCAGTTTGCCGTTTTATTGAACGCAATTTCGGAAATTTTGATTTGGGGATAAAGCCAGTGAGTTACGCTCCAATAGGCATTTGTTTCACGGGAAATTTGAGTTATGGCCCAAATGAAACGTTCGTAAATTAATGGAAACACAACGTTTTAAAAAATGTTCTCTTCATTAATGGTTTTATATACTGGCACGCAGCCTTTACTCTTACTCCCTTCTTAGGGCATTAGAGCACTCCTCCATACTGGCTGGTAATTAAATATCGTCATCTGAATGCAGTAACTAGGTTGAAGCTAGTTAGGAAGCTAGTTAGGAAGGTAACTAGGTAGAAGTGTGTATTTTGAGATATGACGAAAAATAAAATTTATCAATTTTAAAATTTCCGTTTTTATTGCAATATTATATTTTTAAAGCACTTTCAATTGCTGTATTGAATAAGTTATTCTTTCAATGAATAGCAAACCTTATTATAATAAAAAAAATACTGGAAACTGAAAAAAAACCTAGTTACCTACTTTATGCTCTACCATTTATTTAATTAGTTAATCAAAAAATTGAGGCAAGAAGTAGATATGTCAAGCTAATTGCTACAAATTAATTATTATTTCAAAGTTTTAAGAAACAAATATCAATAATTGCATCGATAATAAACAACTGCCTAGTCTTTACATTGATACTGATCAGTGTAAAAACCAGTGTCATCTGTAATTAAGGTTACGTTTAGTAAATTTACCGATTTGTATAATAATATAGATATGAGAAGTAAGTAAATAACTAGATAACTAAGAAAACCCCAAAATTCGAGTTAGCTATTTCTTACATTCAAGTGATGATACGTAAACGAAACTCAAGGAGTGAATCTTTGGAGACTTTTAAGACAAAAATTTCATTTTAACATGAATTCGCAACGGTTAAGTTCTCGACATACAGGGTATTCAAATGAACATTTTCGTTACATGTATAAATAGTAACTAAATTCTGTACGTATTCAGACGCATTCTTACAAAATTTTGTATGCCAGGAAAATTGATGACAGGAAACTCAAATATTTGATCAAAAAGCAATGAATTTTTTTAGAAAATCTAATTGACGTCAGGGCCAAACGTGGCTTTCAATACTCTAAATCAGGCAACTTTACAAGGGAAGATTTACAACAAGATTTCTGAACGATTTACACCAATTTGTTCAGTTAATTTCTTTTCATTGATGTTCGAAGAATTCCTAGTCAAAAGATGTTTCGTTTGAACTTATCTTAACATTTCATCAAGTTATTCAATCGGTGGGGCCAACTTTCGGTTTCGTTTATGATACGAGGTACCAAAACTTGAAGAGAAAATAGATTTGAAGTGTCGTTCTTACGGTTATTAATAGGATCCCAGTAAAATTCAAATTACAACCCCTTCAAAACTCACATAAGCTTGTTAAATAAAAGCGTTTCACTTGCGGTTGCACCAGAGATCCATAAGCTTCTTAATTTTAGGGAGTCAAACGGAATAATTCCTTCTAGCTACCAATAAATCACAAAAGCATCATTGTTCCTCAAAATTCTATCCCCGTAGCCTAAAATCATCTCACTAATCCAATATCTGAATCATTTATCTTCATTTACCGACTCCTTCATTAACTTAAGTTTTAAAATTGCTTAAACAGGTCTGTTTGTCCCTTTCTAATCTCCCTTCCCTTATGAAGACCTACTATATGGCCAAAACTCAAATTGATCAAGGGTTTGATGGATGCAGGTTTGAAATGCGCATTTCTCAGAGTTGAAAAAGTGATAAAATTGTTGGAAATGTTACTAAAAATGACGTTATAGTGATACTGTTACTTTAGAGAGATTGTGGCTGCTTAAGAGCATAATGGGCCCTCAAAGAGCGAACGGTGAGTTGTCGTTGATACATTGATGGTGTCAGTAACAGTCAAATGTATTCAGTATTCGCTTTATACCGCATTAAATTAAACAGGGAATCCGAATAAGATGTATGTTTGCCCCAACTTCGTGATGAATGGGTCTCTAACAAGGGCGTTCACTTGGGGTATTTACCTGAAACAAAATAATTGTCTTAGATCTCATAACAATGGAAACTTAAAAATTCATTTTGGGAAATCAGAAACTTCTTTAAAAAAGCAAATCATATGCAAATTAGTAACTGAATAGTCGCTGAATATTTTCGCAGTGTTTATAATTCCCTTTTTATATCCTAATTACCATAACTGAATAGCGAATGTTTTAAGGTTGAGGTTTATTTCCTTTTGGATGTTCTGAATTTTTTAAAACTCCGTCCGCCGTTCTTTTGGCGGTCGTTCATCGAATTATAATTTCCAAACTGAGTGCACACGGGCCCAGTCTAATTTGCCTCAGATAAACTTCCTCAAGTATATTTAATTTCAGAAAAAGAAACCAACACAAAGGACTTACAGTCCAGAGGCTGGAAATAATATAGTTTTATAAAAGTTCTTCCCGATCGCAAAAGACGATATGGACATTTTCCACTCGAGAATGGAAACTCTCTGCATAGCCATTACGCCGCCCCTTGGGGCAACTTTATAACTAGAATTAAAAAGGTGTAAAACTTAATTAGGAAATAAACTCTCTGCGCCGATTATGAAAGCCCGGTGAAATAATGGTAGGTAGCAAGGGAAAGAATTGGTCGGAAGCGAGGAAAGTTATAAAAAGAAGTCAAACACTCCAGATGAGAATAATGGAATGGTCTTAATGACGTCTTTTGCACCGAGTTAGACGTTTTAATATACACAGGGAAGGCTTTTGCTATTTCACTGCAAGATGTTAACGAAAAACTATGATGAAAACTAATTTAATGTGGAATTCAAAAACTTAGAAAAATTATGTTTATTGATATCTACTGATAGAATTCACAAGAGAAAAACTTTTTATTGTAGATTTAGAAGAAAAAGTCGTTGTTTTTAAAAGCCACTGCTTATCTTAAAATTACGATTTGAGATAATACATTTACGACTACTCTACACGGGACATCAAAAAGTACGTTTTAACTGCTGTTTATTTATACATAAATCTGCTTCAAAGTTAAATTTCGATGTTCCATATAAAAGCAGATATGTTTTTTGCTCTTTTAATTTTGACGGAATTTCATTTACCCTGAATTTTCAGGTCTATTTTGGGAAGAGGAGTTACTAGGGGCATTTTAGGTTTTTACAATTTTTGAAATTTGTAGGTTTACATCACTTGACTGACGATCGCACTTTTAATGGAACTGTATCATGTCCGGTACTATAGAAACTTTCAAGGATTCCCACGTCTCATGAAGTTTCAGCATCTCGGGGATTTCTTATTCTTATCCAAAAGTTTAATTACACTATTACTCAGTTTTCTTAAATTCCTCCATTAATCCTCAAACTGAGACTCAAACCATAATCATTTCATCGTTGTATCAGCTTTTTCCTGTCTTTGTATTACCTCTGAGTACGGAATTGGAATCGGTCAGATACACAGATTAGTGTTGACTGTTGAGTCTGTCCTTTACAACCTTGGAAGCCTATGGAACTGATTTTCAACCCATATTCCATCCAAGTCCTTTTTGAAATGTACATAATTTAAGTCAAGCAGAATCGCAAGATCACGTGCAAGATTTGGAATGATTCCAGATCAACTTGGCGATTAGCAAGAAGCTCTGTGAGAAATAATGATCTGAACTGTTTCAGGAGTGAATTAAAGCGAGGGCAGGTGTTTAATTGGATTGAGAAATGGTTGAAAGGTTTATATCAATTTTACCTGATTTTGGACTATTTGAAATTGAATCCACCATTCATCATAATTTGTTCAATTTCATCACGATGAGAACATAAATCTGCGTCATTATAATGCTGTCGAACGATAAATGCAAACGGAAGAGATTTTCCTGATTTTCTTTTCACAATATGATGATAGGTAACTCTAGGATGATACTGTTGATCCAAGGAATGTACTATTGATCTTGTACTTGCTATATTCTATTCTATCTCATCCAGACTATCTCTCTCTGTTCAGCTAAAGACGGAAATATAACAATAGTTGTCACGTATCTCAACCATTGAAACTCTAATGCTACAAGTACAGACCTCAGTCTTATTTCATTTTATCTTCTTCTCAACTTTTTTTTAAATAATGCTATTAATCGCCAAAATGGTTGTACCAAATGCGTCATCTTACTAGAAATAGATCTGCCATGGGGGTCCATGGAATCGTTTTAAAGCATCAGCATGGCAATCAACTAGAGCTAAAGACTTTTTGTGTTTGGCATAATTCTGATTAGAGAATGAGGACGATAAGGGACCTTTCTTTTGTAAAACCTGTCACCTACTATGTAACCTTCTCATGACGGAGTCGCTAATATTCATTAATTTATACTACGCCGCTGTAGAGACAAAGACACGTGATATCCAACTAACAGCGTGAGTACTTAAGTCGAACATGTGTGTGGATTCCTTTAATGCCTCCTGTCATAAAAAGTGGTTTAAGGTAGAATTACAGAGACAAAGCACTCGTTGTGAAACTCAGTCTTGTTTAATACGTCGGTAAATAAGAGATCAAAATTTAAAAAAAAACTACGAAACGTATGAGAAACAGTTAATCTTCTCTGTTTTATATTACGTGTTATTAGCTGTTAAGGGGCCATTTAAAACAGTTTTAAACACAAAGAACTCTAAATCAAGCCCAACTAGGTTTCGAAGCTATTTTCGTACTTGAAAAATTGGACTTACAGAGAATTAGATCAAGATTTAAAAAACTCGCTTTGCCTGTGCTTAGTGTTGCTTGTAGCAATAACGATTCTCCTTTTAGCAATAATGCAAATAAATTAAGCTTAATCCCCAAAGCCACAAGCAATTAAAAAAGGACAATCGGGCAGTTTAATATCTTCGGAAACACGTGTTCTGAGCTTCCAATAAGGGATTTGTTTTATAAATGTTAATTGCCTTTTGCAGCGTATGGGTGCGATATATGGCAAAGGAGTGCGGTTCCAGCTTTAGTCCACCCTACAAGGATTTTTTATTGGTTTCAAAACCGCGATTTTATTACTCCCACATATCGAGGAAAAATTAATTTCAAGCTTTAATTTATGATTATGATCCAGGGTTAAGGAAATGGGGTTTTAAAACGAAAGACGCTGGAGCTGCAAGAACGGGTCCCCAGGTGGGGTATAAGTTAGGAGCTAAACTAAACGTATCACACCTCCAGGAATTGCAAACATGGTCAACATCTAATCTGGCTCCAGGTCAAAGAATAACTATCTAGGGGTTTGCGAGTTAATTGAGGGAACGGTGTTACTTAGGCTAACGTTTACGTATTGCTCTCACGGGATATCCACTTGTTATATAGAAACTTGACCAATTTATTTAGTTATATACTTTTATCTGCACCACTCTTTTGGAAACAATTAAGTAGGAGAAAAGGTTCAGGTTAAAATAACTTTCCAGAGTTGTCACAAAAACTCAACCTTTCTGTTATTACTGTTATAGACGATGACACATGTTGTGATCCGATATCATGAAAGATTCGAACTACGAAGTTGCTAATGGCTGTTGGGTGTATGTTGGACAGGGGCGTATTAGGGAAGATTTATGTATTGCAATGTCAATTAAGGCAAGAGGGTGATGATACTTTAGGGCTACTGGGTAAAAGTGTTTTTCTGGATTAATTTTACACATACACCACTGAAAAAAATGTCTTAGGGTTCTTTCGTTTTGGCTAGATCTTCTTATTCTTCAGTTTCACTTTATGCATCAAATTTGGAACCAGAATGAAGAAGTGATTTCAGTGTGAAAATATCACATTTTTCAAAACTTATCTTGGAGAAAAAGTCGATGTTTCCCGAAATGTGTTATATTTACATTTGCAATAGCGATTGCTTGAACCTTCACACACATATATCAAATTCATATAAAACTAAATGGAAATAATAAAACTCAATAGAAATAAACCGATATTTGCCATTTTAGTTTAAACGATCGATACAATAAGTAAATAAAATTAGTTCAGGTTAATGTTTGCTCTATCAATATGGCCTAGATGTCGAATCTGATAGATTGATGACGATATCGTGGTAGTCTAGATGGTGATTTTCAAAGCTACGACGCAAAATTTGATTGAAGCACTGTGTTTCACATTGTTCAGTCCTAAATATTTATTTCAGGGTAAATCTTTTGAGTCAAAGTACTATATGTGGTTTGGTGAAAACGAATTCAGGAAATTTAATTCAATGCATTTCTTTAGCTTTAAAATCCAAAGAAATGGTGGAGATAATCAAAATGAGGATGTTACAAACTTTCAATTAAAGTCCTCTTGAATCATTAGGTGCGAAATAAAGAGTAATAATGAAGAAGAATTTAATAGAAACAAATGAAGAAAGTAAAAAACAAGAAAAAGAAGATGACGAGATTAAAATGAACTTGTTAGAGGTAGTGTTTTCGATATTGAAGACACTCAAAATTATAGAAGAATAATTGTTCTTTATTAATGCCACGACGTTTTGGAATCCTCTTTTCAACAGGTTTTAATGGCTATTTGTGTATTAAGAGCGTATAATGATATACTTATTTATTGTCGTCTTGCTATGAGAAAAGGTAAGCTTGCGACGTGAATTGGAACATGCGTATTTCTTTAGAGCACATTTTCCTCTCAAATTAGGGACATTATCTTTTCTACAATCATTCATTGGATTAAAATGAGAGGTTTCACTAATTGTTGTCTAGTTGAAGTACATATATTAACTGCTTTCATTGCCTTGACTTTTTTTGCAAAAAAATTTTGAAAATATTCACCAAATACATTTCCGCCATAATGGTTCACGCCTTTTCCTTGAACCATCCACCGAAAAGTTCTTACTACCTACTATCTATCTGAACTTTTGTGGCCGCAAACCCAAACCCACTGAAACATCAATTTTTTCCCCGAAAAAGACTATCTATCTAACTTAAGCACGGCAAGTTTCGCTATTTCAAAATAATATGGAATTGGAGCAGAGCCACATTGGACACAAATAAATGAAAACGTCAAATATTAAATAAACGTTACGATATGCCAAAAGCAAACTAATTATAATACATTACATTCGTGGCTAGCGTTATTCAAGCGCCAAAATTCATGTTCGCGCGCTAAGCGAACAAGTAAAATTTCTCATAAAATCACTATTCGCTCCCGTTTAGAAGCACAGAAGTGTGTTTTACACTTGTTTGTAGAAAAATATATTTAAGCTTTCGGCAGATATTTCTATGAGCTTGCAAGAGTTTAGACGTTTGGTATATATGCATGTACCGCTTGAGTTGTCGTATTTGAGATAATTTTGGCTGTGTATTCTAAAAAATATATAACAGTTTGTGCGATATTTGTTCGTGTAAAATCCGAGTCGAATTTCTCTTAACATTCCTATATCGTCCGCAAGCTTCCTAAATAAATTAATAGGTGTAGCAAAAATATTTCTCAGCGTCTACCTTTGAGGTGTAGACAAATGTGTTATGAGAATTGGTGAATCTATTGATTTAGATCGCAGTCATTTGAAGTTATTTTTCCAAATTAAAAAAAAATAGTTGTTCTGTCCCGTAGTTCAGTAAAAATTTTATTTACCGTTAACAAAATTTTATATGTTTGTGTAGCGGGCTTTGTAAAGACAATAATAATAACTGTCAACACAATGAGATTAAAGAATGTATATTGCAATTTTATTACTTCATATTCATTAATACGTTCTATACGTTTAAAGTGAAATATTTATTTTTTATTTTATTTTATACAGGAATTCAGCCTCACACACAAATAAGAGTTGTTAGAGCGGTGAAATTGTACAGTATTCTCAGTTAAAACTAACTGAGAATAACATTCATCCTTTACTAAGAACTTGGACGAAAACTGTTACAGTTTCGGTGAGAAATTTGGCATCGTCTTTGAGAACTTAGAAAGAGTTATGAAAACGACAATTAACAAAACTAACGTGCATGAAATGTCAGTATGTAAAATACGTGATACCCTTTTGAAAATTCCTCGTCTAAATCGTCGAGGAACGACAATGGTTAACATGCGTTATCATTTAAAAAAATTGATTTGAGATGATTAGCACATCACATCTACACACATCTAATTTAACCTGCCTTTTTTAAAAAACTTTATTATTTGTGTTGGTGAGTATCTAAGTGATATTTGTTAATGTTTAGTTTCTTTTTAAGTGTTCCAGATTATCCTATTGCTCAAGTATATCAAGCGTTATCTATGCTTACTGAACAAGAGGCCACACATCGGTGTTTACTAAATAAAATATATCTACTTTCTTTGACTTTATGTTTCTTTGGTAATGGTTGCTTGGTAACAGTGAAAGAAAATTTGTGATCATTATCAAAAGTGTGCTGGCATATATTTGACCTATAAAATTCTCTATGCTTAATGTAAAAATTTTAAATTAGAAATAAAGAATTTCATAGGTCAAGTATATGCCAGCTAGCCTATGAAAATAATCACAGAAGTAAATGGAACAACGCTGCATCGTTGCTAAGGAATCATTATCAAAGAAGCATAAAATCAAGGAAAGTGCATATATTTTATTTAATAAAAACTAATGTGTGGCCTCTCGTTCAGTAAGCATGAATAACATTTTGTTATCTATGCTCGAACAAAAGGTCAACCTCGAACACAAAAAGAAACTAAACACCAACAAACATCACTTAGGTAATCGCTGACACAGATAAGAGTTTTTTAAAAAAGGCAGGTTAAATTAGATACAATGATCAAACACAAATCACTTGTGGTTTTGATAACAAATTTTTCCTAGATTCTGAAGACGGAGATAGATTAGTCACTGAAACGTTCACAAAGGCTTTCGTCCGAGCCGTCAGTAAAAAATGAACGATATTCTCAGTTAATTTTAACTAAAAGTAGTGTTCAATCCCATCACTCCAATAACCCCTATTTGTGTGTCATTCCCAAACAAAATAAAGAAAAAACGTTCATGTCCATTTTACTGACTTCCAAACAAAAAATTCCAAACTTACACTGCATATTGTTCGATATTTCGAGCGTTAGGTCCCATACGTGTTTTTGGGCCAAGACCCTTCGTCAGTGGAGCTCACCCATGTCAGCCATTTCGACGACAATTAATTTGCTTGTAGTTACCTAATGTCCCAGCACGTCTTTAAAATCCTGTCCCCACTTTTCAGTTTTTAAAGCTTTCTATCGCCATTAAGCTCTAGACAATTTTAAAAGCGCTGAATTCGAATGTATTTAAAGAGTTTTGTTTCAATTAAGATAGTTATATTGTGATTTCTGCCCCTGTGGGTGTCTCCATTGTTGCTGCTATCGGATTTTTTTACCCAGGTTAGTTCAGGTTAGTTCAGGTACAATATACAGAAATATATACAATATACAGAAATCCGTCCCTGTTTCAATAGCGTTCACTTATATTACTTTCCTTAATGGATGAGTTGTTTTTGAGAAGCAGCTTCAAATTAATTATCGGCAAAGAAGGGACGTTGTGTTCGTCAGTTTTGTTTTTATACGTCTAGGTCTCTGACTACCTTGAGCCCCACTTGGAAAAATATATCACATCAACAGCTGATAAAAAAAAATCGTGTTGAGAGATTGTTGAAGGAGTTAATGTCGCACCCTAAAAAAAATCTTCCTTATCAAAAGCGATGTCTGGACTTGGTTCCTTTAAAGAGTCTGAAGGTTCATCGACCACTTGAGCACTTTATAGGCATAAAAAGCGGGCGTTATTGAAAGCAAGAGGCCCTGGAGTAATCGAATTAACGAAACCCGAACGTACGTTTACATGTGTCCTCGTCTATAGAAGATATATAGATCTTTTAGAGCGTTCTAACAGCAATGTATCCTCCACCTAATTGCCAGAGCTGGTTTATGCACTTCTCGAATTGGATTGCGGTAAAATACGCTCTGTGGTTTCTGGTAAACTTCGCTAGGGACCTGTCTCTCTCTGTATACAACTCTATTACTAGAGGTAATATATCGAATCCTAACGGGCTTTACATATATTTTAACCCATCGAATCTGCTTAATAGAATTATTCGAAATCCACTCGGAGGAATTGCTGTTGTTCCGAAGTTGCTTTTCTAGCGATGTTCCTTGCAAGAGATTTGTTGATTAGGGCTATGAACGTAAGTCCCATTTCACGTTAACACACATGCACCTTCACAACTAGATATCTTGAAACTGAAATATAAATGGTGTTTTTTATGCGACGTAAAAACAGCCATAATGTTTCCGTCAAGGCTTTTTTGAGAGTTAATTGTGTGTTTAAATTACATGCGTGTGTGCACAACCTCTTCGCCTTTAATTCGCCTCGAATTTCTGTCTCACGGTATGCAAAGTCCCTTCGATGTTGTAGCATATAGATTATTTTAGATCATTTTCGAAAGGAGCTAACGTATAACACCCTACAGTTGAACAGTATCTTAAAACAAATGTATAAGTTGTATACTATGTACAATATTACAGGTGTTGATAATTGTTGTGATTTGTTGTGTGAATTGTTGTGTTCATAAAATAATAAGTTCCCTTAGCCTATAGAATGAACCATCATTTACCAATAGCTTCATTTTTTTGTTAGATTTACAGCTATATTTGTTAAATTGCCCGTTGAGAATAGTGTTTTACAGTTATACACTCCTAATCCAGCACATCGAAATAAAAAATTAAATATTTTAAAATAAGTTAAGAAACTCATTTATTTAATACTTCTCTTCAATAAGAGCGAGCCAACGCATGTTCTAACCTCAGGAACCCTAGATGGCTCTCTTAATACAGTTGAATAATGATGAAACTATCTTATCTTTAAGAGACTAAGAAGCTTCGAAAACTGCAGTGGAGAAACGACTTAAAGATTTCATTCATGAATGAAAACATCAACATCCCACTGTTTGGTGAGATTTTGGTCTTGGTTAATTCAGGTTTTCAAAGAGGTCCTAGAACACAACCAGAAAAAACAAAGTAAATAAACCATTCTATAAAAATTTCTGAAAGTACTAAACAGCCATGACTAGAAGCAACATGACAAACTTGATTCATCTAGGGCTCAGAAAAAGACTGATTTGAGAAATTAGGTTTCTCAAGTGTGGCCACGAATAGAACTAAGGCAGGGAAAGCGAGAAAGGTATTTTCATACTCATTGATACCTAAACAATCTTTATGAAAAAAAAGTCAAGAATCGACAAACACATGTCATATAATGAAACGCAAGAACCCGCAATCTGGCCACAACATTGCGACACCATAAGAATGGAAGATAACCTACTTGGCTAGAATCCCATACTACTATATCATTTCATATTTTCTCAAAGAAAACTACCAAGTTATCGACATTCTTCTATTATGCAGAGGGTAATAGTTCATTCCAAATATTTTCAGATACTTTTATTCGAGCCGATTTGGTCTTCAACACTTTAAACAATTAAATCTATGTAACAATTTGCGCTTTGGAATGTTCTTGAAGGGTCTATGAGTGGCCTCAATAAGGTTGTCAACAATTTGGTATCTTCTTTAACTTGTTTTTCTTTCGATTTGCTACACTCTTTTCTAGCTGTTCCTTTTGTAAATGTGATCTACAGGCTAGAATTTCTCAAAAAGTAGTATCTTCTGTAAAACTACATATGGTTTCCTATGATACTTTAACTGATTTTGCTATAGAAGCATTAAATGAGGGAAAGACTGATTCGATACTGTTTTAGTGTAATTTCTCTTATTTCTGATTTCATTTTTCTTTAAGCTTTTTGATGAGTTTTCGTGAGCAGAGACACTATTACCACTTCCATGATTTCTGACAGTGGAAGATCTGCCCTTTATATAAAGAAAGAACACGTTCAAACGTGTAGTTCTTATAAGAAATACTGGAACCTGATATCACAGCACCATTCATGAAGCCACAAACACAATAAGTCCATAGCAGTTTTTTACCCTGAAGGATGTTCACCATCAAAATCTCTACATATTTCTTTCTTTCATATTCAATATGTTTCAGCAATAATTTTAACTAAGTAAGAGTTCGACCGTTTTTCTGACAAAGGTTTTTTTAAGGTTTGAAACATGAGGAAATTCCTATATAAGGAGGATTTCAATGTTCATCAAGCATTTCTGCAGCACTTGAACGCAGTCGCGAGATACAATGTGCTTATTTAAATTTATTTCAAAATTCTCATAAAGATCCATTTCAGGTCACAGGGTCAGATGATCAGATACTTTCAAATATATTGTTTTCTCTAAACCTCTTAAGCTTCGCCTATCTTCAGCTTTAAGAAATATAGTTATCAAAACTTGAAATACATATGTATTTTTGCTTTTCCAGATCTACAGCATTACCTTTCATAATTAGCATTGCAATTAGCATTAATTGGTCTCTTTTCTACTAAACCCCAGAACTAGATTTTTAACTCGTTTCTCAATGGAGGTTCAGCTGGAAGCAGGAGAACTCCAATATCCGAGAAGTGTGCAGGGCACGAGGCTGGTTTATTCTATACACCTTTTCCACTCAACCAAACAATAAATATTGCAAAAGAAAATTTTCGTTGGAGAAGATATAGAGCATAGATTTGGAACACACCCTGTATAGCACAAACGTTTCTAGATAAATTTCTCATGGTGTTCTAAACGTTATGACATCGATGGCCAAAGTAATACGAGTAACATAGCCTGGGGTCAATCACACTAATTTAGCTGTTTTCATCATCATCATCAAGGAGCTGTGGTATATGGCATTTAAAGTCCAGAACACACGCTTAATTGATCTGTGTGACTCCTCTCCATCTGTTTAATTGTTATTTGAATTAAAAGTTAGCGTAAATTGTTGAGTAGATCGGTCGGGCTTATAAAAAGGTCAACGTGGAGCAATAAAATGGAATTGGAATAAATTCTGAGTCAAGTGTTAATAATTCGTTTGTTACAGTTCCAACCTTTTACCATTAATGTTGATTGGCCTTGGTATGCAGTTAATGGACGGCTTATTTGTTTAATTTGTGTGCTCTTCAACAACCTATAAAAGTACCTATTTTTGTAGCGAAATAATTAGACATAGGGCTTCGGCAAAAGCCACAAATGTAGGTAATTGCGAAGAATCCTTTGTAATTTACACATTTTTGCCAAATGTAAGTTCCGAAGGCTGACGTGTTGATTGTGTTGGCTTGTTCGCCTGTCAATCAAGCGATATTTTTGCTTTTTCGCACAGGAAATGACCGAGGAAACCTTACCGGTACGTTCCACCCACTTCGCCCTTTCAAATATTAACTAATCACTGTTTCGCTCCACTTGAAAGTCGAAAGACCGCTGGTCAGACTCTGCATGATTGCAAATTCACTTAATATTTCCAGAGCTCAAAACCCATTTTGCGCTCTGATGAAAAAAACATTAACCTAATTTAATAGAAAGTGGTTACATTACGTGGCGCTCTCGGTGCAAAAACGTGACATTTTTATAAAAGGTTTATTTTAGGTCCAACAGATGTTTCGCAGATTCCATTTTTAAAGAGGTAATGAGTCCGTGAGAACAGGAACAAAAGCAAAACATACACATCTGGATTTCGGTGAGCCGTATCGAATTCGTCTTCGGATTATTTATCTTTCGCTAACTTATACGTGGGTTATCGTGGTTTGTCCTAGTAATTGATCGCAACTTGGAAATTTCGCACGGGCACATGGCCTAGGTGATGACGCCATTGTTAGTGATACATATGATAATGTACTTCTTTTATAACTTCACTCAACAGAGAGAACAGATGAGAACAAATCGTAAATTGATGAAGATGGTTAGAGACGCAAGGAATGACCTGTTGAGTCATGGTGGTTTTGTTTATACGAACGGGAATTCCTTGCGACTCCTCCCTGTATGTACGTTGATACACTTTCTAAAACTTTACAGGAACAGGCGAAGTTGTGTGTCACGTTTTGCAGATGATTACAATTAGGTGCCACCACACAAATAAGAGGTAAACTACAACACACTCCCATATACCCCAAACACTTTGATGTTTTATAGTCTAATGGATCTATTTCTGAGTGGATTTCATTATTCACAACGATTCTGTGAATTACTGCTTCTTTACGACTTTCGGACCGCAAACCTCTAAACGTAGAGTCCGAAACTCAAAGTGAGTGCGCTATACGTAAACAGCTCATAAAATACGAAACGGTCAATAAATATCGAGGAGGGTATATCAAAGTCGGAAATTTAGTTCTGCTACATAACCCGAGCTGTTCGAGTTTGTTTTTATTATTACATCAAGTAGGATGCAGCAACATTTGAAATTCCTAATGAAAAATCCTCGTGTTTCTAAAAGGTGGATTTACTCCAGAGCTGAAGCAAAAATAAACGGGGCAGGGGCTAAAAACAACTGCCTGTTAAAGGATTAATGCAGATTTTCATCAAATAAGCTCGAAGTGGAACGGTTGTGAGAATACGTCACCTGCAGCTTTGTACAAGATGGCATCATCTTTTAAGGTCAGACTTTATGCCTTTCTACCTGACTTGGCGTTTATAACTTACCTCCTACAGCGGTGGTTAACATGTGTTTTACGCCATTCTTGGTAGGTCTCCATTTAGGGTTTTATATGGTTTATTTTAATATGTCAATGGATGCAACCAGTGGCGTAACGTTTCAATTCAAATATAAAAACATTTAGCGATTTTAGCGAATTGCTAATTTGAGAATACCTCCGTTCTTCGATCTACCACACTCCAAGATAAATCCACGAGAACAGCTAAAAAGTTGTTGAAGACTCGAAAATACCTAAAATAAGAAGAACTAAGACAAGAGTTTAATTTCCTCACTTGAAAGCACTCGCCATCTACGTTATAATTGGATGATGTAGAAGCCATTGTCGAAAGGAAATGTAAGATATTCGTGCTTCATGAGGTTTGAAACCTTTCATAAAGTACCACCATGTACATAATATACTATGTATAGAGCCAAAACAATTTCAGTTATAGCTATGGAATTAAGGACTTAAGAAGAAAATGCAGTTAGCATGTGCTTAAACCGCTCCCCTGAGAGCTTCAGAACTGGAAATGCAAAACGCCAAATAACATTGCTCTGCCAAGACAAACCAGACAGTTTGATTTTGGTGTGGTATTTTGCACCCCAAATTCGAGAAAAATTTGAATTAAACTGAATTAACCTTAACTTATCACAAACTCTCTTATTGGAACTCCATTTATAGCAAGAAGCGACTTATTGAATTTATTTTTGTTTGCTTCAATATCAGTTCACCCATTTACCTTCTAAATCTAAACACACAGAAAACGCAGCGCATTTCAATGTTTCGATGCTCCTTTCCCAGTACTAATCAGCCGTTTGTTTGCTAAAAATCTTGAAAACAATTAGGCTTCCTCTTGAGAAAAAAATGGAAAACGGCGTCTCCTTTTATTTGCACTTACTTAAAGGTATCAAATGAAAAACATTTTTCCAAAAGAAGCAATTACGTTGACGAGCAAAGGTGGTTAAAAAACGTTTTTCAATCAAAGGGTCTTTAGCGTCTTCGGGTGACAAAAAGGAAGGAAAAATCCGGGCCGTCGTTGTAGGAACTGCGATGGTTTTATTACGTCTACGTGCTCAATTTAATGGACTTTTCTTGTTGGAAAAAGCCTGTATAGGTGAAAATCGTTTATCGAACGATTTATTATATCTTTAAGTGATTGTATTCTATCTGTTTGATTGTCCGTACTGGATACGAGACTTTTCTTTGCGTTAATTGCTTTTGGAATTGAACGCTGAGAAATGATCATTCACAGATGCATTAACGTCATAGATCACTTTCAGTGACGAGTGCAACAGGAGTATATGATTCAATTAGGTACGTTTTATATAATCCGCACTTCAATGGACGAGTGCATTTGTCATGGAAAATTTGGGATGATTTGATGACACGGAGCGTAAACTGGATCCTACATGAATGCACAGCATGACACTGATGCCGATAAATAATTCTGATTTCGGCACCATTGCGGATTTGAGGATTCGTTTTCACGGTCGTAGATATAGATTCAATCACTTCAAATAACATTTATTGAAGCCATTCGAAGGTGTCACAGTCCTTCGTGTTTGAAAGATTAACAAAACCGCCGAATCACGCATTTTGCATTATGTTTTTTGGATCATATTTTGCCTGGCCTGGCAGTGATTCTTGCACGAGTAATAAAGGAAGTAAATATATGCATAGGTATCTAATATTTAGCCGTGATCCGTACAACCTTGGGGAAAACTGCAAGGAAGTTCCAAAATTCTTGGAACATCTTGTAGCAACGTGTGCGTCGGATTGTCAAGAGTTAAAAATACACTCTTCTATAGTATACTAAATTGAGTCAAAAATACATAAAAACTAAAAAAGTTGCACGAACTTTTTGTACTTGATTGATAATATTTATGGTAGTTCAATGAACATTTCAATAGTCTTGTTCAGTCACATCATGCCAACTCTTAGTTATTCCCAAGTCTGACACACACGGTTATTCTCTTACTGTTATTTATTCTCATATTACAGAGATTTGTGAAACTGGGGGAGTAATGAAGGTTTGAAGTCTAATTTCTGCTCCCCCAACTTCAAATTGGTTTCGATCTTCTCAATTCAATTGCAAAGTTGCAATATCCCAATAAAACGTAAATTAACAGTAAAATGATATTCTGCATCTCTCGATATTTCCATTACTGTCTGTTGTAGTTGTAACAACTCTACATACATCCCATTGGAGATGCTCAATTTGATATTAAGTTATTCAAAACACAAAATCCATAGACTCTCAAGTACTACCACGTCATGGCACCTTACATACCAGTAGTAGGTAAAATTGAGACCTATTGCATGCAAAAACTGCTATCTTTTGAATGTAAAGACCGAAGTGCTGGACAAATACAAGCTGCCCAGATCCTTTTGTTCCGAAAAAGAAAAATCCTTCTAACGGAAATTCATTGTAATGTTTCCAAAACCCGCTGAACGCGAACGAAAAGAGTTCCACCATTCTTAATTGTAAAGAAAAGCTACTAATTGTCTTAGTGTTGTTTTGTGTGGGCCAACTCAAGTGGAAGAACGAATCGGAGATGTCCTTTTTTAACATTTTTGCATAGGCGGGGTCGCATTTTCATGTATTTTAGTTCGGGGATTAAAGACAGAATTTTATTCACATCGCGAGCTGGGGCGGCGGTGTTAACGTAGGTGTAAAGGAATCAAATGCAGTCCCAAAGGTTTTGAACCTCAAAAATGTTTCTCTGCCACTGATCGCCTTCTTCACACCCCCCTGCATATTTATGCCCGTGGCCGGCAAAGAAAAGAATAATATTCAGCCAGATTAGTTCGAATGCAGCATTGGAAAAGCTCCTGTCTCCCTAAATGAGCCAACTTTCGTAGCTTTCCGCCCGACCTCCAACAAATGAACTTTTTTCTTCTTCGTTACTGCGGCAGACAAAGTCCCACCTATACATCACCGGAATCGGTTACAGCTTGTTGTTCTTTTCTCTTGCGAAAAGTTTCCAGTTATTCAAGCGATACACGAATTTATTTTCCAAAATGGGAACGTCAACAAACCGTTTAAAAAGTTTACTGCAAGGAAATCTCCACGGCGCAACTGGGGTACTTTGAACTGTATAAACATCATATGTCATCAGTTCGCTTCATTTTTCCTGCTATTGATTGGTGATTGTAAAGGAGAAATGGAAATGCTAGTTCGGTGTCTAATGGACAAGGAAAATTCTCAGGTCTAGTGCACAAATCCCATCAAACCATTCGAGTTATCATCTGAGAGATATTCCATTAATATAATATTCAAAATGGCTCAATTCTTTGTAGCTATATTATGTACGGACCTATCGGTCCGTTTCTCTGCCTCTGACATCAATATTCAAATTTCTAGGAGTTTACCTTCACAAGTCCGACAGCGTAAGTTTGTGGCATTATTCCCAAACAGTGCCAATATGCAAATAGGGGCAGTTTCGCCCGTTCGATACCTGCATCGGTCAGTTGAGTCAACAGTCCATTTGAGGCCTCACTGGCTTTTTGCGTGCATATATGCCTTTTTCGTCATACGCAAAGAACCTTGGCTCCTTTTCCATTTCCACAGGACTTCAAGCACAATCGCTATTCAATGTCTAGTTAATGAGGCTTTGAGGTAGCTAGGCAAATTAATTAACTCTGTATTACAGCAGTGATACACAATCAAATAAACAATTTAGCCCGTAATTGACCGGGTTGATCGGCTCTAGGTGAACGTGTATATACAATGCTTTGATGCAAGGTAATATAGGGCCTGTTTCGGCAATCCGACCATGTTCTGCGTCAATATATTACGGTTTGTTAGTATTACAGATGTGTTTTGGATGTTAGTGGTAGATCTGTAAACAAATAAATGTATTGTGTTTCTCTTTTCTTACCTGTGTTTCTAGTATTTGCTCTCCAGGACACTTGTCAATTATTATATTGAATCTGGAAGGTGTTGGATGGTTGGGAAGATTAAGGGAACTTTTTTCGTAGGTAATTTTTATTCTCTATGTCTCGCCTAGTAGGCACCTTCGAGCGCCCCAGATGGGTGCTCGATGTGGAAATCATATAGGCACGATGACACAAATAGGGGAAAACAAAGTTCCAGTATCTAGAAGTGGAAGAACAGTACCTAATATATAAAATTTACTTGGTGCTTTTTGCTTATTTTCTTTGTTTTTGGAACGCTACCGAAGAAGTTGTTTTCACTATTCAGCTTTTGTACGGTATATTCCAACCTCCGTCCTCATGCGAAGCAAAGCTTTCGCGCTTTCCATGTGTTGACCTTTTCTCCTTTCGGTTCAGTCATTTGTCACACTTTCCTTGCCTTGATACCAAAAAGATGTCGTCGAAATTCCACAAGAAAATCGGTATTGTCGCTCTGCCGAATTTCAAAAGAAAGTGGACAATGTATGGTGGCAATCAAGAATGTTAAGGCAAATCAAGTTCTATGGAAACAATGTTATAGTTGATGGTTATAGATTACGGGCCCAACAAGCAGCGTAACAATGCCTAATGAACGTCTATCTTATATTATTTAATTCCCTGCTGTCGCTTAATTTAGAAAGGATTTGTTTTGTGGGTCAAAACAAACAAAGTTTTTTGATAACATGACTAATGCAATATTTTTCTGCATTTATCGTTGTGACGCACTCGGACGCAACTAGGTATTTATCGAAACCTGGCAGTGTGAAATGCATTTACGATCTTACTAATCCTATTTCAATAATAATAATAACAGTTTTCGCAGAGAAGTTTACCTGAAGCACCAGATATCGTTAATACAGGGTATTATCAATCAAAAAGCCGGACCTGGGTGACCGGGGTTCCCCGGTCAGACTTGGACTCGAACGGCCGGGACACCTAGACGGAAGAATTTTTTGTCCGAGTCCTGAGTAAAGAATGAATGTCATACTAAGTTATTACAGTTTCAATTACAGTGCAATTGCATCGCTCCTGTTGGTTTGTGAGGCGTGCACAGTAGATTTTGGGGCTATGGGATTGCTAATTTAGAGGCAGCATTTTTGTATGTTCCAGCTTTCCTTCGAGCTCGAATACGCTAAAATTTATTTCGTTTTTCAATTTATCAGAGATCCATCGTAATGCAGCAGAAAAGACAAAAAAAGGAGTCCTCAGTGTTGCCACTTACCACCTCGCCTGGTTGTTTTCTGTTTCATGTTTACTTCCTGCTATAAATCGCTGCCATTCCGATATAATCTCACAGCTGGTAGTAGCGTCTAAATCAGCCATGTAAGGCAGTTTCGCAACAGCAGCACTCGATTCTTTCGGCGCCTTAATAAAAACTCTCACATGCATACTTTGACAAACATGAAAAAATTTATTATACGTAATTTAAATTCAACTGCCGGAATTAGAGGAATGGAATAGGTGGAATGCGAACGGTCCCGCTCTGGAAAACTAATTTTCCCCCTACCGTGTCACATATATCACGTATCGGAGCCAGCTCGCACAAAACTGTCGATTGTTATTGCTTTTACAAAGAAGACTTTACTCTGACATATTTAAAGTCAGATTACTTTTATTATTTTCGTTGGGTCACGCCGATACCTTTGGCAAAGACGACGCGAGCAGGACATTATTGGATAAGGGAATTCTTTCTACGATTCCTGCTGCCGTTCAGAATTTAATCAAACGGCCAATGTGTTAGGGAAACAAAACGGGAATGGGAAATCGTGTATAATTCAATCTGGAAATTCGTATATGTGTCGCCTTCGATTCCGAGTCGACATAAAAGGAAACAACCGACTAGGTCCCGTCAAAAGAATAACAATTAAGGTTCCATTTTGTGACTCTAATCCATTTTAGAATCTCGACTGTATAAATTTTGCCATCCGGACCCTCCACTATTGGCACTGGCACTTAAGTGAGTCTGCCAAAAACAGCGAAGGTTGGATTACGCCTAGGAAGGTAACAATGTAACATGCCATTAGCAAGAAATTTGAATTGGCATTGTTGAGGCCACGGCGATTTACTAAGGGGATAGGCCAGAAACAGGGGCGTCACGTCCCCTAAAATCTAAGAGAAATGTCATTTCTCAAACATCATTCAATTTATAAGTAGGAAGTGGCAATTTTAAATGATTAAAGCTCACAGAGAGATTAATAATTTATTTCGCTTTCGGGTAATAGACTTGACAATGGCAGTTTTTTGTCACGTGATAATTAATTCGTTAGGGACGCCTCTGATATTCCCTGAAATGTCCCTGACACCGCAATCTTCTTCAGCAACCTACAATCACTCACAGACACATTGTTACACCTACGAAAGCCGGGATTGTATAATAATTCACTTTATCCTCTTTACATTCGGCCTATGTTAGATTGAAGTGTGCCTATGAAGAAAGTAGCTTGACGAAAATTGAGCTTTCGTATTATTTTGTCTATCGTATATCATTTATTGCGATTATCTATCTAGCACTATCTAGCACCTTGCTTCCATTCAGCAGTTCATCTCCTTTTCCTAGATGCAGTCGAGACATCTTTGTTTAAGGAGACAACTACTTTTTCAAATGACTCAAATGATTAACGACAAACAAGAGAAAATGTTTTCCTTTTTGTTTAACTGCAAATTCAGTAAGTTTTTTATTAGTTTTCCTCGCTGAACAAAAGTTCACATCTAATTCTTTATAATCATTTGCTTTTTGAAAAATAACCTACCATCCTCAATTGCCAAAATGATTACCATTCTATAAGATATTTTTGTCGTGATCAAAGCGTATTTAAATCAGTGAAATCTAACGAGGGATTTTCGACTACATAGGAGAAGATCAAGAGTCAAAACAATAAACACAGTTTTCTTGTAATTTTCCCTGCTTGCATATGTTCGGAGGACGCTTGCAGGTAAGTTGATGGCAAAGTCGATGGAAAGTAATTAAATTAAATATATGTATATACATATATAGAGCTAATAATGTAGAGATAATTTAGATGGATCCTTTTCTTAGTTTTCACTGCAGATAGATCGTGTACGTCTAAGTCTTGATCTTCTTCTACCTTAGAATATTCTTCCATGTGTTCAACAAGACAAATGACAAATACCATTAAACGTGTAAAGCAATAAATTAAATCTTGCGTGATTATTCACCAGTTAAAGATAAGCTATGATTCATCCCAGGGGTAGAATTTCACCATCTAACCCCAATTTCGAGAAAAAAAGGTTGTTGCTCTTTTCTATTGTTAGCACATTTGGAAAGTTTTTCACGGAACTTTCAGTGGCATCTTCCATTTAGTACCATAGAGAAAAATCAAAAGGAGGGCTAATACATCGGAATTCTTCAGAGAGGCAAAATTTTCTTCCTAAATATCCAATAAACGAGACCAATCATCCCACGGCGAATTTCTATGAAGCGGAAAAACAACCGGGCTGGCGCTCCATTTGAGTGCATTGTTGCCTTTATGTTATAAATACCTCCTTTATCCCTCGGGACCCGGTCTTAGACGAGACTTTGAAGAAGAGCAGACCGGACGATTTAAATTAATTGAAAATGAAATTCTTTCGGGCAGATATTAGATTAAAGTCATATAAGACTGGGATAATAATCCCTTAAAAAGGTCGTCCTGGGCGCAGTTTTCCGCATCAACTGACCGTTAGGGATTATTAGATGGGGGTCTTTTTTGATTATATTGAAATTAGTTGGACGTTTCAATGCCTAAAAGTTTAAGGTTTAATATCCATCGTCCAATATACTCAGTATTTATTACCGAGGTGTCAAAAGAGATTTGCTTATATGAGAAAAGTTTCATTATAGCACTAGTAATAATAATTTTATTAAACTCATCATCTCTAACTCATAAGGTGATTCATTAACCTCCAGCCAGACTGTTTGTTTGGGCACAATAAAGTTTAATATAAAGCAATTGTGTTTCTGCGGGCATTCAATTTATAAAAGTACCCACCGGTGTTTATTACTGCTCCTCTCCGCTCTGAACAGCAATAAAGACCTGGGACAGTTTTAATTGTTCGTAAGTGAAGGTAATGGGCCACACCTGCAGCTAACCCGCATGACACCGAAAGAGACAAAGTGTGCTTGAAATATATGGACTCTCATTAAATTTCTATATGTTAAACTTTTAGGCGGGTCCGAAGGCACCATCAATCAGCATCCTAACAAAGAAGACCTATTTTTATATTAAAATTCCAAGTTTCTTTGTCTCAAATTGGTTCATTAATATGCAGTGACTTAAGGCTTTGATCTTTGGACTAGATTTTTGTAGCCCCATATAAAATTTTAATGTTTTTTTTTCAAACTTAGTGGTGTGTCACGGAGGAGGAGCTTTGCTTGGGTCAAATGAAATTTCAATGGAAATTTTAACAAATTGTATGTGCTCTAACAAACATTGTTTACGGATATCAGGAAAGCCATAACAAGTAAATTATCGGGTATATACAATGCCGTAAAGTGGCCTAGAAAAGAAATATAGCTTGTTTCCTTGCGAGAGAGAGGATAATAAAAAGATAATTCATCAACTATAGTCGCTACGGGTTTGTTTACAATAAGACTCAATATCAAATTAATGTTTTACGATTAGTCCTCAAAGAGGATAATTTCAGGGTTTCATGACCAATCGATAAGTTCATATTTCTAAATGTTTGCGCATGCAAGGGATATGGTGTGGAGAAGGTATTTTGTGTCTGGGCATTTCACCAAATCTTGAAGAGAAATTAAACTCATTAAGTATCTCTTGATGACGAAGTAGAGGCAATCTAACAGAAGATCAATTGAAGTTTCTGGAGGTTAAAAAAATATTGATATACGAGGATATCAGCCGATTGATCCTGAAGATGCTATTCGAGCGACCCTCTATGTAAATGACATGATCTTCATACTATGAAATGTGTTTCAAAATTCGTCACCGTGTACGCGAGATTGAATACATTTAAAAACAGCTATTTTAAAATAAAATTGTGGCTAAAGCAGATCAGTTAACTGCAGGTAGAGTTGAGATGCGGAATAGATGACGATGACGACATAAGCAATTAAAAGAAACTCAGAAATAAAGAGTTCTTGACATGAAGTTCAAACATCTTGTGAACTGATTCTCTTCCAACTGTGCAGCCATGACAAATCAAATAAGTGCTGGGCGAGGAAGACCGAGTGACAGCTTTATTGATAAATCTCAGAAAATGGACTCAAATATGTTATTGTCTACGCCTCTGCCTTTTAACCTATCAGTTGATTTAAGCAAGCAATGTAACGTATCCGAGTTTTATTACCTCCCTGGCTTGCCCTGCGGGCCACGAAGGACGCGATATTAGATAATATCCAGAAAAAACATGCAGGGGACGTTCTTATATCCGCCGGCCACTGGCCATATAATAAAACGGTCCAATATCCGCAGACATACCACCTTGTACGTTCGCACAAATGGAATAACATAAAAGTGTGTCCAGGTCACCTCGGGGATATTCTTTACAATGTCGACCAGAGTCAGGCAGCAGGAAATTTAAAAATATAAAAGTTGGAAATGATGCTGACCGCTAGGGAAATTTCTTGCTCCTTATCAAATTATGTTAGACTAGAGTGACAGAGCAAATAAGCGTTCCCTTTTGAAACTATACGAAAAGGGATATTTTCTGCCCACTAAAGCCCAGTGGGACGATCAGGAAATCAAGCTTAATGTTATTAGACAGTTTCCAATTAAGGGCATTAACATCTAATGAAATAATATCATAAATTAGGGGGTAATAAAAAGTTTGGATTTAGTATCACCATCAGGCGCTCTTTCCTGGATCGGTCGGGCCGGGAATCTGACCGTCATCAGCAGGAGCATCACGAATGCAGGAATCCACAAAACTGATTCGAAAGGCGAGAACTTGCGCTATTCGGCTTAGTTCGATGGCCAAAGGGTGTCGCCACTATTGGAATTTCTATATTGGTGTCTGAGTCAGTCGGGATTGCAGGATGAGTATCATAGAGGACATGGGCGCCTCGTCAAGACTTTTAAAATAATATAGGGGGCAGACATTTTTTTATGCTGTTAAATCCTATATACACATTCAGCAGCAACAGTTTTATGACTATTTTGAATTCGAATGAAATAAGAGAAAAAATACGGAAAAAAATAAAGATTAAGTAAGAAATAAAGGATGAGTGCTTTGTAGGCACAAGGTAGAGGAAAAACTCGATTTTCCGTTAAGACGAATTTGGTAAAAAATCGTAATTTTTTTTCCTATTATTGGAATTGGAAGCTGCAATTAGGATTGAAGAAATAAAATAAAACATTCTTGATATTGGTAGTCCGATGAAAGTGTATTATTAAATTGTTCGAGCAGGGAAGAGATCAGAGTAAATCGGAATCATTTAATGGTTCCATGAGTCTGACTAAAACGACATAATTTTTTGTGGTATTCGTGTCGATTTTGAAGCTTCAATCAGACTCGAATGAGTAAATTAAGCAACCCAGATGTTTCTAGTACCATTTAGATAGAAAGAGTAGTAGTACCATCTAGAAGAAGAAAAATAAGAGACGCACATCGGGAAAGTTACCTTGAGTAGAGATGGAAATCTTAGGATAAAAACAGATGGAGATTAATCAGTAAATTTTTTTAATGCTTCAAGACGAATGCGAAGTTTGGATCGGGCCCGAAAAGCAGCAAGAAAAAAAATCTTGACTTCGCAACCTCATGAAGTTATAGCCATATAATTTCTCACAATTCTAGTCCCACAAGAGCATGTAGATTTCTCCAAGTTAAAGCAAATCTGGGCAGACGCATGGCACTATGAAGTAGAATACTCCCCGGTAATGGAATCTACTAATTTTGACCTTATTCCCCGGGGAAAATTCTACACTCCACAGTACATAATTGTGCCCTTGACAATTTTGATCTTTTGGGCAGAGACAAAATTGAACAGTTAGGAATTGGAGAGTTCTTTAGGGAAAAAGACATGGAGACAAATCGGACCTATTTATATATTTTATGTGGCTATTTACTTCCACGAAATTATATTTCTCCTTGTGAGATATGGTAAATTTCTTTATTTGTCTTTATAGTCTTAAAGAGAATTAAAAAACTTTTCAAAAGAGGTACTACTCCGTCCTACTTGGTGGAGGTCCTTTTTGCCAAGAACTTGTAGGTAAGAGACTCGTTAGCAAAAATATTCCCTTCGAAAAAACTAAATCGAAGGGTTTCGTTGATTTCATTTGTTAACGGAAAGGTAGTAGGAGTAAAAAATTCTCAGTGAGTCATCCAGTATACTGGGTCTTAGGGAAATAACTTTCGTAAATTTAACCCATGATTAAGAACACCATTTTGAGCAAAAAAGTTCCTGACTACAGAGGTCGAATACCTAATAGTTTTTTCCAGAAAAAATGTCAAAATTAGTAACCAAAAAGCTATGATAAGCTTTAAAATTTTAATAGAATGTTCAAAAACGTACTTGACAGAAGTTGATTGTTTAACGTGTAACAAAAAAAGTTGAAATGACGCAACAATAATATTGCTGAAAGTGATTTAAAACTTAATTAATAACTAATGATATTAGGTAAACTTAACGTCGCACTGAACGTGATCGAAAAAAAGGAGTTTATTTTTGTTATGATAATTTTTTTGCAATTCCTTAATATCCGATAATTGATAAAAAAATGACCTTTTGTTAGTACGTGAATTTATTCCGATTTATTAACAGTACCTACGTGAAAATGTATTTTTTACGTGAATATCATGACATGCTTTTGATTTATGGAAAGGCGTTATAAAAGTCCCAAGAAGCTAGGCGCATTTACGCTAATCGTTATCCAGAAAGAAAACTTCCAGCTCGACAAACATTTGTGCAAGTTTCCCAAAAACTTTTGAATAAAGGTAGCGTAATTCCTACTTATCAAGAACGAGGTCGACAGCGAAAAGTCGGTCCTGAAGCCAAAGAACAAATTTTAAACCTTGTTGAAGACGATTCAACAAGGAGTACCCGGAGCGGAGCATGCATGGGCTCAAATGGTTGACGCTTCGAACATTTAATTTATTAAAAACAGTAATTAATTTGTTTTTTTGATTGTTATGTGAGTAGTGTAAAATGTGTGATGTAACAGGTTATACTAATTAAAGGTGACATCAATAATTTAAAAATAAATGCTTTTCAAAATAATAAAATGAAAATTACATGTTTAATTTTTATAAATTTAGGGCATTTTATTAATTATGTACTGTAAATCATATTAAACCGAAAAAAAAAACGTGTAAAAATGCATATCTAGTTTTTGCAGCTATTTAGGTAGGTATTGAAATGAAATAAACAAAACGTTGCCAATTCTCAAAAGATGTTTTTTTCCTTTCCAGGGAAATGTTTGTATTTACGACCCCTGTTAGAACAAACATTTTTGTTTCAAATGGTGTTCTTCATCATTGGTTAAATTTGCGAAAGTTATTTCCCTAAAACCCTGTATGCACCAAACTAGGGTTTGACGAAAAATTTAATTTTAAATTTGACCTAAGGCAAGGAAAGTAATACTGTGTAGATAAAATCAGATTCCGAGAAAAGGATTCGTGCAAATTCAATATTTCCATCACATGTGAAGACAAAAAATATAGAAGAGGGAAAGCAGCAAAGTAATGATTTGCCAAAAATAAGAAATGAAGGGAAATCGGTACCATTTTTTGATTCTACAAATTGAATTCGAAACTGTAGTAAAGCAGGGATGAGAAAATAATATTATATATTCAAGAAATTACACATCAAATCAGAGAAAGCGGTTTTTGACTTTGACACAACAATGAATTAGGATAAACCTCAGATGAATATAAGAGTAAGAGATGGAAATAGAGGTGGTAATCTCGAGTACAAAAGCAGATAAAGGTAAATCAGTACAATATTTTGGTTCTTCGAGTCGAATTGGAAGCTCGACTGAAGCTCAAATGAGGAATCAATATACCCCACACATTGCACGTATCAAAGCAGGCGAGATTCATGACGAAATTTGATTTTGAACTAGAGCCAAAATTTCCACATTATCCATTTGAAATTGTGGCATGCTGTGAAAGTAAATATAACGAGAGTCCTCATAACTCAAAAAACTTTCCAAAGAGGAATTAATTAATATTACAAAATCATATAGATTTAACATGTGAACCTGCTTCCCAGAGAATTCATAAGAGTTTCGTTCTACCTCAAGCGATTAATTGTTTGCAACCTCCCCGGAGCGTGCGGAAAGCAAACAAATGAGAACGTATTATGTATAACTCTCCGGAACAGGAAAATTTCAATTGAGGCAAAAAGGTACATTATTAAACCCTCTGTGTGTATCTTTGTTCGAGAGGTAAATGTTTGTCGTACTTATAGGAATGGCAATAACAATAAAATTCAAATTTCGATTCCTGCCAAGTAATTGGAAAATATGTATATTTGAGCTCATGAATGTTGGACGTGCATCGCGAAATCCTGGATGCAAAAATAAATGAAATACCAAAGGGTCTCGCAGGCCCTTGAGGGGGAGAGCATCTGATAAATTAGAAATTTAAATTCCAAATTAACTCGCTGTGTAAACAATTGTATAAATCTGGAAAACAAAGCTAAGACGGCGCTAAATGAAGAGGAAGGTAGTTCGTCGCCGAATTATGCCCGGATTATACATCACCCAGACAAACTCACTTCTCCATCTACCTTGCCTTATAAAGATAACCATAATAATTAAATTTCCCCTTTTAAGTGGCAGTCAAGCAATTCTAAATCTGCTGCCGGAGTTTGTTACCTATATATAACAATGACAAACTCAGATTGCTATTTAACCACGTATAAGGAATCCCCCACACACGGGTTACACAATGTTTACGGGTTACAGTGGCGTCCCATTGGAAGAGCTACTTTGGTCCACGCTCCCAAAACAAAAATTGGACTGAGAAAGATTCTCGAACGTTTTGGAAGGTAGAAGTGCCCATTTTAAACACTGAGCAATATACTGTATGTTAATACAATGTTATGTGAAGTATAGGTGGATAATTTCTGGACGAGTCACCACTGTTAATACGTTCCAGGCAAAATTGTTTTGCGGAATTTAAACTTAGCTTCCGCAGATGTAAGTCTCTCCTGTATAAACCTCTGTCTGAAATGAAACTTGTGTCACTTTTGTCTCGACGTTCTTAAGTAAATATTAAATATGTCATACACGTACCGAGGATCCGATCCAGATGAATGATAAGGTGGTAAATTCACTGGAATACTTTGGGGTATTTTGAGTGGGAAATAATCCTTTAGGCAATCCCAGACGTACGAAAACAGTTGAAGCGAGTGGATGGATTATAATGGGTTTAAAATCTGTATTTAAATGAATATATTATTCTATTAGGTGATGGTATGGCAATAGCAGGTCGACATAGATAGAATGAAAACAGTTCAGAATCAAACCGAGATATCTTAAGTGTTAAGAAAAGGAGAACACATACGGTTCATGGTCAGAAAGTCCCAGAAACAAATATTCGAGTTACCGCTAAGAGACCTCAAGTAGGCGTCGAAATATCAGAAGGTATGTCTTGGATAAATTCATCTCTCATGTGTATCAGTCAGATGTTGAATTTCCCATAGAGAATTGTTTAATCAACGCCCTATGTTTACGATTCACCGCCTACTGCGAGGTTATTTCCAATAACCATCAGGATTATCAGTATTATCCGAACTTAGACCATACATGTTGTTCAGTTACACAACTGCACAAAATAAAAATGTAAACTTCGCTTTGAAGGTTACACAAGACATACTGAAAAACTTTATAAAACTTGAATTCAGTGATGTGAATGTCAAGGCCCAGTACCTCCACAATTATTTACATATTTCTTGAAAACCTTGATTCTCATGGTCAACATGAGAGAAATCTGTTTCATCAGGATCTAGAAATATACGTATCAGGTAGTTTACCACTGCCTTACAGGAAATTTCTATTCGCAGGAATGTGTGCGATTGAGGCAAAGACTTCATCACAAAAGGAGGTGAGCAGAGAAATTTCTTTGGTTTATTAAGTCTATCTGATATTAAAAAGAAAAAATAGAATGGAAGAACCTATAATGTGCATATTCGAAAACTGGCCAGAAGTGAGAACGGTAGGAGGAATGTTCGTTGAAGTTTAAACTTATTTTGAATGATTTCGCTGCTCGAAAAGCTCAAATTCGGCAATGGGCCGTTCACAAAATTATACTTACATATATCCTTTAAAGAAGTTCCTACGTAAATCCATCATAAAACCCTGAATTTCCATAAACCCCGAAGTTTAAACTCCCGAAATAAACATGACAGCCAATTAAGATGCAGATTGAAGAAACTGCGCGGCATTTACATGTTGTAGAGGTGTGTTAGTATTTGCTTTGGATCCTTGTGTTTGGAATAAACTCCGGAAAAGGCAGAGTAAATCCTCGGAAATTTATGTTAATTTGTCTTGTTCGTTTTGTTGTTTACCCCTGTTTAGGTAAACTGGGGGCGCAACCCACCTCGACAAGGAAACTCTTGATGATGTCTCTGGTGAGTAATTACTCCGAAAATTGGTGGCTCATTAAGGAAATCTACGTGTTTTCATGATGGAATGTTTTTCTTAATGAATTCTAATCTATTCTTTGGCAAACTTTCCACTAATATTGTACTTGTTGGCATTTATTAATTAAAGATAGAGTAAATATTTGCGAGTCGTTTATGGATTCGCTCGGGAAATTATAAAGAAGGATTATTAAGGAAGGTTAAATTGTGCGAAACCGTGAACGTCTTCTAAGTTTGTGTTTATTTTCTATGGCACACTTGTTGACAAATTGCGAAGTTTTGGTGAAGAATTATCCAAGGGGATGGAGATGAGGAACCATTATTGAATAATCAAGCTCGTTTCTAATCAAAAGGCGATTTATCGCAAGAAGCACTGCAAGACAATATGGGTAATCAGGCTTCAACTGTGACGCGGTTTTACAGGGGTCTTTCCTTATAACATAATTAACCTCCAAGAAGGTTTCTAAAGCAGGGGAGTTTTCGATATTTGAATCCCTGATGGAAGGCTTCCTCCGGCCTAAAACCAAAAGATGAAGAATTGTGTAATTTGCTTTTCAACTGTGTCTGAAGCTCAAGGCCAAAAATATTTCAAGCTACTTATAACTAGCATAATTTTGCCTGAATCTCTTTTGATACGTTCTTCAGAAATCTACAAAAAGATTTCCCAATAAATAGTAATTTTCTATCATCGTTGATAGGCATGTAAGATGTGTTTCCAAAACTATGCCAAAACTCCTTGTTATTGCAGGAAACCAAAGGGAAGAAATAAGATGATAAAGTTAGGAACTCGGAACAGAAGGTAACATTGAACTTTCGACAGAATTAATTGGAAGTGGATTATTCCAATTAGTGCTCCGCGAGCACCGTCTTGCCTTTATAAATATTCCTCCGAGTTGTTTAAATTCGGAACTTGCATAATATTGAATTTTCTCTCAGAGTCAATTAAGCGACAACGCAAAGAATGACTTTCGGACCACCTGGTTGCAGAAAACACAACATTAATTTACACTTTATAGACGAAATTGCGAAGGCGCCAAGACTTGTCCTAGTTGAATCGTAGCAAATTAAGTTGACTAATGACACCAGCAGGACGCCAGATTCCCGGAAAATGACGGAATTTAACTTATTACATCTCATCATTCACGAGGCACCTTTTCAGCTTTCTGCAGACCTGTGACCAACCGTTATTCTCAGTTAATTTCACAATTTCGTAGGAGTTTCCCCTGATTTGTCAGCAACAACTTCCTGGAAATTTGCTTACACACAAATTTATGCCAACGATTCAATTAAATTCAATTGAAATTTGGAACGACTGTTCCATGTAGGGAGCAGAACTAATTTTTCCAGGACAGAAAACAGGTGTAAAGCAAGGACGTTACAACGCTCAGGTTGGGTTGATACACTTTACACCCCGAATTTCTCGTTTGCATTTACCAAATATACGCCAGATTGAAGCCATGTGTGCCCTACTCGCCTTTGTTCTCTTCTCTGTTTTGGGGGAGTATTTTTGGCTCGTTCCAGGATTTTATTTTGTTCAAGGTCCGCAGGTAAAGCTAAGGTTGTGTGTGTGCTTTCACTTTTTATTTTCATCAACAATTTGCATTTAGGAGATTTTAAAAAGGAGTTTTTTTTTTAATTTGAAGAATTTGAAGGAAATTCGGTATATACATCGCTAATTCACTGATTAAAATATGCCTCTGTAAATTGCTGGCAAAACATTTGTGCTCCGGCATATCCAGACGGTTAATTCAAGTCAGAAGGAATTCTGGAAATTCGAAAAGGAAGGTAGTAATTTGTGACAGCGATAATGGTTTGTCATAACTTTGCTCTTTATCGGCTTCTTGGAATTGCCTGATATAAATATGACATGTATCCAACTTTTATAGCATAAGGTAAGCTCTATAAAGCGCCGCAAACCGCTTGTCAGTATATTTTAAAGTTTCCGAGATACAGCATCATTTTGTTTTTTAATTTTTACAATTTTTTGGTGGCGAAAATGACGGTTCGAAAGAAGTGCCTTTCCAAAGTTCCGCGAACTCAACTGAGGTATCCATGGTCAATATAGGACCCATATGAATCCATTGAATTGATAAACATATCGTATATCGAAAATTTCAAATTATTTCGAAAAACGTCATCTCCAAGTTGGTTTCTAATATATCTAATTCTTCTATAGCAAAACTCCAGAAATCTTGTGGAAATTCTCATCTTTCCAGACACGCTTTTGTTCAGTCCCTCTTAGAATGATATTTCTTCACTGAATTTAAAGTCACAAATTATGTGGGATTTTTTTAAAATAAACTCTAAGGACATTCTTTGTTTTTTCGAGGTTTTAAGAATTAAGAAATGTTTTTAAATTAAGTCGCACATTGGCGGAGACTCTCATAGAACCGAATTAAATAAACACAAAAAAGTCGCCATGCAAATTCGCCAACACTGATTCTGTGGTGACAGATCGCATTAGTGATGGCTTGTCTAATTTCTAGTTTTTGCCCTTCTCTGTACATTTGGTTTGCTTCCTTTTCGTTTCTTATCCACAGACAAGTTGCTGCGGATCAACAGCATGCACTCATTATGAGAATAGCAGTAGGAATATTTTCCAGGTGCATATCAGATGGAAATGTTGAAACAAAAATTCTACCGAATCGAGTGCGATATCGAAAATTGGGAAAACTTCTTCTAAGTTGTCATATTCCTCTGTATACTACAGTACAAAAGTATGATATTAAAATTTTTTTTGGGCAGTTATGTATCGAAGAAATTTTACGCAAAAACATGATATTTTTACTGACCCTGTAGCAGCTTTCTTGGGCAATGTATAGAACTCCAAATGCTCTCCCACGATAGTACAAAGATGCACCTCAGGAGCCCCACGGATCATATTTGTATTTTACTGAGTCTCTCCATCTTCTGCAAGGATAAGCGGCAACTTGGAACGCGGCTTTACAGGTACGCAAACTTCGTAAATGGAGACGAGCCAATTTTACTAATGTATTCATACCTATAGCAATAAAAGCGTCCCCTGAAACAGATGCCACAAAAAAATTGGGGGCAAATTTTATCGGCAAGGTGCCTTAGATTTATTGTTACGACAATTTCGGTTTAGATGCCCAAGCCACAAGCAGCCCCCCCGTTCTTTAGCTTAAGTAGAATGGTATTAAAAAAGAGGACTATTTTGGCGAGAGTGTATGCTAATTTATAAAGAAGGTATTTTCTAGGTTAAATCCGCAAAGCTATAAAGGGAGAATCTTTCAAACAGAAGGCTGTTTATACGGAGGGCTTTTTATCCCACCTAGAGTCGGTGGCAAATTGAATCTGCACGTCTCCTTTGTTATTTCCTCATTTCATTCCATTTGCGGCTTAATCTCCAAGTGGAATGCGTCCATCTAATCTGCACAGGTTTTATTCCATTGGATCCTTTTCAATTTACGGGAACGAATGAATGGTCACACTTTAAACCATTTTCGCTGCAATAAAAAAAAAAGTTGTCCAATATTTAAGAGGGCATTTGATATGTCTAAAAGCCCCGTAATCTAAAGGAAAGAATACAAAGCGGGGGATCAGATAAAAAGTTAATAAACCAAAGCAATTTGCATTCGGAGGGCGAACTTGAAGATAAAAACGTACCTTTACCCTGAAAAGACAATAATAACTGGGCAAAGAAGTTCGGAATACGGAAAAGCAATTAAAACCGGTTTACTTCTATCGTGGGCCTCGATTAATTCATTATCATGATTGGCGATTAGGATCGCAATTTATAAAATACACAGAGTTATAATTAGCAATTAGAAAGATTTTGCGGCTGCTTCAATGTTGATGATGTATTTTAATTAGGCTCTAGGAGGATCCGATTAGGCGAAGAGTTGTTGTTCTTTGACACAGAGGCGTGACACTCTATACCTCCTTAAGGGAGATAATTTTAAAAACAGTTAGATAATCCAAAATCCTGTCTTAAGACTGTGAGTTGAAACTTATCCTGCCACACGATACGCCAATGGATGAACCTAAAAGCATCAAAAGTAGCTTGATCTTTGTATTCCGAAAGTGGCTCGGGAGCTGTTTGACTTATTAGGTAAACGGTTGCTACTTTGGATGTTGTTTTAGGTCTTATATTTAGCGGCAGACAAACAAGGTGAATCTTGCCGAAATTTAATTTAATTTTAAGTAAATAAGCTAGGAGTAAGCACCATATTTCCGTATAGAACAGACTACAAATTAAACGAGATTTTCTTTTGGTGTCTTGAATATTGAGAATATACCAAAACATTCGAAATCAGAATATTTAGTTGGAGCTTCCACTTTGAACCAGGGGTTACTTCAGAGAAAACTTTTCCTGAAAAAGAGAATAGTACCCAGTTAGGCTTGCAAAATATCAAGACATTATAAAAAAAAATATTTTTTTAATTATTTTTGATAGAAAACGACATGTTATGCCTGCGATTATTTGATGTAGCAGTAATAGAAAACAGCAAAAGAAATAACGCGTGTTCCGTTTCTGATTACTGAATCTAACGCAATATGAGCGAGTTCTTTACAGGAAAATTAGTATTTTCCTTACCTAAAAAGCAGTGGCGTACCGTATCAAGTTAGTTCGGGTCGTAAAAAATTAAAATCATATTTTCATTTCATAAAATAAAGCATTAAACATTTTCCTAAGTGACATAAAGCATTGCCAGCCTGGTGGTTGTTTAATAGAATATCAGTAGAGTCACGGATTGCTGGAAAATATGATTATCCAACGTGCTGAAAACAGAGGCGTAGGTAATAGTACTCGAAGGATTCCTCACTTTTATGACAAGTGATACTTAATTTGCTTTAAAACTATAAACGTACCGACTCAGATTTGCACTATATTTACATGACATTTTCTTTTATAAAACAATGTCTTTAGAATTTTACACACTTCAAACATAGCGTGTTCTGCTTTTATTTATTGAGTCGTATAAGGAGTCGTATAAGTATTTATTGAGTCGTATAACGGTTGAATTAGAAATCGCTCGTTTCCAGGAAAAAGTGATACTTCAACCGATTTGAAAAATATTATCATTAAATTTCATTTTATAAACTCAACAGCAAAAAAACCGACTAGTGAGTCTTAACTAGTGAGTTAATGTAGAAAAATATGTATTGAAAATCTACGTCTGCTATATTATTGTTTACAATTCATAAGATTATCATTTAGATTTAAGGCTGTCAAAAAATAATTCCACAGTGTTTATTTCTTTTTTTTTTCACAAAACAGCAATAATAATTCTTAGACATTTTGCAGCAATTTACTTCCACACGTATTGTGAGGCGATTTGATTTCTTTGAATAAACCTTCTTACTTTTTGTTTTTTGTTTTTGCTTGTATTAAGAAAAAAGGAGAAATTTATTTCGTTATTTTCTTAAAATTTTCACGTTTTTTTAAAAATAAAATTTAATTTTTTTGTAGCCACCTTAAATTTTTAATTTCGTTTCATTTTTTAATTAAATATCATAAAAACTTTCCGTTTCGCTTAAAAAATTCAATTCTTCAATTGTAAAGTAAATGAACATAACCGAAAAACAAATTTGTTGATGTGCCGGTTTTTTTTGCTGTTGACTTTATTATACATAAAATTTCTGCAGGTATGGAACATTTTCAGTTTTTTTATACATTTCAAATAGAACTAGTTGCTACCAGGGGAGATTTACAAAGTAATCTAATAACATTTTATGAAAACCGTGCATTTCAAATCATTTAAGTTTGACTAAGGCCATAATCTGCTTCTGATTTTTTAGTGCAACACTATGGTTAAAAGGTATAGTTATTCCTGAGAAAATTGATAATTCGCCCGAATAGAAACCAGGAACATGTCAACTTACATTTCCAATTTCTTAATATAATATTTTTATCAATCTCACCGCTTCCATCAACAGAAGTTTTTAAAAAAGTATGTGAACACTCACTCAGTCACTTTGGGTGTTTTATCCGAGTTTCGCCCCTAAGGACACTATCAGACGCACAATACACCTATAGTTAAAATACACACCCTTAAGCTACATATTAGAATAACCTCATGTTGTATTGATGGATATCTAATCAATAAAAACTTCTTCTGGCAGCAATCCAAGTCAGTTAAATTTCACATTCAATCGAGAGGTAATCTACACAAAACACTGCATAGCAAACATACTCCAGCTCTATTGGCTCATTCACCAGAAACATTTCCTTGGCGCCTTCAAATAAAAATATAAATTTTAACGAAAATGACATTCATCACTGCAACCGACAGCAGGAAATGGCCTGCTGACACGTTGGTGCTTACTAATAAAAAAAAGACGGACAAGCTGCCTACCTTTGATTTTTTTAAATACTTTATTCACACTTTCTAAAAATAATATACATTATGACGTGCGAAAGGGACGAGAGTATTTTGATCGTGTATCATGTGAAAAATCATTGATGTTAAAATCAGCAACTTCTGAAGGAAAAATACGTGAATATTCGTACATAATTACACGACTCAACTATATGAATGGAAATGAAATCGATGAAAATTTTGAGCTCACTTTTGACAACCAAATATTCGATAACAGTCAGATTGTAGTGGTTTCAGTTCTGGTTTATCGGGGGGCATTTGGAAGGATGACTCAACCATATTAGTAAAGGGGATACACTATCAGACTTCATTTATGATAAAATCGTATATCCAATCAGAACAGAACGACAATGCGCAATTTTGACAAAAACGTATCTTAAACTGTAATAGAGTGGCCGGAAGGGCGTACGTGGGAATACGAATAAACCATACTATTATGGGTGAAAAGGGCGGAAACTTAACGATTGATGACAAAAATGTGGCCTCTTCACGATAAACTACCTGTTTTTAGGAGCTGACTGGTTCCACAAAAATAAAATAGAACGTAATTTTTATCTCCTACTGACATCAAAGAACTATTACAAAAATATTACCTACTTTTTAGTTAAAAGCTACCTAAGAACCATTTTAATCGTGCACAGTCAAATAGATTCGATTTTAAAAATCTAAAAATTTTAGCATCAAATATTCAGTGAACTGTGGCGGTCTAGTTAACGCTAGGCAGAAGTACGTGGGAATGCGACTGAATTCTTCTGAAGCTTAAATATAAAATCAAGATGGCACGACCAGACACTTAAATGTCTCGTCAAGGCTGACTGGTTATTATGGCCGCAATGGGTTCAGCTGTACACGACCGGGCGGGCGTGTGTGGGATCACGACTCACCCACAATAATACAAAAGAAAAAGGCGGTGCCACCTCTAGCCCTAACTTTTGGCACCTCTCAACTGTCAGACTGAATTGAAGAAGAATTTGCGAACTGAGAAAAAATTCGCAATTCGCGCGACCAACCCTGGATGCGATGCGATTTATATGGAACGAATTCATCTATCACTCATTTGATGGAGCGCTTCCCGACCCAGTGTCCAGTTTTCTTTGATATCCACATATTTACTCAAAAGACAGACTGTGGCCGTTTCAGTTATGGCCGGGAGACGTGAGTGTCAAAACGACTGAATCGTATTAATACGAATTTAAAGGGCAAATAGTTAAAAATAGTTAAAAAATAGTTAAATTTTGATAACCAAATATGTTTAATGGTACTTAAGGTTTCACTCCTCAAATCGAGCGGATTATTGCAAAGCAGAGATTCTCTTACTGCTTAAACTTCTGAATTTGTTTTAGGCAGACAGGGGCGTTTTTCGGGGGCGATGATTAATTATTAATTTATGAATTACTTGTATAAGTAATGCTGGCGCAGGTTCGGGCTAGGGCAGTTCGGGGGTGGCAGGAGAGCCATTAGAACTAAAAAACGGTGGCAGTTGGAGCCTATTTACTATGAGTGGGTTTAACTGCAATGTCTCACTCCTAATGCTTCAACCAAATACCTTGGCGATAAAAAATAAAATACACTACTAATAAATCCTATTTTTGTAGGTAGAGAGCTCTGCCGGCATTCAACAAACAGCATTTGGCCCGTAAATTCAATTCCAGCCCCCTCGTTAACAATGCTAATTAACAAAATTTATTAATTGATAAATTTCAACTTCAATGATTACTATCTGCAAATTTTAGTGGGTTTGTTTTATCGTCGAAATCAAGAGCGGGGCCATTTAATGACGTCAATAAATTCACCCCGTTATTGTCCGAGATTCGAATTGATTGTTTTCAGTTCTGCATTACGTGGAAGTCATAAATGGATTTATTAGGATTTAGTACGTGTTATCAGGTTTAAAATAAATTAAAATTGATTCTAAATGTGGAAACTTCGCGGTTTGCTGTCAGAGCTTTCTTCAGCTCCGAGAGCGGCTGGCTCATATGTTCAGGTATAAAAGTAGACTGCCAAAATATTTTTAATTTTTATTTTCAGTCTACCTCAACTGAGGTGTTAGTGTCAGCTTTATTAATGAGCTTTGCTTTTTACAAATGGTTTGCAGTGAATGTTTCCTTAGAACATTAAGGCTGATGTATAAGTGGCATCGCTCGTAAAATACTTGCTTAAATGAGAAAGTAATTTTGGACTTTGACTTACCCGCATTCTTACACTCTTTCTTGGCTGAGGCTGTGTTACCTACCTGAGATAAAAATACAAGCATTATGATTGTGCAACGCAATGTGGGAGATCAAAAGAAACAGAATCAATAAAGCAAAAGCAATAATATCCAATTTATATTTGCAGAATCTAATTTGTCTCTGGAAATTGTGCTGTCCCATTTATTCACGTCGTATAATTATAAATGGGTACAACCCGAACACCTTTTTGTTAATCATATTTATTATTCGTGCAAATGTTGAAACATACGTGATGTTTCTGTAAATACGACCCAAAATTGTTATATTTAGGTTATTTCCACAATATGTTCCGATCCGTGTTTTGAATTTACGCTTACGCAAAAATGCGCACCTACATTGTTTATGGGGGTTTATTATGGCTTAAGGAATGTTGCTACGTAGTTACGAGAATATGTATGTAGGTGTAGCACAAACATTAAATAGAAGGAAATTAAAACAGTTTGCAGTTCTCAAAAAATGTTTGGGAAAAGTGCAACAGTGTATTTCCGGTGATGGTCGATAAGCTGCATGAAAACTTAATTTGGTTATGCGACAAATAATTGTGAAGAAAATGAGAGTTAAATCGGCAAATTAATTCGTCCTTAGAAAAGATAGACTAATCCAATCAGGTCAGCTTCACTACGGAATAAAGTCGTTTTAACGTCGATAAAAAAACGTCTGTTTTTTATCACTGTAATAATTTCAATTTTTATCGGCATCGTCAAGGAAATGTGAGCAGTTTGTTTATTACTCCCCACCAGCCCTAATATGATGCGAACTTGATCTGACGCAAATATGTAGTATTAAGTAAAAAAAAAATCATATTCAAAATTAATTTGGATAAGTTTGGTAGAAAATCCGAAGGAAAAATGCAACAGTTAATCATTTCGGAGGCGCTAATCGGTGCCAAAATTTTGGAAAAAAAGTGCTATGATTTATTTAAAAAAACTCAGTAAAATCCAATCTTGGGGTTACTATCCTTATCGCCTCTGGACACAATTAATATCGTTAATATCTCACAGATATCAACAGGACAGTGGACAAGAAACTCCTTATATTTACAATGGTATGTTAAAGGCGACTACGCCCGGTCTGGCAGATCTATCAGTTGAGATTGACCAGTCGAATTGACGGTCAGTCCCGACCGGATAAAGTATCTACTTCCACACGTAAAATTAATATTTATCGATGTTCTCAGGTTTCTGTTCTCAATCATGGTTCATAACTGCTACCATAAATAATGGTGATTCTCTAGCCCTTCTCGGTTTAATAAAAGCTTTACAGAAAAAACTGATACTGCGGTGAATAAATGTGGTTAAAAAAAGTTGCACATATTCGCATGTATATTTGCTAAGTGAGTTAAAATTAGGTCCGAAAGATGAAAGACTGACACAGTTATTTACGTACGGATGGACATGTATATTTGCAGCTTCTCTTATTGATCGTATTTAAGAAAAAGCTCCTTGTATATCCGTAACAGGATTTAAACGTCCCTGTAGAAGACGAAAGAGAATGTCGGGTAACCTGGCGACACATGTTTCTACTTATTATTGACCTCATCAGGTTTGTGTGCGTACAGAGTGGGTACGCACGTACCACGAAACATCTACCCAAAGACATACGCACATGCGGGGGCAGACTGGAATAGATGGAAGAAAAAAATGTAAACCCCAAGCAGGCATTAGCTCAGACTTTTGTGGAAACACTCAAAGTTTCCGCAATTTCGAGGATAAGTTTGGGATATCCAGGGCAGCTTCGCCATGCATACCTGCTGTGATTTACTGCACGAAACTTTCCATGTCAAAAACATGGAAAGTTTCGTGCGGATGAACATAACTGGAAGGAAAAGTTCATGGCATATATCCCCAAAAAATATTAAAAATAAAGCGTTGAAGTACAAATGAAAATAGGATATTGGGCAACCTGGAGACACGTGCTTTTGCACAATCTGCAGAAATGCGAACCTTAACATGCGCAACACGGTGTGTGAGCTACTTTGTGCTGAAACATCCCTGATGAAGCTAATAAGCCGAAACGTGGGCCGTCTGGTTGGCATTTCTACTAGAAAGAAAAAATGGTAATTGCAATAAGAGCTGAAATCAAACCGATGACTGCTGTATTTTTAAAATGTTTTAATTCGGAAAGTCAAATTGTTATAAAAAGTAATGAGCCAAAAATGATCTTAAAATACTTTTTAGCTTGTAAATTTTTTTGAAAGCATTTATGTGAAAATGTCAACAATGTTAAACATTTTATGCAAAATCGTTATAGAAATAATATTCGACAAAACTTCAAGATTATTTTCAAATTCTTAAAGTATATGAAAAAAATATTCACCTCTAGTGTAATAATAACCGTGAACACTAGATCAAACGCTAGATCAAACTTCTTTTAAAGAAATACCTCTCGAACTAAAATGTATCAATAATTTTTAATGAATTTGTTGTACTACATTTAATTGTTCACTATTAAGAATTAGGACACTGTACATCTCGTGCCAGGTCAAAGCACAGACATAAAATCACAAAACGTCACCATGCTTGAAAGTTTCAAAAATTTATGTGGATTTTACTAAAACAATATTAAAAGTTTTATATGACTTGGGTGTTTCTTGATAGCTTTCTGTAATAGCGTCTTATTTTATTTCCTTCTGGCTTTTACTAGGCACGCACTGTCTAAATGTACCATTTAAAATCATTATAGGTATGCGATGCCAAATTTTATTTTATCTACGGCCTGTAAATACAAAACTTGAAGTAAATGATTCTTCCTCAGTTCCCGAAGGTTATTTTTACAACTTCTTGTGGATGGTAAACATCATTCAACCGGCTCCGGTATAAACCAGAGGGGGTTCCGCGACATTTTAACATCGAACAATTTATCTTCTCACCTTGCCAAGTTTATAGTTAAACCAGTAATTTACACGTAATGATGCTTATGGGGATTAATAACATATAGTTTGTCAGTATTTGTACGCTTTATGCTACAGGGTAATGTATGCCCGACGTTACGAGAAGACCAGGTTGACAGGTGACAAATGGTCCGGCGGACGCATTCTTTCCTATATATTCGTGTTTGTCTAATGGGCCTCAGTCAATAAATCAATAAGTTGACTGCAATTTTTCAAAATGACACACCATTTGCCCGTGCTCTCAAATTACCTTTTTGCCTTTCCAAGCAAAAAATTACCTTACACCAAGCATTTAAATTTAGATCGTTGTACATTGGTCCCAAACCACCAAAGTCATCTGCTAAGGCCGCAATTGCCCAGATTTAAACCGAACTATTTGCATTTTAAACTCAAATATTGTTTGCGAATAGATTTAGAGTTTCCCTTTAGGGGACCCTGTATATTTATACACGCAGAAGAGATTTATTAATTGTGACTCCACCTGGAAAATTTATTTTTGGTACCGGAAATCTGCTGTTTGCATTTAACCGTTTGACTGATGGGTGTTTTGAATATGTTGCTCTTGTGACTATCACTAATTCCTGCCTTTTAGTGCGATTAAATTGATCGGTAAAATTGACTCAGTCTGAGAAATGATCCAGTCAAAACATCCCAAATCGCACGCGAATCTGCATAATAGATGGCGTGCTGTATGTGAAATCATCATGTTTATCTTTCTCTCTTTGAGAATTTACAATCACCAAACGTGAATGTGACGTTACGTATTAACTTCCAAAAAAGAGTACCTGCTGGGAGTATCCTGCGAGTGTTCTGCTGTTTTAACCTCATCGTTATGGGCACTTGTCACTGCTCACAGTCACTTAATCCTAGAAAGTCATCACCATCAGAATCCGCGACAACAACAGGTCAACAACACGAGAAGAACTACAATCAATAACGAACCAGTGGAGACAAAACGCAGTAAAACTTGATAACCAATGTTACTTCTTTAATATCTCTTATCAGTTGCTTTAAATTAATGGCTCCTTATGGATCTATTTGTAACCTAATTTGTGTATGTGTGATGCTGTGGTGAACGTGTGTGTTTTTATCGAATTACAAATTAACACATAATATGTCTATTTTGCGAGTGTAAGGATTTTTGGGTCATAACGTGTGGCCTTTTTTGGACCTTTGTTTAAGTTTATCGATTGAAACCAATTTTCGATCTGATAAGTATGAATCTTTCTATTTAACGCTTTAAGGTAGAAATTGTTAATTTTACTTAAGCTTAAGAATAGTTCTATTGTCAGTGTGGACTATTTCGTGAAATTTGTTTTTTGAAAGTTACTACACAAATTTACATTTTTAAACAGAGGAGAAAAAATTCCACACATCTTAAAAGTTCACTAATAATTACTCGACCGGGATTTGTTAAAAACTAAACCTAAAAAGCCTTTGGGCGGTTATCAAAAATGTCTTGCAAAGCCAGGAAATATGTATGTTTCTTTAATTTCAAGATATCTCAAACAATTCTTGAGATACTTGCCTAAAATTTTCAAGAGGATGAAAATCAAACTCCAAACTTTACGCTCTGATTTTTGGGAACTCATGGAGCGATTACTTTCGTTTTTCGTAATTTTACGACTTCTGCTGCGTCTCCTTTTCTCTCAAAGGATTGGAAGTTTATTAGACGCTTCGTTTGGGAACACGAGCAGCATTTTGAAATTTCTTTGAAAAATTTCAAAGGGGTGAAGTACCCAATTTTGACTATTTTTCAAAAATTTAAACGCCTATGTCTTCAAAACCCTAAGAACAATTGCATTAGGAAGATCTAATTATCCCTCTTAATGTGCTCTATTAGCCTGCAGTAGGAGTGTTTCTCTATTTCATTTCTGCAGATATAGACCTATCTTTAATACAAATTTTCGCCGTTTCAAATAAAATGGATATCTTCAAAATGAATATTCTTCAAATTGCTCAGAAGTTCTTCAACTTTTTATCACAGGTGAATATATTTTGCCTCAGAAGTTAGGGTTGCTCTGCGTTAAGGACGATTCAGAAGTCAAAATAAGTAACTGTGCCTCCTGCGACAGTTAACTAAAAGGGCGTAAATTTTATAGGAAGGGACTTATCAGTGGGTATTGGAAATGTATTCGAGGTCGATACTCTAATCTAACGAAGTAGTGTCGTTCAAAATTAAAAAATTCTATTCCATATTGTTTATTTCCTCTAAATTCTGGGTACATTTAATTTCTCCCTTTCTCAGCACAACGTGATCTCGCCTGTAAACCTGCAAGCCTTTCCCGAACCTCCGTAAAGCCCTTATCAGCCACCAAAGGTGGAACTTCGATCTTTCGGCGACACTTCACCTAACCACTAATCCTGCTTGCGTCCACCGTTCAGGAACGGGATGTAATTCCTGCTATCTTGGATTGCAGGAGCTGCCTCGCTTCGCACTTGACTGCCCCTGTATCCTTAAGGGATTTCACGTTTCGAATGGCGCGGACGATTGACCAAATAGACTTTCTATCGTGCCGCTTAGTTTACTAAATTGGTTACCTTCCAAGTCGTTTAAAACTTGAACTTTTCTCTTGCTTTGTCACCTGCGAATTTATTACAGGAAAAGTTTGCCGAGATAAATTGGCCCTTTTGTCAAGGGAGGGGGAGGGCTACACCTTGTCAACCGCGTGATTAAATCCGGCCGAAGGGTGACACCTGAGTACATTGGCTGCAGGCAAAATGGGCAGTAAAACTAAATGGAATTACCAGGGGAATGGTAAAGCCGAATAGTTTAATCAGAAAGGGGGTGAAATAAACTGTCCCTATTTTATTTCACCAAGACCGACAGAACGGCAATAAGTCTTAATATGAACATATCTCCAAACTGACTTTGAAAGCGGATTATTTTGCTGGAGAAATGTTGTGTACGAGAATGGCAGAGGGAACACAAAACAGCAGGTACATGATGTGCTAATAAGGGGCGGTCGGACAAGTCGACTGACGCCTTGTGGCGGTGGCTGAAAGTGTGGAAATTACCCCATTTATTAGGTAAGGGTGCGCCACCCCTGGCTCTGACACTTACCTCTCCTTCGCACCTGCTGCCGACGTCGGGTTATTATCGAGAAACCCCCAAAGCAGAACCGGATCCTGGTGATTCGAAGTCAATTAACACCTACTTCCTTTACCTTGTATTCAATTCCCGGGACGTGGGGAAAAATTCGGCCCACAGGGAGATCTGCTCCAATTATTATTATACGGTCGGTGATAACGAATGTCGCCGATATTCTCTAATTAAACGATAAACAGCGAAGCACCTAATTTGAGACAACGTAATAGGTTTATCGGAATATTAGAATAACAAGTGCATCAATAACTTCTTAGAATGATGAAATAAGGTAATGGATAAACAGAATAAACGAGCGTGTACAAGGAAAGGTTATCTCCAGAGGTTTACAACTGGGTGATATTTTTTACTTTCTTGTTTATAATCATAGGCAGATACAAGGTCTCCGGTAACCAATTTACTTACAACGAAATATATTTTTGTCGCAAAGCTATCGGTGAAATGGTTCCGTATCTTTTGATGTTGGAGAAACATTTGATAAGAAAATTCCTATGAATGTGAAATATATGAATGGATTTAATTTTTTTATTCCAATTTCTAACTTATCGCTAATTATTTATCTTATTTCTAACCCTTGACCTTTATGATACAAGATCATTACTTTCAAGTATCTTGGAGGGGAAATGTCACTTTAGAGAATATTCGCTGAGAATGCCACATGAACAAGGTGATCCTTGGCATTACAAAAACATCGGAACTTGGTCTTCCTCGAATTGTACCTCGTTCGTCTCTAATTTGAGACTCAAAATTTGAATCTAATCTATGTGAGTTCGGTACTATAGGAATTATTCATCTGCAAAGCCTTTCGAACCCGAATTAGCCTGGACTACCCTAAACCTATCAATGAATATACCGATGATTTGCGAATACACAAATGCGAATTGATGAAATTCACCGAAAGTTCGGTACAATACACTACGGCTATTTATGTAGTTAATTGGGAAAAGTACTATTTCAATGAGAGGGTTTTTGTCGAGCGAAACGACATCCCACATTGTGACACGAGCTTCATAAAACAATATTTGCTAATTAGTGACATACACGATTTTTTTAAAATTTTACTGTACAATAAAGAAATCTTAAGTAAGAAAGTGGCACGCATTTGAACACATTCAAGCTTGGTTCTGCATGTGTAAAACCACCGCAACCATTGTTGTTACCGTTGGTGTCAACTAAGTTATGAAATGAAGGTACCTGCTTTAATTATGTAACTAGTTACGAAATGAAACCAGTTGAATCATTGGTTTTTTATTTTAAAAACTTTTACATTGTTTGTCAAAAATATAACTTTCTTTGTTACTTGTCCTGAGAATTTTTCTAACCCAGATTTATGCGGTCAAGCTGCTGCGATAGTATCCAATGGATTCAAATGAAATCATAATGAGTCACAGCTAAAACACACACTTTCACCAATAATGTTAGTGCCCTTTTGGGGGAAGCAAGGCTTGAACTATTCGTAATTATTTCCGTTTCTATACGTTATAGGTACCAAATAATAGTATTTGCCGTGGGTCGTTCACCTAAAATTCAAATAAAACCCCTGGGATATGATTTTTATGATTGTTCCGAAAGGTCCTCTTTATATACGTTGATGCAAATCTATACCTTTATGAAATATTTTATAGAGAAAGGCAATTTGCACCACTTGTTTTAGCGTGCAATTTTAGGGAAAAATATGCGAGTGCTGTATAGTGACGTCGTGTTTTAATACTTCCCGCAACAGTATTAAGTATTTGATGAGTTTAAAGTGAAAACTAAAAAGACATGAACCATCATGAAGCCTACAAAGCGGACAGTGGTGAAATAATCTTTCGTCCAATGTCCATTTTATAAGGCCCCTAGTTTACTTTTATCCCTGCACATACATACCTATTGTGTGTTTTTATTCTTTTCTTCCATTCACGGTTCACCTATACCTTTCTTTTATGGATATTGTTTCGTATTTACGTATAAATCATCCAGAAAACCGCCCGGAGGATATTTTGCGTACGATTTCTACCGGTGCATATGGCCATAAAATGTTTACTGATGGCCTCCTTTTGAGACTATAAAATTGACCAATTTTTGTCTTTTTGTTATAAATCTACTAGTAAGGCCATATAAGTCATTACTTAGTAATAATAATTTTATTTTCAGTGTAGAACATGCTGGAATAACAAGGCAATAAATCGAAATAACTATGTGGCGTTAATATTTTCTGTTGAAATTTGTACTGCTCAATTTTCTTCAATTTTCCGCACTAATTGGTCTACTACTATATATTTCGAGAAAACAGCCTGCAATTTGCTCCGCACTTAGTAGGTATAAATAGCCCACTAACTTAGCCAAGGCAATTATTTAAAGCTTCGAAAGTTGCACCTCGGAAGTACAAAGTTTCACCTACCCTAAGGTGGGCCTAACAGAAGTTTAATCCCAAAGATTGCGGCATTGATTCAATGTGACCAGAGCAAAGTTCCGAGAAGAGGCTTAAAGTTAAACTATTAGGACTGATTCCAGCTAAGCCCGAATCCGGTGTTGTTTCAGTTAGACTCCTTTGGGAGAGCATGATCTCCTGACATCCCTTTCAGAGTTTTCGACCTTACATTGGCGTGCAAATTCACCCTCCGTCCAAAATTTGTCAGGGAAAACTCCCTTTTTATGCGGTTTCAGATTTTCATCACGACCCATGAATGGAAATTATTTGATGATTGATTGCAGAGGTAAGCATCGAGGGATAACGGTGGTATTCATAATCTCTACCTTTATATTCGGGGCCCCTCTTGGAATTTAGAGCAACCGTCTTTTCAGGGTAATGTAGTCGTTAAACATCAGCCTTATAAATTGGGTGCCATGTTTACATGTTTATTGTGCCTATGGATCAAAATAAATGAAGCGTTTTATATTTACAGGGGAAACGTCATGTTAGAATTCGGCAAATTTACATAGTTTCTTAGCCGAACTGAGCCTATACGTATAATATGCTTACTCACTGTTTTCTATCTTAGTACTTAATCTCCCCTAAACCCTGGCTCGTCTTATTATACAGGTTGAAGAATCTAATTTTTCGATAAAGCAGCAACAATGCCCTTTTGTGTCTTATTTACGGATAAGATCAAATTGGAGGACGATTTATGCTCGAACAACAAATTGTAAATCCGGGCACCTAATTGAATTTAGATGGTCTCTATACAAGGAAACGCTCGCTGTACTGAGCCATATTTGATAAAAGTGAACAGTTTAATTCGGAAATCGATTTTCGGGATGCTGTGGGGGACTTATCAGGTACCGGTGACTGGCAGATGGCAAAGAGGGTGACTTGAGGTGGAATACAATACATCTGCATTCAGACAAAAGGGTATTTAATTCCTGTCCGCCACCCCTACTTGTGTAACGCATTTACCTCGCCAGATGTGGCACGAGCTTAAAAAATTTAATTCGCCAGGCGAAAAGCTGTTCCAGCATATATTCGTTTTATCTCAGACATAATCTTAGTTTTAAGTACTATCTGGAGACGGTCTTACCTTAATAATCCCTCTGGAAATTAATTGAAAAACTGGAATTCAAACTCTGACCCAGGGATCGTAAAACGGTCTTAACCCGATATCTCCTTCTCACTGGAAAGCACACACTTTCCACTCCGCTGACTATCTTATTACCTTGGAATTTCCTGGGAGATGTTTACCTGCAGACTAAGTTAGAGGCTGGATCTGAGTCGAATACTATGTGCTTAGGCAAGAAACTGATACAAAGTTTTGAAACCTACCTGGCTCTAGATGAGTTTGGAGTAAGCAATTATAATATCGGTTTTTAGTTATTTCAAAATGTTTTTTGTGTTTTTTTTACGATTTATTTTTCATAACTTATTTTCCTCAAGGGGCAAAATTTTTCAAGATTGAAGATTACTTCTCTTAAAATAATCTTTAACTTAAAATCATATATAAAAGTTCTCCTCTTTACACTCTACTGTTCTTTTTTTGTTGAAACAAATCTAATCTCACCAAATCACCGCTTAGTAGGGTCAACAGTTGTGTAATTGTTGGAATTTTTGCTGAATGACTCTTCAAATAGAATTAAATGGGAGCTAGCGTCATTTTTGCTTCGAACTTCAAACAGTGGCAAAACTGTTGCACAACTGTTACCTTTGCTGAACGAGGTCAAATCCAATTTATTGATGACTGAAAATTAGGCATGATAGAATGCTATGTGACCTGTTAAAAAATGAAATGAAGTATGTAGTGGCTTAGAAACATAGGTTTATATGAAGGAGTAGTCCGAAACTTTCACATGCAGTTTGGCAAAGTTCAAAAAAGGTCTACACATGGATCATTATAGAAACCTCGTCTAAAAATTGCACTTCCTGGATTTTCATAGTACCCCTTGAGGGATTTCTTGTGAATTTCTCTGATTTCCACGAATGTGAATCATGGTGTTGAAAAGACTGCAATCATTACGCTGCCTTAAAAAACTCCAACTCTGAGATCAATTTCCCCTTTTTCTTGAATTGCAATACCGTTTGAAAAATATATTTAATTTTACTTTAAATTTTAATATTATAGTCATTGCCAGATCTATCGAATTAGTGCCGTGTAAATGGCAAAAATAAAATATTCACCTGTCCGAAGCTAACCAGTTGAGAAAAACTAGCCAATTTTGTAGAAGACGCAATATGCACTGATGTGACTCTATCTTACATTACAGATTTATTTTGATAGTAAGTTAGCCACATTTTTGATTCACCATTTCATACTCAAGTGGGTTTACGGGAAGTAGCTACAATTTCCTTTAGTTTAGAGTAGGACGAAGATTTTTGAACCCCTGTATGGTTTATTTTTTTGTTTGGTATTATGCGATCATATAAGCTGTAGGTGAATCGATTAATTTGATTAAACGTCCATCCTCCTTTCTGGATCGCTGACTTCACATATAATTTTCTTCGTTCTTTTCATTTTGGCAACAATTAAAAGCACACAAAAAAATCTGCACCTTTTTAAAGCCCATGTGAAACTTTTGATATTGATTTCCAAATTAATCCTTCCACATAAATTCAATTCTGTAATCCGGTAAATTCAGGTGAATGAAATCAGCCTTTTGGGTTAGTAAAATATTAAAAATTCCCCAAATAAGAATTGTGGGAAATCAATCATAACACTCAGTTAAACTTAACTTATTTTCTGATTAACATTAATATTTCAATACTCTAGCTATTCATATATTACCGAGTCTGCATATTCAGTTTCGCGTCCTGCTGTCCTCAAATAAAACAGGGCCAAATAGAATAAAACCGCCCTCGCGTAATGAATGTATTCGCCGGTTTCGCAATTACATAGTTTAATTTGAATGTAATTTATAATTCCGCATTGTCATGCACGTGATGTTCGTCCAGTTTGCTAAATGCACGGGCATTTCGTTCGTTACACGGCAGAGGTAAAATTTAGATACGGCTGGAAGCTTTCGAGCACGAAATACTGCGCATTTGCAACGGGGATAGAATAAATTTACGCATAAATAAATCAAATCATCCAATGCCTGATAAGACAAAGAGGGACGTGATCTGGTCATTTAGTGACCTAATTTTCAAAAATGAATACAATCGATTAGGTTAAAAATATTTTTCCTCAGTGTCAAGTGAGCTAAAATCGAGTGAGCGCACAGGCCATGGATACATTTCTAAATAATCCAAAAGGTGTTTTATGGTTTTAACTTCGCATATTGAAGAATACACATAAAACATGTGTTTCTGCTTGAAAATTCTTTTATTAATATTCTTTTATTTTCTGAGAAGTGAAATTCTCTGAAATAGACAAAGTTGAGTATGAGAGCAATAATAGAACACTGGAGCAAATAGGATCCACATCACCACTTAAATATAATATAATAATTACCTCTACTTTTCTCCTTTTTCTCTGGCAAACATTTTTAATATTCCTGGAAAGAAGAATGTAAATAAATTGTTTATCCTGGAAATTAGTTTCGCGCCTTGGCGTTGATGTTGCTGTCTGGATATTCGACGGTCTATTAATTTCAGTCACGTATCTTAACGTCGCCCACCTTGATATATTAGAGATGACAGCGAAATTGACAAGACTTTAGAAAAAGAAGATGAATTGTGTCGGTGGAAATTAAAAGTTTTTTCCACAGAGGAGGATATTCAAGGGCTTTTAACAACGTCTCGCTTGTTTCTCTTTTGGTTACTGTCATACGCCGCTTTCGTCCTCGTTTCACCATCAATTTCTCAACATGGCGACGAGAAAATTGCCCAGGAACAAGTCGAGGCGATCGTTCATTGAAATCAAATTGGAAACTCGATATTGGCAGCGAACAAGGGTGGAAATCCCCGTGTATCCAACGCACAGTGTATACGCTAAACAAGTGCATCTTGATTGCTTTGATCTGCACGCAGATGCTGCAGTATCCGGTGAACGTTAATAGCAATAGGTGAAGACCCCTCGGATACGGTGACTCATTCGGCAATCAAGGGGTCCATGTGTAAAGACTGAAGGTGCTGGAGGCTTACGATAGATAAATACAAACCGGAGATTTTAACTGAAATTGTCCTTTGCATTTAGGTAAAGGTTTATGTGAGTGGAATAAAGAAGATACAGGGTGGACATCATACATTGGGATTTTGTAAATTACAAGAGTTAGAACGAGGTTAAATAGGAAAATTCTTAGACAATCTTGCGTCAGAAAGCTGCAGAATTAAAAAACTCTTGCCTTATTTAATCGACCTTCAAACTTTAACAGATTAGGAGCTGGCGATGTAATAAGTCATGGAAATAGGGCCCTCCTGTATTCACGTTTAAGAAATTTGTTGAATAAAATCTAAAATTTCTAGTTGGCTTATCAATTAAATATTGCATAAAATTAAGGCACCGCAAAATTTAAACTGCTAACTAGAACTAATTGTTACATTAATTGTGAAAATATATTTTAACTGAGCGCGAAACTTTCTAAAACTTTCCTAATCTAACCAGAGGGATCTAGGATCCCAAGAGATTCAGATACCGATGCTGTACGTTAAATTTGGAACACACTATGTCACCTTCTCAAGAACCCGCCAGTCTGCATCAACGTCCTGTAAAGCACCATAGTAGGTTCTAATATGGACCTTGTATCTGATCACCTCCTAATGGCTGCTGGCTACCCCCGGTATGACAAGTGGATTTCGATTAAACGAAAAGTGGTTATAAATGAGCGCATATACATCATACAGGATTAAGGTAGAGTTTTCCATTTGCAATGCAAACACTATTTTGCCTTAAAGGGTTCTACTCCAATTACACGTATCAATTCAGGCATCCAATTTAAATATACATGATACAGTGCAGACTGAGCTGAGAGGCGAGCAGATGCTAGATTGTAGGGTCAGATTTAAGACTTGAAAAATTTAATTGAGTATAAAAACCTGTAAAGTTTTCAAGAGGATTAATCAAAATTAGCGATTGACTATTACAAATGGTGATTTTAATCTGCTTTTTATTTATAGGAAAAAACGAATTAAAATCTTAAAAATAAAACCTGTTTGATGTGGGAAATTTATTTCGAATGTGTGACCCATTTACCCGATCCGCACACTCAAAATTAATCTCGAATAAAAGGATTTCCAGACTAATAAACATCAAAAAATAAAATCCAGGTTAGCTTTCTTGGCTTAAGGTAAACATTTTTGCGGTGCCGTAAAATTGAAAGCTAATTTATTGTTCGCCACCGTAACCTGTATTTTATATTAGCGGCTGTCCATTTGGACATAAAAATAGAAAAAGATGTGCTTCCCGGCTGGGTTGGCCAATTCCCAAACACCTTTATGCTCAGGAGAATTATAAAAATCAGCGACGTGAAACAGGTGACATTAATAACGCCATTAGAGCTATTTTTAATTTTCCCGAAAATTATATAGAAATACAGAATGAACTAGAATTATGCCAGGTTCCCCGCCTATTAGCAACATGGAGTGAAGGTTGTAATATTTAAATAAATAAGTAAATCTTGATCGCTTCAAGTTAGTAAATGGAAATATATCAGTTTTGTACCTATTGAGGCAATTGCTATTGCACATAACATCAGGCTATTTTCCAATACAAGCTCTACCATTTTAGTCTTTTGTGTCTCTTCACTACTTGAGCGACTTCGATAGGGAATTACACAGATACATATCTACATGGGCCACCGTATGAGCAAAACAACATTTAAAAAGCCGAGTTTTATGTTCGGGTACAGTGATAAATCATACATTAAAATCGTGGGTCGCACCCCTCGTCCGATTAAAGCCCTTTAAATGCCCCTTAAAAGTTCCTTAACAGTGACCGATACCCAAAGATGAACAAAACGCTTTTGACCCATATTATATTTAAATATATATCTGATACATGGAATGACATAATCTCTATATCGCACATAGCAAACAAATTATTCACATCATTTTAAATCTTCCGAATTCGGTATTTACAGTAAGAAATGAGCAATAGATCGTATAAGATGTCAAGATAAGTCGGAATAGATAACGCCAAACTTTTAACAAGAAGTTGTTTAGGTGCAGCTGAGAGAAATTGCTCATATTTATGTAAAGTTTTTAATTTTAAATATGCTGTGTAACATATGGCGTTTACATGGCTCTAAAATGTGAGTTGGTCACCCATAAATAAACCTAACTTTTCACCCCTTTAGTCCATTTCACTCTAACCCCATCCAATACCGCTTGTGACCGTAGATTTATAATATGAGATCTAAAGAACAAAATTGTCTGTTTTTTTAGGATTAATAATCAATGATCAATAATAATCCATTCAGTCCCGTCGGCTCATTACCGCCATTAAGCAAAGATCTCTTCATTTAATTCGAGTGGGCACTGAAAGAAGAGTAATACAAGATTAGCCCGCCAATATTTAAAAGAGGGGGGAATCTTATTAAAACTTTTTCTTCTTTAAGCGGGTGCAAATTGCCTTTGACATAACCCATAAAAAGCCCCCGTTTCGCCAAGGTGTTAATGTTTTAAGTTGGCGTTTGTGCTTCGAGGAAAATTCATTCAGGAAATTAAATTTTTCCGTAAAGAAATAAGGTGAGAGGTACGTTCTTTCTGTCTGTGACGGTTCTGAGTGACGTCTCTAATGGAAGAGCAGATGGTGTGAATGAGCAATTTGGTTTTAATTTTCGCAGGTGCCACACAACAACGGATCTCGCCGCCGACGGTCTTGTCAAAGCCATTCAAAGGGAAGTTCCCTTTTTAATGTTATTTACAATTCCAGAGGCTTTCTGTGTCGGTCTCCGCAATGTATGAAATTAAAAGGAAATTTGAAATTATTTCCTAAACGTCAATCATTCTTATGCAAAGTTGGTTGATTTAAATTGCGCGTACGAATCCTACGTACAATTGCCTCTACCTAAACATTACAAATAATAAGTTCATTAAGGGCAGGGGGAAAAATCATTCCCACAGGACTCGATCTGAAAACGTTCATTACGCACGTCGCCCGTGGCTTCAAAGAGAAAAATGCCACGTGGGATCTTCAGGGGTCACGTGACCTATTCATCGGTAAGTATCGGTGCTGATTGACCGGCGGTTACCGCCTGAGGTAAGACACAATGGCCGGTAATAATGAGAAAGGGGACTTTTATCTTGTTTGGTTCAAAGCTGATCGTTCCCTTACGCCTAAAATATACAGTGTGTCGATAGAGTAAAGCGCCATATTATGTCGTGGTAGGTTTCTAACTTTATTATTTAACGAAGCCTCCAGTTTTTGAATTTTTGAATGAACGACGATTTTGAATTTCTGTTTATATGCTGAAATAGAGAATATTTTAGGAAACATAAAAAACAGGACAGGTAGATATAAAATCTTCGAAATATACGAAAGTTAATCAGAGCTTTTTAGATATGGGGAAGAAACGGCATTCATAAGAAAAACTTATCTATGACGTTATAAAAATCATTATGAGAAGTAAAAAATACATTTCTCAGCGATCTTATATGATTCAGTCCATAGCTGAATATAGGTACAATAGGCGAAGCAATATTCCAATGAAAACATACAAAAACTCTACAATCTGTTTATTGCAAAGGCACCAGTGATAGGCCGGACGATAACAACGATACATTAAAAAAAAACATAAAAAAAACTTTATAGCCTTTTTTACAAGCATACAGCTTACCGATCTAACCAATGACAATGCGCGGCACTATTCTCTGATTTCACCTATGTATATATGCAGATAAAAAAAATACGTTTCAGAGCATGGAAAAAAATTACCTGCATGTTTACATTACCAGGGAAGAGAATGCTACTTTTTACTGGACTTTCTGGCCTTTTACAATAACTATATCTGCGGAACAAAAAATATATGAAAAATTCCTTGAATTAATTTCTATAATATCAGTGGGGAACTGAAATGATGTATTAACTCATCCGGCCGCATTTGCTACCCCCCCCCCCCCCCCCCTCCACTATCGCCAACCATCCCAACTAAATAATGTTAAATGGCTACCCCCTATTTGTGGTACCTTTATCTTAAAACTTTCAAAAAATGCTTTTTGGGTGATACCCTGCAGATTTACATTTGATCAAGTAGTTTTCGGTTGATTAAGAAAAATATAATTTAAACACCATAACAATTTGCGAAAAAGAAAAAGCCATTTAATGACTTAATACTAAAAACTCGATACAACTCTTACTAAATTTTGATGTTTGTTTGCTTTGCCTTATATCTATACTCTACTATGTACTATATCGGTACGAAGCATTGGGAAATGAACTTATTTCCTTAGCGTTCCTCACGTAACCAGTGGGAATTGAAACTATACGGAAATCATGGGTCCTTCGATAAAATCAGATTCGGTAACAATGCAATATTCTGACTATCCCTACTTATGATATAATGACTAACCGTCCTTACTTCAACTGTTGGCTAAGTTTTATTTTAGGTTTAATAATTTCTTCATATACCAATCAATTGTTATCTGACATAGGTCACTTTCTAACTGGATATTGCAAAATCGATCTTTAGAGAAAAAAATCGAAATGGATTTCAAAAATTTATAACTGCGACCCAATAAAATCACGAAAATTTAAAGGCGATGACGGAGCTTTTCGGTAGAGTCAGTCATTATCCAGCTTAATGTTATCACACAATCTTTCATTGCCATGCCTACGAGAAGTAAAATGACATTTTCCTCCTGGGAATGAGGGAAAACAAATCAATTAATTATATAGGAAGGAAAAAAAATATATTGTTGTATGCGAGATAGTTCCACGCGTAAGGTTATGCTAGACTTACATGTGCGAGCCCGATTCTTCAGCAACTTCTGATTTTTATACTTTTAAGGAGATAGAGTGCATGCCCAGAATATTGAGATCTTAAGTCTTAAACCATCTTAAGTTTAAAGATAACCAACTTGAATAATATGCAATACTAAATTTATAGATCATAAAAGAAAGATCATGTGGTAAAATTATCACCCCGAATTGTTTTGTCGCACGTTAGTTAATGTATGTTTTCCTCACTTTGAAATGTTTACTTGATTTAAGGAATATTTTGCCTTATCGTATTGTTTCCATATCTGTTTCCATTTTCCAGTCATATAATTTCAATATAATAAAATTTCAAATTGATGTACACATAATGAAGTGCATGTGTCAACATTCCCACAACATGCTCACATGTTATACTCAATCGGTGTCTTTCTTGTGAGATATTCGTGGGCTTTTCAAGCAGGTTAAACACACTCCTTCCATATTATTCTAGTCGAGGACCCCATTTTACTAGCACAGAAACCTCCCTCTTCGAAATCAAAACCTTGCCCCTATTCGGACATGGGGTAAGGAAATTCGCTATTTCTGTAGTGCTATATGTATGAAGATCCGGACTCCACATATGTACAACATAAGCCTCGACGTATATTATGGTATATTTATATTTTTTTTCTTCTTGTTTTTTACATATGTCCTCTTTTTTATAAGTTAAATTATCCATTAGAGAAGCAATTTGAGCTGAAAGAAGCTTTAAAATAATTAAAACTCTTGCAGGAACAATCGAAGACAAACGCCCCGAAATGACAATAAACCTTCACTGCGGTGCCCTTTGACTTTTTATGTCCTTCTTTCAGCTTACGTCGTTTGCTTTTACCAACTGGAGACTAATGGATGCCCTAACGACTTTCTACCTTTGTGCGAGGTGAACAGAAAACCTGCTACCTAGCGCCATTATTCTTTGTCTAATCGATTTGCCTCAATATGGAGCATGAGGGCGCCGCTTTTTTGTGCTCAAACCTATTCACTTTCATGTCAAAGATATATCTTGTCTTGGACGGCCGCAACACAAGGAAGAATAAAAGTCTAAAAGTATTTAATCAAATATCGCCAAGAAGCGACTTTCAGGAGATCCAGACTGGTTGCCAAAGATATGCACTTAATCCATTAAAGTCCATAGGTCTAATGCAACCTGCTTTGATGTTTCACTTAGCGTTCTCGTCCCTTTATTGCCCGCCTCATCTCTAGCATTTTCAACTTACTTTGAATAGTTTAGAGACTAGAAGCCGATCCTGAGACGTTCTGCTCAAGCACGCAGGTTTTTGCGGTATAATTTTTTTCACGCCCAAGAGATTGCTGGGTCCTGAAAAGGCCAGGACTTTCCATAGACGGTATTACCGAGGTCCCAAGCAGGAATTGCCACGAAGGGGGGGCCCTTTAATCCTATCATCAATCCCGAAGGTGCACACACCTCAAGCACATTGTTGTCGGGCAGTCCGCCGTGCATAGGCAGATTACAGGCTCTGATTAAGGTACACAATGGTTTCCGGGGAACAAAGGGCCCCTTTTTGGCTAGGGTGGCCATTTAAATTGGACTCAAATTGGTTCCAGGATTGACAGTTGGCGATGGGCGCTAGAGCGTGCCAAATTCCCGTCTCTTAGTCGGGATCGCTGTTTTTACCGCACCGGGATTATTGGTTTTAGATAATACGTCACGCTGTGGAGGGTGTTTTTATAGCGGACAATGTGCTCGGATTTTTGGGATGACTTTTATCGACTGTCATAAGCCGTGTGATTTGGACTGTAGCCGATACTGTAACCAGGAGGAAAAATGAAACAGTTCTCATTTGTGCTGAAACCATTTTTGAACAGGATCATTTTTTTGATGTCCACGTTAGCTCTATTTTTGTGGACACCCTATAGAAGATATTAGACAAAACTTGGCAGCATACTAAAATATGTACCTTCTACAGTATTGTTATAAGAGTTACAAAACACCTTTTCATTTGTTAACAATTTTCAATTTTGCAGAAGTCTGCATTTGTCACTTTCAACGTTCAATTGCATATATCTTGAAAACTAGTCATTCTATGTAAGCCAAAATTTAATAAATTTGTATTAAATTTGAGCGTAGAATCCACAAATGCAATAATATATAGGGTGTTCTGTTTAAAATAAGCAAGCAACGACTTTCGATAAAATCGGAAACGTGATGTCATTGAAAATGTTTTAGATGAGGTCGCCCCAAGGCTCTTGCCAAACTATTAAATTTTCGTAACTTTGCTATTCGTAGTTTTCCCAAAACGTCTAACGGCGGTTTCCGGTGGGACACCCTGTATATCATAGGAGTGGAGCTTCCTCTCATCTACCTTTCTGCGATATACCACACGTTGAAGCTTCGGAACGTCTATGTATTTTTTATCCATACCATTACTAACAGATACTGTCATTCAGACTGTGATTGTCATATCCCTTAAATATAAACCGACTTAGATTTAAGGTTAAAAAAAACTGACCCCAATAAAAACACAAATATCTCATAAAGACAAGCAGAAAATAACAGAGTGCGTCCAAAAATAACAGACCAGAAGGTCCAGTAAATCATCAATATTCTCTTGTGACAACTGGAGTGTACACAAAGTATTAAAACAGAGGTGACTCCTTCTAATTAGGTCTCAGGAGATTAGTTCTATTTAAAAATAAATGAGCTCAACTATAAAGGTGAAGCTGATTTATTTGTCACACAAAAATCTCTTTGTATCTGCTATATGGGTCAGCAACAACTCTGAAAATCCGCTTTCTGAAGTCAAGGTTAATTCTAACCGTCAGCCAATTCCGAGGAAAGAAAACGAGCTTTAATTTTAATCACACGGTATTTAATGAACGATATCAGCCAACACTGATGTTGACGACGTCAAACGGCGTATGTTTTGGCTTAGTTGAATAGCTTAATTAAGCACAACCTAAGACGGAATATAAGCGAGTAATTTGAAGCGGCGGTTATCTTATAGAGGTGAATTACTTACTGGATTAAAGGTAATGAGTCTGTACTGTATAAGTTAAGTACACCTTAGTTGCGGGAGAATCTGAGGTGAATGCGGAGTTGATTGGTAATTATAGGGGTCTCTTACAGTTCCTAAGGGTAGATTAGGTTGTTTTTCCTTTCTGGCCTTTGTGGCAGCTGAGGGCAGAATGGGAGAGTACATCGACTTCGGTATTACATTGCCGCTGAATTTTTATACTCCAGTGTCATATGTTGAAAATTTACTCCAAAACTGGCAAAAAACGCTAAAGTTAACATATCCGGATCTGCTTTAAGTGACATAAATGCCCAACGTAAATCCAATTTTGGCGTTAGCTCTATTTAAAACAACTGTTCCATTCAACAAGGTAACAAGGATCCGCCTTTGTTTAAGACAGGCAGGTACGTTTATCTTTGGGATGTGCCTTAAGTACCTATTAACCGTTATGTAACTGTTTCTAGCGTAAGTTTTTAAACATTTATACTGTAAATATGCCCTTTTGGCGTAGAATTTAAAAGCACATCCCAACTGTCCCTCTCATTACAAATTTATTAATTTTTAAATTGCAAGTTACCTCTATGACGGAGCACGCGTGTTGATTTAGTTTCATAGGAAAACTTCATCCGGAAAGAAATCATGCTCTCACGTATACGTTAAATATTCGGTTCCGAGAGTCCTGATTACTGGATTCCCTACTGGGTTTCTTGGTTCGAGTCACTATTTCCTTGCATGACCATCCGAGTTGCTCGATCCCAACAGTTATTGTTTGTTAAAGATTATTACCACTCTGTGCAGTTCCTCACATCTTTGAACTTGTATGACGCACTCAAACTTCAGGACTTTTACTTCCCTCACAGGAGTGGTGATAAACTCTCTCCCTACCGTATAATATATCCTGCTCTCTATCGTTTAGGAAATAATTTAGCATCTCTTGTGTAAATATTAAGAGAATACAAAGGTACTTTATATTAATTAAGAAACTTCTCCAGCCTTGACAATGCCAGGGAATAATTATTATTTACCGAAAATTTCATAACTCATCTACTCTCTTGTCTAAAATCAGACATTTCATTTCGTCTGATATTAACTTAAGGACTTAATTGCCGAAATACGAAATCGTCTCACTCTAAAACGCAAATTGGTGCAAGTTCGCAAAACCGATACACTAAATCTGCTCCCCATGATAAAAGTGGCAATCGATTCTTGTCCCCCATATACGTCATGCTCTCTTTTCAAGACTACCCCTCGATAGGTTTCGCCCCTTTATACGGCCGGCATTTGCACCTGTCACCGAGTCTCCCCCTTGTAAGAACTACCTGCTTATACGGGGGCGGGCGCCATATTAAATAGAAGTCTGAAGGGTGAGCGAAAAACTTATAGGTCTCTTTATAAAATCCCTTGAATTCGACTTTAATGTCGCTGGAGGCTGCGAGACTCTAATTCGAAATTGGCGTCACTGTTACGAAATAATATACTGATATTCAAGGGCCAAAATATTGGACATTGTGAATGTTTATTAGGTAGACTACATAACAGGAAATTAAAACCTGAATTGATGCATGGGATTGAAATTTGAGACCTTGTGTGTAGGTCTAAATTTGTTTCAGTCAAATGAGATTCGCGTGGGACAGGTGAACAAATATCAGAGTTTAATTAATTCTGGACAGGACAGTTAACGAACGTATTGGAAAGTTATAATAAATGGAAAAATATCGGTTTGTAGCGGATACAGGGCAAAGCAACGAAGCTATTAACATATGTTATATCGGATTTATTTTCAGGCTCTTATGTTTGCTTGAATAACGTAATGTAGTGTTGTAAACTGTGGATTGTTAGCTTAAAATAATAATTTAAGATAAATGTAAAATAATTTAATTTTATTAGTTTGTTGAAGGTTCGATCAATTTTGAAACAGGTATAAACGCTAAGTGTTTGATAGCTTCAGGTCTTTATTAGCGTACAAAGTGTCCATATCTGGATTTCGACCACGGGGCCTTCGGTACCCATAAAAGATATCAACATATTAACTATTGATTATATTTTTTCAAAACTCTACATATTACCTGATGAAATATGTTAATTTCTGCTGTTATAATCCTGGTTGATATGGAAGAATTATCTTGAATCTAATGGAGAATTCAATTCATTGCCTTTATTATTATTAAGACGGATTTTGTTTTCACGAGATTACGAATTACTCAGAAGGTTCCTTTTATGATCAGATTTGATTGCTTCATTGTACTCCACTCAAAACTGGCCTGATACGGTTTCAAAAACTATGTTACGGAACCAATCTGAAGGAGACGCAAGATTCTCATAAAAGTCCGAAGAATGATTGATTAAAATTAACTCATAACAACCTTAGAATGTGAGCTATGGAATTTGATAAAATAAATCCACATTTTACCAGAAACGGACAAAAAAATTATAAAAAAATACTGGGAGGACAAGGAAGAGACACGCATGGTATAATTCCATGAAATTAGATTAGAGAAAAGGAATAAGCTCAGCCTGAAGTGTTGTGCAGCTTTTAGGACTGGGGATCAATTTTATCATCTAATCCATGCCCCCCTATCTAGTAAAAGCATTAAATGTGTTAGTGACCAGAATTGCAATGTCACTTTGATCATCCACAGAAAGTTTCGTCTTCATCTTCTCTTCAGTTAACAAATCAAAATCTATTGACGAACTTATTCCTTCTTCATCCGTTTTCTAGATGTATTGTATTTTAAGCAAGTGTCTTCCTGTCACTCTGTAGGTATCTCCTGTATTGATTCACTTAGTAGCTCTTCAGTATCATCTTAATAATTTGTCCGGGACGATCTTTTGATTTGAGATATGATTTGTTCATCATCGTCGTCGATTGTGATAGACCACATATTTTCTCGTTGAAATCTTCACATATCCTATGATTCACTCAATTGCGTATGTGTGAATCATAACTCAAGTCATAAATTGAAGTAGTAAATCCTCAAGGTGTATCGCTGTTAATAAACTTGAGATGTCAAAGTAAGAGCTTAATTGCGCTCTAAATCACACGACGAAGTCACCAGGACGCATTAATAATTAATTTTCGTTCATGTGTGGTCAAGAATGCGCATTTATTTGGAAATTGCTGTCTTATGTTGCAACTGATGGTCATCATAACTCCGTTAACATTCTACCCGCTATTTTGAATGAGACTCCTTTTAGACTAATATGTTGACCACTTAGTTTTTACTGTGTGCTGTTCACGTCTTCACTGAAGCTTTTGAACAGGTTCTCTATAATAAATGTAATTTTTCAACACATTTTCGAAAAGAAATGTTGACATGAGTGTAGAAAACTAAAGCGAACATTACGCCTTAGAGAAAATGTATCAAACGAGCGATTTCCCTTTTGTAAACACTAAACACCTTTTAGCGTGCTTGCCAAATATTTAGTATAGGAGTCGTAAAATATTTGGGAACACAAATTCGGATGTTTTATATATGCGGTGGACCATTAAAAATCAACAATAAATATATTTTGAAATTAGGTTTATGTTTAAGTTTTCTCAAACGATATTCTCTCTGTTACTTATTACTGTTTTTGCTCAACACTATAATTGCTAAAAATAACTGTTACAGGATTTCTTGGAACCGAAGGCCACGTTAATTGACGTACAGGCAAATTAGCCAAAACGATTATTAAGAAAGTAATTTTTCATGGATTACGTGTATCCTCAACGTATAAAAGAAGTTTCCTCACGTTTATATTTGATATAGACGACCGTAACAATGGAAGCAATATAGAGCTGGAAAGGCCAATTGTCCGTTGGTTAAGTAGGTAGACAAAAGGGCATATTATGAAATATGGCCGAAATGGGGTCTCCAGCTGTCATATTGCAAGGCGAAATTAAATTAGCCAGAAAGAAGGAATAAAATGGATTATAAGCTTAGAAAAAGATTTAATAACCAACAGGTTGCGATTTTTTCATTTAGTTATTATTAGTTTGTGTTAGTTCAGATAAATTACTTTATTGGGTTATATAATATCTGTCAGGGTTGTAAAAAATATATTCGTATATACATATCTATTTATATGTAAGTTTTTCATCATTTATTTATATATGTATATTTAAATGTATATATAGTCTGTCCCCGATATGCATGAACAGCATGAAGATCTCCGAAATGGTAATAGATACAAAATCGCTTAAATTAGGAAAAAGTTGCACAATTTAAAGTAAATTAATAATCTGTTTTTATATCGGCTAAACTCTGAATGATTACGAAAATGTCCAGAAGGAAACGAATTTGGCGATTTTCGTTCTTTGTAAATAATTCTTACACGGTTACAGTTAGAGAAATGAAAGTTTTACATTATTAAGACACTTTTTTTGTAAACTTTTTAGCAGTGTTGCCAGTTTTCTTGTTAAATCCTTACTTTTAGAGATATATCATTAAACCGTATGAGAGTTATGTGCAAAAAATATTTTCGTAACTATTCAAAATTCAGTCGATATAAAAACAAATTATTAATTTTCTTTAAATTGTGCAAGTTTTTCATAATTTAAACGATTTTGTACCTATTACCATTCCCGAGATCCCCATGCTCTTCATTCTTATTTGGGATAGACTGAATTCATCACATATAGCAATCTCAAAAATTACATGTTTACGTGATCATCAATTTCCCTATCACCTATTCAAAAATCAGTTTGCGTCGGTACATTATTTTCCTCTGGTAATTTCATCAGTGTTTTCTGGTAGATATTCACTGAGGAATTTTATTTTATTTTCTTCACCAAAGAATTAAATACATGTGACTTTGACTCGATTTTGCTGAAAAGTCTTTCTCCTACCCTAGAACTGATTCTCTTTAACATTCGGCAATATTGTCCCGAGACTCAATGAGCCGTTAATTCTTTGGTCGTATCAAATAAGCCAGATTATACGTATACTTCCAATTTTCATAAATCTAAACCGAATTCCGCAATTATAGCCAGCCGAACCGAAAACGGTTAGTATGGGTTTAGAAGATTATTTGTATGTGGCTTATTAGCGGCTCATTTATATACGGAACCAGTCCGTAAGTTTGTCTTCTAACACGTTGTTGGGCGGAAATTAAGTGCACAAAATATTCCCAGATGCAGAACTTTAAAGCAACTTTCCGTATTACTTGCGGTTTGTTTCATGGCGCGTAATAACACGGAAAGTTCGGAATGGGCGCCTTATACGGTGTTCACCTATATTTATGGGATCGTATCCTTGTGATATGAACCATTGAAATTTGCATACACTTCTGGTGTTTTTAAGTTGCTGTCAGCTGAGTCAATTAGAAATTCTGTTGCTGTAAACACCATAGACATGAGGACAATTTATGGCCAATCACTAGATTTTACAGCGAATTTTCGCCCGTTAGAAACACTGATATTTTAACGACGCCTTTAAACTTGTTTACAATTTTCTTTGATATTAGTGGCTAAGTCATGTTTCAAATGAAGATATTCCAGATATCATTTAAAAACCATCATAATGGATAACTAAATAAAAATTTAAATTGAGTGGTGGAGGAGAAGAAAATTTAATCATCAGGAAGTATCAGATTTCAGCTGTATTATACAAAATGTGAAACTCTAATAATTAAGTTTCTGCAAGGAGTTTTCGTTCTGGAGGAACTTGTTGAAGATGTTGGACTTGTTATGCATCAATGAGGGGTCTAGGGAATAGTGATATCCGATCACCTTCACAAAAACTGGTAGTTCTTCTTCATGTCGTTTATGGATGTACATTCTTAGAATGGATGAGCAAGCACAAAATAACATTACACTCTGAATATGGGGAACTTCTTTTATAAGTCCTGAAAGGGGACGAATTTCGTCGTTTACGCGCACATTTGTCCAAAACGGCCAAAATCAATTACGAAGAACTGCACTAACTTTTTCAACAAAAAACCATTAGCAGCAACTTTTCCAGTTTGAGCAATTTACTGTTGATAAATTTAAGCACCAGATTTCACAAGAATTACTGCTTTTCAACCAAATTCATTGGCAGTTAGCAATTAGCAAAGTAAATCGTAGAGCATCCTGCCAATCTGATTAAATTTGGAAGCACCAAGTTGTAACGAGCCGGAATGAGGTACCAAACTGTAATCATAACTCGCTAACACATTCTCTTGGTTTAAATGTGTCTTTGGAGCTGTCTCACGAAAAGAGTGATAATATCTATCCAGACAAACTACATTTATAATTCCAGACTCAACAACAAAACATTCAAGCCCCGGACAGCTCTGAGCTTGAAGAAGCTGAGGCGCCATCGAACGACTTGGAAGAGACTCGCTCTAGCCACAACGAAATCGATATGGCACCTGCGAACCCAAAAAACGTTCGATGTCGCCGTTGTGCATTAAAGATATGAACTACAGAAATGTTTCTAGATCCGGAACCACTTAAGTGAAGAGGAAATGTCTAGATGAATAGAAGGTCTAGATAAATGTGATAGTCGATCAATAGCACAGAAATTGTCAGTTGTTCTTGTCATTTTTTTCGCCCTGAATATGAAAGTCAGCTAACCCACAGTCGTTGCTGGCTTCTTCCATCGCAACTCAACAACCAACATATAATATTACGCAATACAGATACAACATTAATCAATAAAGATTGTATTATGTTTGTTGGCCCTATCTCGTAGCACCTGCAGCTGAAATGTATAAAACGCGCCGCTAAAATACACTGAGATTCTTTCCTTTGAATATCCTCTTGTGTGCAGAATTTAGATGTTACATTCAACATTCATAATGCTAGTAAACCTGAGAATGTTAAAATTCTTATGTTTAGATGAGCAGGCCGGAACGTTTCTAAACCCAGTTTTGAATGGTATATTGAAGCCATTATAAGAACTATTTAGAAACTGATGATTGTTCTCCACTTATACAATCCTTAAAAAATCATTTTTAGATATCTTGTTAAGACTAATAAGTGTCCAGAAGACAACTTGATGAGTTCGATATAGTAGGCGGGAGTTTTATTTTACCACAGGAGAAGCAATCAGATGAATCGTCGTAATATTCCTGCTCGAATTGGATCCGAGAGGTTCGAGACAGTGCCGAAAGATGAATGAGCCAGGTGTAGTCGTCATAAAAGCTGCGGTGAGGGCGATTCAGAGAAAAGTGACTTTTCAGCTCTTCCAAGGGGCCCCAATATGTTACCCTGTAAATGTGTTTTATGGCCTTTGTCGGATCTGCTTTCCGGGATTTACATATCACTTTGGTTGAATTTTGCCCGATCCTTATTTCATTTTTTCTTCCTCCTCTCTGCAATTTCCAACTAAGTTATAAAACTGAAAATCTAGTGCGAGTTTAAGTGAGTCTGGCTACGTGTTTGACATGTAAACACACTTTACGAGCAGTTAATGAAGAATTACTGCCGACCCGTTAAATAACATAACTGAAAGTTACGTAAAATTACCTGAAAGCACTTAAGAAATTATCCATTTGATCCATTTCAGAGTTATTAAAGTCTCGTAAAAAAAACCGTTAAATCTCTATTTATAACGTTAATGTATGGCTCGGTGGGGAGAATAAACTCGGTTTACATACCTGAGCGACGAAATATTTATTTTTGGGAATCCGTATGTTTCCAAACAGTGCAACATTATAAGCATTCAAAATGTAACCTGCAGCAATTATCATTGACCAAAACTTTCATCTCAAACTGAAAGTTGAGCCTTAAATCTACGTGCAAACACACTATAGATACCTTGCATTCAAGTCCACTTAATAAAATCAACAAAAACCCCTTCAAAGTGAATTAAACTAAATTCTTAGGGACCTTTCTCCGGGAGTAACTTCCACTTCTGGAGTTATAGAGACAGTTTACTTCCTTCTCGTTAAATCGGCCCTCGGTGCATTATCACACAGATTACCCACCTTGGAAAAGCACTTTGCGAACTGAGAGTTGTTGTTTGCACAATAAACAGAAAGGTACAACAACGTTGAGGGGCACCGGAAGTTTTTATTCATGATGGAGGGAGTTCCTACGGATTTGAAAAGAGTTAATAAAGTCTCGTTTATTTGTCTTTGGTGTGGGTTTCGAATGCATGGATCAAACGGAAAATTGAATGGTGTAGTAAATTGGCGAATGAAGAGCAAGATGATCTGAAGGGATGAGCGAACACTCCTGCAAATTTTATGAGTTGCTGGAATGCATACTTGCAATATTTCTCATAAATCTTGTGGATGCCGACGAATTCGCCTTTTGCATTCACATTGCATGGGTATGGGTCCTTCTTCCATTCCTAAGTAAATTCTAAGGGAATTCTAAGGGAAAAGACGCGTTACTTTACCGCAGATCTGTCTAATTATCCGGATATTTTCAGTAATCATTTACTTCTACTGTTTCACAACTTTTAACTCCCTGGTTTGATGTGCAAATCGGGTGAGTCTAAGTTAATTAAGGGCTGCTCGAACAATTAAAAGGGGATATGGATGGTTCCATAGCTTTTGAGATGAAAATGATTTCATTCCTTGCTGAGCCTGATCTGCCTTTCCTGATGTATGCAATAAGTATACGCTTCCATTGATATTTATGCCTGGGAAATAATGGAAGAAACGTTATGGGCTGCAAATGTTTTCTGTCCAAGATTCTGCATACTCAGTTCCCTTCTGATTCGTTGAAGCAAAGTATAGAGGCAGAGTATCTTCCTCTTGGGCATAAATGAAATAAGATATTTACCCTGGTTTTCTGATACACTTTCTAAATACGAATATTTTCTTTCTCGCCTCTAAATTGGAAGTGGGAAGTACTTGTTGTGAAGTAACATTTGACAAATAGACGACTAAGCTTCAATGTCGTAATAGTATATTACATGCCGGGGTGAAAAATGTTTCATTACCCGAGAGATTTTATACTCTACCAAGTCTACACAACGTCGGTGTTTGGTGCTCTGTGGTCTCGAGACAGCAAGGAAACTTTCCACGTTGGTTTGTATATTATTTTATTTACATCCACAAATTCTTCTATTTGATGTCAGCAATGAAAAATTATTAGTTTAGTAGGTGTAGATAAATAAAAGTCATGGATTTAATTATTAACTTAAAAACATTAATTTTTAACATTAGCTTCCTACTAAAAAGTAAAGAATTTTAGCTCGAAAAATGCTCTAATGGCTGATTTTGGGGAACAAAGCAAGGAATGAATGGTTTGTGCAGCAAAATGATAGAAATTAATAAAAAATATTCCACGAAAGGATGGCGCGAAGGGAGGGTGGGTATAAAGGGCGAGATGAGGTAGGTATGTAAAATGTTATTGCCCAACTTGTAATAAAATTAGTAATGTCTGCATTACGTAGGTATATGGTTATAAATATTTCAAATTGCTACCTGCGAGGTATTACTAACAATTGCTGAAGTATATTCACTGTAGTTTTGGATGTCCTGCGTCTTGGAAAATTATAATATCAGGATTTTTTACTTTAAAGCAGGGAATTCTATTTCAGAATTCATTTTTAAGTTAGAAGAGAAGAGAAGATGAAGTCATTAAATTTTGAATGGAAAGATAATAACCGAGATCTAAATCAATCTAAAAGCAAATGAAGCAAATCAAAATAGCACTTAAATCAGGGTTTACGGAGAGTTTCGAGGTTTACGGAAACCGACATGTCAAAATTCATTTATTAGCTATTAATCTTGGGCAGAAAGACAATATAACTGAGATTCAAATTACTTGTATTGCTGTTAAGCACACGTAATTTCACTGAGTAACTAATTTTCGGGAAAAGTGTACTTTACACGTTTTGTTTTTAACCTCCTCCATTGTTTGGGACTCTTTAACTGTAGAAAGATTCATGAACTCCAATTTTTCAATCCTCTCTAGTACAATGCATAATCAGTGCATCTTTCAAACGGTTCCTTCCTGAGGTAAAAACTCTTTGGAATAATGGAGAAATTCAAAGAAGAAAATTCGAATAATTAGAATGGCGGATAACAATGTAAATCGAACTTTTTACGAATCCAAAGTGCCTGAAAGCAAGTTAATGGAAACCCGAATCCCCAAGCTGCCCCTATAATAAAAGTTATATGTTTCCTGAAGTGTAACAGAGATTATTCCCCACCTGTGTCGCGGAGCGTTCCATTTCGGTCTCCGGGTCATGCTTTCGGCCTGGAAGAATTGAAAACCATTACTGCTGATGAAAGAAAAGTTTCTTAAGTTTCCAGTCTCTTTTTGTCCCTTCGAGCGGCGTTCTTTACCTTCCATTTGATTCTGCACCACTTTTGTACACTCGAGTAATTCCACCTCGATTCTTAACTGCTTCCTTTGATGTCACGTTACTTTCTGCACCTTTTTCCCTCTGGGAGGGGGTCCCTGCATGATTTACTATTACTTTTTGTTTCATTAGCTTTGTCTTGATTGGATCGAAAAAATTTAGATTAATCTCTTTTGCCCCTTCAATCGAAAAAAGTAATTTATTCAGGGCGAAGAAGGAACAGGAGAAGAAGGGTGGAAAATACACCTTTATGTGGAAATTATGGTAACAAGGGAAATGTGATTAATTAGACATTCAAGTATCGAAGTCTTTTAACGTTTTTCGTAATACGGTTTGGAGAAACAAGTAGTGAATACTTAATCTGCTCGAAGACGCCTGCCTTTTTAAATTCTAATAAAATTTCCACCGGTACCGTGATGACGCCCTTCAATTACACGTGAACACTTTTCATGATGAAGGGAATTTGGGATGTAAATAACTTAATTTAGGAAATGTCTCTCCCTTAAAGAGTTGTCAGCCGCATATTTTTATATTAAACACCTTGTGCCGAACTTCCGACAAATAACAACGCCCCGCAAATTCTGCCCCTGTCACCTTTAATATTTCAAGCATTAGCCGGCTATTTATTAAACTGGATTTTAATCTAACTTTTAACCGAAGGTTAATTAGCCTTTTCCGTAAAGGAGGCAAGGTAGGGCCTTTGATGAATTATTTATGAAAACGCTTTCAGGTTCCGTAATTTTTTGGCTTTAATCTCTAGAAAAGTTGTCCTAACTTTTTTCAGATCCTGCTTAGTTATTTATAAATCCAAAATGAGGAACTGGCTGGCCTTTGAGACGCTGTTCTCCTGGAATTTAAAGATGTGGAGGTTTTAATAAAATCGCCGCAAGTTTCTTGCACAGAATAGGCATGAAACGAAATTAGAAAAGTTCGTATAGAAAACCACTACTCGTCTCACAATACGGGATCGTGAAAATGATCAAAAACCGAGCACTCGACTAACCTAAAAATAGCAAAAACCCATTTAGATTACCTCCACGTATGAGTTTAAAAGAGATTTTATGTCGCAATCAGCTGATTCAGCCCCTCGTTGAATACCTGAGTGGGTGCAACCTGTCTGTTATTGAAAAGACACGTCCGCCACCATCTTAAAGTAGTGGCCGTGTGGGGGACATAAATGACGACTCACGATCGGAAAATGGCTCTTCTTTTGTATTATCACCGACAAGGACAGGTAGAAACGAGAGAGAGATTTAAGAACAAAAATACGAGGGAACAGGTTTCATTTTTGGTATTCATTGCCCGCGTTATACTGAGCGTTTTTAAAGTTGGGTTATTAGTTCTAGGAGCTTTGCAGCTCTCAGATATCTCCCTCAAAAATCTCTAGTCTCACGAACAGTATTTTATAAATAATCCAGAACAAAAATTATAAGAGAATTTACAGAAAGAAAATAAAATGTGAAGAACTTATAATGTATAGAACTTGAAGACGATCATCTGTGTGGCTTTCAAAACACATACATATCTCTATATCCAGAATTAAATCTTGGTAATTTTCTCTATAAACAGCACGATTGAGGCCCCTTCACGTTAATTTATCGGGTGGTCATGAAGAATTGTAACCTTATAACGAATCTTAATTTGATAGACATCATTTTTTCCCCCTTTGATTTGTGCTAAAGAACAATTCAAACCTCGTGGCTGTAGGAAACAGAAGCCGATAAAAGCAGCCAATATTTTACGACCGTTTCTCTCCCCAAATGCGTCCTCGAATTTCTTACACACACCTGCAAAAATACGCTAGTTTCCCCGGTCGCTAGGTAGATATAAGCCATAACTCATGGAAAAATTGCTTTCGCCTTCCATTTCAGCGATAATAAACCTGCTCCAGCACATTTTCTCTGTGGCTTCCATCACCTATAAACCAGACAATAGGGCGGTTCGAATTTCAAATATGCCATTGATGCGATAGAGATATCCCGACGATTTCGATATGAGCTAATTTACTCCCTTGTTGTTTATGCATACTGTTAAGGGACGTTTTCGTTCCAGGTTAAGAGCGGCAGGAAAAATCACTGGATCTGCGAAGGAAATGACCTCGGCCACTGTTGTATAGAGGACATTCTCCTGCAGGACTTTTCCACGTGGACTTGTTAGGCGCAGCAGGACGTGAAACAGTCCTCCTGCTGCGTGTTAAAAGAACTCGCTTCGGGACTTGAAAACCGAGAGTAATAAAGTGGCAGCGCATATTTTACGTCTCTATCCTCAGCAGGAACTGTACACCTACCGGTAACTGTCAATTAGGTGTGACTTACAGCTCTTCGTGGTTTTTCTTTACGAGTCTGTTAAGGACTGTTACGAAAAATTAGGTAGGTATTAAATCTGATCTTACCTTGCCGATAAATTTGCCTGGTGCTGTTATAGCATCTGTTACAGCATCGGGTTGCTGATAGAATAAATCAGTGATTATGGGTTATCTCAGTTAGTTTATTATAAGACAAAACAGTTATTTCAGAATATGGAAATTTTCTCTTTAAGTTCATAGTAATAAATATTTACCGACGCTCGGCTAAAAGTTTTTATGGTAAACCAAGTTTTCAGAGTGCAAGGCTTCATTAATATATAACTTAGCTCCTACAAATCGAGGTAGTTGAGAATTCACACCCATTAACCTTTACATGCAACGATCCCAAAGAATTTACTACTTTTCTTCTAACATACTATTAAAAAAATTAAAATAAACTCAACATTCTTGCGTTCTGTTTACTTTTAAAACTTTTACTTCTTTACCGATTTTTTTTTGTCTTTATCAGCGCTTTTTACTTATACTACGTGCACTTCGTACTGCATTGTGAGATGGGTATTATAGTAAAAAGAATGAGTTAACTCATATTTTTGTACTTAATACTTAAAGTAAAATGCTGAATACGTTGTTAAGTTTCTGCATTGAACAGAGGGTTTACATTTTCGGAAGCATTACATCTGTATCATCATCGTTAATATTTTTGATAGTGTTCTGTAAACTTGATCTTTGATACTTCCCTGGTTCACCAAATAGAAAAATCCATTGAAGTTGTATCGGGACAACTAGGTGGCGAATTAAAAAAAGGTGCACAAATGATACTTTGACTTTGCAAGGATAAAAAACGCTTTCGAGATATGAAATAAAAACGATAGGTCCGTGTTGAAAAAAAAGGGGGGGGGGGGGGGGAATTGGCATCAATATCTTGAAGGAAAAGGAGCTTTTTAACGTGCGTACATTATAAAATTATATCGAAAACTGTGAAGATTATATGGTTGTGGAAATTCTAAACACTAAAACCAACATTCAAATGGTGTTTGTAGTAACTAACAAAAAAGAAGAACAATAGTGTGCAAAGGCAGTACAAGCGATTTTCCTATGAAAATTGGCAGAATATTTAAATCTGCAAAATCTAGCCTTCTGTACTGCCCATACGTCTAGGCGAACATCCGTTACTTTGCACAATTTCGTAATTTTCAATTTGTCATTTTCATGTTTTGAAGATAGTGATAGCAGATACACCTAAATAACTCACTCTGTATAATATTTATGTTGACATTTTAACTTCAAAAGTGTTTTGTTCTACATTTTTCTGAAGCCATACTATAAAAGTCCCAGATATAATAATACAGTTATAGTATTTTTAATATCAGTTGAAAAGCTTGTCTATAGAAGATGAATTACGATGCAAAATCAATCATACATTCCTCGGTACTATCCGGTGACGGAACCCTGTAACATTTTAGGTGTTTGGAGCCAGCGGACCAAACGAATATTGCCTCGGCTTAGATGGCGAAACGATGAATGTTTGAAATGCGCCGCCACTTCGCATAGAGACTTGTACTTGCAAGTGTAAACAAACTAAAGCCAGTGACGCCGACGAAGGGCGTTTAAAATTCAATTTTCGTTGCCCATTTGTGGTGTTACATCGTTAAATTAAGTCATTCCTAGTTTGTATATGTACATTTTTCATAGGACTAATTGGCTTTTTGGAAGCCCTTTGAAAATCATTTGGAAAATAAAGTAAATATGAATTCTGTAGAGACTACTGATGATTTTAAAATTAAAGGCTTACATACATGTGCAGGCCCAACGTCTCGTTTTGAATATTTATGATTGTTTAAAGAAAGAAAACAAACATAATCCAATTAAAAGTATTGTAACAAGAATGAGCGAAATGACTAAATTATCATCGTCGACGATTTATTAAGGAAGAAAATGTTATAAACCGTAGCTCTGAAAGGAAAGGGATTTCTAGAAGATCTAAACAAATCGACGATGGCGATGGAAATGTTATTCGAAGTATTATCTATAATTTTTATAAAGAAAATACGGTACCCAGAGTAGAAATCATTCGAGAAAAGCTAAAAAACTACTCACATAATTATAGTTGCTTGGCAACATTGCAAACCATTATGATGGACTGCGGCTTTAAGTATAAAAAATTGATAATAGAATGCTGATAATGGAGCCACAACGAATAGTTAGTTTGCGGGGAGAATATTTACGTAAAATTAAGAAGTATCGACAGTTAGGAAGATGTATAGTTTATTTAAGTGGGACGTTGTTCTACACCCATGACATAATTAAATATGGTTACGTAGATAATCCAAAAAAATGCAGTTTAGGTACTCTGTGTTCGAGAGGCAAACGAATAATTATTCTGTACGTTGGCAGTGAAAATAGATTTGTGCCAAAGGCTTGTTGTTGTCCGCTAAAAATATAAGCCAATCCTCTGCTGATTACCACAAAGACATGACTGCTCAATTATTCGAAAAATAGATCATCGAACAACTACTACCAAACATCCCTCCTAACTCAGTCATTGTAATGGACGACGCCCCTTATCATTCCTGATTACTAATCAAAATGGTACAAAGAAACAGGATATAATTAACATTATGAGGGAGACAAATGTACATATTCTAGAAAAAAAACAACAAAAAAACAGTTATTAGACCTAGTAAAATCTTTAAATTTCAAAAAAGGTATAAGAACATATAATTTTGTGTTTAGCGCCGTATCATTGCATTTTTAACTCAATCGAAATAATTTGGGTGACTAAAAAAAATACGAAAGAGAGGTAAGTCACCAACTTTAAATGGTATAGTTTTGGAAAATATCCCGCAGGTGATAAGTGAATTAGACAATATAGTGTGGAAAAACTGCGTAGCTCAGTTATACAAAAAGCAAACGAGTATCACGTGCCTATCAATAGTGACTCCACTGATGATAAGAATGATGAAACCCGTGTTTAAATTTAATTAAAAAATAATATGTACCTATTAAACTTATTTGTTATAAAAATTCAAAAAATCTAGTTTTTGTTACGCCTATGTCCTGAATTCCTTTAATGTATACCGGAAGGATGGTTTTTCCCAGTTTCAACTGATAATAAAAATACTATACTTGACTATCCACAACAGTAGCGGCGGTACAACTGATTGAACCATTAGTTCAGGTTAGTTTACGTTAATGACTTAATAAAGGCCCATACTAAATGTCTCTTCGGTGTATTCCCAATGGGTTCTACGATAAACACTAAAAAAAATGCAAAGTATTAAAACGTTTTAAGCTCCCTCAACAAAAAAGTTCTTTATCTTTGTAAGTGAAGTTTTATGTTAAAAAATATAATGCCTCCATTTGCGACTAAAACTCCTCAATTTAATTAATCTCCGGCATTCTAAAGTTTTCAGCAAGCCCGCGGATTAAAATAAAAGAATAACCTGTTATAAATGACCGAACATGCAGGTTGCCTTAAAAGTTTTTCAGGAACAAAGTCCAAAATTACGAAGTTCTAATTCTTTTAACCTGAAGCAAAAATATTATTAATGGATTTTCTAAGTAAAAATGAGAGCTCAATATCTAACACCGCCCCGGATTTTTTTTTTGTCGGTTAGAAGTTTTTTCCGGGGCTTTTAAAAGGAACTTTCTTTAGACGAAGTCAAATACATTTGTCAAACTGGGAAGGAAAACAACTTTCGATAGAGATAGGTTCCAGGGAAAACTATACAGGAAAAAGAAATAGGGTGTTTTTATCTCTCAACGGCCAGACTGCCCACCGGCCTGGTGGGATCTATAGGTAACAATATCATCTATTTTTCTACCCTCAGGAAGCTATTTTATATGTACAAGACCCAGACTATGTGGCACCAGCCCCTTTTTATCTGTAGTAATGCCTGACAAAAGGGAGGCGAAACTTTTTACCCTGTAGAATGCAATCAATGCTCATCCCCCTGCTGCTGTTCCTGCTGAAATGTCACTCACCTTTCTATTATCTGTCGGTGTTGGCCAGAACAATTATTATTCGTAATCACTCGTCGATTTTCCAACCCTGTTTCGATGTTTCGCTTTTGATGGTTCGTTTTAGGGTGAGGCTGGAACAGCTTTTTGCGCTCGATTAATTTCGCTTGTTTACCTGGAACAAATAGGGAGGAAACGAATAAAAACCAATGAAAAAGAAGCACGATGACCGATTCCACAACCCACGCACTACAAAATATCAAACATTGCTCGTTATTGTAATTTATGTATGAAATCCATTCGCAGATGTCGCAGACATGAAAATTTGATAAAAGCTACCTGAAAATCAGAGCAAACGAGACTTTCCGAAATAAAATATAAACAAGAGAGGGATCGAGGCACCAGTTGTGTACAACCGATGTCGAGCTTTTAATATTCACCTCGCAGACAAAAGCCTGTTATTGCCTACCTTTCGATATTTACGAAGCAATATTGGATATCTTGCCAACTCTAAATATTTTATTTTCGACGCGGAAAGCAAAAGAAGTTAGTTTACATATGTCAGACGTGATATGAATGTGATTTCTGCTCCCTTGAGGCTGCTGCTTGCCGGAAGTTTATTTTGAATTTCTCATGTTTTATTGGGCATTCACTTTCGATATGGTCGAAATGCCTCGAGTCTTGTCTGAAGAGTTTGGTAGGTGTTAAATGTAGTAGGAAAAATAGAGTCAATGCGATTCTGCCTCGGCTCTGGAGGAGAGATTTTATCTAATCGTTCGAGCCGAGCAACACCTACAATGACATTCCTGCAATCAGACTGGAGGTGGCATCCCATTTCCAACAGATAACATTCAATGACACCCACATGTTTTGCTTCAATTAATCTGACAATTAATTGAAGCACAGACATGAAACACATCAAAGCACACCATCGCCATTAGAAGAAATTAATCGGGATGTTCTTGGTGGGAACCACGCGGAAGAGAAGAATGGAGTGTGGTCGGTGGTGCAATGATCCTTGGTGACCACCACTAACCTGATGAAAGGGGGGCAGCCAAGACCGCTTAAGCCAAGCTCATATAAGTAGAAACAGATGCGCACAAAAAAGACTAACTAAAAATGTCATTTCCCCTTACTAGAATCTCCACTTCTTTAAATTCGGAGACTATCGGGAGTAGATCAGGTTATAAGACTCAAGATTACTCAATCTTTTAGACGAATAGATCTACGGACAGGTGGGATTGCCAAATTAGTCTTGGTATTGTCGGGTTGGTTTGGGCTAGTTCAGAATAGCACAGTGATTAACACTATTTTCTAAATCTTTCTTACACCGTGGTATTGAACGTTTCCTTCAGACCAGCGCAAGATCAGCAGTCTCATCAAACCTTAATTCAGATGATATATCAAATTTAACGCATGAATGAAATCTGTTAGACAAAATTTTGGAGTTTCTATTTTGCATGTAACTTGGCACAAGGCACAAACTATTGAATTGTTTGTAGAATGGAACAAATTATCTGGAAAGCAGTTGTTCGGCCCCAAGACCGTAACTAATTTAGTCTGAACTTGAAACTGTCAATATGATAAAAGCAATTTGCATAATATATGAAGGTATTAACTTATTTGCCTCACTGGATAGCTCCCATTTAGATTTATTCACAAGACAACGACCCATTGTTTCGCTGGTGGCATTTAATGTAATGATGCACTGGAGACACATGTCTCTCGACCGCGGTGAAATGATTTGTGTCACCCTGTAAATACTCCTGACTGTTTTAACCGTGATTTGTGACTGCACAACTCATTGAAATTCTATTTACAACTGTAGAAAGAGACAGCGCAGAGTCGTATAAAATATTTATCTCGGATTCATCTCGTTTCCAGCAAAACAAACAGGTCGTTTTGCGGACCCACCTTTCCAGTAAAGAGTAATGTAATGTGTCTGCCAGAGTCTGTTGCCAAAAATAAGCCTGTCTAAGTGGTACGATCGATCACTGTATGTTAAACAAGAAATTCGGCCACTTAATTTATTCAGTTCGGAAGTCTCTCCTCTTTCCTGCTCCTTCAAGGGCTGCTTAACGAAATTTAAACGGGGAACCGAAGAAGCGAGAATTAGGTCCGCAAATTAACTCCTCGGAGAGAGGTAAGACAAGGTGGATAATGCCCCTCTAATCTAGACTGATTGTCTGCCAAAGTTAAGATTATTCCGCTGATAATTTCTCTCAGCCAGTGTAAATAGAGTTTTCTTCCACGTTTTGTTATTTTCAGGTCTATTTATTTTAAGAGTGTTCTTGAGGGCAAACACATCGAAGAAGTTTATATCGAGGAAGCTCAAAAAGGGCGTATTTTTCAATACATTTTACATGTCACGGGCTTTTAGCGAACCAACTGGCTGCTTTTTAATCGTAAACTTGTGGCCAAATAGAAGACATCTTGCCAACTATTACCAGGATTGACGACGACATGTTCGGTTGCAGAACCTCTAGATTGAAGCACATCTCAAACCTATCAAGGTATCCACGTTTCCTTTAGATAAAGTTTTAATTTTCAAAGACGATTTAACGTTTACCTTACCATTGAAAGTTCTTATCGCTTTTCCAGGCGAGCGGCTGCTGTGGCGTCCCGACGCCATAACGGCGCAGTAAGTTGACTCATTGCGACGCCCTCAGGTAGAAAAGGGTTAATGTTAATGGGTAAGGTGAGCAACAACTAGAAGGAGATAACGTGGAAAATGAAGGATAAAACTCGGTTTCTGCTTTTGGGAAAATTCTAATTAATTTCGAATAAGTTGTAAGGTTGGACAGGCTATTTGTATAAAAATATAGAGGGGATTTAATTATACAGGGTGGATTGTTTTTTTTTTATATAAATTCTACGTTCAAGAAGAGTACTAGCTTGCCATGCAAACTATATCAAAAGGTTTCAAAACCAATATACCCTGGTGTAAAAGTTTTAAGTTTTTTAGGGTTATATCCTCTCTCAATTTCTTCTTGAGTGAACGAATTCGAATTTCACTTAAGTACCCATTTGTTTTTTTTTCGGTTTAATTGTCAAAATTACGATTTATCAAGAAAACTTTAGACTACAAACGGCATTAAAGACATTGATGTAGGTCGCCTCAGAAGGTAGATTGAAATTTGTCAAAACAATAACTGAAGTTTATAACTATTTTATTATTTACTCGAATACTCCCTCTTATACGCCCACATTTATTCGTCTTTTTATGTTATATAATGGTTAATATAAAAGTTTGACATAGTTCGTTTAAAAGATATTTTCAAATTGGTAAAAAATAGATTTATATTATTGCGTAACTACCAAAAAAGCTAGAATCAAATTAAAGTCTCAAAACATCAACATACTATGATCTCATTACGGACCGTTTTCTATCTCAATCTGAGATCTACTACGAGACCGGAACCGCAGAATTTTCGGAGAGAAAATAAAATCTGTAGCAAAAAGACACACAAAAAGAACAAAGCAGAATATACGAGACAGGAGTAGAGAGAACTGGAATATGACATGGAAGAAAAAGATGGAAAGGCTGTTTTGTGAGGAATAACTTGGTACCCGAAATTCTCGTCAGGTAAAAAAGTGTCATTTCCTTCTCGTAACGGACAAATAGTTCTGTAATTGTTTTATATGTAAAAATTTTGCATTTATTCTTAAAAACTGTTTTACCTGTTCTCATAAACTTTAATTTCTTGAATTGATCTTCTTAAAGACTAAACTATTATACTGTCGATTTGAAGTGCAAGTCAATTTTCATGGCAAACATTCATAATTGAAATGGAGTCTGGGCAAACTCGTGGCTTCCATTGAAACTAATTGGTTAAAACCAATATGAAATTAATAATTTCACCTTAGGCATGGGACTCAACCACCACATACTGCCAAAATCCCGCGTTATTTTGATTTCTATTACGAAGACACACAAGTCAAATTTCAAGCTCCAAGTTGGATTGACATTAATCCATAACGTCAGCAGTAGTCAAACAATTGAAATACAAAATAATCCATTTCAGAACTACCTTAAACTTCCTAAGACCCGCACACTGAAAACAAGCACAAACAACTTGTGGCATACGAAGTTCCTTAAGCCGTCAGTTTAAGAATTCAAAAGGAAACTTTGTGTTAAATTGGCTCAAGTAGTTTGAATAACACACAAGGATATGTGCGGGGTTAGCATGAGCGGAAGCGCAGGGCCTGAGAGATTTATAACATTTACAAGATGCAATCCACTCTAAAGTATCTCGAGGATAAGTCTTGCTGCCTCGACAATAGATCCTTTAGGAAAGTTGTGTAGGTATATGCGAGATTTTGGTCTTTAACCTGGAATAATGGATGATTTGTGGGCGCTTTGTGGTCCGTGACTTGAAGCCAAATATTCGTAGTTCTGGAAACCGTTTGTTCTTGGACTGGAAAGAGCCATCGCCTGGCTAAAAAAGGGCGAGAGATAATTAAAAACATTTCAAGACGACACCGGACACAGAGTCTGCCTCGGGTTGAGAATAAATCTAAAGGTAAAGTGACATTATCAGACTTTACCGATTCGATTCTCCCTTTACAATTTCTGTCAGTTCAGCGAAAAAAGGCCAAACGAAGGGCCCCCGATTGACTCGCTCTGCCTATCGGAAAGAATAAATGGGGAAATATATGGACAGGTGCAATCAGGAACGTCCCTAGGGAGACACGTCACTGGGAAAAGGGATGACGAAATGCTTCGAGATCAATACTAAGTCTTGTTCCGCTTCAGGTGTAGGAGTTAAGTAAGTGGAGATAAGGAACCAATAAAATAAAAGGAACTTGGGATCATTGTTTGTCCCTAGGGAGATATTTTGCCACTTAAATTATTTGTGGAGGGAGAAGAGGCTCCCGGTTTTGCTTCATTGTTAAGCTACTCGATTTCACGTCAAATCAATCAAGCTTCCACTAAAATGTGCTAAAAATTATCCAGATTTCTCCTGATATCTAATGCAAGATGCTCATACTTTTCTTGGAAAAGAATCTGAAGGTAAAACACCTTCGCAGAAGTTTCTTCAGTGGTTATTCTGTTTAGCTTCAAATCTGTCCCATATATAAAAAGAAAATAATCGTAAGAAATAGCGAGAGTCCAATAACGTCCTGCGAAACTTGTGGAAAACTTTGATTAAAAGGGATGAAGGCGAGAGAGCCGGTGTTTCGGTTTATGTCACTTAAAGGTCGCCTTTAGGCGAGCAGAAGCGTTCGTCCTTTGGCCCTTATATACATACCAAGAAGCAAAAACTTCAGGAGTTATTAAAATTCCTTGAAGACAAAAACAACTATTTTTTAAGGATAAAAGTACTCTTGAAAACTATAAATAAAATATAAGACAAAGTGCTTACAAGGACTGCTCGTCTATCCCATCCCTAGGTGTTTCACGTCCGGTGTTTCCATGACGATAGCCGAGTAGGCGCCATCATAAACACTCATTGTTGTGATCCCGTTCCTGCAGGACCTCGTCATCGCCCTAAGAACAACGTCTCAAGGGCCTAAATTGGATTCGCAGCTTAAGGTGAGGGGACGAAAGCTTTAATCGTAAAATACCTGATATTTAGAACTTTCTAGGCAAATCAGCTTGCCAGACAAATCGGTTTGAATAGAAGAGTATTTTATGATTCCAGGCCATTTGTCATGACAAGAGAATCGTTTTTGTCGTCTGTAGTTCACAAGCAGAGGTCAGTAATTCCCCAGATCCCCGGCCAAATTTGAGAGATAATTACTAGAGTGTAAGGGCAATGGCGGTAGACAGCACGATAATTTAGTTACCTTAAGCCTGAAGTTTGCTCCCTTTAACAGAATTCCATGTCCGGAAAGCTGGATGAAGGTGGGTGATAGGAGGCTAATAATAATTGGAAAGTTTCCAGGCAGGTGGAACCGATATAATAGGTTGCGCTAATATTCATGTCGCCTGAATGGAGTAATGCAGGAAATCATAACATTTTTATAAATGGTTATGCACAACACTGTACCTTAAATAAATTGCGAATTAATGTAAATTTGATGGCCACATTGAGAGCGCAGTTCAATACTGCATAGGAAACATTGAATTCTTGTTGTTGTGGGACAGGTCAGGATTCAGAAAATTATAAGAAATTTGAGATCAAGGCAATAAAGCCAATTTGAATCATGAAGTGACCAAAGGATTATAAGGAAAATAATTTGGTGTACATGCGCTTCACTTAGAAGAGTGGCTATCTTGGGATAGATCCCTATAACACAGAAATTATACATCCATTGATCAACTATTTAACTTTAATCCTTAATACTGTTTTATTTCTGGAAAGAGATTCACTATTTCCTGCATATTTCTAAGAATTTTTGGATTTAAAATATTTATTTTTTAAGAATTATATTTGATTTTTGTAGTCTGAGCGAAACCTAACCTAACCTTCATATTACTTAGGATTTCTAACACTTGTAGAACTTGCTAAGAATTTCCAAGACGTATTTAAAATATCGATATTTTCTTCCAAATTGTCATAATTAGTTTACGTACCTATCGAAAATTTAAAATTCTCCAATTTTTATTACAATTTCTGGATAGAGAACCACTTGCTACATTGATTTTTAATGATCTCCGGATTTTAAGTTTTCTCTAGTAAATTTTCAAAAATGTTTGGGAATATACAGCACTTTCAATTCAATGATTTTAACGATTTTCTACAAATTGTATTGTATTTTATTAGCCTGACTAAAGATTAAATTTTCCTACAAAATTCTTGGGAGTTTCCAGAGTTCTTTTGGAAGTGCTTTAAGCGTAATGGACACGGGACCGACAAATTCCTAGAATTTAAAGCTCTTCTCAAATGGAATTTTTGGGACCTTATTTCATGTACCAAATTGGATTAAGAACGAAATTGGTTACGCTTTCTACAGGAAAAACAATTTTGTGAATTCGCGAGGTATAAATGTGAGTATTTTAAAGAAGAAATTCTGCTTCAAAGCACGTGTTGAGTAACATTTCTTCACATTGTTTTGAGTAAAACAGTCACTCTTAATGGACAAAGCTTAACTGCGATAAAAAAACGCCATTAACTTAGATCAATTGGAATTCATCAAGCAGTTAGATTACAAAAAAATGTATTCAAGACCGTCCAGGTTACTCAGATATGTCGCGTTTCTTCACTCCATTAGGTGATTCGGAGTTAATCCAAAAAAATTAATTGAATTTGTTCGGGTTGCTCATTATAACTCTGGTTAATTCAAAATATTATCCATTACGTACCTCAATTGAAATTTTATAGGATTAATATAGACTTTACTTTTCACGTCTTCTTACAAGAAAAAAATCTGATGCTGTCAAGTCAGGGGAATGAGGCGGTCGCTCAATATCTCTATATTTTTCCCTCATTTCTTGAGAGACAAGAAACCAGGATCCAAGACGGAGTATACGAAATATTGTTTAATTGAAATTAAGACGTAAATATCTATATACAATTTTATTTGAAAAAAAAATTTTTTTCCAAATTTTATTATTGAATTTTCCTGCTAGCACGTTCATAATTTCAACACTACCAAGTTGAACATTTTTTAGCTCATTTTTAAGATCCAAGACGGGGATTTCCCCAAAAACACATTGACAGGCAGTCGCCATTTTCTTAAAAATAACTAGTTTGCTTTAGAAACATGCTATCAGACACTTTCCTGGAGACTCCTCCCAAGATTTGTAATAGGGCCTTACCCTGTATGTAAAAAGGCCTTCTAAAACTTGCACAAGGTACAAATTAAGCTCAAAACCGTTCACTGCTGCGACGAAAATCCCTTTAATACCAATTCCGGCTTGTTTGCACGATTCACGTTTCAATTAGTGGTTAAAGTGGCCAGTCCTTTACAAGCTCCGGCAATGATTTCTTCTTAATAATTCAGGCCTGGCTTTCGCCTGTGACCAACTTCACTCCGGCCCGGCCGGGGGGAAACTTATGTTCAAAGCTCCCCCAAAGGGGAAAATGGACAACGGTCGCCAATTCAGACCGATTATGGACTAATCGAAAAATAAAGGCCCTTTAATGTTTGCTTGTTTTGATATGCAGCACTCAAAGCTTTGGCTTTGGCTAAGAGACTTCATTATGTGTACATAGAAAGTTTAAGTCCGTCCTGTATGTGGCCCCAACCTGTATACGGGGTCAACGATCTAGGGACTAAATTGAGTGGAACTTTCAGCTTTGCCAGGTAAGTGGCATGAATAAATAGACCAATTAGTCAGAATTTACTACATTAGTAACGGCTTTGAAGGTAATGATAAGTTAAAGTGTTCTCGACAAGTGACATCTACAAGAACTGTTGCAGTCTCTCAGTACCGCTTTGATTTTCTGTTTTATGAAATGATGACGGATGGCTGGAAGAGGATTGATAAAGAGCGAATAATTGGCACAAAGCAGGTGCAAAAAGCTCAAGACGTGTTTGGCCAGTTTTGAGATATTGCCTCATTTATTTTGACAGATCGGACAGACACCCGGGGATTTACAGGAAAAGGGATTACGATGTCACAGTGTCTGAGGAATACTTATTTACGAGTATATGTGGGAAAATTCAAGGATTAAATGCAGTGGTGTAAGTTGTGCCAATGATTGGAGGCTATAAAATTATAAATAAAACAAGTCTTTTACTGGAATCTGAAAATATTATTTTAGTTGCCAGTTCTGAATGTTGCTCAGGAAGGTGCTATTTCTTATTGCATCGAAGTCTAGCGAAGCAAGCGATATTTCACAAAAATGGCGCCATTCTCACGTTATGTTCCGTTATATTACCTTCCTATCGCCGCCAAAGCATTCCGTAAAACATGAACTTTCTATTTACGTCTATTTATGTTGTTTCAATACAAAATGGAAGCAGAAGGGCCGGACTTGCTTAGATTGGCAAGAGCAAATCAATTAGCTCAAGTTAGTTCAGCCACAGGAATAATACCGAACAATAGGGAACAAATATTAAAACTAATTCCTGGGCAAACAGAAAATAATGAAAGACAGAAGGTCAATTATCTGCCAGATCTGTTTAACACCACCAATCCTACTGTAAAAAAAAAAGGAAAAAGGTGACAGTTATTCCAGAAAAAAGTAGCTCATTAGATAAGCTCAATCCAGAAGCTGAAGAAAGTCACATTTTGCATTAATCGATAAACTTACTGAGGTGTGTAATAATAAATTAACTGCCACTTTTCTAAGGTCTAATACCAAAAAAAAATCAAATAGATCTAGACCCAATATGAACAATAATGCGGGCTCCTACGTTATTATGCAGAGGCAGATATCAATTTCCTTTAAATTTAAAGTTGATCTTATAGAAGTATTTGTACTTACCATTGGTAAGTTTAAAAGAACGTTTTACGTAGTTCCGTTTTTATTGCTTCTTTATTAATTCAAGATACCTTAAAAGAAGAGAGTGCCTTAATAGTTTGGGAAAGAACACCTTACTAGTTTAAAGGTCAAATTATTGTGCTGTTACCTTTACATGAAGCTAACTTCCATAGGAATCAGAAATTGGATTCAAACCCACGCTCTATTTCAACGTTTCTGTGTCAAGTAGCTTGCAGTTAAAGTTGACGGCACATAAATAATTGAAGACCCTCAGGGAACGAGTTATTTTTTAGTTTAAGAGAAAAGGTTCATTTTTGGTTGAAACAAATAGTTTCTCAATAATTTTAATTGCCACAATACGTCATATTTTGTTAAATAAAAGTGATATGTAAGCATTCTGTGGCATTATTTATGTTTTTTTAAATATACATTTCACCTGATTAAAGATCCGGGGGTGTTCTGCACCGTCCCAGATCAGGAGTGAAGTGCGACAAAGTAAAACGAATTTTTTTTTATACAGATATTTTTATGTATTATATTTAAATACACAAACAAAATTAAATAAAATATGAACAATTGCCTCAGCCGCATAGAACGTATTCTCAATTATGAACATTTACTGTCTACAGAATTAGTTACCTGGCTACATTTTAGATGAACCAAATACCTCTAGTAGCAACAAATCGAATTCATCCACATCAAAGCTCAACATAATTTCAACGAGCACCGCATACGTTCGTTACAAATCAGTTAATTTAAAGTACCTACTTAAACTATTAAAATATATGTAGGTAAGTTAAACTACATAATAGATTATTACGGTAAGTTACTCGTTTCCTTTGAACCTTATCTTCTGGATAGAGGAGCATTTTCGCAACCACTTCTCCAACTCTTACTCTCCCTTAATAATTTGCCATTCAAAAACCCTTTATGAAGTATAAAGACTGGCTGCTTTAAGATCGATTATTTAAGATTTTTGGTGATAAGCCATAAATGAAGGAACATGATTTGGAGTTAAGGAAGCAGTGCGAAGCTGAACTGAAATTTAACAGATAGAGTGTGTATACGTGGGAAGGTTAATTGAAAGCCATCTACCTTCATTATAGTCTGTACCTGAGCTATATAAAGCCAGGAACTTATCTGGCATTAGCCTGTGTATAGAGCCACTTTAATCGCTCTTGCGAACAACTTAAGCGAGTTAAAATCTGATAAATCAGGAATTTAGGCTTTGCTGTAAAAAGCCTGCTCGCTCTAATAAATGTACATTCCTGCAGTTTCTTGAGGATAAATAATATGGGATAGAGCTTTGGTTTATTTATGATGAATCAATCACCGCCTTCACTAAAGGTATTTTCTAATTACGCATTTCAACACCGAGAACGTTTAAACCAGCTGGAAGTCTGTTGTACAAACAAACCTAATTTTGAAGGTGAAATTAGAATAAACGTTATATAAACGCTATAAAATACCTTTCGGTCGGACTAAACTAGAGAAGGTAAATAAACTTTTTTATGTTTTCATTGTATTCTTTTCTTAGTTCGACCCACTAACTGAAACTATGAGGTACAAAAGGACACCTAAAATGATTCAAATTTCTTCGATTACATCTTGCAACAGCACTCCTCGAAGCGATAAATTAAAATGCAATGAACTATAAGTAATGGATGGGAGTTCCACGTGATGGTGTAGTGGAGACTGCAGATTACTATCGAAATGTATTAAACCAGGTTCATTCTTTGCTGTGTACCTATTTTATCTTCTGCAGAGCGTCTCAGTATCTTTCCGATAAGGACCGGAGACGATGGCGAACTTTCTCTCGTTTATAGAAAGTAATTTCCCCTTTCGGTATTGTTTAGTCTCTAGTTGCAGTCCCGATGATTAATGGACTTTGATATTGTTCTGGCAAAGGGTATTTGCTTGTAATTATGCATTGGTTCATTTTCAGTTCTTCAAGACATAATTCAAGAGCTTCAACCCATTATAAGAAAGGTAATTCGAATCTAAGTGCCGAATTTTTGATCTTGGAACTTTTTATCTCAGTTATAACGAATTGACTTACAACTGGACCACATGGCTCTAAATGGCTCCTTGTTAAGGAGCTGGAGCTTGTTGGGTATAGAAGTTTGAATCATATATGTATATGTAGGTCGTTTTCGTCAAAGTTGACACCAGTTGTTGTGTTACTTGATTCTAGTTGACATTTCCAATCGATAAGAAAAAGATCAGTTAAAGATGCTTGACGGCATTGGTTGAAGACTCAGCAGAAGAAAATATGACAATACCTTAGTGTCGCCTTCCAGTTGCTTTCTCGCATTTACAAGATGACCTTTTTGGACACCCTGTATGTACATGTACCTTTTTTGACAGTCTACATGTTTTCTCCTTCCGTGCCAGTGTTGCTAAAATTTACATGAGTTATTGAAGCCTGTTTCCCCTGATTTTTTCCTGGCAGTGCTTACAATGTTTCTCTTTCTGTTGTACTCATTGCAATGTTGCACTTGTTCCTCCGCTTCATTAATTCTACTATTGACATTAACACGATTCTTTTAAATGTTATAAAATTTAAATTTGCCTTCATCTTACTTAGCAACAAATCGTGTGTGTAATTTAAGTTGTTTGGCAAACAGTAAATCTACCATCATGGCCATCAAGGCCATATCAATCAAGTGAAGTGGACTGGCATATTTAACGTTAGCCAGACGCAAACAGCAGCCGCGTACTTTTAATTTAACCTCTAAGGTAAATTGCTCTACCGGGTGATTCATCTAGAGTCTGGTGGGAGAGAATTAAATCGGGAATATGGAATTGAAAGTACCGGAATAATATTGGGAATTAAACGTAATTTACCGTTTTATCTCGGACACGTAAACACATAAATCCGTTGACTGGTAATACTGCACCTACAAACACATTTATGAGAATGCATCCGACAATGATGCGAAATTTACAGCACCAACGGGATACATAGACCAATTATTAAAAATAGTTTCGGACATTGCAAGGTAAAATCGACCACATCCCCAAACTATTATTCGGTTTAATATTTAAAGTACCGACCGGGAGGAACTTTCTCGGAAACATTGAAATTAAGTATAAATAAAACAATTCTGCAGAGGCGACAAGCGAAAGTATTTCTTCATTTTCTTTATTACCGGAAAAGTTGTGAATAAAGTTGCCTCGACCACAGAAAATTATGTAGGTGACTGTTTTCTTGTATAAACGAAAATATCTTATGCATAATGCATGAGTAGGACCGGAGTTGCCTACCTGCGGGAAATATACCCGGGGTGCCCGAGGGCTTGACTTATTGCTAAACCTGGAATCGCACTCTCGAGACCAAATCTGGAAGACTTGTTTTAAATTTGAACGAGCTGTAACTTAATTTTTGAATTGCTTTCATTTTACATTTGCAGTATTTTTTGAATCTGTCTTGAATTTTTTAATTAAATTTGTAATTGACTTTCCCAAGTAAATCCCGGCAAATTTACCACAAGGATAACTTCCAAGGCAGCGACGACTTAATGGTGTATTATCGTCCTATTTTTCAGATTCCATTGTAAGTACCTGTTAGGACGAGTTGCTAGTACTTTTAACAACTAAATTGCAGGTCGAACGATATTTCCATAAACTTCGCTAAGCAAAAAAGTTAGTGTAATCACAATAAATTACAAGGAAATGAATAATTCATTGAAAACCAAAGGTGTTGAGATGCGAAGTCTTTATCGATTACTCAAAGCATTCAATCCAAGCAGCAAGTAGTAACAGAGCCCTCAAGTTCAACTTTGGAGCATGATTTGAAAGAGAAAGTGATTGGAATACGAGAATCAGAAAAAGCTATCTGGAATCCCTCTAACTGTGAGTAACTTTGGTGCTCTGAAAACTCTTTACATAAGCCAGTCTGATCATTTCAGAGCAAGACGCGGTTTGCTTTCATTCATTAAGATTTTCTTGAATTGGTTTGTGCCCAGCTGCAAGAAAGAAAACATAACTAAGTAAATGCATAGAAAGGGATATTTGTCTCTATTTATTTTACTTTATCCCCCGAGGTACCAGAAGAACAAAATAAGAGGAGACCTGTATGTTGTGTACTGCGAGAACCTGATAGGTGACCTCTCCGTAAAACGTCCTTTTCCTTTATGGTTCATAAATGTCCTTTTTAAAGGTATTCAAAGTATAAAAACTAATCGCACTAACATAACATACCTCCCAAAATTTCCGAACAATAAAAATACGTTTCCCGTCGGAAGTTCCATTGACGTCTCAACTTCACATATGCAGATGCTGATTTACGATCGGAGATTTGCGTTCACGTGCTCCATAAGTGGAAAACGAAAATCCGAAAAACAAACTTTCAGATCACATGTTGATCGTTGAATTATTGCCCAAGAATTATAGGTAGATTACCGCTCGACGACTTGTTGAAGGAACCGGGAATCGCAGTTTCAAAGCAGTTTGACAAACATTTCTACAAATGGGAGTTACTGGGGTTACAGGAAGAAATAAAGTTGGCCACTAAAGTGGGGCTTTTGTTTTCATTCTCTGGAATGAAATCTCTCCGAGTAACGTGTATCATACTCCAATGAATAATTAGATAAAAAAAAAACGAACGCCCTCTTAAAGCAGGGACAATCATTCACTGTCTCAATAAATCAATTATTAAGCCGACACATTGATTTATTCGATGCTCATAAATTCAACTGCTTTTCCACCGATAACCCTACAAGGTAACTGACGTGTTCCTTCAGATAATCGATGTAGCGGAAAAAAAATGAAAATTCTTCGCGTTTTTACCGAGTACAGGGGACATGTTTAGGGTGAAACGCAGTAACCCTGGAGGTCGTAAGACGTGGCACTAAACTAATTTAAAATCGCAATGGTCGTAATAGTCTAATAGTCGTCGGTCGTTTTACATGTAGACGAACCTTTCAAGCACCTTGGGTCAAGTGAAAGGTCCAGGTCCTCGCACCGCAACTATTAGTAACTATGGCAACTCTTTAATTAAGTCTTGTCACCCCTTGGGACTAAATTGTCGACCTCAAAGACCGGCCCTTGTCCACCGTTTCGCACCTTCGTGCAGCCTAACTTAATTACGTCCAGACTTTTATATTCGCTCCACCTTTATTATCACCATTATACTTTACCTTTATTTCGCTGTCGCTCGACGAGGTTTGTCCCTAGGGAAAAGGCCTCAGCGTTGTGTTCCGCAGGAATTCTCTGCTTTAGTGGCTCGGATCAAATTATGAATCTCTTATATTGGTGATAGGGTGGGATTATTGGCTTTTAGTCTTGAATTCAGTTATTACTGGAAATGGGTGGATATAGGTGTGGTTAATAGTTTATCAGAATTTAAGGCACAATTAAATATGGAAATATGTATGTCTTGATGCATTAGTTTTCGAGCAACTTCGTAACAACTACTTATCGAGCAGCTTTTCTATTTGAAAATCTACTTTTGTCGAGCCCTCTACCTTTTCGACGTCTAATTATTTTTACTTCTCATCATTCATTCTTCTGTTTCTACATTTCTTCCCATTTGCTCTTTACTTAGGAGCTCGTTAGCTAGCTGGTCGGTGCCCATGAATTGCCTCTTCTGAATTTTATGCTTCTGCTTGCCTGATTATTCTTATTTAACAGATTTGGCAGCGCTTGTCGAGCCTTTTTTCATTCTTAGGCTTTGCCTTTATCACCCTTCTACTGTTTTTACAGATGGTAGAACTCTTCATGCTTTTCAAATTCAACGTTCCTTCAAATTCCCTTCTTATCCCTACAACTACTTTCCACTTTCTTCTTCATGCACATTTCCAATCACGCATTCTTCGGTTTTCTCAAACTTAGCTTTTGTCCAACTTTTTTTTATTACTTTGAGTACCGCCGAATTATTTCTGATTCTCAAACGCCATATTTGTCAGAACTCAGTGGCGCACATTAATGTGCTCAATTAAATGTGTTAAAGTGAGAGAAATTTTTATTAAAGAACCGCGGAGATAAAGCCACGCAAGATCTATAACTGATGCGTAATTTATGGAAAAACATGTTTTCACAGTCAAAGATGCAGACGAGCTTCAATCGTAGAGATTGAATACATTTACTAATTAGCGAGAAGGAAAGTCCCTCCTAAAGTTTTACTGTCACCCGTAAAGTAAGAGGAAATTCGATTAAAAAGCCCCTTACCTGTTTGCTACCGCAGGTCGTTAAGTGAGTCCCTAATCTTTTAAAGCGTTGCCATGATGCCTTAATAATCTCGCTTAATCTAATAACGGTCATCATTAAAATGGAGAGTACGCGCAGATAAATTCGATGGTTATTGTTACAGTCTTCGGTAATTACTTTGCAGGAGAAGTTAAGCAAAATTGATAGGAATAGGGTCGAAGTTTGCCATCAGGTTTTAACTGATGCCGTTAATTTTTACAATCCCAGTCACACAAATTAATAAACAAATAACGCGAACTGTGTGTGTTTTCCTGCAGCAAACTTATCTCCTGCACCGGTGGCCATCAAAAATGTTTGCAGTCACGCTGACTCTGACAATGATTAAGCGACTCTCCCACTCGTCTCAATTACCATGATAACTTTATAACAGGCGCTGAATTTGGTCCATTACTAAAGTAAACAAGATGGATCAGGTAGAATTATTTATCTGGCGAACAGTTTAGGTGGGCATGATAAATTAATGCTACTTTCCGGAAAGGTCAAATGGCGCCATCGGGACGCCGGCGCCGATGCTGGGTCTTGGAATTGCGAGTTGTGCTATTTTAAATAAGAAAGGTTGAAGATGGAAATATCATTCAAAGCTGGACAAAACGTCATACACGTCACAGCAAAACCTTAATATCCAGTTCAATAGATTTTACATCCTGGGATAAAACATGCATGAAATAAAGTCGTTGTCTCAAAACGAAATATTGTAGGGTATTTGAGGAAGGTGCGCGAAATCCATGAAAAATTATATTCACATGTGAGCTATAAACGAAATAGAAAATCGGGAGCACAGAAAAAGCCCATTGCATTTCTCTAAAGTCTGGAAGGCATTGATATTCTGGCGAAACAGTGCGGAAGTACTAGAAGCGCACCAATGGCAAAATTCAGAGAAATTTTGATGCCCAGAATCTACTAAAGATGCTGAACCATAAAATAAAACTGCAAACGGAAATAAAACCTAATTCTTTCATTATATTCAGGAAGGCAGAGAATTCCTAATCAAACAACATCGAAGCATTGAAAGCTAACCAATAATGAAGCCAGAGAAAATTGAATGCCTGGACCTTCATGAATAGGCAGGGGTCAAGTATGAAGTGAAAGCAGTAGACTTAAATTAAAACCATTCTGTTTCAATGCTATGACGAAACAATGTTAAAGTGTTAAAAGCTTACCACTGGTAATATCCAGTAGTGATCGTCCAATGTTACAACCAACCAATTACTTAGGTACACTGTAGCAAGTTGTAGATGCAAAAAAAAATCCGATCTTGTTTCACTGATTCCAGAGTAGCAATTTTCTGAATAAACAATGTTGAAGTATTTGAACATTGAAGGCCTGGAACTTAATGACAAAGCATGAAATGACCATAAAATAAAAAATATAGGTATAAATAAAGTGAATTTAATTAGAGTGGGTTCTAGAAAGCGGAGATGTCCTGATTAAATAATGCTTACTTAATGAAAGCTCATCAAAGGTAATATTCAATTCCAGAGAAAATTGAAGGCTAAGGCCAAGTTAAATCATGGTTCACCCAATCCCGACACTCGTAAATTTTGATATCCATAAGAATGTATTGGGGGCATTTAGAAAACAGGAGCGCTGCAGCGGTTTATTGCGACGGTTGCATTTCGCTGTAGCACTGACTCCAAGTGGCAAAACGTATTACGGTGGAAAGCTGGAATTTGGATCTCCAATTTGCACCAGATCAAATTAGCAGCTCATTGTCAAATCAGACTGTCAGAGAAAAAGCAGTCAGCGAATTAAAGTTTCAAATGCTCGACTGCTGCAAATTCTCTGAATGCGCCCATTGTTCTCATAATAACTGCAATTGGACATAAACAAATTCATTTTGTGTACGAGGGCGGATTTAGTAATACCAAGTTTAAGCCATGATTCAAAACCTCGACGTTAACGTGGAAAATAACCGTAATCCTAAATTTGCTGATTTCAATAAAACGCATTCTGTTTGTATCTTGGAAGGTAGCGATACTCCAACTCAGCAATATCGCGAAGTATTAGAAGCCCACCAAATTGAATTAAAGAAAAAATCAAAGATATTATTGAAAAACTCTAGACTAAATAAACTGCTACCAATACGAAGATACAGAAGACTGAAGAAGGCCTATGAGGACATTAGGTTGTAGCTCACTTACGATCAATGACCTCGCTGAATCTTCACTCTGAATTTATTGGATATTTACTAATCTTGATCATAGAAATATATTAGTTGAGATAGCAATGCTTGACTATTTTATATTTTTTGTCCCTTAACCCAATCTGATTTAATTCCAGTTTGGGAACACACCAACGATCCCTGGAACGCCATTTGCACATGAAGTCCAGGAAAACTGCCGTAAAAAGTATAGGTAGATGCGAGAAGGTCCGAGCACGTGTCCGCCATATGGTGTTAATGAAAATCTGAAGACAACTCTCCCTTATAACGACTGCAAAGGGCGTCAGATTGCGGTCAAAATCCCCCAAAAGGAAAGAATATTACTATGAACAGGTGTAGCTACGCTAATATTGCTTTTTCAGCACCTCTTGCCGTCCTTATCTCCTTTACGGTCAAAAACCCTACGTGCCTTTAAATTATGAGCAAATCTGATCGAAAAATTGTTGGATGATTTTAAAACTGAAATCCTGTTTCCTGCAGCTTAGAGACGGTTCGAATATTTCTAGTACGTAACCCGATATTCCTGTTTCGAAGAACTGCCACACAGATTTGCCAATAGGTATTTCGAGGGAATTTAAAAGGGTTCAGGTTAGTTCTATTTTCGACTGTAAGTATAAATAGATTTTATTACACTGCATGTTTGTATAAGTCAATACATACAAATCCAATCTAACTGCGTGCCTTAGGCCACCTGCGGTTATTCTATTAATATTAACTTTTAGTGGCTTCATCTGATGGATTGGAAGATTGGTTCGGTCTAACCTGATGACGGCCAGAACAAGCAAAAACAAATTTTTCCTGACGGTGGAACACCTAGGGATGGCAAAGTTTTATTTATGTCGATATACTGTATCACATGATATATTAACAAAACTATGGATTTACTCAATATATCGCAAAAAAATATCGATATATCGAAAGCTGTGGAATGAAGCGATGGCCTTTATTTATAGCTTAAATTTTTGGCGGCTTTAAATAAAAAAGTATAGTACTGAGTACATGAGGAGACGAAGTTCACAAATAAAATAACATGTTCATCAATATATCGCAACAAAAAATCCAGACACATATCGATAATTTCATAAAATATATCGAAATTTTCGACACATCGATATGTCGTTGCCATCCCTAGGCATACCTAGCTACATAATGCGAAAGGTAGCTAATATGCTGGCTTAAGTTACAAACAATAAACGATATAAAATCCGCTGATGTGTCCAGTTCTGAGAAGGTTACCTATTTTATTAGTCAGATGCTGCGAAAGCAAGGTGCGAACACGTTCTGCTTGCTCATGGAAAACTGTAAGACATCTGCAATTTTCTACCTGCGGTAAAAGAGTGAATTACTGCCTCTTTTTATGCGGTTTTGATAATCTTTAATAATTCCTGAACTCGTCGCATTTTAAAATGCTTATTGGTGAAAACGTGAGGAGATATCTTAACTACAACTGCAAAAACCTACGTCTAATTGGATAATGCTACTATCGTTTTTAGGAAGGCTTAACTTACGCATTAAGTTGCGGGCAACCGGCCAAGAATCGCTCGATTTCGAGCTGCTAAATTAAATTTACTAGTGTTGGCACATTTACAGAAAAGGCTTAATCCTTATCGTCGGTAATATGTTTAAGAAACACCATGTGAAATAATTACTGAGATATATGAGCTTGAAGGAGGATGATTTAGTGACGTCTCTTCAGCAAGTGCACTTCAGTATTCTACTTTTTGGACGCATAGGTTATAATTTTCTATAATATCTTGCATTTTCCTTCTTCATTCAGAACGAACGATGGGAAGGGTCGTTTTCATATATTTCTGCCTACTTCTTGTTTCCCACAGTTCCCTTTTCTTAATCTGCGGTTGCCACTTTAATCATTTCTTACTTCTGGGTATTTACATTTCCTTCAAAATATTTTCTGATTAACACTGTTAGAGGTACTAAGCTCAACCAATTTGTTAATGGTCCCATAAACAAATCGCTGCAAATCGGGGCTAGTTTGATTAGGTTTTTTATCAAAGCAAAATGATAGCATATTAATGTTAATTTCCGCGCCCTTTTGGATGTAATCAATTTTTGAATGAAGAAACCAACCAATTACAACAGCAATTATTACCCATCGATTGCTGCTTTGAAACATTCCTCTGGAGACAGGTTTTTCAACACATCTTTCAATATGTTTTCTAAATATAGAAGACAGATCTAGAGCATCTACAACACTGCTTCAGACAAAAACATTACGACAGGTTAATTCAGGTTAGTTCAGACTGGACTTTGAATATTCTTAAGGAAACAGATGCTCATTATAAGGAATTGTATAGCACTGAGAAACAACAATATGATGAATTGCCTAAAAGGTTAAAAAGCAATGATTCCAATAATAAAATTAGGGCATGTGACAATAAGACAGAAACTGCCTGGGGAATCGTGAATGACATAGTGGGAAATAATAAAAAGAATAAGATGAAAATAAAAGGGGAGCTCAGGGGGGGCCAATAAACATTGCTAATCAATTTAACGATGTTGTTACAAATGCGGCTTAATTGCTACTGAAGAAACACCCCCATGTTGTTCGCTGCAGACCTGGAAGTGTATAGAAACGTATTATTCCTGAACTTGATTGATGTGTCTGAGGTATTTCAGATTGTGGACAAAAAGAGATATAAGAACAGCAGTGGACATGACAATATTTCGGTGTCATTGTTAAAGTTTGCGATGGCGACGTAACGTTCTGGTAAGCAATGACGGCAACCGCTATTTTAAATCTACGCCGATTTCTGATTTTTGAATAGATTCAGAAAATGGAGCGAAAGCAATATATTTCCATTTAAAAAAAAATGCAATTTTGATTTATATTAACTTCACGAAGCACCTCGTATGTATGCAATAAATTTCAAAATAAACTTGGCAAAGATTTATAACTTTTGAACATAAAGCTTTTTTATTAAATGCATCGTTTCCGAAATATTGGGACGGTCAAGACTTTTTGCTCACAATTCATCATGATATGTGACTTTGGATTGAGAGAAGTCCTCTCTATGGATGAAATCGATTGACCGATTCTCATTAACAATCGGTCAAGCACATCAACAGTATTTAAAAACTCACTTCCCATTTCCCATTTCGAGTGGTCCCTCCACAAACTTGCAGTTTCTGTTCTAGATACACATGAGCTGCCATAAAATTCCCCGCTTTATTTTGCATAGAGCCATTCTCCTGCCACTGGGACCAGAAGCAGGGCGCAAATTAACTCTCTCCCAAGTTGTTTTACCTCATCTCTCCACTTACTTAATTAATCTATTAAATTAACATGCCGTGTGCGAGTGTTTGTGTCACCTGCCAGGCAGACCGCAGCTATTTAACAGATACTTTAGGGGGTTGTCGCGAAAGACGCTTTCATTAAAATTTCAAGGAATTAAATCAGCGATCTCTCAGAAACTCGTATCCAATAATAGACAAGACAATCTTGCAAGAGCCCATTAATCGCTCCTGGCTTCAGAGACCTGGAGAACGGTATCGAGGTCGACAGGTCCATATCACCTTTCCAACGGTGAGGCGTGTTGATTACTTCCCTGACAAGTTCATTACACGGATAAGACGAACCAATTCTGGCAATTTCGGCGTCCAAGTCTGCTATAACTCTCAGGATTAACCCGTGCTTGAATAGGTTCACTTGTTTGGTTTGCCAGTGGCGTTCGACGGGAGCTTGCGATCTGGAACAACGCCTAATTATATCTACCTACGAAGTTGTTGAAGCGAAAATTTCGAAATTTCCTTAGGATGTTATTCGTATTTATATACACGCATCTACCTATGATAACATACAAATTACTGAAGCAGTTGGTATGTATCCACCTTTTGTTATGTCTGGGCTAAAAATGTCTGCCCCGGTTGAACGGTTACACTGCCGGATAGCAGCGCTTTGCTAAGAAATTGTTTCACATTGGGTGCTCATATTTGCACAGTTTCAGAATAAGTTTAACTTTTTTTAGCTGTTCGTTTCCCCTTCAAAGTGTCGAACTGTGTAAATAAATATCAAACTCGTATCTAACAGAGAGATATTCAGAGAATTAACTGTGACAATGGCGTAATGAGCAACGACCCTCACCTGAAAGCCACGTAGTCGTCTCCGTGGCAACTGCTAAGGGCAATTTGCATACTAAAATCTTTGTCATTACTAATTGGAGTAGTTCGACCGCCACCGGCTATTTTGGATGATGAAGTTTCGTTTCAGTTCCGGAAACTGCTAGGTGGGTATTAAGAAGTTCGCAATAATCTGTTTCTTGAGACTTGGAAAAATGAGGAAACCCCCAGAGAAATATCTTTTGTTTTATGAATCAAATGTTGGGTATTTCTGTGCAGTCTTTGGTGGATTTCACAGATATGGAAGTTGTAAATTAAAAGAAAATGACAGATGCCAGTTATAATCAAAGAATTCGTTTCGACCTTGAAAGTACACCAAACACAATTCGAGTGTTAGTAAGTCTGAGAGAAATGCACGTACCCACGAGATGATGTCATGCAGTTGTGTTCCTAAAGTAAAGACACACATTGGAATGAAGACCGGAAAGGATAAAAACAACAACAGCAAACATCGATTGTCTACACCAATACATTTTCCCGGCTTTAAATCAAAATTTCGTCGCACCTTGGACAGGATTTCGTTGCTGTTTCAGATTGTATTTACAGCTATGCTTTTTGAATGCTATTCCATAACTTCTCTCTGCTAGGTGCGGAATTATATACCAATAACTTCGAAAAATCTTCTAAAGAAAAATCTAACGGGTTTAAGTCGGGACTTCGTGGGGACCACAGATGTTCACCACCTCAACCAATCCATGGATATGGAAAATTAATATTCAAGAACTCTCTTACATATGTATGCATGTAGGGTAACAAGTAGAAATGCCATTTTGCATAAACCAAAAATACTGTCTTAAGGTTAGAGAAACATTCTCCAAAAATAGAACTTTCTTAAGTGGCTCAAGTACTATTTAGTGTTGTCATTACTTTTCTCAATATCCCAACACGTTATAAAGAGATTTAACCGAGCCATGCTGAAGGGCCTTTTCGGAATATTTTTTAACACTATTGTCAATTCTCTTCTATAATAGGTTATGTAACAAAAATGTATGAAGCATTCTTTATGTATCTCGAATAATAGCTAACCTCGGCGCAAAGTGCGTTCATTTGATGTTAACTAAGGAAATTGGTTGCGAATTCAGATATTAAAATCTCACTATTTTCTATGTATTTCCCTCAATTTTCAATTTATATTATTTTATATGTCAAAAAGGTCTACTGTTCCGGTCCTGTATGTTACATATGTCATTCATTCTGTTTTGTCAATTTGGCTATCTCTCAGGCCTTTATTCGCATATGTCATATGAGAATATCATATGTGGGAAAGGGGTCATAAAATGAAACCTCCATAAAAATATAAAGACATGCGCATTTTTACGCGCATATCCTTCTTAATCTTACATCAAGGAGATTAGGCTCATCGGAGCAGGACATCTCACGAGTTTTTTGTCAATTAACCCTAGATATTCTTCCCGAGGGATTCTCAAACGAAAAGAATAAAACCCCTGATCCTACAGGAGCATATGAGAGGAAAGACGATCGATTAGTCGACAATTTTCAATTGTCAGTTTTATTGGGCAAAATTTTCGTTGTCACTCTCACATGTTCCTATAGAATCAAACCCCTGGACATCGGAAACGACGGAAGGCCATCGCAACCCAGACGAAACAGCAGTGTGAAGGACAAAATGGAAAAAGGTTCGTACAAATGTAATTTTACTTGTCCGCTCGCTTGACCGTTCCGGTCAAATACCTTTAGTTGTAATTTATCAAATGAACAATTGACCAACACTCCTATAAAAAAAAAAGGTATGTACTTAGCAGCACTTATTCGTCCATTAACTTCCCAAGCTAACGTGCAATTTCGGATCTGGATGCCAGGGATCATTAAAGAATGATGTAATAGAAAGTGTTTGTTATTCATGTTTCGTGGCAACAAAATTTATTTGTGATTTGACGTAAATCGCGTATTTCTTTTGAACCGTAATCAAAACGCTGAAAGTTACCTCCTTAATATGTCAGCTACCGGTGCATTTACCCTATTTGAGTATCACATATCCTCAGCGCGGGCATGCGCAATAATCCCTAGAGCACGTGCAAGCGGTAAACAAAACACTACCGCACCTTTAACGTTAACCTTCAGGAGCGCCTTCTGCTCCCGCCTTCAATTTAAACTCGACTCACCTTTTCTCCGGGGTTTCACCTGCTTTCTCCTGGCCATGTCCGTCTCCGCCACTGACATGCTGCCGACGTTTCGGAACCCCGTTCGCGGCCCATCAAGAACCCCGCAACGACGCGACACTACGTCTACAAAACAACGTAGCGGGAAAAACAACTTTAACGGCGCGTCGTAAAACAATTTTCCGCGTTCAAACACCCCTCGCATACGGTCGTCTCGTGGAAACTCACCTTCGCTCCGCCGGTCCTACAACATAAACACGAAGGCTGATTTGCCATTGGACGTAACCTGTCCGTTCCCATTGGTGCACCTGACACAGGTTACTCCTACCTGTACACGTTGTTGCACTTTGTGAACCCACAAACACCGGTCGGCGAAAATGGACGTTGATTGAGATTAACCCGGTCTAATGACCGGATGGAATGGACGGACAGGGATCAGCTGATCGACATTTTTAACCGCTCGCAGGATAGCGAGCTTTAACACTTCGGGCCATGTGCACCGGGAAAGGGGCCGGGCTTCTGCAACCAAGAAGCTGGAACGCTGGTTCGGAAGCTTGACGGTGGATGGCGCAAGATGTACTCAAGCTCTACTTTCTGTTTTCCCGCCAACACCGAGAGATCGATGGTCAGTGGCGGCGATATGGAAAGGTGGAAGTAGGTTGACTATTTTTGAGGGTTGCCTTCATTTGATTTGGATTTTTAGTGTAATTGCTCTTCGGGTTGCCAAAAGTTCGGGGCTAAAAATTTGAAGAGTGGTTAAAAATGGGCCCTTCTCTCCTCTTTAGAAATTTTCAGGAAAAATCAAAATCTTGATGTGAGATTTATTGCTCTAATCGGCATATATCGATACTACGCTGATAATGAATACTTTCACTGAGGCTCTAGAACTTTACAAATAAAAATCGACGTACAGTTTGTACTGAGTAGGTTGCTCTATGTCTTCTAATTCCCGAGATACTAGTTAACTTTCATATTAATTTTCGCGTTTTTGAAAGTCTTCTACTAAAGCAAAAAAACAAATATATATTTTTTTTCCTTTCAGAAAATAATCTTACTGATTTGATAAATGGAGGCTCGGCATAGAATCATATAAAACACACACGAAAAGAAACATTTACTTAGCTTAAGTTTGGTATGTACAATTTCAGAGTCTAGCTTTAATACCAAAAATACCTACTTTACTATTATTATGTTGATAGTCTTAATCAACAGATAAAATTAACCATCCTGTAGATCCGGTAAATGCAGTTAGAAGGCAAAATTAAATAAAAATCGTCAATCCCTTTTGGTTATACATAAGACGTGTTACTATCTAGGATTATGATTCTTATACGACCAAGTAAATGGTGTACAAGTGATTCGTGAATAAAACAGAAAATGTAGCAATTCAATCTTACAAATTGTGGAAGCTTTTACGAAACCCAGCAGAGGAATATGTGTGTTTTACAATTCAATTAAAGAGCACTTTCAGTTGCTTATATGCCTTTTATTTCCAGTAACCAGTAATAAGCATTATCTCCTTTAATTAGGATTTGTTCTCACGATCTCCTACGAAAGCAGATTTAACCGAGAAGGTAGTCATCATAACAACTCCTAGCACATACGTGCATTAGGAATTCCTAACACTTACGTGTTGTAAAGTACGTGACGATTACAAATAGAATCCTCTAGCAAACATGAATACTGTCAAATAGTATACTAATCCAGTAATAAAAACCTTAAATATATTCTGTGAAGTTGCGGATTCTCTCTGTGAAGAACCCTTTGCGAACATGCATAGACCTCAAACGGAATTTTAGAGTTTACTGGGATCACAATAGAAAACATACTCAATTCCATTAATTTGCAATAATGAACGGTGCGATTCAGCAATAAATGCAGAATAGTAAAGAAAGTTCAGCAATATAAAACAAACCTTTGGTATAGTAGATCGGGCAGCATCTAGGACATGAACTTATGATAAGGATCTTATTCCAGTAAGTATAGTCGAAATATTTCTATTACGTTTTTTCACGTAAGTAGACCTCCATTGTGATGTAACCGATGCACGTGATAAATCACGTAATTTCATTACCAACCCTTATGTTCAAAATACGAAAAGTTTTCAACGTGTAATTCGTCTCTAGGTAAACAATAATTATATGGATGAACTGCAACTGATACTTGGACTTACCCGTTAACGTTTAATAAAATATTTAAACTTAACATGGACGGAAATGGTGGAAATATTAACAACAATGTTGGCAACAGGAAGCGGTGTTGCCAAATGTCTCATGTTTGCCCGTTTTGACATTGTTTTCCCCATTTCGCCATTTTATTTTGTAGCGACCGTTGTGTTTACTTAAGTACCATCCAATTTTCGCCGTATTTTATCAAAATTTCCATTTTACTGGTGATTTCTTTACCACAAACTTTTCTTTTAAGAACACAGGCAATCAGTGTTGATAGCGACAGTGAAACAGAGGACAGTGATACATTTAACGATTGATGTCTATTAATGCAAACTTTTACTACAACTTGCTAGAGCCAAAAACCGACAAAGTAGCCCCAGTAACTTTAATTCAATAGTGTCCCTTGTTAAAAGTATATAAAGTTTTCGAGATATTATTTGCTTGTAAAAGTTTTAATGCAATTGCGCTATGCAAAGTAAAAATGTTAACATCAACGTTTTGGATCTTCACAATCATTAACTTGTTTACCCGAGGTAAGTTAAGGAAAAAAGTCTTCTTTTATCTTCAAAAATGTGTGATACAAGCTCGTGTAGACTTTTTCAACACTTTTTCTTTAAATATATTTCGTCAGTTATTATAATTTAAGTTGGTTTTTTAATTGTGCGATATAGAATAAATAATCATATTTCAAATGTATGTATAAGCTTTTATAATTACCTTTATACTCTTTTTTATATTTATTCCCACTTTCGGATAAGAAATACTGAATTAATCATAAAACCAGTATCAACGTTGAATTTAGCATTATAACGTGCATTGGTTTTTGTACTACACAACCTATATTTTAAGATTGTATATAGGATAAATAGCATTCGCAATAATGTCAAGAAGATAATAATAGTCAATCAGAAATTAAATCAAACAACACAGTACTTTTTTACCACTTTTAACATTTTTTGTATGGTTTTATGGTCTTGGAAGTTTTATTTTTCATGTAAAAGGTATAATGGAAAACATATTCAGTTCTGGTAATTTGCGATAAAGAACATTCCAGTGCGGCAATAAGTATAGCCTTGTACTAACTATTTAGCAATGTGGTGGTACTAAATAGATACTTACTTATATAAATAATGTATGCAGGACATCAATTTATGATAGGAGCCTTGTTTAAAACCCATAAATTTAGCATCCTATCGATCAACTGCATTTTTATTAATAAATTAGGTCCATGAAAGTATAGAAAAGAATACATTCACCATAACATCAAGAATACAATAAGAACTAGTCAAAATAACACTATTTAAAAATTATTTTTAATATTTGTTTATTTAGTTTTACACCTTGGGAAGTTACTTTTTTGCTGTAAAAGTTATAATGAATTAAAAGTTCTGCTATTTAATTTGGACACTTTAATAATTTACAAAGTATTTCATCACATAAATTTCTAGATCGTATAAAACAAACTAAAAAAATAGACATCATCATATCTTCTATAGCTAGCAACTTAGGTACTATAGTCTCAGGAATCGTCAATATAACCCGCCAAATGAGATAAATCCTCTGGTTTGAGTATTCCTTTTGGCAAATAACCAATAACATTGCGCAGGTGCTTCTTAAGCAGGGAGATTCTCTCTTCTTCAATAATTTTCTTCCTAATGAAGGAAAAAAAGAAGTGGCACCAAAGAAGATATTAAGGAAAATTGATCTTACCTATTTTCCATTTCTTTCTCCTCTTCCTTCTGCAGCTTAAGCAAATGCTGCATTTCCTCTGTCCTTCTTTGTCTCCTGTCAACCATCATCTGCTCCACTTCTTTTCGCAGCTGTAACACCTTCAAGCGTTTCTTCTGGGCAGACATTTGTTCCAGTTTTTGGTCTTCAGCCAATTTCTCCAATAACTTAATTAGGTAAATTTGTCGTAAGATTGATTTAAAAAATATACTATATTGCTTTTTGTGTAAAAATCCCTCAAGCCATGGAAATTGTATTCGTGTATTTTATATGTACAGACAGATTACAATGGAGGAATGAAAAGAACATTTTTGATTTCCATGTCTTGTAGAAATGGTATGGTAGAAACTAAGTGGATTCTTGCCTGTTCTTTATATTTTGCGTCTTCAGCTGCTTCTTGTTTTAGGCGCTCCTCTTTCTCTTGCAACTGAGCAGATAGTGACTCTCTCACTTCAAATCTTTGTCGAATTTGCTTTTCCACCTGTTGACGGTGTCGTAGATCTAAGGCTTCTCTTTGCTCTTCTAGTACCAGTTCTTGAAGGATATCTTCTCGTTCCTTTTTCTTTACCTATGAAAATGCAAGAATTATACTAGATGGCTGTGTGAACGACAATATGGACTGCGTCAGCAGCCAAGTTGATTTGGTTGCCTTTACAATTTTGGCACAACAATCTTTTAAACTTTGCAGCTTTAACATCGGAATGTTATAAATTGAACAATAAAGAAATTAAAGATACTCACTGTTTCCATGTACATTTTTTGGGCCAATTGTTCTTTGATCTTTGCTTTGACCTCTTCACGGCGTTTCCGTTCTTCGAGTCGAGAGGAAGATTCCGCTCTCTTCTTCTCAAGAAAGTTCAAAATTTTCTGATTTTCATCTTCAATATCTTTAATCATTTTCTGTTTCCACTGTTCCTGGGCAGCTTTGAAGGCCATCATTTCCTCCCGAGTCTTTTTCATCTAATTTTCAGAAAATCTTTAAAAAAACTCTGATAAAACTTCTGCCAGATGTTAGCTCACCTTACACATCCTCTCCTGCATCTCCCGAACGTCCTCATCATGAATTCTCTGAATAATATCATCTATCATTTTCTTTTCTCTGAGAAATTCTTCGTAAAGGTACCGCTTGGACTCTTCTCCCAAAATAATTTGTTCCTGTAGTTCTTTCTTGTATTGAGCCTTCTTTATTATGTCTTCTTCTGCTAACATTCTCTTCAATTCTTCCTCCTTTACTCGCGCTTCTAGTAGCTTTTCTTGGGTACGTCTTTCTTGGATCTTTAGCAAATTTCTATTAAATTAAATTAAGACGCGCTGAAAAGAGTACCTGTTCATTAATCTTTTCAGCTTCTTTTCGTGCAATTTGTGCAGCCAATTCTTTATTAACATAAGCTGCTTTAAGTTTTCGTTCCAAGTCTCGTAGTTCATGACTGTTTTCGCGAAGTTGTTGCCTAAAGGATAACAAAGTTCATGCTTGGTTACCAAAAAAGCTAATGGATCGATAACAAAAGGAAATGATTACCGGAAAAATGCGAAAATTAAAACCCACAGAAATAAAACATAATTTAAATCACGTTCCTAGATGAAGAAACGTTCGTCTGTTTAATTGAGAGTTCTGAAACTTTCTCTGAGGGTAGGGAAAGAAGATTTATGTGTGTGGATTTCATGAACGTTCCAAAGATAATTCACTAAGAGAGCTATGAAATGTACCAGGAAAACCAATGGAAAAAAATAAACATTTCCACTACAAATTTCACACATTTTTGACAAACTGGCTATATTTGAATAAATAATGAATAACAATTTTCCTAATAAGCGAATAGATATTTGTTTCTCATAAATTTTGTCCTTACCTCAACTTAAGTTGCCTAAAATCTTCAGTTTTGATATTATCTAATTTTGTAGATAAATCATTCTTCTGACTATATTGAAAATCATTGAGGACCACTTCATCGTTTTGCTTTTGCATTTGCGGCTCATCTCCAAACTCTCGTCTTTGTATATTCATGAACGGAAGGGCACTTCCACCACGAGTCTTTTCTTCCATTTTTAGCTTATTAAAACGAAATTTCTCCGTGTTTTAGATACTTAAAGTGCGCATTGCACTGTTGCTCCTCTTCTTCTTTAAATAATTCCTGGAAAATTGGATTTTAATTATATTTGAGTCTATTGTTACAAAATTTTTTGTTTAAATCAATGACCACATAGAGGAAAAATTAGGCCTTCTTGGCAGGTTACATTTTTCATATTCCCTGAAAACTGGAATTTCTTTACCCGGATAAATAGGAGATTCATGCCAGCTGTAACAGTGGAAAAATTACCTATTAGTCAATGGTAGGTAATGGAGATGATTTCAAAGTATTACAACATTATATATCATCCACATTGTTACTGAAATTCAAATGTGAAGGCTCAAAAACAAACCACCAAAATTGAGTAGTTCAAATTCAATAGATGTCCTAGGAAAGTGGTGCCGTGATATAACATACATAATATGGCATTTATATTTTCAACAATCAAGCCAAAGCCCCTCATTTCCAAAAATCGCGCTGCCCTTATCTAGTTTCTGTTGATGAATACTGAAACTACCCAAAAGCCAATTGTCTAGAAAAGTGAGGATGGTAAGATACCAGTCACCCCCTTGCCATATCATCTGAAAGATAATCTCTACATTTATCTCATAGCAACCTGTGTTCGTTTATCTCATAGCAATTCTGTGATTGAAGGTTCATTTGTGTATTATTTATTTTAAAATGTCTGTTATTTTTACCTTAACGCGACTGGATACACGATAGGATGTATAACTCTTGCTCTTCTCAAATTTCTAATATCATTCAATAGTGATAATGTGTAAGTTGAACAACTGAAGTGAAAGGGTGAAGACAATGGTTGAACATTTGTCATTAGACGAAAAACGACACATTTTGATACAAAAACGAATACAAAATTGAAAAAAAAATAAAACGAAAAGTTTGTTTACTGTCTCTTGTTTACTTCTTACACATATTTTGAGGTTAGAATAAAAAATAGTTTTCAATTATAAATTTGAGAATTCAAGGATGAGAAAGAACTCCTTAAAAAGCTTTGAAACAACCTGAGAAGACCACCTTTACAAACAATTTGTGAAAATGGGAACTGTTACATAAAGTTATCAGTCCAAACATCTATGGCAATAATAATTCCATTTATCTATATTATTAGTTTGAAAAAATATTTTTATGTTGGCGCCATCTATATACTATTATGTCGATAACTTCATCAACCGAAAGAAATTTTTAGTTTGTTGTATCATTTAGTCTTCAGCAAGCATACTAGAGAAGAAATCTCTTCTATTTAATCTCTAATGATTAGTGATATGTACAGATGGCGCCATGTCTGACATACGAAGGCATTGCAATGCACTTTTTAAAGTCTATCGTGCATTTGTATTAAAATAATAACTTCCAATAATAAAACTTTATAAAAAGGATCAAGTTTTTACGACAATGCTGGATTTGGCAACTGTAGCATAACGTCAAATTGTCATATCTACCACTAGTTTTACGGAGACCAAATTTTAGGATGTGGTGTACATTACGAATATTTTTTCTTGCCAAAAATTGTGTTGAAAAATTTAGACGTCATAAAACGAATAGCATATTTGATAGTATTTTATAATACACATATACATATATTTATATCTTCATTGTAATAGTTTTAACCACATAAATTTGGTGTTAATTAGCAATTAATAATGATTTTAATAACCAATTTTGTTGATTATCAGTTCTGTGTGTGTATATGGGGCGAAGGCATTTATATATAGCGCATATTCCGAATATTGTTGATTATAAAATAAAATTTTTGGAATATTAAAATGAAAGGTTTTCGTTGAAGTAGCAGGATCATTTGATATAAACTCAGGCAGAACATAAATTTATCTTATTAAAAGAACAAAACAAAATTCTATTTTTTTCTAAGTATCTATTGAGCTATGAACTTTTTTAGGAAAAAAAAGTTGTTTTAAATTTCTCCCCTATAAAATTGTAAATATTTGTGCATTTAACCGACCTTTTAACCTTGTTAGTTACCAAGATGCGTATAAAGAGCATCGAAGATAATCCTGTATTTGTTTATGATTATAAATTCATTTTTTATTTCCTGATAATACGGCATGTAATAAATGTGGAACCGAATAATGTTAATAACATAATTTGGTATCTAGATGTTGCCAGTTAATAACTACTCTGTGGGCTAAAAGAAGTCCGATTTTTTTTCATTAATCATCATTTCTTTCATTTCTTTACAACTCTATATATTTTCCTAAATTTGCAGGAAATGTACATTCATTTGGTATCTTGATAAGTTGAAATCAAATTTTAAATAGTGTTTTAAAATTGAGCTCTAGTTTCAGTTTTGCGTAAAAAAATTATTCATCACTGAAAAATGAAATAGTGATTGTACTAAAATATTTAACATATTGGGAATAAAAGTTCGCTTATTCAAATAAACTAATTTTGATTGATTGATTTGTATGGTTTTATGACTTAATTACTGAAGTAATGGAAAAGAACACCAGTTTATTTTGGGAAATTATTCATAATATGTTAAGCATTTTAGTACAAACATTACTTTATCTTTCGGAGATTTACTGTTTTTTTTTGCGAAACGCCTGAAGTAAAGCCTCATCTTAAAATGTATAAGAAAAAAAGTTGGTTTTAGCTGCGATAATTGTTTTGCACTTGTTAAGAGCTTATATTATTTGTCACTGTACATTTTTTGCGAATTAAAATGAAATAGATATAGATAATAAGTACCAACATTTTTTTTGGTGTGTGTTCATTGTTTATGCATGTTTATAATAAGTTGCTTATCTTGTATAACTGAGTGGGGACTATGTATTTATAATATTACCTTTCATATTTCATTTGAAATGTGCGTGTTTTGAGCTATAAAATATTTAGTCAGTAACTGCATAATCCAAATCTGCTGTTGTTAATTATTCACCTTTTGCTCATATAATACTCAAGATATTCCATTACATTTATAGAGTACATCTCTAACGAAAAATTTATTAATATTTTGCTTCTTATTTATAGGCACTGTTCATTTATTTTTTTGGAAATGTGGGCTTTTCTAATGTTAATTCTTTTAATTGCATCATGGTATCTTTTGACTAAACCTTTATTCCATTGGAAGAATCTAGGAGTAACCCAAACCAAATCCCCGTGGATAATATTAGGGGATAATTGGAGGTACATCTCGCCGTTAAGAGGACAATCTACCTTCTTCGACTTTGTAAAATGGATGACAGAGGGCTGTAAAGCGACAGGGTTAGTTCAATTTACATCGATTTATGATGAAAACTCAATCCCATATATACAGATATATGGGCATATATGATTTTACAGTACCAGTCCTCTGCATAACTGATCCTGAGCTGATTAAAACGATAACTGTAAAGCACTTTGAATATTTCACTGACATTTTGCCATTGAGTATCGATCCTAAATTAGAATCTATGGCAGCTGGGACTTTGCTGCTCCAAAACGGTTTGTATACTTAAAACCATTAAATCGCCTTACATTAGAAATGCTCCCTCTGTAGGTGAGAAATGGAAGTCGATGAGAACCTTACTCAGCCCTATATTAACTACGAAAAAAATGAAGTTTTTGTGGAACTTCATAGCGGAAGAAACTACGAAATTAGTAGATTTTCTCTCAGAAAAGACTTCTGAAAATGGGTGTATTGAAGTTGAGATGGCAGATTTATTTTTAAGGCATAAGTCGTCCAATTCAGTTGGAATTGAAACACTCTACCAGAAAATTGTTTTTTAGATTTTCGAGTGATGTCGCAGCCAATTTGGCCATTGGTATTAAAACAGATTCATTGAGGGGTGAAAATAATATTCTTTATAAGTCGGCGTTGGAATTGTCCGAAATCGACCTGGACGGGCCGGCATTTTTGATGCATAGGTTCTTCCCTAGGCTTTCAAAGGTTCTTCCATTTCTCGCTACAATTAGAAACAATACCCTTTTTGTTGCATATTTGCAGCTTTTAGGTATAAGAATTTTTAACAAAAAGTCAAATCTTGTGTTTGAGGAAGCCTACAAAGAATCGATTAGTGCGAAACTCAGAAGTCAAGTGAAGAGAAATGATGTTGTTGATTCACTCTTGGATATTATCAATAGCGATAACGGTATCTGATCATAGAGAATTTAGGCGCTTCTAAACTCATACATTTCTAAAATAGGCGACCAAAGCTCACTAAAGCTCAAATCGACATTCTGGGATGTTGTTGGCATGGCAGCAAATTTTTTCTCTGCTGGACTTCACCCAGTGTCCTCAGCTTTATTATTTGGAACTTATGAACTCGCTCTCAATAAAGATGTACAGGAGAGGCTGCGCTTGGAAATCCATCAGATTGCGCAAAAACATCCTGAAGTCACTTATGAAGTAATTCAGGAGATGCTATATATGGATATGGTAGTTTCAGGTTAGCTCAAATTCAGAATTAAAGATATTTTAATGTGTTACAATTTCTTAGAAATTTTGAGGAAGTGGCCACCCGTAGTCATTACAAGCCGAGTGGTAGTGAAACCGTATAATTTGAAGCTCGGAACAAATTCCGTAAAATTAAATAAAAAGGAAAAAATTTTAATTCCAATTTTTGGTCTGCACCATATGGCAGAGTATTATCCAAACCCAGAGAAGTTTGATCCAGAAAGATTCTCCAGTGAAAACAAAAATAAAATTAATCCTTATGCTTACATTCCATTCGGTACCGGTCCAAGGTTTTGCATAGGGTCTCGATTCGGTTTAATGAAGATAAAACTTGTCCTTTTCCATTTATTGAAGAATTTCGAATTGATACCTTCGAACAAAACATTAAAACCTCTAAAGATTTCAGCGGCGTCTACAAAGTTTCAAATGCAAGAAGGATGTTGGATAGGCATGAAGCGCATAGAAATAGCACATGTTTTTACGCCGAAAATGATATAGATTTGTAAGTAAATAGTGTATATGTAAATAGTTTAATATGTATAGTGTAATATATGTAATTGTAAAATACCGAGTGTCTAGGCAAACCCTGGACATAGGAAATTAACGTAGGAAATCAATTTTTATTTTTTTGCGCCTGCACGAATTATTCAAATGAAAAACTTTTATATGGAGGTGATAGTATTTAAGTCTGGCCATCATTAGAGTAATTTTGGCTCAAAATGTCTCAAAATTTAAAAAATTTCAATGTCCCGCGTAACCGTTCAAGGCCCCGATTGGTCAGAGCTAATGTCAGAATTAAACAAACTTAAAGTCGCCAATAACATAAGCATAAAAACCCTATGTCAAATGAATCGATCTTGACCCTGACCAATCGTGAACCTAGAACGATTACGCGGGACATTAAAATTTTTGAAATTTCGAGGCGTTTTGAGCCAAAACGTCTCTAATTAGAAGAGATTAGAAGAATTAGAAGATTGAATGATGGCCGGTCTTGAGTATTATGATCGCCACGTAAAGGTTTTTCAATTGAATAATTCGCGCAAGTGCAAAGAAATAAAAACCGATTTGCCGTGGTAATCTCCTATATCCAAGGTTCGCCTGGACACCCGGTATATGTAAATAATGTAAATAAAAATTGTTTTCTTCATAGTTAACCATGACTTGACCATGATCATGACTCACCAGTACTAGAAAGGACAATATAATAAGTGCCATTGTTTTTCCAAAACGTCCAGTTCAAGTTTCGTTGGGGCAAAATAATAGTAATAAAAAATATAAAGCACAAATTGCGTTATAATTAACTTTATTCATTTATAATTCTTTTATAAAGTTTTATATGAACTTGAATAGCTTGCCAAATGAGTAGGACACTCGCGAATGGCATTATTTATTATAATAATTTATCTTAATAAATTCATGTAATTTTAATTTATATAGTCGTACGAGCGAGGGCGCCGCATCCCACCCACTTGGGAGTTAAAAAGTTAGTAATAGTAATAAATATAATAAATAATACGATTTAAAGTTTCCAATTATTCTGCTAGAGTAAAGTAGAGATTATGTGAGTGAAGGGGTTGGGCCCACATGAATACTCGTTACAGAGGCCCCATAGGGCATATTGGGTAAGCCATATGGGCACCATTGTCGTCAAAGAAGTATCATCAGTATGTAAACATTAGAATTATATCGAGTAGTGGATTGTTAAAAGGTACAAAGTAACATTTCTTTTTGTATATCGACAATGTAAATATAAAACACCAGCAAAATTGACAATGTAAAAAAAATAGTGATAAGTATTATGTTACGTTATCTTCATACATGGCTAGAAAGTTTCACGCATTCATTGTCTAAATATAATCATATGTTTTTACAGTACTGAATTACAAGTTAGCAGATTATAAATGTTATATTCTTGTCGTTTTTAATCTACTTTAATAGAATACAATAATAATCATAATAATTTATCATTAAATTTAGTAAAATGTAATAAAATTCATGCAACAAAGTATGGCTATACACTTTCGAAGGACCAAAGGGGCCAAACCTTGCACGAGCTCCGGAGCAACTTTACCAACACGACATTAGTAACAGACCTAAGTACAACAAACTTGTTTTATCACATTTTTCTTTGTGAATTGCATTATTATTACAAATACAACAATAGTAATAATTGTAGATAAAAAACTCAAACAAATATTCCCTATATAAAGGACAATTTCCTTAATAACAAGAAAAACCTCCTTCGAAGCCAGTGCAAAGCTTTGTGACCCTTTAAGGGCCTCTTATTAAAAATTCCTTTCGTCTTGGTTATATTTTAGTATGTATAGTTATAGCGGGGGGTACTCACGAAGTAGATAATACTGTATAATACAGAAGATAACAAAATAAATAGCAAATTTAATAACAAGCAAAGTGCTCTAAAGATGCAGCTGAAAGCTGTCAATAATACTTTGGTATGGGACTTAGCTACTAAACATATGGCGCAGCTCCCAGCTACGGCAATAGGGCTTCTTAAGTTGCTGCTAACTATGTATAGCGCTCTTAAACTAAAATAAATACTAATCATAGCAGACAAAAAATATAAATTAAATAGAAAAATATTGGTTATACCCCTATATCTATTGAATGCTTCTTTAAGTACTTGGCGACTAGAAAATGTTAAAAGTATATAGCACAGCATTTAGAAATTGTACAAGTTCCCATCTACATTAGACAAATTCGTGATATGAAGCAAAAATTCGATACGCAAAACATGTTAATGAGCATGACTAGATTAGATTATTCGTACCGCGATTCGGTCAAAAGTGTGGGTTTGGTCCCAGCATTGGGTCTGTTGGGCTACAGCATGCGAACAAGGAATTTGAGTTTCGGATCATGCTTGACTAGAATAACAGAAACGATATCGAAGCATGAGTACCACGGTGCTCTGCAAGGAAACGTAGGTTATGCGCATAAGAACAAAATGCTATTGTCAGGTTCACAAGGACTGTTTGAAATGTGGAAATTTAACTGAGGAAAGTTTGTAGGCTGTCTGCACCAAGTTCTCTGGTGGTCTGTGCTAAAGGCGACATTTTAATACGAAATTTTACAGGAATTTGAATGTCGACGTTCTAGGGCACTGGAAATACTGGGTTTAGCATAGAGCTGCATAAATTCTAATTTTTAACTGCAACTTTGTGTACATTTTGACGTAATCATTTGGAACTTTAAAACATACCATCTTAGCTTCTTTTAAATCTGATAAGATTCTACTCTAAGAAACCCTACTCCTTCAATTACTCCAAGGATACCTAACTACCTCGACTAACAAAAATGCAAAAATTGATGAAACTCAACGTGTAAGTCCCTGCATACACTATTCGCAATCAAATTCCCGATGAACGCCACCAATTACTTAGAAGGCAAGGCACAAGACTGCAAACGCGACAGGATAAAATTTAAGCTAAAAATGGTGAAGTTTGGCCAGCTAATGAAAATGCTATGAAGTTTTTCATTTTAGTTTATAACTAACACAAATGTAGCAAATAATTATTCCGATTAAACTTCTAAATATTGGTTAAATTCGAATTTTATTATCGCCAAGTTGGCGACATCACTTCTTAATTTACAACGCTACCGTTAAGATTTTATTATTTATTGTCGCCTTTTTGAAAGACCATTTTTTTCGGCAATTTTTAGTTCCAACTCCAGATTATAGCGATTTTGATGATTTAGGTAACTGAAAATATTAAAATTTTGTGTATGCCCATAACGTGTTCTTGTTCTAAAAATGTCACTCTTAATTCCCAGTTCCAATTCACGCGTTCATTATTGCTTTTTTCATAATGTCGCAACCTTGCCGTCTTGAGATTCATGAAAAATTTTATTGCGAATAGTATATGTCTCAAAAACCCAGTTTTTCTATATTATTTGTAAGTGAAGAGAAAATGTTTTGGACTTTTCAAAAAATATTTGAAATTGCGAAACAATACAGGGTGCACTCTAGTGGTATGCTCCCTAGCCAGAACATCTATCAAAAGCATTTTTTGGCACTTTTGTTTGTCTTTCCTTGACTTAGCCTACGATATCTCGAAAAAAAACTAAACTGACCTGAATGCCCCAATTACCTTAACCGATAGTCACGCAAAAGTGGATAAAATTTAATGTGTATGTCATAACTCCTAGCCTATATACATCCATAGAACCTAAATTTCTCATATTTAGAAGTAAACGAAAAATATCTTAAGCCTGCCACTCATGGTTGATCGCCGCAGTACATTCTCAGCGTACAACATAGTATAAACTTGTTGAAAATAGGGCCGCTCCCGATCCAAGCCCCGAGTTCAAAAGTTTTAAAGTGGCCACGAAGGCTTGTTCAGGTGTACAAGTCTGTTGTAAACGGGCGCACACAATCAAACATCCACTCAACAGGTTTTAACTGCGGTCCAATTCGGTTCAACACAATTACGTGGTATCTAACAAAATTGTACTGCGACGTTGAACCATGAGTGGCCACATTTTTTATCTCTAAGTTGATTTTCCCCTTTGAGTGCATGAAGACTTTGTAAAATATCATTTTAAACTTACTGATGCTAATTCCCACCAATAGCGATAAGCTTTGAATGCCACGTTACCAATATTGTGGATCAGGAACTTGTGAAGGCAAGCCATGAGAGGACCTAAAGCAAACGACCTACAATAAGCCCCGCACATATTTTCAGTGACAAATAAAGCTTCCTCAGTGAAATCTCGTTTGTCAAACCATTTGATAAATTCGTTACTTAACCGTTTTCATCGAAAATAAACTTCCAGCATTGTAACACGTTCCTTTCACCTAATAATAGTTGCCATACTTTTCTTATATAAATAGTAAGTATAAATAAGGTACTAGTCCTACAACCTAGTGTCTAAAATTCTACTAAGTAGCTATAAAATAATAATGGTTCCATATAAATTTTTGGGGACATGATATATTAGGCTGGTATGTAATATGTGAATGGCAGGGTTTGGAAAAAGTCCTCGTTGTGAGGATGAGTTAAGCGCTAATTACATTTAAAAGAGGAAACTTACAGCGGAAGTTGACGGCTAGAGAACTTTTTTGGTAGTAACGGACCCCGATAAAATAAATAGGTATGTATTTACAGTGATGAGATGAATCTACTATTATTTATATGTATACGTCTCAAATCTAGGCTGTTAGTTGTAGTCTCCGATAGTTATATTTAAAAAGCATTCTATTGGCTGCAAATAGTATAGGAGCTTGTATAGATTGATAATCTAAGTATACATATAAACAGACGAGGTCTGAAAATTTGGCGAACGAGGCGTGGTAAAAATTGTCGGAGACGCGAAGATTCAATGACCGCCTCCCTAAATGATGATCCTTTTACAATAAATAATTGCAAAACATACCCTGTATCCTTTAAATCACGATCGCATATTTTATAAAACGAATTTTTACAAGTGGGTAGAGACCATGCGTTTGACAAAACGAATATTTTACAGATTGGACATCTATAGGCCATACTCTCAGGTGCTACCCTCTTGCCGTCGGTTTACACCTATCGGCTTTTATGCGAAAGCTCAAGGTTCCCTAAATTGAAGCTTTTTATTTTTGAGCAGACCAAGATGGCCAGGTTTACTTCTCCTCTGAGGACGCAAATGGCCAACTCCCTCTGCAATGGACTTATTATACGAATTTACACTCTAGTTTTAATATTTATTTGGCTCTAATATCTAACTTAGAAATCCCGTCTTCAACGACCTGCGTGTGCGCTACTTTAATAGTCACTTTGTGCTCGTCCATTCCGTGCGCGCGTGCGCCTTTGTACTATTCTATATAACTTAGCCATCCCTCCCGTACGCAAATAGGTATAATGATAATGTAATAATACTGAATGATGCAAAAAACCGTAAACAGCAAAATCGCACTCTCAAAAATTTAGTCTAGTGTGTATGTAGTAGGTATCTTATAAAAAATATCTAAAGCTCGTTATATACATCTTTTCAAACGTCCTATGTATAAACTAGCAGCGCTAGAATTTAGGTAACCGAACGCTTTCTACACTGTTTAGACGTCTTTTATAACAGATTGGGAATAACGAAGGTGTGTTTTAGAAGTAAAAGAGCATTTGGGAGGGTTTCCGAATGGTATGTTGTTAAGACATTTGAGACACCACAATATTTCTCCATATCTTTTTCCCGTCCTTTCGGCAGTACTCATGCGCCATTATTCTGTAGATCTGCTTTAACTTAGTAGAACTAAACTTAGAAGTTTAACAAAAGCAGTGTAAAAACTTGAACATCAGCTTTAGTACTCGCGGTATTTAGCTACCGAATGCGTTGTTTTTCAATGGAACACCCTGTGTTAATACCAAATGCATAATGATTGAGATGGGAGAAACGAATGGGAAGAGTGTAGAAGGATGAAAGGAGGAATGATAAATCAGAGAAAAAGGGGATGTTCAATTTCATATAGAGCACTACTCATAGTGGTCGTGCCTGAGCCTGCGTCTGGGTAATGCGATTAACACTGAAATTCTTCTGCAAGGTGATATCCGGTAAAGTTGACCTGACCAAAATATCAGTTTATGTTAGTACTTATTCAGTGTAGGAAAGAGTGCCGTAAAGTAGAGAGGAAATCAAAATAAGAGAAAAAATTATGCCCTCACTTCTTAATAATGCGGTGGTTCTAGTGATTATTTTCTGGGTAGCTAATGATTAATGGTGAATAGAATAGCAATGGATAGTGATAACTTTGGATTGAGGGTTGTCAGACTGCAAAACCTCATGTACGTGAGCAACAAGCGAGTTTTAAAAAAGAATGAAAGTGAAATTTAACGCCTGATTGGGTATGTCCAGGCTTCTGGTCTTTATAAACAAAATGGAGATGTTTCTTCGGGATAATAAGGATTATAATAAGGTTTTGAGTTCAAGCTAGGTAGATTCAAGTGATTCAGTTTACCAAGCCATTTTGAGTGTATTAGGGAATAAAATGGAAGTGTTTCCTTAGGAGTGCGTAAAACAGGCCGGGATAGAGAAATTTGCAGTGATTTAACGGATTAATAAACTAGAGCTAAGAAAAGGCAATAACTGGGTAGATCTAACGGAGCGGAGAAAACCTACAGGATATATATAGGATATTTTCGAAGCTGAAACGTTCATTTTAACAAGTTGAATACTCAGGTTAAATATTTGAAATAAAGAAAATTAAAATACACGGGCGAGGTTAACGTATTGATTTTCCTACTTTTCCTTCTCCCTTTTCTACTACCCGGACCTAATACCTTGAGATTTTTTCCAGGATGTTTATTTATCTACCTCTGACAAGGGTGTTCAAGTTTTGGGTCGAGATCGAAGGGAAAAATGTGGCCTCTTGTGAAAGGTGTATTTCTTGTGAAGAACTTATGTGTAGGTTATCTGCTCAATTTTGGTCTCCATTGTGCAATGACTCAACGATTTTTTTCACACTTACAGTGTCATGTGAACATTGTGATGAAAATCAGCACTGAGTCATCCTTTAATCAGCAGAGTCAGTTATAAAATTACAATATCCGTGTGTTCATTACAGCACTAGCTGTTTACTACAACCATCAATTCCCAAGAAATAGAACCTCATTATTAATAGAGGCTGATACAGCCATTTTGTACTTCAGTCTGGCAAAAATGTAACGTTGAATTTCTTCCATCTCCATATCACCGGTAAATTTCCGAAGGAACTTTTCCGATTCGTTTTGAGAAGACCCATGGGTCAGTAGGTGGATATCTGGGTTTCTAAATAGAGTCAGCTTTAATAACAACTGCTAGAACATCAATGAGTAGAAATCTGCTAATAGCAATTAATAGCGTTAATACACACATCAGGCATCTCCTCAAAAGAGTTGAAAAAGCAGGGTTTTCTATGGGGTTTTAACAGAACGGGGCGATACTTAAGGAATATTTCTCATCGCATGAAAGAAAGTCAAGCCCAATGGAACTGGGGAAAATGAACTATATTCTTACAACTCCACGAAGCATCATAGTTAAAGCACCTTTTAAGTCTCTGATGATTAAGGGTAATTCATACATCTTCAGAGAAGCAAAATCTACTCTAAGTGGTACATCCTTGGTACCACTTGCAGGCAGTGTGAATGGTTGTGTATAGTACATTCCATAGATGAGACTCTTCCATGAGAATGGTTTTGTGTAGGATCTTCAACCTTCTATTAATGAGGAGGGTATTGAGGGTTCATGTTTTCTTTGGTCTATCTTGAAAGTTCCTTTTCGGATGCTCCAAAAGTGCTATTTCCATATTTGTAAACAAAATGTCTTGCTAACATATACATTTCGGAAACCCACAGAAGTATGTAGTATAGATTTTCCTGGATAGGACAAAGCTCTAAAAGCATATTGATTTTTGTTTTAAAAATAGGGCTTGGTTAAGTTATTGTCTTGTAACGTTGATTTTAGAACTTGCAACATTAGTAGTTATAGTAAAGCTGTAATAATTAGGTACCACCACTAATGTTGTATTTGGTGAATATTTATGTACATTAAAGCATTACTCTTCTACGAACCGAAAAGAGATCTTTGGCTTGATGATGGCGGATTAGGGCAAGAATTTCAACTAAAGTGTATAATGGTAGTAAAGCTAAAACAAAAATGATATGCTTCTTGGCACTTTTCCGATACTTCTATGCACAAAACTAAAAGTGTGATTCCCTAAAGAAATTTCAGTCGTTCTGTGTAAAAATATTGCACATAATCTTTCAGCCAACAAACAAAAAAATGCTTTGTAATAATACATTATACATATCTCTAAATATGTTAATTTTTTTAGTAATAAATAGTATGTTTGCTAAATATATTATGTATGTCTTAATTCTAAAATTAACTCTAAAATGATTCGCTAATAATCAGCGCCCCTTGGGGCTGAATAATTTGACTAGTTAATAACCCGGACGAAATATGAGGAAACCCGTGACGTCATGTTTTATGAACTCAAACTCTAGTCGATGATATTTACACTTCGCAAACTGAGGGAAACCATAAAACAGGACCTCGCTTGAGATAATTTAGTAAGTCCGACTCGTCCAAGTGCTGCTTTTGCCTAGTCCTGCAAAGCGTAAACTAAGTTCTTTTTATCAACAACTATTTTGGCGGTAACGCTCAACTGGCATTTGATATCTCATCAATATAATAATATAAACCTATAATCAGATAAAATTCATAAACACTCGTGAACGCATTGTTCTAAAATCGATTGAATGGCTATGTTACCATTAGAGGCGATAAGACCGGGTTCACACTGTCCGGTCTGCGCATACTGATGAGGTGAAACGTACAGTGTTGCCGAGTCGGCGCAGTGTCAACGACTCAGGTTTATCAATTGTTTTCTCGCTAACCTAATTTCATACCTAAGTCTAAGAATTTACATGTTCCTTGTCAGTAAATGAACTTTATAGCTGGTACCTGTAAGTATATGCTTAAAACCCTCGCTTTCAAGCATCAAAGTTGAAATTCTGTTCAATCACAGAACATGCGCACTGGGCCTTAGATATATATTACTATATTATAACTTTAAGCAATGTCATTTTTTTTTGTTTTGGCAACTTAGAGGGGAGGAACTATCAGCGTGGCGAGTAGTTTAATTTTGTTTGGTTACAACAAACACACATTATTTATAAATACTTATAAACATATTAGCGCAGTATTCAAAATAGCAATTATTACACACTGTACGAGAATACAAAACGGCCTGTACAAACAACACTGATTTGTTTAGTAGTCACAGCCCATTTGGAATTTCTCGAATAGTTTGACAGCCTAACTAACGTGTGATAATACAAGCGTACAAGGGATTAAGTCTTTTGTGACATTTTTAACATTATTCATTTAGATACATTTGTTGAAAAAAGATTCGTCAGCAAATTTAAACAATTTGTCAATAGGTTGCTTTGGATTATGAGTTTTTTCTAATTTTAAAGTGAGGCAAATTACTGCATTCTTTGCCAAGATACTCCTTGGAAAAATGATCAGAAATCTTGAATATATCAGCGGATCTATCGGAGCCACGTTTCTTTAGTAAAAGTGAAAAGCATATGCTTCAATAAAAATCACTCGTGACTTGGGGGCATTAACATTTTAGCAATTTCATTTATTAGAGGACCACTACATCATGATAGAATTTCTGGGCTTCTCAAGGCATAGCTAGAATAAAGTCAACATTGCCAAAAACAGATTTTACCTGGTTGTGTACTATACAGGTATCACCAATTCAAGTGAAAACATAACGATTATGCAAGTGGAAGAAGAATCGCATAAGGTTTAATGTGCCGCCAACAAAGATCAACGAAGTGGGTTGTAAGACGGTTGGCTGACGTGGGCGAAATCAGTCTAGTGTTACCAGATCTCTCACCGTTTCATAATCTTTACTAATATTAAGTTCTAGTGATGAATTAAACGTGTTTTTTTCATTTATTCACATTGCCGCTTTTTGCTTGGATATTTTTTAAAATTTTCATTGCCGTGAAGACAGCGAAATCGATACTAATCTAAACATCGAAGTGAAGACGTCATCCGAACTGACTCCGCCCACGTGAGCCACCAGCGTCGCAACCCTCTTCGTTGGTCTTTGTCGGAGACATATTAAACCTTATGCGATCCTTTTCCCACCTGCACAATCCCTGTGTTTCCACATAAATGATGATACCTGAATAAAATAAGTGATTTGCGTGGGTATGATAAACATGTTTTTTTTGGCAATTTTAGAATCACGATGTCATGATAAGGTTTGCCAGGTGTAATGATTTGTGAGCATTTAAATATTGCAGCATAACAAGTTATCATTTGTCTCACTTACTCATGTTAATAGGGTGTGGCGTTGTCTCAACTTACTGTCAACTACATATATTCTGCTGTGATAGCCCAAAATTTAACTTTCATCAAGGGGCGTGAAACCATAAACCGACCTCGTACTGGAATCTTATTCAGTTCCAAGGAAAATGTAACTTATGTGATTATGTAAAGGTGGTGTGTTCTCTCATATATTAAGGTCAGTGCCGTAGCCCCAAGCAAGATTTTAAAAAATCTATAGGACTTAGTTGACACAGTTTCACAGCAAAATGGTATGGCGAGAATAAGCTCGAATGAAGGAAACTCGAATTTAGTCGGGCTCGGCGTGATGGTAACATGTGGCCCTTTTAGAACTATTAATCCTAGTCACATAAGTCATCAGTATAATGTTCTAATTTTTCTTTTTTAATAACTACTAAATCTTGCCAATCCATATTAGGATTGAGTGATAAATTGGGAAGCCATGTCTAACAAGTTTTAATAGCACTGCTGGTTCACGTGGGCATGGCTTCTTGTGGCATGTGCGGATTTGGGAAGCTACGCCTAAGTTCGGTATAACCACGCCTCTGAAAGAGTTGGAAGATCCTAGTCGGTATAACCTTAATCGTCCGATTCGTGATTGGCTATTTAAATATGATTAGGAGAATGGCCTGGTAATCGATTCGAAATGATGTAATGTAGACATTACACAATAGCTTGTCCATGTTCCTCAATTTCTTAGAAGGCGTGATAAAATCTTGAATAGCCTGACCTTTGGATTAAAGTAATTTGGTAGCAAATTTTTGTTTATGTTTGGTGCCACAGTAATGTAGAATGATATTATTTACATTTATAGCTCGTCCCTTCTAAATTAGATTCGTCCTGATTAATTTTAAATTAATTTTCTGGTTACGACTTATGTAGACACGCCCCCCGCAAATTGATAATGCTAGATTTATAGACCTCGCCCACATACTTTTTCAGTTAATGCCAGTTAATGACTAGTATATCATTTCAGTCATTTGATTAATTAGGAATCAATTTAATGATCTAATTTTCCATTCTGCGTATATTTAAAATACTCATTAAGAATTTCATAGCGGTCGTGTACTTTAGCGTCGAAGATTATCCAATTCATTAAAACCCTCCTTTATTTACACCCAAAGACAAATAGAGAATTTCCAGTATTAATGTAGAAACCAACGGTACTAAGAACCCACAACATCGCTATGTCTAAGTCTAAGCATATAATTCGGATTGAGTTAAAGGCTTCGTGGAACAGCGGCGGGGATTCCATACGTTAGGCTGCCAAACCAAATGGAGGTTATTACAGTCGACACGCTGATACCTCCCTAGTTCGCCCAGAGGCGTATCAGTACCTCAAGACGTTTACAAAATTACCTTTTGGTTTGGATTACATAAATATTTAGCGGTGGTACCTTGGTTAAACGCCTCAAGGTCTTAAGTACGCGCACAACTCGTCATATGATACGTACTCGTACATACTAACTATAGTATACTATGGCGGCTAAAGAGTCTGCGCCACTGACGGCCGGATTATCTCTCTGTTAGTAGGGTCTGCTGGTGTCTTTGGGTCTTTTCAGTTGGACTTTGAGACGCTTCATCCCAATTTGGAACCCGTTCATGGCTTGGATGGCTGTTTGGGCGCTGGTTTGGTTGTCGAACGACACGAAACCTGCAAAACCATCATCCTTGGAGAATTTACCAAAAATTAGTTAAACAGGACTAACCGAAACATTTGCTTTGGTTGGTAGCCCGGTCGATGAACACCTTAGAACTGATGACATTTCCGAAAGGCAAGAACATTTGCATTAGTTCGGCGTCCCCAAATTCCTGAGGTAAATGATAGATGAAGAGATTGCATCCCTCCGGTCCGGATATCGAACAGCCTGAGGGGCAAAAAATAATTACAATATTTCAGTTTGAAGCCTGCAAAGGTGGAACGGTCTAGTCCATGGTTTTATGTTCTAGGTTTAAGTCTTTTCACATATCTGTGGCTTAAGAATAAGTCTCTCGGAGAAACTATGAGACCTCCATTATACAGTCTTCATTTTGAAGGTAATAAGTTTTTGAAATATGACATTTTTTAAGAAACTTTTGACCCTTTATTGGCTCCCTCACTAAAACGTTAAGGGTTCGATGTAATATTTCAGGCAAGTGCCCAGATCAGCAAAACGCGCTTTAGTCAATCGAGCTTTTAATGATTTACAGCGGATCATCCGAAATAATAACTGCAGGCCCGAAATCGTTAAGGTTTTTCTCTTACATGATGGTAACAGTGAACGGAAATATTACTCCTTAACATGCACTTTCAATGCATCAATTTTCAGAGGAGTTTTGATCAACACATATAGAACACCATGTTGAAATAAACAAGTTCACGTGCAGTAATATGGAAGAAAGGAATGTGAGGTATACTTGCCTAGATTGTCGATAATACGGTAAGCTGTAAAAGATAAAACTGTTATACTTTGACAGTTAAAATTCGATTATAACGTGTGAAATATATGGCTCTAGGAACATCGAAACTATTTCACTAATATCTATGGTGGAAATTTTTACATATTTTACATTTCTTTCTTCCAGTGCCTCCTGAGTAAAGTATATAGAGGGTAGTACCATTACATACAACAATTGGATTAGTAACAATTAAGAAGGGAGAAAAAGAGCTAACACATATTTAACATATAAGATGGATCATGTAAACATTGGTGAGGCACATAGGCAATACTTAAAAACAGAGATGCAACATTAAGTTTAACTGGTATTTTACTGAGAAGTTCCACCAGAAGATGACAATAATTCTCGTTGGAAATTCCAGCTTTAATGCACATAGCACATCGAGCTAACAACCCGAAAGTCTGCTTGTTACAAAACATAATAGAACTTTTACTATTTTGCAGCTTTAGTGGCTCCCACCAATTATTTTATATTATTTACGTAATTAAATAAAGCCAGCGCTACCGCAATGTATAAATTATTTACCAGGTATGACGAGGGGTTCCCTAAGTGCTTGAGGGAATATTAAAACAGACTTTTGGGAAATTAGTTGAGTAGCCCATTCTCCAAGAACTTTGCACGCTTTTACTTCCGAATTGTCTATCAGTTTATGCTAGAACGTACCTAGAATTATGTTCGGTTAAAAAAGGTATCACTATCTCCTATTGCTTCCATTAATGTAATAAATACGATTATGAAATTTGCCTAGGCAAAAGAGGGATTCTGAGAGAACGGGCTGCTACCAACAAATTAAACTAAATTTCAAAGGGTAAGTGACTACTCATGTAGCTGATCTTACCTTCTCTCTGGGCAGGAGCTATCGCTGAGACAGGCTGAGGTATTGCTTGGGGGAATTGGCCATAAACGGCAGGGTAAGCTGCTGAACAAATAACATAAAATCACACTCATACCATAGTCAGATGCGACAATCATGCTATGCATCATTCTTCACATTGAGTTTTAAAAATATATTTTCGGAACAACCTACACTACATCTAATAAATAAACATAAAATTCTAACAAAGGATCTAACTTCGATGTAGAAAATTTGTACGAATGTTTCAAACGGTTTCAAGTTTGCTATAAAACTGGGATAATAAAATGCTGATGCCGGAAATATTCCATTCTGCATAAATTTCTTTGATTTTCAGAGATGAATTTCCTTGCCGAGATGAAAATGAGAGGACAAATTCCTCAGCGTTACTTTCTGATATTCCATAAATAAGAATTTAATTACGTAAATTTTACTCTTGCCAGTTATGGAAATTAAGATTAGAAAACAACGTTCACTTAGCCCAGTTCACATTATTTACTTCACCTTATTCCAATTATTAAAGTCAGGTCAGTCTAGATTACTTCGATCAATTCGGGGAACTCAATTCATGTCAGCTTCTTTTAACTGCACTCAGGTCAATCTAAGTTAATCCAGGTAATTATAAGCACAGCAAGGTTACTTTGAGATCACTGAGGTCATTTTCGAGTATGAAATAAATTCAATTCACTTAAGTTGAAATAATTCTAATCACTTTAGATCACTAAAAAATCACTGGGGTCTGGCTAGTTAAAATGTCATACTGATCACTTTGGTCAGAACCGCGCATTTCGAACTTATTTTGGAAAAACACCGTTTTCGTAAATAGTTAAATTTGGCTAGACATCGTTTTCAAATCTTAATTAACCATTATTAACGTTAGCAGTAACTTTTGGCTCATTTAACTGGAGTTCTAACTCTGATCGTTTACGAGATATTGTACAAATAGCGAATTAGGGCAGTAATTGAACTTTGCAGACTACACCCGTACTCTATATAAGAGTATATCTTCGGATATGTGCAGGATGATGTGTGTCCACCTGTTTTGTATGCACACATATCCGATGAAGTCAATAAGGAGGTACACATATTGCCGACACGTTCTCTTGCCATTTTTACTTCAGCGATCATTCATTTTGTGGTATTTCCACTAACTTTTCCTACTCTAACGTTTATCCCTATAAACTTTTCCATTACTATTATTGCGATTACGTTTAAGTTTTCGAATAAATTACTACTCCGTTAATTCAAAAAGTTACTAAAAGCTGTTAAAACAAAAACCTAGCAGGTTAGTCCAGGTTACTGCGGTTAGCTTAAAGTAGTAACTTTCACGTAGGTCAGTTCAAGTTGATAATTTGCAAAATCGTGGTTTGTTCAAACAATGCGAATTAGTAAAATTGTTAAACATATTAGGTTCCATTATCTCTTTGAGAGCCATTTTTTTAATGCTTCGCTAAAAATTCTTTTGAAGTAGCTTATATTCCAGGGTACCCATCGTTAAAGAGCTTCTGTGAATTGTACAGCTTTTTGCGATTTTTAGGTTTCTAAAATGAAGGTTCGAAAAGTATCTTTTCAAGATTCCACGACCTCAATGATGGCATCTAGGGTCGACAAATACTCAAAATTTTTAATTGTAATTTAAGAAATTCAATTCAAAGCTCTTGTATTTCAAGTGTCAACTGCGTGCCCCTCTGGTTTGAGCCAAAATTATTTAACATATTTCATCATTCCGATCATATATCTGAATCATTTATTATATTTCAATTTTAGCCCTTCCAGGAGCAACTCTAACGGTTCTCAAGATTTTTTTAAAGTGTCGAGTACATTATTCACCAACGGGTAATTAATAAAATTTCCGAATTATGGACAACTTCATGGATTAAACGTTGTCCCTGCAGGATTGCCACACGATACTTATGGCTATTGTTTATAAGAAAATTACATTTATTAAATCACATATTTATATCATTCAGGCTTCCAATTTGTTAAGTTTTAGCAGACTGAGACAAAATATTAAGATTGGTAGTGGTTTTATCTTTATTATACATATTATGATTTTATTTATTATATATATTATATTAATTATGAATACGACGTATAAAATTCTAAATTAGCATAGCTCTCGAAAAACCCCTAATTTTTTTGTCAACCAAGTTTTTTTTGCAATGGAAAATGTATTTTTATTTCATCGGGGTATGTTTGCATAATGAAACTACTGTCTTGAGTTCGCAACTTTTCCCCCATTTTACTAAATCTGAAAACATCGCATATTACTTTTAATCGGGTATCGTTTCCTAGGCCGATCAGTTATAGCTTTGTAAAAGGTAAGTTGTACCGATATTACTTCGTAAATGATTCAGTCGAATGTTAGCGCGGCGGTGAATAAGGTGTTCGTAATACGCGCTGCACTAATAATCAAGAAAATCGGGTTTTCTTTTATTTTCAAGACTCTTGAAGTACGCCATTACCATATCCATGACTTGGCGAGTGAAAATGGGTGGCGCTTAACTCATTTTATGAATGAAAGTCGATGTTGCTGACGTGATTGTGGCTCACGCTTTTAGTACTCGGGAGTAAGTCCTGATTGTTGTTTCTTGTGATTTATAGTTAAATTTTGTCAGGTCAATGAGAACGACGTAATTAGAATTTTACTGGAAAATCGAAGTTATTTGCAATTTTAGATCTTCTGGAAGGTACTTAGGATCTTCCTTCAACGTGGCCAAAGAATGATATCGCAACTTGAGTTGTTTCAAAAATTTAAAACATTTTTTTGCGTTTCAGGTTTCAACTGTCTACGCTTCTGCATCGAGTCTCAATTAATTTGAAACTCGAACTGTTTCTAAGATTTAATTTTTTTTTCAGTAATTAAAATTGAATTTTATTTTGTGTTTCAACTGTGTACACCTCTGCACCTCTGCTTTGAATCGTAATTAATTTGAAACTTGAACTGTTTTTAAGATTTTCAAAACTTATTTTCAGTAATTAAAAAAAATTTTCATGCTTCAGGTCTCAATTGTAGATGAGGATTTCTAGCATTAAAAGTTTCCGCTGTTCTTCCTACGCATCTTCCTTGCTCTTCATAAATAAAAATAATTTCAGTTCTCAGTACACCCGAATTATCGTAGTAAAATTTACCTGAATGAACACCTATTAACCTAGCCGAGTACCACAAGTAAGTAAATAATATCGTATGTTTATAATAGGTGCCAAAATGTAGAGAATAAAAAGCCCCTTAAAATGATGTATCACTTAACCCTTTTACCATTTAAGATATTTGAGAGGGTAGCTCGGCAGGGTAGAGGGTTGAAAAAGGCGCAGTGAATTCTACATAAAAATTGTTCCCCTTCGATAACAAAATCGACGTGTTCTGGTGATTTTTTAAAAATCCATCCTACTTCGAAACAGTAGGGGTGGGAAATTTTCAAATTGACACCCTGTATGCATAATTACTTTTGAAATATTTTCCGGTAAAATACGAATTGCAAAATCACAATATTTTCTAAAAACCTCAAACCGTTTGAAACTGCTAATATCGGAACGCCATCAATAAAAAATATGCTTCAAATTTAATATAATTTAAACATAAATTTTCATGAGTGCAGCAAAAAGTGCATAAAGTTATACGCCAAATTCGGCCTAAATGTTATGTTTTAATGCATCCATTAAATATTATAAATTGCTTGATTTATTGGATTTCCGATGGAGTTTACGCATTTTCACGGTCCATTAAATTCCACCCCGACAATGATATTTGCAGTTTCCGAATAATCGAGCAACCGATTTTTGAAAATTACGCACGCAGGACAATTACTACGCAAACTTCGTATTAAAACAAAATCACACGGGAACATAAATAAAAAATGGAACATCTATAGATTGTATAAACATCAACCACATTTCAATAAAGCACCTATGGAAGAATATTGCATCAAGAGAGGACTTACCAACACCGCTGACGCCATATCCAGGCTGCATGGCTTGGAAAGCTGCCGGGTGCTGGATGGCCGCTTCTCCGTTGGGCAATCCCTGGGCTGGAATGGACAAGTGCAGTGCATCTGCAACACAAATTTGAAATATATCTCTCATCGGACACAACTTATAACTTTCGTGGTCTGGGTGCACGATTTTCAAAAATACTTACGCGGAGGGAAAGTTTGAGTAGGAATTCCATTAGTATAAACGGTTTCCTGGCCATTAACTTGAGGTCCATTAGGCGTTTGAGCTGCCATATTGAAGGTGGGCATGGTGGGGGACGGCAGGCTTGGAATGGCCCCGTTCACAGGTTGGCCGTTCCTGTCCACCGGGGGGCCAACCTGAACGTCCGCGTATTCGGCAGCTAAGAAAACATCCCCATGTAAATCCACAACCTTAGGTGAGTAAACAATTTAAATATTCCGATGTTCGATAAAACCCCAACGGTCAGGATCGTCTATCAGTGGTTTGTTTGCTCTAAATCCGGTGTTTTTGCACCGTTAAACAAGTTTACAGTGACATTTTAAGCGTCCCCGTTCCGAATCAACATTCTGGAGTTGCCTGTTTACACTGAGGTATTCATTTGTTTGACGTACTCGCGTGTGTTATCGCCCACATACCGACTGTTTCAGGTAAACTGGCGACATCAAAAAGCCGATAACTTCATGAAATTGTAGGCTTAACGAAGCGATATACATGTGAACTTGGAAAAATATTAATTACCTGACGTAGGAGGCGCCACCACACCGTTTCCAATTCCATTGATTCCATTAATTCCATTAATGGTGTGAGCGGGTAGTTGGGTAATGGCAGCCATAGGGTTAATGTAGGTCCCTTGTGCAGTCGCTGCTGCCATAATGGCGGCTTGCTGCTGAAAACATTATCGGTGAAAAAAATACATATTAGCTCTCTATTCGGGGGCCGGAATAATATCTGGGTGCCAGGGCCACAGTATTGATGAGCAGTCAAAACAAGGTAAATGTTCCGGAAGGATAAAGGTTCTAGAATATTGAAAATTATTAAAAAGCATTTATGTTGCATTTTAGCAGTAATCTAAGTCCTTCTCGAAGATCAATAATCTCAAGACAAAGTCTGCAGACTTTGAACTTTATGTATCACCCACATCGAGCGAATTTCTCCATTCTCGTGGTTTGAAATTGTGGAAAGATTTCAGGATGAGCATTTGACCCGCAGAATCTGTAACGCCCCCAGAGAAGCAATGCTCAACAAGTAAAAAAAAATTATAGTTTGCGATTTAGTTTCAAAGTTGTACCGATGCAAGACCGTGTACTTGACCAACGCAATGCACCAACTCATCTCAATGATCTACTTAAAATTTGATTTCCATCCACTTAAACCTGGTTCTAGCGGAAACGTGTTTACCGCGAAGTATCCCAACCGAATTCTAACTATTTAATTACAGAAAATTGCTCTATTTAGGCAGATCTAACGGAAATTTTAATTTGCGGAAAGTACTTAAAACTTTGACCACGAACGAAGTAGGCTGAATAAACGTATAAAACTGCTGTTTTAAACTTTCCGAAAGCTATTTAACTGCTCTGAACGCTTTTATAATTGAAACGGTTTAAATTTCTGGGTTGTTTTGGAGCCGGACTGGAATCTGTACTGATAAAACAAGTATTTGATGTTTATAATTAATTTCAGATAAACGTTGTGGCTGGAAACCCAAGGGGTCTTCAGGCCTTCCTATTTTTTGACGGGCCAATATTGTTTTTGAAGAATGTTGAAAATTTTGATAAATTAACTTGCACAAGTGCAGCAGTTATTGTAAAAGCAATCTGGCCCTTGTGGGGACATCGAAATTTATTTCCCGCTAATTAAAGCCGCATAAATGTTTAGCCTGCGTTAATTAACGTTTAGAAATGCAATAAAATTAACTACAAAATTACATCCAAACATAAAGTTTACTGTTGCCTAAGTGCTTCGCGTGACGGCCAGAATGTCTAATAAACTCCCTTAAGCCCCTTTGGGAGCAGGTCCATCTGTTCTTTTATATCGCCCCGTAATTTACCTGTGCCGTCCAGCAGAGAAAAATAGGTAAACTTCTTAGCAGTTTAACTTAATAGTTTAAGTGACGAATAATGGGTACGTACTTGTGCATATGCTGCTCCATAACCTCCGAACTGGTTGAAAACGAACGGGTTGATGAGACTCATATTTCCAGCCATCTGCTGCATGCGTCTTAGTTGTCGTTCTTTCTCTGTATCGGCGAATTTTACTACCAAGCTGGAAGAAGCTCCCTGCAAGCAAAAGGTCCCAGATATTAAAAACGTCTTTTCAAATCACCGCTAGTCGGGATAATAAAATTTTTGGGGCGCAGTTGAGGAGTCTCGAGATGAAAGAGACATTTATACGAACCATAACAAAAAATATGGAAACGCTAAGTAGGCAAAATGGTTGAAAATATTTCTTGAATATCAAAGATGCCTCGCGAAAGAATATTACGTTCACTTCGACAAATGTTTAGCACAACGAAACCTTCAAAGCGAGGCGGTCTTTTTCTTTTGATGTCGAAAGCTTTAGGCATACTTTTTATACGATCAGAAAATAAGTCCTTAAATTTGCTCCGATCTCAGCATTATTAATTTATTCCTGGCAATATAAACCTCTCCGATACAGTCGAATAAAACCCAAAAGGGCCGTAAAAGTTTTATCGGCCGCATAACTCCATATCTGAAAAAATGTGATCTCAAAAGTCTAAAAAGTAGTTTCGGAGTAAATCCCGCACTGATCCCTTGGAGCAAATCAATTGGCTTCGGATCCGAGGAAAGGATGATGGGGGAAAATTCGAGGGAATTGGGAGGAACAATCCGTCTTTCACGAGGGCTCATTTACAGGACCGGAATTCTAGCCATTTAGTAAATTCTATGAACCGTATCATTTGTATCTTTTCATCGCAAGCGCAAACGTACATATCTGTTCGAATTCGTGTCGAAAAACTGTTCATTTTGCCACATTTTGGATGTTTAAAATTTATAGATTATTAGCGTTAAGATGAGTCGAATTGATTGTAATGAGAGAAAGAGATTCTTAAATCTAACGATAACGTAACGCGTGATTTAACGTCTATAAAGTTCATTGTAACTTAACTCCGTGGAGTACGGGTTAATGCCACCTATATTTACGTGCTCCCATAACGTACCATTCATTTATTAGCTTGAAAATTCTAATATTATTCTTTTTATTCACTCATTATCGGTCTTGTATCATTCGCCATTGTATCATTATCGTTATTTAATCATTATCGGTTTTGTACCATTAACGGTTTTCTATAGCTATTTTCTCCGTCAGGAGCGAAAGTATAAACAAACTATTGAAAATAGATAACCACACTAATAACATTGTGTCTACGGGTGTAACTCATACATTGTTATTAGAGTTTAAGTGAACTTCTCACACCTGAATTAGAGTTAGTCCTGAGGATTTTAACATAAATAATATAGCGCGCCTGTATTCTTGTTTAATAAATTATAAAATTAAAATTCCAAAGTAAAAAATTACTCTTTGGCTGCAACTAGAAACAGCATTTTTTTGTAGATTTTTAATATATCGACTAGGTAGCCAGCTCAAATTGAGAATTTTTGCGGATTTTTATAACGTTCCATAGACGATTCCGAGCAAAGATTACATAGATCTTTTGATAAGTGTAGTCTATCTGTAAATAGAAAATATGGGTCAAACTGATCCAGAACCGCAAAAACTAATTTTCTCGTCGCCCGGGAGCGGTTTGAGATGCGCTGCGCTCTAATGGGCGAAAGTCCTTTCATTCTGTTTAAGCTCATAACGTTAGACTAAGTCAATGTGTACAGGGCAAACATTAGACCCGTCGGCTTTTGTGATGTCTGTCTAATGCCGACCAGACTTGCTGAAAGCCGAATCTGAACACAAATTTTTAAACGCCGACAAATTAATTAAAAAGTTAGATGAAGTGGAACATTCGGACAAAAAAGCGCGGGGTGTTTTCATTAAGCGGACGTCAAGCCTTAATGAGACACCTCTACCCCACGACAAACTACGTAATTTCACTTAGTTTCTCATTAAGTTGTCACTTATTCAACCCTGCAACCCCAGCATAATGTGTACACACTCCACCTTTATACTCCCGTAGCCGAGATCAACGACAATTGACGTTGAGCGTTGCCATCAAAGATTTCCATTAAACGCTTCGTTGCTGGATTATTAATGGACGCGTTGTATGATGAAATTGACTTGCCATAAAACCATGATAAACTTTAAATTGGAATCCCTTTTACTGGCAAACCGTATTAATGAACGGGGGATAATCTTAGTTAGGCGAGTTCGAGAGTTTTACGAGTAGTTGAATTTTTGTACTAAGAAAAGGGTCGCGGAACTATGAGATTGCTTGAATCGACTCTCTGTCATTTCACGCAGATTTAATCGAAAACAGGCCTCAAAGGGTCAAACTAATCGGCTTGGAAATTGTTTCAATTGTTTGCAACTTTAGTTGTAACTGAAAAGGGTCGGTCTAACCTTTTAGGATAGCCCTGTTAGTCCCCCACGTACCAATCCATATTTTAACCAGTACTTCAATGATTAAACATGTCGTTTATCGGTAGAAACAACTCTCTTTTGATCATTTTAACCGAGTAATGGTTAGTTTAATCCAATCAACTGATGGGATGTAATCCATGGCTAATGAGAGATAGAGATGCACGCGTCAATACGCATTTGTTTCCACCTAGTTCCATGTTGTAAAGGTTCTCGTTCTGATAATTAACTGGAGTTAATTTGCTGTTTACATTATTTTTTTATCCAAATCTGAAGGTACTGTATTGTACCTTTGCTAGGCAATTTAATAATTTTTCTATCATGTCAAAGTATATTATTAAAAATTAGGATTCGAAAACGCAATAAAACATACAAATTACGTAGAGAATTCATTGACTTTTCTATTATTTTTAATTATAATGCGTAAATGGGAAACGTACTAGAAAATATCGGTAATATTAGGCTCAACTGAACTCAAAAAATATATGTTCGGTCATTATTACCATTATTCTAAATCCCTATATCCAGGAACTGTTAATATTCTGACATTACGTTAAACAAATAAGGGCCTATTATTGAATATACTGCTAAAGTTGTATGTAAAGCAAATTACAGTCTAAGATAACCATCTATCGAAGTGTCTCTGTTAAATCGTGAAGTTGTTACATTTCATTGTTTTTACCTAAACGGTTCGTTGTGAGTTTAAGGGACCTTTAAAGTAAGTTTAAAAAACATTTCAGTTGTGAGTTAATCATTGACTAGCAGCTGTCGCTCCTTATCTCGACGTTGAAAAGCCGGCCCTTAAAGGCGGCGCTGTTTTAGTTCGCCGCCGTTACTTCAATTGGTGGTTAAATTTAAACGTCAGTTTGAAAAGCAGTTGATCTGCCAGTTAGTTGTTACCAGGCAGCTAGTACTATCTAACTGGGCATTAAAGTCTTCGGTAATATTAGAATAGTCTTGAGTAATTTTATACAAATCACAGAAGCTGGTAGCTCGGGCATGGACCATAAACCAAATGGTCTCATTCCTGAAAAATTCCTGAATCTAAAGTTTTTAGCTTTTTAGTGCTTGTAAAGACTTCCACACAGCAGTATCCTTAAGTTTTAACTTTATTGAGCTATGTTTCTTGTAATAAAATATGTTGTGGAAGCTAAGAATTTATTGTCTACAAATTCTCAACATTTTTGTTATAAATACAGACTTTACATAGCAGAATTTTTGGATACATGTCGCGTTCTGACCCTTGTTTCTGCGTGGATGGGTTTTAAGGGCTACCAGGGACCAAAAATATTGAAAAATAAATAGAACGTAAATACCACAAAATAAGAATGTTTACAATTAACAATTGAGATTAGACCAATATTAGGGAGCTTTATAAACAGTAAAATTGGCGTATTTTACGGTTGCTAGAGTTAATGTTTCTTTACTTTCGGACATGTAGCGTTAGTATTATTTGCTTTTCAGCAGTCAGCACAGTTGCAAACTATTTGGAGTTTGAATCATGTCGTCAATTATAGGTAGTTCTGGGAATTACGAAAGCGGTGTATTTAACAGGTAAGAGAATATGTTTTCAGTTTTTTCATCTATAGCTTCGGAATTTGAAACCCCTGCAAGAGCTGCAGCGATTTCGCAGTACGGATAATTGGAATCTATATTATGTCCATTCCTGTAAGTACATAAATAGTCAAAATAGTGTATTTTGCAATAGCTAGGACTGTCTTCACTCCTTCGGCCATGCAGCGTCAGTACAGTTTATTTTTAACATGCAATATAGCATTGTGTGTTGTGTTCACATTTTATGGTGAGTTTATGCTAATCTATGATTTATGACTTAACGTCGGTCACTTAAGATTTATGAAGTTAAAAGTGAAGTTAATTAATTACATATCCAGTTGTGGTTTACGCTCACTATAAATTAATGATCTAGTATCTATGACTTATGAAAGTGGCCTTGAAATTCGCTATTTTGTAACTCAAGATGTAAAAGTTAATATGTAAAAATTACATACACGTGGCAATTTACAATCGGGGTGATTCAAATTATAAAAATAATTATCCAAGAAGAAACGAGAGGAATATAATTGTCCAAATTATTATGGATATTAATACTAGTAAATTTGTTTTATTCTCAATCAAGCTTGAGGAAGATAAGACTTGTTTGCACAACATGGGGAGGATGTGCAATTTTTACTTCCACTAATATTTTGAGGCTGGACGTGAAATAGAGGATAGCAACTTTCAAAGGAGTGAAAGGCACTTTTTCCCATAGGTGTGCATCCATTTTTCTCTATTACCAACGTTTTCTTTCATAAAAAATAATCAAGCATTTATTTATTATATGTAGAGTGGAAACATCTTTTTTTTTCTCTCTTTAGACAGAAAAATAATTTCCTAGGGAGAGAAATATATATATATATATATATATATATATATATATATGTATATACGTATACATATATGCGGAGGAAATTAGTCTCCTTCGTTCATCGCAAAAGTGATATTTCCTTCCCTCATATGAGAGAGGAAAGTTCCACTGTATGGTATAGGACTTTTGGCAGGTTATTTTGGCTCAATTGATTTATTAACGTAAATTTTAATACTGCCAAATGAATATTTGCCAAGTTTCGCTGCTTTAATTAAAGTAGAACAGGGATTAACACGGGATTAAAATTTTAACACATGAGTTCTATATTGTGTGTTAAAAAGCGCGCTGGATATTGGGCTCTACAGGAGCTACAACCCTTACAAACGGTCCAAAGTTGAAATTTAAATAGTGCCAATCGCAGGTAAGTTTTAAAATTGCAAACCTGGGGTATTTTGCGATTGAGAAAGGAACATGATACCGTTCTTTCAGATATTCGGGCTTGTAGTCTAACAATAAATAAATTAATAAAATTTACAAAAATTCCGTAAATTATTGTATTGATCCATTTTACGATAAATATATTTTCAGCTTGTAGCGTCAATATCTTGGGCCTCACAGGAGCTAAAACAGTTACGCATTATGGAAATTTGGAATTTAAATTATGCCAATGGTAAATAGTTCTGTAAATAGCAGATCCGATGTATTTTACCATTGAGAGCAGAATAAGCTTTCAAATTTTCGGACCTTTAGCCTTATAACTTTTAGGCCTTGAGAGGGCTACATTACCCACAAAGTTCAGGTAATTTGATTTTGTTAATTCTTATAAAAAATCCATAAATAGCTAAATTTCCTCAATAGTTTTGCTGCTTCAAAAATCAACTGCGGTAAAACTCTGCTGATATTTTGAATTTTAATTATGAATCTAAATATCTCTATTTACGCATTTTACAATAACTAGTAAGAATTAATTGGAATTTACATTTTATTATAGTTTTGAAATCAGCAAATACACCAATTCTTGTAAATCAATAAGCTAGAAATGATGTCGCCATACATTCGGACCTGTAGCGTCATATCTTGATCCTTGCAGGAGATACCACAGTCATTAATTGCGGATATTTGGAATTTAAATTATGTGAATCATAGGCAGTTTTGGCAATAGCAAAACCGATTAATTTAACAATTGAATATTACAGTAAAACACGCTTTCGGATTTTTGGACCTGTGGGCTCGTAATTTAAAACTCTTACAAGAGCTAAAAAAACCGATTCGCGAATTACAACAGGTTTTACTGATGTCTTCATATGTCTGACGTGTAACTTCAACATTTGGAGCTCTTAAAGCGGCTTGACGACTGCCGAAAGCTGATTTTTAGATTTTTTTTATAATCGAGAAATTTAAATTTATTCTGTATAGTTGCATGGACCGGTCTTCGATCTGACGATGAGCACGACATGATAGATCCAAACTGAATAAACCCTTTTTTATTTCTTGTCGCCCAATTGCCGCATCACATTCAAAACTGACAGTAAAATCAGAATCCTCTCAGCCTAATGAAAATTTATCATCTGAGACAAAACACTTGAAATGATAAAGAGCAAAACAACGGGATGTCGTAATGTTTTATTTAGCATTGGTTTTGTCAAAACGCGAGAGAGAGACGACTATTTGGAAGATTTATTGGGTCAGGTGTTTAACGTAATGAACGTTCTTAAAGACGCCGCCGTCTCTTTATGGAGTTCTGCCAGGCAGTCGTAATAAGGCAGACTTTTTGACTAATTGCCTTATAGCTATCATAGAAATTGCTGCGATTATCTGCTTTACAACTGCCGCAATTAATTTGTCAAAGTTTTAATTGATAACGCTATACTTACTAACTGCTACGTATATTGTAGGCTTAAGGGTTAATTACAAAGTACGAGGTACGTCTAATTTTTAGGACTTAGAGGTTCCCAGTAATTTAGCGCACGAAAGTATTTGAAAACGATAATGTGTAAGATCAAATTTACTAAAAGTATGTAAGTTGAAACATAGTTTGCTTTTTGTGCTTTTCGCTGAAACCTGAAGCCATTTGAGATTTGAAAGCTTACACGAGATGAAATCCGTAAAAGCGACATTAGCCACAGAACGAACTGGAAAACAAAATGAAACAGTCATTAGAGAAGATAATTCGTAATCTATGTAATTTAGACGGGCTGTTTCGCTTATATGGAACCGGATTCGCGGAATATCCCTTTTATGCATGTTTAATAGTTTGAAAAAGGTCACTTTAATCCCTTTCTAAGCAACGAAAAAGGTAAACTCAATTTTATATATAGAGCCTGTGTCTCGTGCTTTCCAGATTTGTTTTGTAGGTCGGTGGCTTTTTGAAGATTATGCTTTTGGAACTATCAAATTAAGTGAGTTTGCATACAGAGATCGCAACTTTAGAGGTGACCCTCAATGCAATTATATAGAGATGTGAAGGTATTTGTTCATAACTCCGTGAAATATGACGAACATCGTTTTTCATCGTATAGAAAAATTTTATTTCGGAATGTTGAATGCGTTTTTTACCGTTTCGTCAGAGTTAATATGAGTTTCGTTTTTATCAGAGTGCAGAAGGTTTTAAACTAGAATTTGTTCCAAATCTAGGAAATGTGTTTACCACATCTTGAAAGGTAATGAGTGGTTTTTTTTTGTGCATCTGTACAGTTTAAAAATATTTTATTTAAAAGTCTACAGGTACATTTTGTAATTTAGTAGTAATTTTTGACGTTTGGAAGCATTTTGTTTCGATATTTAGACAGCGTTTTCACCATTTCGTCAGAGCAGCTACATAATTTTGGTCGTTTAAAGGATTTTATTACATGTTTCGCGTGGCAACATGGAGCACAAACAGCAAAACTAACTAAGGTAACGATTTTGAAAACAGTCATTTAGTTTCTGTAGATATGAAGTCAAAGTGTTCTCGGCTGTAGCAAAATTGGTAGACTGGCAAAAGAGAGCAATATCGTCGGCGTAAATGGACTTTTTAAAGATTGTAAAGAACGGGTTAGTTCGCGGCAACAGCAGTGTAGGAAGAAGTGAAGGAAAACTTCAAGCAGACTTAAACGCTATGAAAATTTCTTTTATTGCTCAGAAGAAACTCTTCTAATTTTGTGCTCACAATTTTGCGATCGTCAGGTGCCAAATCGCATCATAGATCTTTGATTGCAGCAATAAAAGAGAGGAGATAAAAGATCACATGGAGAAACAATGTAAGAGTCCTATCATCTTTTCTGCTATTGTCAGATGAAAAGTTATAATCGTGACATACTCGTATATTGTCATAAACTTCCAACACTTCCGCTATTCCACCGGACTTACAAATTGATTTCGAAACGACCTGTATAGCGGCAGTTTTTTCAAATTAGAACAAATGATGCCATAAAGTGAGTCCAGGCTTAGTTTAACCCATTTTTCACCGTCGATAAATTACACCTTGCAAACACGCCGCACCGGCAGCGGTATGTGCTAAATTCATTTAGACGACAATAAATTTGCTAAATTGCACTTTCCTTGCAATTTCATAAAACGATAGACCCATCGTAGAGGTTTTATATTAGGTGTTGTTAGCTTGGAATAGAACTTCCGTGGTTTCACCTTGTATTGCCCTTTACGGCCACTGACCTTTATAGTTTGTAACGCCAGAAAAAAAGGCATGTGGATATCTGAGCTGAAATAATTTTCTTAGAATGCGTTTTCATACTACTAACACTTTGTCGGTTATCGGAGCAGAGCGTAAATAATTTGTCCAGATACGAAGCGCACGCTTTTTCCAATAATCGTCCTCTCAATAATTTCTTGTCGTTGGTTAAATTGACACAAAGGATCCGTCTCTGGCTGAATAGAGCCACGCTCCATCGCCCAAGCAAATCTATTAGAAATCGTTAAATCCCATGTTCGGAGGAACGCCATTCAATTCGGGCGCTCGCAAAGGCCCACCAGACAACCTGTTATTGAATGCCCTGGGTTACTGATTGTCAAGAATTCGCGCAAAACGTCGCAAAATATCATACAATAAAATATATTAAATCCCTTCGACTTCTACAATAAAATTATTTGGCGCCGATGGATTGAAACGCAATTTTAAAGGTGCCATTTGACTGGGGTCAGTTTATCTACTTGTCTCAAGAGCATTGTCATTACCAGTTTAGCGCAGATCTTGAAGGAAATTATACTAAGCAAGACTAACGTGCATTTTAAGACATTTCAACCTTCATATCATACAAGCTGCTTATTCTTGCTTCGTTTAAATTACCCTTTCAAAAGGTGTTTGTTTATATGCAGGTATCATCAGTTCAAGTGAAAACACGGGGATTGTGCAAGTGGGAGGAGGACCGCATAAGGTTTAGCATGCCTCCGACAAAGACCAACAACGAAGTGGGCGGAGCCAATCCGGCCGGTTCCTCGCTTCGATGTGTAGATTAGTATCGATTTCGCTGCGAATATTAAAGCAAAAAACACCAATGTAAATAAATGGAAAAAATCCAAAATAAAACAGCTTTGCGCGTTAAAATCGAAATTCCTTACATGCTTTACCTGCTCTGGTCAATTTATTTATTTCCCGATATCGTTTTAAACGATAAACGAATCGTTCCGTTTATCAATTGACCTCGAGTCTCGGCCCAGTCTGCGACCCACCAAAAGATCATAAACAAATACCAGAGAAATCTGATCATCATATTCATCAATGACGTATCTACATAGGTTCAAACGTAGAGAAATTAGTGAATGCTCTCAAATAATAATTATTCTAAGCGATGCATCGATCCATCGAGTAATGAGGAAAAGCAATTTCCAAATACACATATCCTTTCGAAGCCACTAAGCGAAATGGAGTAGAAAAACTTTGCAGTTATGGAAAATTTATAAGCATGAGACACTGAACGATCTATACAATGCCTCAGGCAACACGCGTCTAGAATTTTTGGGCTTTTTGGATCAGGTGTGAAAAGCTGACGTCAAACAATAGCTGTGTCGTAGGATCTACCAAAAGATAATTTAAATTAAAATTACCTGCGTTGTGAGGCACGCAGGCAATAGGCTTTTATCAATCCTTTAACTTAGGTTTATGAACTTGTATTCGCGTACAATTAACACATCAAAATAAATGTGTGGATTGCATTCTATGTGCCGCATTATTTTTCGAACGTAAAATTCGGATTTTTGACGGTGGTGGTCGGTCCACCCATTGTTACGTACATTCACGTAATGCGCTTTCGAACCACTCCGAATTCTGCTGGATCGCTCATCCCTGACATTTTTTTAACCGCTGATCTTTCTCCTATTTTTCAGATTTGTTTCTAACGTAACAGAAAGTCTCGGATCAGTCAATGGTTTTTCCCAATTAATGTCAACTTATCTCCAAATGTACTAGTCCTAAAGAGTGTTTTAAAGCTCAACAAAATGCTCGTTACCGTTAACAAAGCAGTGGCACATACAATGCTAATCAAGTTTAGTGGCAAATTTATTCTCCTTGGCTTGGTCAATATAAAGGACTAGTGATTGTTGAAATCTAATCCGAAATTATACCTTACGCATCCCGGCATCCAATACCGGTCTAATGAACGTGCCTGAACCATATTAGTGGCCTAAAATTTAACACTCTGCCGGCTTTTCCTGTGTAAAGCTCCTGATTAACTCAGCCCGAAATTATGTCATATTATGCATGTATAAACGATTATCAAATGACATTAGTGAACTGTACCGTATTACGTGGATTAGGAAGGACCTATTTTCGCGGCCATATTTACTGCGCCAGTCGTCTTCAAAAGGATTTTCTTATGGCTCTACCATGAACTTAATTAGTTTTCTGGCTGATGTCTTTTCGTCATATTGTCTCACGTTAACGCGTCGGCATGCAATGAATATATTTAATTAATATAGTTTCTCAATGGCGTACTCCTTATAAAATTAGAATAATTATTTTCGAGACATCATTTAAGGTGGAAACTCTTTGAAGAGGGCTTATAACTCTGGAGGTGGGAATTGTAGGAACGAACTAGCATTTGTCGCCACCATGGGAACGGGAACAGTCTTCTTAAACTTCCCAGGACTTAAATATAGCGAATAAGTGTTTCCTGTTTAAGTACACGCTCGCATAACTCTAAACAAGGTGACAAAGACTCATCAACTCCGAAATTAATTACGTCTTTCGTATTATAAGAAATTCCTCCTTTGAATTTTAGGTAGGCACATAGTGCCTCGAGACCTTCTTGATAATTACAAATAAAGACAGGTGTCTTAGTTGAGCCCTGCAAGGCATGTACCGAGACAATTCGCCTCACCACAGAGAAATTATTCTGCATATGTACGTATGAAATTCCGTATAGAAAAAATACATAAATTAAGTAAAACAAACCCTAACTTGTGGACTTTTTCTGAAGCTGAAAGCTCGGCGGTAACATTTTGGTCTTATGTAGAAAAAACGTGTTTAAAGGACAGACTGTTCCGCCTACATTATCCCTCAATTTACACCTTTTTTGCTGCTGGAAAAACAAGGAAAATTTGAATCACCCCTAAGCTTACCGACGACAACTCGACGTTGCCAGCTTTAGCATCGTACGACACTGCCATTTTCAGCAATTTTTCGCGCTCTGTAAGCTTGACCCAGATGCAGCTTTCACACATTCCTATCCCTGACAAATCCCACATTCGCAATTATTCGGCGAACTGTTCGAATAGCCCTAATAAAACATGGTGCATTTTAAATTTGGCACCAAAGGAGAATTCTAAGGTTAAGGAAACAAGCAGAGCAAACAAAATGCTCGAGCGGTCATAATGATAGAATATACTCGATTTGCATAATACTTCATACACCGAACCGAAAACCATATGACCAGATTCCCACTGGAAAGGCTCGGGGGACCTTCCAGGAAGGGTTGCGCAAAAATTTGATTATCCTTTAGGATTTCGCAAGGCCGATTTGGAAATGATGATATATGCGGGTGTTGTTTGGAATTGGTTAATGTTGTGTTGTGGTGGGATTTCAGGGTTAATTATCAGAAAAAATGTGCTGAATCGGGAAGAAACTGAGGAAAAGTGCGTACAAAATGAGAATTCAATTTATCCGTAAAGAACAATACTTCTAAACACAATGGACTTGTTTCACTAGCGAAAAACTCTTCGCTAACTAAATCTCGTTCACGTAATTGAAAGGTGTGCAAAAGTGTTTTTGTTGGAAACATTCGGGAGAAAATACGGTTACTTTAAAATGAAGAATCAGGCAGGAGAGATCTAGAGCGTCAAAAGAAAAAGATTCAGAACTAGAGCTTCAAATTTCTGGATCAAAACCCAGAATGAGAACTTCAAAGGCGCAAAGGTGAAGTTGAAGAAGCAGATTTAGAAGAACCTCAAAGGTTACCGGAAGGAGTCAGCAAACTGGCTGAGGAAAGACAAGTAACTGGTTTGCTGCATCTTAGAATTCTGTTACTGTGACACACGCCAAGATCGGCCACAAGAAGAAAATGGAAAAGTAGAAAGTTGTTGTTGTCTTTTGGAAACCCTATCGTAGTTACATGTCTATTGTCTTATTAGATATGGAAGACAGTTGCAAAAATTGAAATTACCACTTTCTAGTTTTATGATGATGTTCCAATGAAAATTGCAGTTGAGGCCTTGCAAGTAATATCGGGAAAAAAGAATTTGCAGGTTGATGTGCATATCAGTGGCAGTCTAAATCTTGTTCAATCCAGTCAGTCTAAATCTCATATACAACTGAGGAGTTTCGTAAAGGGATCTGATGAAAGGTTCTCCTCGGATTTGAAATTCAGTAGTAACATTCAGTGTTTTCGTTTCGCATCACATCATTTCAGGACAAGTGCATGTCCCATCATCATTCATGTGATAATTATTTCTCTTTCAAAGATCTCCCTAATATATCTATTTTTATTTTACTTTACAGTAAAGTTTATTTTTAACTTGTGGTCAAGGAAGCTTTACTGATTTGAGAGAAAAGGCTATTACTTTCATAATAGTTTCCGAATTTTTGAATTGGCTGTTATTATGGATACGTGCGAAACTATTCTGGAAGCTGATATTTACTGCAGCTTAAATGAGAAAATTTCAACAATTTTAAATGTTATTCGATGGTACGAATTTAGTAGGTTGAAACACGCATATATTTTATGCCGGCCACAAAAGTTCGGTCATATTTTCAACAGCCCTTTTGAATACTAATTTCATGTTTTCGGTCTATTGGTTTTGGTCAGTGAATACAAATACATAGCAAAAACCACTTTAATTATGACTGGCGACCGTTCGTTTCACATCTAAATTCCGATTTCGCAATTTACTTTTATTGAAATGTGATTTCAGTTGGAAAAAATTACTGTTTACTGCGTCGCAATATATGAGGATGGTTACGAATGGAAATTCATTAATTCTAATTAAGTGCTTCCAAGATTTTATTTTGTTAGATGCAAGCACCTTCGAAAATACACGAAATCGTAAATTGCAAGACAAGTTTAACTTCGTTTCACCCAACTTTTCCCCATTACGTATACGTTGCGTTGTTTGCAGTAATATTTTAGGCAAATTATAAAGTTGCCTGGGGATTTGTAATTTTCACAATACAACCTCACCTGAAAGCTCCAGCTCTGGGCCAGACCCTTATAAAATATATTCGCTGTTACCGGGAAAGGTATTTAACTTGACAGAGATAGCAATTTGAGAGTTTTCATATTGGTTGGGACAGACAAGTCACTTTCGTGCTTAGTCTGGGGATATTGTGGCTAAGTTGGAAACTAATTTTATTTAGCATGAGTATAAGAGATGTGTTATTGTGAGAAAGACGTTTTAATGCTATTGTTAATGTGAAAATAGAGTCATCTGCATGGAGATGTTTATAAGGGGGCGTCAAAAGACCTCCATTTTCATTGCGAAAAATGCGCTAAGATTCTTTGCAACAGTGTTATTTAAATGTGTCACAGTTAAAACTTAACTTATTTGTAAGTTCTGTTACACTTCCAACTTTCGCTAAATTAAAATTAATTTTGAAATAAATGTTTAACTTTTGTCCAAGTTCCGCATAATTCGTGAAAATTTGTTGAACTTTCGGATTTATCACTGTCACACAACCGACTTTTTGGTTGTGTATTTGTATTTATTGTATTATACTGTGCGCGCTCCGTTATATGGCATTATATGAACTATCCGCCACAGTGAACACTTAAATTAAATCATATCAGGTTGTAGCCGGTGAACAGCTTTGATTTCGATTGCGTTAACAAAGAGGTCAGTTGCAATACACGCTTGCATGTTGGTACACTGGAAGACGAGGCTTCCCCTAAACATCCGAGATTTTTAAACGTAAATTTCCCACTTTGTGCTTGAAAACGTTTGTTGAACGGCATCTTTTATTTCACGAAGAGTGCAGTGTTGAAAATCTGAAAGAGGATATTCTTCTGGCAGGGCATATTGAAAAATATAAAAGCGATACTGGAAGGTCAGCTCGAGCAACCGTACCCTCACGAAATGAGGTGGACATACAGGTGAGAATAAATTTCCATAAGTTGGCTTCTACGAGATTCGCACGAATTAAACGCCTTCAAAATGTTCTATAAACGAATCCAGCCCGCATATTTAGTTCTTAATTTCGTTTTTAATGGAAGTGAAAGTTTAAATGAAGTTGAAATTATTGAAATAAAAGGTACAACTAGGGATTATAGCTCTGTTCCAAATTTGCCGGAGGCAGTTCTCAAAACCTTCAGAGCTCATTGAAAATGTGAAGAACTCCGAGACCAGAGGTATAAGGCAAATTTCGGGTATACCGAGCAATCAAGCTCATTCAAACCCGAAACTACTTCGCCTTAACGTCAGCAGCAAAACAAAAGACAATTATTACACCAAGGTGCTGGAAATTGCTTCATTACATCTAACCGCAACGACGTCATAGGAATATGGTTTATCACGTGCATTAGAGTGAAGTGTGGAGGTGTCACGAGCAGAAATTCTCGGTTGTTGCGCCGCTTGACATCGCCGTCGTTTTGAGAAACGTATAATGGATGATTGTGTGTGTGTCCCGCACTTGGGACTGATTTAGATTAGAAGAGTTTCGGAACATGACGGCCGGGAATTGCACGTCATCCCGTTTATTGAACATTCGCCTGACCTATCGAACTAAAAGCATATTAAAGGGCATCCCGAAATAGTTTCGTTTGGTTTAACCTCCTAATTCTCTTTTGAATGCCTGAAGCCATTTTATTGCAATACTTCAGTGAAGAACGTGACATTACCAGGACAAAGCTGCATGTTTTGTCCGGGCAAAGCGAGCGTGGCCATTAGCTCGATTTTAGGCCAAAGAGATTAGTTTGCCAGATGTATTTAGTTGCACAACCAACTTTCTTGCAGTTTGTTATGCGTTTAATGGATATTATTGTTTGGCGATTCGAATTACACGAGTGGATATTTCGATCCCTATTTCGATAAAAATGCTTCGCTTTACCACCAAAAGCCGGGCTAGTCGGTCGGCCAATGAAATACAAATGTAAAGTGGACTTTTAAATAGGGTACAGTGTACTACAAGAACAATTCGACTCGGGACAGTAAATTTTATTGGGACTATAAAATTTGCCCCGGACACGGTTTCAATAGCTCTCCAGCTAGCCAATAGTGATGGCATTCGATTTAGGGCTTCGATATTTAAATTAAGTAATCTCTGCATGGGCGTGGACAAACAAAAATCCAATTTTATCTTTAAACTCGATAAATAAATACAAATTTTCAAAACTAAATGCAAGTGATATTTAAATAGAAATTAATTCAGTGTCATTCAGTCGTGTCTGTAAATAAGAGATTGGTACGCCTATGCAATAGCAATTTTTAATAGCTGTCTGAAAACGGAAATTTACGGAAAGAATACACTGACACTGAGCACTAAAGAGTAGAAAATTCCTCTTTATACGACCTTCATAAAAAATGCAATTTTCCTTTCGAATTGGTTGTAAGCAGAATGTAATAATTATTGGGCGACTATTCTGTAGCAAATTTGTAAGCAAAAAACGTGCCACGTTGTGAGCAAAAACCCAAGAGTTGTTCAACTGTTGATTCCCTTGAATGAGGTTATTTATGTCGTCACCTCTAACCCCTAAGCCCGGCCGCTCACCAAAGACATATTTATAAATTTGTGCTTATATGCATGTATCCATTCGATTGCACTGATTTTTTCCAATACACAATTTTACTGCCACAAATGTGTTTTCCACATTTGCAAATATTCTTTGATGTGCGATCGATATAGGTAACTTCAATTTCAGTTGTGCAACTCTTCAAATACATTTTTGCTCAACTGTTACCTTTACCGAATGGAGCCAATCAGATCAGAATATCGTAGCAGAACTAGTTCCCGAGTACATGTACTTTCTGTATTAAAACTGAATACGGGACAGAACTTGAATCGATATTTTGAAATAATTAATACCTTTATTCAAAGCTTCGTATATTTCCAAAAAGTTTCAAGGGACAGTAGTTCCCGTTTGATAAATTGTGACTAAAAATAATTACGTATATTTATATTTTAGTTTTCTTTGCTATTGTGACATAACTCTAAGCATTAAGAACCTCGCTTTGTCGAAAGTGAAGGAAGGAAAGTTTTACTCCGGCTGGCCTTTGACATTCCTGGCTGTGTTCCATTTATTCTAATAGTATTCCCTTTTAGAAAACAGAATGTTGGTTGTAGCAAAAATTAGATGCACACCTTCGAAGGAACCGGTTTACGTTCGGCCTCAATTATTCGCGGGAGCAAAAGCAGCACTTTCCTCCTTTTGTTGTGCAAGGAACTATTGCCATTCTGAATATCTCAATCGAAACAACCTTATCAGCAATTGAGGAGAACGGTTTGGAAAACTTACACGAACCAAAAAATTTTATTTTAAAGTTTTTTGTAACACAACAAGAAGGTATATGTTGTAGGTATTGATGTCTTGGACTAATGGAACAAATTGTTTTTGGGTGCAATATGAAACTTGCGAAGTAACGCGGCCTAAAATCCAACATGTGTAAATACTTTTTGCGTCTCGACATTTCATTCCCGAATTGTTTTCCACAAAGTACAAATATTTAATTAAATGTAGCTTTGATTTATGTATTTGCACATGAATAATTCACATTTTTTCCAAATTTCCGCAAATGTCCTCTTCCATGTACAAATTATTAGCAAAGCGTAATATGATGCATAAAACGGAAAATGGACTTACCGGCATAGTCTGACTACCATGCAAACTATTGATTGCTGCTTGTGCTTCTTGATGCGAACTGTATTTCACAAAAGCACAACCTGAAACAAAAACAAGAAATTTACCACTGAAAAATCTCAGACCTGAAAGCAAAAACAGTTTTCAACTTTAATTTGCCAGATCCTCAGTCATCTCTTCCCACCAATACGAAATTCCCTCTTTATAATTTCGTATGAAACGGCAATTTTGCTGCGAAAAATAAAATACCCCAAAGCCTGAAAGGAATTACGGTTTCCATCTTCTGATGCTTGAGGTGTCATAAATGTTTTGTTTTTATTTGTCAGGTGATAGACGGCTTTACCAGTCACCTGGATATTAGACCTTTCTTTTTAGGAGCAGCATAATTTTTTGTATTTTCATTTATTTTTTATATATTCCACTTCCTTAAGAGGTGAACCACGGGGAATGACTTCGCATTTTTAAAAACAATATCGTTTTTTACGAGACTGCTTCGCCTCTTGATACCAGATGTGGCATGTCCCTAAAAGAGCTTTATTAAAAGGGCGGCAAAGCAAAGACAATATTTAGTGTGGTTGCCGCAAGTTCTCATTATAGTTATCAAGAAAATATTAAGTAGGATATTTCGTTAGTTAAATCAGAGCCGAAAGATGAAGTCGACCAATTAGCAAGCAATAACTTAAGTGTCTTTCTTGCAGGAGTTGAAATGCGCACGGAAATATTGATAAACCATATTAAAGCGGTCGAAGCCCCCCTATAAACGATGTTATTGAAAAGGGTAGACGAATTTTATGAGTCTTATTTTAGTGGTGCCGCGATACACAATGCCTTATCACGCCTCAATCTTTGCAGAATTGCTATAAGAGGGCATTTATATTTTCATCCAGATCTAATACCATTTACTTGCGGGTGTTTTGTTGTTGGTAATTTTCTGGACAATCTTGTCCAGAGATCAAAAATACCATATTGCTTCATGGAGTTGGCATAGTAGAAAGGACATCGGATTAGCATTTAGAGGGTTGCTCCCTCACTCTCAATTGCAAGAAAGGTACGTTCAAATTGATTTCTCTGCCCTGTCGATAAATTCGAAATGCGCTAAGCGGAAAAATTGTTATAAAACATTTATTCTAAGTATGGAGTAGAGGCCACACATCCCTATGTGAGAAATCCCATAAATCGATAGACATTAATAACTTTTAACTTTTGAGATTGAACCCATTTCGGCGATGCTCCGCCATAAAAAAATCAACACTTCTGAATGTGGCGAACTACTAACTTTCAGACCCATTCGCCGAGGTCTTTTATACCCAACACATAAATTAGCTTTAAACCAACAAAACCAGTATTAACCGTGCCCTATTTCCGATATTAGGTCGGTGAAAAAATCTAATATAAGCCATAACTTCGGTTTAATCGGATTAGCGGAGACGCACTAAAGATTAAATGAAATCCTCTTTTCTTTTTAATATCGGATCCTAAAAATATTATGGCATTCTTAGGGCTAAAGAGTCGAGCATTGAGTTAAAGATTGAGAAAAATAATAATTAATTAATTTTCTTTGATATAGATGGCGGGATTATCGACAGCTTCGAGGCAATTTAGGGTGTTTCTTCGAAGAGTAATTTAAAGGGTCGCTCTTTAATTTTTGTCCCTTGCTACATACAAGGGGCGTAATTTTAATCACGTATAGCTTGAATGATTTGAAGCCGAAAAACCAGCGTCTTACCTGTATTTATATAACAATTTATTTCATTTATTCCACTCAACATTTCATCGATGAACGAACAATTTCTGACGGTTGAAATTGTTCCAGCCTCAAGGGATTGCAGTTAATTTAGGCTCATAAAACATAGCTAAAGCTCTAGGATAGGTTTCGATGGACGCCAATGGTTTGAAACCCCTTTCTTGGCACCCCCAGTTTGAGAGAGAAGCGACTGACTACCCCGCCTGAAGCCACGATGTTGTTAGCGCATTCCAAAATGCAAATTAGGCGTTTTCGAGGGTTGGTTATATTAAATTTTTGGTCTGTGCTAGTCTCTCCGGCAAAACCCAAAATTATTTATTTAAATGTCGTTCAAATATATTAGGTTCCCCCATGTTCGTTAAAAAACATGGAAATTTAACGCCCATTTTAAGAGGATTACACGTACGTACATGTAATACTCATCTCTTGAGAAGAAAATGTTAAGACATTTTTAGGAATTCACATTTCGGTAAGTTCAATTTTTAATTTTATTGCCTAATAACTTTCTTTTTGAGACAGGAACTAGGGTTTCATAAAGTGAAAAATCCGGCGGCAATAATCAAAGGAGAAATATTTTATTAAAAAATAACGTTAAGAAGCTCTCAGATTGGGTTTTAATTAAGAAGGCTCGTCCAAACAAACTTCTCCTTTCTGCATTTTTATTTCATTCTCCGTCTTTATAAATGAAAAATGGCTCGCATTCCTTCAGTCATAACTTTTATTGATGAAAATTCCTCAAACACATTCCACAGGCAGCAATAAAACCCAAGGATTTTGTTACTTTAATTAGGCGCATTCTAATAAATTAAACTGAGCATTTTTATTAAAAAACAGTAAGTAGATACTATTTTTTATTTATTTTGATACTTTTTTGTGCAATATCGGATGTCAACATGTCGTTTGATCGTCACAACAATTTTTAAAATAGTCGTTTCTGTAAGCTAAAGTGAAGTGAGCCCAGATATAAATAAAATAAGGGAGTTTACTAGAGGATTAAAAAGGAATGTTACTTTTTTGAGTCGATTCAACCAAGTTAATAATCAAACCACTTTAATTTATTAATCCGGTAAGAATATGAAAAATTGAATTCTGCAGTAATGGGTGAAGGGATAGGGAGGTACATGGGAGTACGACTTGTTCTTATCACTGAGGTGAAAAATGGTATCCTAGTAGAGTATTTAGTGCTTTGTAATACCTTTGAGGAACAAAACATCTTTGGTTAAACTTTTGTCATAAAAGCCAAATTCAATGAATTTAGATGTATCTACCATTAAAGACGTGATTGCGTACAATTCAAGAAGTTCATCGTCATTAAAAGTCCCTTTCAGTGTTTCATTTCTGTTCTTTCCCTTTTAAGTCCCATCTTCACAAATTTTACTTGCTCGATGAAAAAGAGGTTTGTCGGACTCTGGTATCTATCGATAATAGACGGTAAACACGTGGGAACACGACTTAATTTTGGGGTTTTAGCCGGTAGACGATTCTCTCTCTTTAACTAGTAGCATTCACAAATTTAGTATTTTCAGGGAAGTGTTGATAGAATTTTTATAAAATTTCAACAGCGTTTAAGTAGACATGAAAGAGAATGTTGATCAGCCCGATAATACGTGTTTTTACGTATTAGGCTTTCCTAATATTAACTTGAATAGTTTGTATCTACAGTCGTGAGTTGAAGGATAGATTCGTATGTGAAAATAAGACTATCCATACCAAAAGGTCTGAAATCTGGGATCTAAAATCATCTCGAAGCGAATGGTTGAGAGGCACTTGGGAATACTGCTTAGCTGTATCCAACGGTGAATGAGCCCGGAGCCGTACTCGAGAGAAAGTTTAAGTTTTATATTTTGATTTTCACTGCTGATGCTTCTATCGAGTTTTTATCCGGATATGAGCGACTCAATAAAACACAATATGAAACCGACGGTTGTTGGTGGGAAAAAAATTTTTTGGCTATAATCTTGTCTTAAAGCCAAATTCACTGAATGGGAATTGGACGTTCCTTTCAGGGTATCATCTTCCCCTTCCTTTTATGTATCCCTTACAACAGACTTCGTAGGTGCCCCAAACCGAAACTGGAGACTAATATGGCTGGTCAGACCTGGGATTTCGAAGAGAACAGTTGTAAGCCACGTGGGAATAGGTTCAATTGATGTGGAACTGTAAATTAAGTCGTGTTCCCACGTGTGAAAGAGAGTCCGACTACTTTGCCATGATCTACTAGATTTTAGGGTCGTCATGTATAATCGGGTGTAGGTACATGAAAACACCACTTATCTGTATCAGAACTGCCGGATACCTTGCGATGAATCGTTGAAGCTTGAACCTAAACTCATGAATCAGGGTGATATATGTGGATTTAGCTCATGTGTTGTCTGTGGATAAAAAGTTTAACTTCAGCAGAATCTAAACGTATATGTCATTTATCACGGCGCATAGGTTTTTTCGGTTATGTATTCCCTCCCTTTTCCGTTTCAAAGCAGTGGAAGGAATTGCCTGTTATTCATATCGATATTTTTGAGAATACATATTTTGATTTAGCGGTGACCAACCTCATGTTATTTACGAACATGCAGTAGGAAACCCCACGCGGGAGTAATTGTATTAAAATATTTCTATCGAAAAAAGGGGGAAAAGAGGAGAACATAAAATTGCGCAACAGGTAAGTAATTTTTCACGAGATAATCTGAATATTTCTTTTCTGCTCGGCAAGGAAACGCAATAAATAGTTATTTATATTTGTGACAAAAATGAGTTTTCAAAGTGGTAGCGGCATGCAATTATGTTCGTGCTTTATCTCGACGACCCGAAAAATTCCTGTAGATCTGAATTAATCTTGACAGAAATAGAGTAGCTTTGCATTCGAATTTTCTCCGAGGAATTGCGAGGAGAATATGCTCATTTCTCCTGTAATGGAAAACAAATTTTGAACGACAGACGGAGTGGATTTTCACATTTCTTTTATTAGGAACTTTATGAATTCACTTAATTTGGGATGCCTGAAATCTGTCTAGTACTTCTCGGGAGATATCGGAATAAAAATGATGTCGATTTGCATTCCGAGCAGCGCCTTTGTCTGAGTGATACGGCACGATACAGTAACTGTAAGGCTTTCCATTCTAGGCAAGTGAATAATCAAATTTATTTAATAAAGAAATAGGGTTCCGTGAAAGCCCTGCGAGGCTAATTTCTTACTTCCAGCTTAGAGAAATGGCGTCCCGGTTAAATGGAAAACATAAAAAACGCTCCTGCTGAAAGGCAAATCTGTGACTGACGAGCTGCGGTAGTTCATTCCTGCGAAAGGCAAAAACAGCAGGCGTGAAGTTTCCCTTTGTGACGTTATTTACCGGAAAAACAACTTCACTGGCTATTAAGTTCGCGAAAAGGGCGTTTTCTTTGAGATAAGCTCCGAGAGGTTTTTCCTTTGCAAAAGTAAAAGTGCATACTTAATGCCGGAAAATAGGCATGCTTTTAGAGCAATATCAAAACCAACGTTTCACGTTATTTCATTTGGAGAAATCTTAAGTGCAAGGAAATCTTGTATCGCAGACAAAAAGCGAGAATTGGCTGTTTCGTAAAATTTCAAGCATTGAGACATGGCCCACGGGCACCTCCAAAAAGTCCCTTTCATTTTCTCGCTTTCTTATTCCTTCTCTTTAAGTATTCAAATAAATTGTCCAAAGGGCATAATCAGGGCTCGTCAGGGAAAATACTGCATCGCAAAATATCAGGTGAATGTCGAAATTAGTAGCGGAGTTTAATGAAAATCCAAAGCCAATTACAGAGCTTCAGACCTTTCGCGAAATTCGCTAAGGCAATTAATGAAAAGCTAATTAAATTTTTAACTCGGACCCGCCTCGGCGAAAATTTAAAGAGCCTTTTATAGCTTCTACTCCAAATAAACAGTTAACTTATTTAAATGTCTGTCATGGAAATCCGTATTTTATGAACTTTTCAATTTACGTATTAGCCAGCTTAATTTCTTTTTAATCACACTTCTCTTCATACTCAGGTAGTTAATTAACTATTGACTGCACAAGTTGCCAAACCTATATTATCGCACAATAAATATTAGTAGCATCCAAATCGCGGGCATTCTCTATTTGTCGTAACATGAAAGAGAATCGGAACTGCCCTGACCTGACCTGCTTATGGAAGGTCTTGCAAGCTGGCGAATGGTATACTCTATCAATTAGAGATTTTTTTATTGATGCTTTTATAAAATATGAACCATCAGGATTTTAACTTTAATGACATTTACTTCTAATGGACTACAACAAAGTTTCCTTGTATCAATAAACTGCCATAAACTTATTTACGACATAGCTGCTATTAGCTTGTCGGTATTCAAAAGTTTCTCGGAAAAAAACTCGTCTCCGACGGCAGCAGAAAAGTAATTAAAAACGGCAACGAGAGATTCTAATTAAAACTTTATGGAAGTTATTGTCAATTTTATGATATCGAGGCGAAGTTTGAGCTTTATATCAAGAAAAAGTCCCTCCGTGTAATCTTAATAAGTGTCTCTGAATACACCTTTACGCTCTACTTGGGACCCTCATTTTTTATTAACTCATTTGTCAATTTAATATCTCCTTTGATACGATTTTCATTTTATTACTTTTCAGGCACGTTTGCTGGCGCACAAAACGATTTCGTGTCCTTCGTCTGTACCACCTCGATGTCTCAGCCTATAATGAACCAGCGCTATTTTGTGACAATTAAAGCAGACAAAAGAAATTAAAATAAAATGTTTCAATTAATAAGCGTTCAGCAATTAAAACGAACAAATCTGGCGAATTTTTATGAAAAACATTCAACTATTCCATTATTTCCCCACGAAAACGGCTGAGGGCGGCCGGACTCTTTTGTACCAGACCACGTGTATGTATTTGCAGACGAAAACAAAATAAAGCCCAAGGAAAAATGTAATTGGCTACGCTAAAATGTGTTTTCTTTGTATAATCTACCTTTGTGGATCGTAGTCTGCAAAAGATAAAGCCTGGGTGAATCTCTAACAGAGTCAAGCTTTAATTAATATTTTCCCCAAAATATGTGGAAATTCTGCTGCACACATCCTGAGAACCACTCGGACGAAAACAGTAGATAATTTTGATTTTTTTGTGGAAGTTAATTATGAACATTCGCATTTGCTGCTTCTCAATGAAAATAAATTTCTGGAATCAAAATTTCAAATTCTTCCTGTTATTAAATGTTAAAATACAAAATGGTAATATTTATATGATGGTAATAGTAGTACCTATCCAGGTAATTCTACCGAATTAAGTCGAAAAGACTGAGAGAGCAATAAAAGTTCACCTAGAGAGGAGACCTATACATTAAGAATTAGAAATGTGCTTTTTGATGAGGTGAAGGGCTGAGCTATCTTGAAAGGCCCAAATTCGAAAACGAGCAATATCAAGTGATCGAGAAGAAGCAAACTAAACACGCCTACTAATTAAACGTGGAGATTTTTTAATGAAATAAAGGTGAGTTAACCTGGAAGCCTCAAATTCAAGGATGGTTTGAGAAAATAGAGACTAAAGAGAGAAAGGAATATTCTTAAATATTAAGGAGTTAACAAAGAGACTTTGCGATGTTTTAATTATGAAGTTCAAAAACAATCATGCAAGTTCATAAATTTCAAGACAAACTCATATAGCTTTTTCTGCAGTTAGTTTCACCAGTCTAAAAAACTAAACAAACTTCTTTTCTAATACATCTGACGCGATTTATCCAGGCAGCCCTAGAGAATCAACTTCCAGGTACCTTCAAAAGTTAGCCACAACACGAGACCCTAATCCCTCTAGATTATGATTGCAAACCACTTTAATCCGGACTCTAGAAAAATATATTACTTGTCCCTTGGCTGTTCTATTTATTTCTTTGTCTGACGTTTAAAATATCGCTATAGTCCAAGTCCAGTTTTATCCAAGGGGAAATCGCTTCAAAAAAAGTTTTCATGGGAAATTGCTTTCGCAAAACTTACGCAGATGAGAGCCATAAAGCGAGGAAAATTAACGGAAAGTTTCTATTGTTTTGATCTTCTGGCCTTTTAACAATACAGAGGCAAAATTTTTGAATTCTCCAATTCACGATATAACTTAGTTAATGCCAATTAAAACGAGAGGAACAAAATATACTTAATGAAACATCGGATCTCCTTACAATCTAAACACTATAGAGATCCATGTATACTTTCGTTCCTATAACATCGCTCTCTATGTTTACAAACGAAAGGGAAATAAAGCCCGGAGGAAAAACTGGATTTGGTTGTTGCGAAATTCGGCCCTTTCTCTGGTCAAACCTGATTAGTGTGGACAAAAGAGGGGTCATTCTAGCCTTACCTTTACTGGCTCCGTCGGGTCCCTTTAAAATAGTGCATTCCTCGATTGTACCAAACGGTGCGAATAATTGTCTGACATCCTCTTCTGTCTGTTGCTTGCTTAGCATTCCCACAAAGAGTTTGCGATCTGAATAGAAGAGAAGAAAACGTGATTAGAATTCGGGTAGATCAGATGATTTGATCGTTTTTGATACAGTGAATGTTACATTCATCTAAGGTCGGTGCAGCATCATTTAACAAAGAATTACACTTTTGTGGATCTTGTTTAGGTGTCTACTTTTGTATGCTGTCTATTCTATTCTATTACACGCAGTAAATCTATAGAGAGATAGTTTTGGTGGTATTTATACAAATAGAGCTTACCATCACATAGCCCCTAGCTATAAAGACCGATAGAGATTGATATCTCTATCGGTCTCTCAGATATTGCCGAGTTTATTCACACCAAGCTCAAAACTTGGATTTTGCTATTCATCGTCTTGAAATTCAACTTCTCTCGTGTGTTTTTAAAACAATTTGGATTCCAGCGCCTAGAGGGAAAGTGTTTACTAGTATGTAGTCATGTATTTATCTCTATCGATTTTTATATATTGGTGAGTTTATCCAGACCAAGCTCATAATTTCATTTTTGCTATTCAGCGGCCTAGAACTAAATGTTTTAAGCAATCACCCTCCATTATTGTTATATTTTTTTATTTTGCTAAACTAATGAGTCAAATAATACGTCCTTTTAAAATGTTTTTGGATTTTGCATTTATGATGAATGTTTCCAGATATAGCAGAGTTTAACCGAAAACTCCACTTTTGAATGGAAGTCCCTAGATTTAAGTGTACTTTCGGACTCGGACTGGGCCTGTTTTCACGAAACAGTTTATTAATACAATCCATAAACCTACATACATCTCTAAAAATTTTCTAGATTTTAAATAAAACTTCGTGTAGGTTTATCATCAATCCTAATGCAATATTTATACGTATTGGGGATAAATTACTAATGCTCTGTCAATTTTAACTGCCGAGCAATTTTCATAGAAACATATGAAATAGATCCTATATAGGGTGTCAATTAAGTACTTTAAGGGGTGTAGCTTTGAAAATTTTCGAGATAAAATGGTCATATTAACATGGATCCGCAAAGGTTAAGTTCTCGAAATATCGAGTATTCAAATTAAAACTTTAATTTCGTTTTTTAACCATATTTTTGGGCAATAATGCGGAATTCTGATAAAATTTTGCCTACCGGGAAACTTGGTGATAGGAAACTCAAATATTTACTCAATTTTTTGTTGTCGATAAACAGCACTCTTAGTGTTTTCCGCTAAAAACCAACCGGGAAAAAAACGTGTTTGAAATTTGAACTACTACTATCAAAACAACAAAATACACTCTGTATTTTTCATTTTTTAAGCGGTAATGACCAAGAAAATAATGCATGTAGAGCAAAATTTAAAAACAAAGCTCATGTGCTCCTCGCAATAAAATAATAAAATTTATTCATAGTAAATTTTCAAAAACCTCACAGTGGTTGCCAAAAGATGAATTTTATGTCTATTTTTTTTCAATTTTTAATGTGAGTTGTTGAGTAATAAATTGTGGGTTGTATTTAAAATGGTCCAATTTACCAGTGCAGGAATGGCAGATCTGCGCTTTGTCTACGGAATGGCTCACGGAAATGCTCAAACTGCCAGACGAATGTATGAAGCACTATTTCCCCACCGAATGCCTCCAAACGTCCAAAGTTTTATTAATATTCACGCAAGACTTTGTGAAGCTGGCAGTTTCACAAAGTTTAAAAGCTCAACAACTTTGTCTTATCATATGCAACGTGTGCAGCCTGTTTATCTAGGAATTTTCCTCTCGGAGTAAGTTCTTGCACTTGACTACGCCCTCAATTAGCAGTAACTCTGGATTTTCAAGTTTTTCACAGATGAAGCTTCATATTCTCATAACGCTATCTTTACTTAGCACAACAACCGTATTTGGGCTGCAACAAATCTCCATCCTTTCATAGAACATCATAATCAAGAACGATTTTCTCTCAACATTTAGATTGTAGTTATCGGTAACCATCTTATTAGATTTAGCATTCTTTTAGAAAGATTTATGGTGATCTGCATCGAAGGAAGTTGGAGTACGACCATTTAGATGTCGATTTAATGGTCAGACAAAAGGTGTGGTTCATATGCGATGGTGCACCATCATACTTTGGTTTAGTTACGCGTTAGTTTCTAAAATGGTGGTGAAGTCAGAAGAGCAAAACCGCATGCATGGCCTCCGCGGTTATTCGAAATGAATTCGTTTGATTATTTTTTGTGGGTCGCTTGAAGTCACTAGTTTGTAACCAGATTACTGTTTGTAGATGAAAATACATGGGGAATACATTTTTAATCTAATATTGTAGACAGTGAGCTATAAAAAAGTTACGGCATTTCAAATTCAGGTATATCATAGTATGCGCACCTTCTATCGGCATCTCTTCACCGGCAAACAGAAAACTGAGTAGACATTTGAGTTTCTCATCATAAATTTTCCAGATATGCAAAATTGTATTATTGTCCAAAAATATGATCAAAAAACAGAATTAAAACTTTATTTTCAATATCCTGTTTCTCAAGAACTTAACCCTTACGGACCTATGTTAATATGCTCTTTTTATCATAACATTCCTCAAAGAATTACGCCTTAAAGTTTCTTTACATACTTACTTAACACCCTGTATGTACTGGTCAGATTTTACGTTTCTATGGAAACTAACTTAACATTAAAGTTAACGAAACATTAATGATTTGACCCTTAGTATGAAGCAAATGCAATGATAAGAAGCATAAAAGTTTAGCACCTAAACAAGCACACGTCAACTGGTTCATATATCTCCTAAAATGTATCCAACATCAAGGTACGCAGCTAGCAATATATGTTTTCATAAAGGGATAGGTCTTAATATGGGGGAGTTTTGGCTGTTCAAGGGATAAGGGAAAGGTCTAATGCACAGGGGGAGCCTCCGATATAATTGGATCAAAATCAGAGCTAAATCGTATAGTATCGTAGAGTCCGTCCTGATGGAGGTTCCGTATATTATGCCCGGATACGAATAAGGTTTAGGATTTGATCTTTAAACATCTATATTAATAATTAAAAGGGTGTTTTCCATGGAAATTAAAAGTACTAATCTTGTGTAATTTCCTGAAGTGCAGCTTAGCGTATAAGATAAGACACTGATTGTTCTAGTCAAGTGGATTCTTTATGTTCCTAAAGGGTGGAAGAGATAAGGGAAGGGAATACCTGACAGTGCTTGGTAGTAGCGTTGTAACACTCTGGCAGTCTCACAATCACATAGACCTCTACTTACCATGGAAAATTTAATCATTGATGGGTAAATATTTAAATAGTCTTTATCGACACGGAACCCCAGGATCCCCCAACTAATCTACAAAAAAGTTTGAAGGCAAAATTTGTCTTTCGAACGTACGCCCTCCCTACTAAAATTTGAATATGGGAAAATCAATTTAGTGATCAAATTTGCATTAGTGACAGTAACTCTCTCTTTCACTCGATCCTCGAAGGAAATTTTTCCTTTCCCATGCCCGGCTCAAACAAAGGCCTAACAAAAAGCTTTCATCTAGTATTAAAAGCGGTTATCGACGTTTGTGATTACCCACAGAATCCGGGCCAAAGCCACTCTCTTGTCTCCTAAATCTAGGTTTAATTCAAGACTTTGTAGTGCTTGCGTATTTTTTACCCTTCGGGGAACGTTTCTGTCTCTTGAATAACTTTGATCTTAAACGCGACATTGGGGAAGTAACATCCTCCTTGTCTAGACTCTAAGAAGTAGCGATTTAATAAGAGTAACAAAAACATTACACACTGATCGGTCCTAATTAAACATTTACAACGTCTAGACATAACATATAAACGAGCTGACCATAGCTGCACATGAACAACGCACTACGTTATTATACACAGAAAATTTTGGTGACTCTAGTGAGGGCTTCCCTTTGAAGGTTCTAGAACATTCTGGAGGTCACCAAATCTTTCGTGCGAATAAGACAATATACTGAATGTCGACTAGTCTCTATACGCACGACAACACTGTCACAAGGTCACAACAAAGGACTGGATTTGGTCTTACTTGACCGGGGGTCCAGGCTTTTGGTTCGGGTGTTCTCGAGGAGGGGGAGCTAGCTTTTCGGTTACCCCTTACTTCCACCAGACGCCGCCGTTTCCTCTTGGTAGCGTCATGGCGAGCTCTGCAATCAGAATATGCCCCTGCCATTTCCCATAAGAATTAGGCTAAGATGTAGACATAAAAACAACACTGAAAAAAATTCCAGGACTTGGCAGTGGCGTTTTCAACGAATTTAAAAACTTTTCCATTAGCATTAACAAGTCCCGCGTTCGAGCTGATAAAATTTGCGTAATATTTTAATGTTTGATGGGAAACTTTTACCTGTAAAGTTTCATAGATTTATGAGACCGCACAAAACTCAGGTAAAGCTAAAACCAACCAAGTAGGTATTTATAATCATCTAAAAGTTTGCATAGTTATTTATAACTTTTTCATTATTATTCATTGTGGGCATCTAGCATGAAAAATTCACTTTGAAAACTCGTAAGCATTAAACAGTGTTGTTCCTTCAGTTTAGAGTTAGCGTTGGTAGGTTTTAAACTAAACTTTGTTGTATTTGCCCGGTGAGTTAATAAGAACTAAGTAAATCTTCCGTGGGGAACCAGTAGGTACTCATCAAACTTATAAACAATGAAAACATTAGAAGATAAATAATTAATTACGACTTTTTCTTTTATATCGAATTATTATTCAAATTATCATACAATAATGCACATCTCGACATCCATTGGTACTCGACAATTCTGTGGTACTCAATAGTTTGACGACATGGCTATTGCAATAGTGGGAAGAAAGACCTATCATATATGTAAATTGCCGAGTTAACGAATTAATTATTAAAATTTTTATTAATATTAATATATACATATTAATAAATTATAACAATTAATTAATATTAAAATTATTAAATTTATTACTAGGTAAATTTTAATTAGTTAGTAATTCATTAGGAAAATATATGAAATATGTTCAATGGGAGATATCTGTACGGGGGAGATAATTCCTAGGAAGCCCACGGTACTAACCAATGCTACGACGAATGTTTTTATTTCAATGTTTTCATAGATATTATCCTCTTGGTAAAGCTGCTAGGAGTTTGATCTATTGGCCCCCAGAATGCGAAATTTTTGGCAAAAAGCTAGATATAATACCTGTATTTTTTGGCACCTTCCACGATTGTAGAGGCATCCTTCAAGAAAAAGACCAAGCTCTGATTTGAAGATAAAATTGGAAGAATTATAATGAATATTGAGAATGAGCAACAAAAGGTGTCTGATTCGTTTTGGCCTCTCATTGGTTGAAGATGGAGGATACAATTTTAGATTTGAATTTTCAACAATAACTAAGACAAATCTGGAAGGTGATAGCTATTGGATATATACGTTCACTTCATTCATATAGAGTGGTAAGCTGCCTTTTTCCACAGTATTGAGCAAGCTTTAGCAAGTCCCTACAGCTTTAAAACATGCTGGAAATTTCATTCATGAATATTTAATATCAGACAATAACGTAAAAGCCTAGATGCCTGTCTAGACACTGGTAGTTCTGACTAACTTGAACTAACCTTAGAACAGAATTTTCATAACATCTTTACTGACAACGAGCACGCGTTATTTTAAATATCATTCCTACAGACCGTTCTCCTACGGTAGAGTATTCTCGAAGTTGAGGCGCAGATTCCTCACCAGGAATAACATCAAAGCAGCCTAAATTGATGTTTTCGGTAAACATGAGCAACATCAGGCATACCTCATTTTGACGTCATTCCCTGGAGATGTCCCACCTCAAAATTCGAAAATATGGCCTTCAGAGATTTGAGAATTTGCTTTCGAAATAACTCGAATTTTAATTTGGAGAATAAAGACAACCAACACACATCAAAATTGCGATATTTACTTTATTTGACCTTAAGATTCGAAAAAAGAATTATTACCAGATGATTTATGATTGATTTCCGTATCTCCAACTTTGTACCGACTTCAGTCTTCAGTGGGTGCTGGGGCAACTACTTGAGAGACTTACAACTTACGTACTCTCTACAGTTCGATATTTCAACATTTTATTGCTCTTTATTCTCCTACTTTGGTGAAAACGCAAAGTACTTAACTTGTTGGGAATTATAGAAAAGGAAGGTTCAAAACTCCAGAAAAGCAGATAGGAATTGGCACATAAGCATAATCTGTTAGCGTTTCGATGCAATTTCAAACAATTTCAAAATTTAATTAAATAAACCGAATTTAAACTTTCAAGACCTCAATAGAAACTCAATAGGTACTGAAACTCTAATCTCCTCGTTGTATCTCCTTATAAACTTGGGACTTAAATGATCTATATTTCTCGAAGAAATTTAGTTCATCTTAAATTTTGTTTGACAGTTTAGTTAGTTCAGGTTAGGTATTTGGGATTCTCAACAGTTCAAAAATAAGTAAACGAATACAGGGCATAGAAATTATGTGTGCATTTATGCATCCAAGGAAAAGAGTCGTGTCATAGCCCTCAAAGTCGTTCTTTTTCTCGTCATTTGAAGTGGTTAAATAGCAGTGCCAGTTGATACTTAGACGATACTTTATTAAATATCGCCAGCATTTTTTAGTCTCTCATTTGCCATATTTCCTTTACTATTTTGAAAAACCTTATGGATATGAAGCATTGGATCAATGGTTCATCCTACACTCTAGAATGCTTAATTTTTCTTGAATAACTTCTTTACTGCAATTTTGTGTGATCATTTTCGATTTTTATATTTGAAACCATTTAATCAATTAAGCAGCCTGAAACGGTGAACCGTTGTATCTTGATTAAGGCCACAATTCCGGTAGCCAGACATAACTGTTTTTTTTTATCGATATAAAAGTTCTCTTAGATTTGTAATTCAGTGTATCTGTTTCATATTTGATAGTTTGCTTTTCCGATGCAAAGCTAAAATCATCCGATTAGAACAAGAATCTTTCCAAATGTAAATCATATGTTTGAATGTTTCCATATATGTATGTATGGAGATCACTCATACCGAAAATTGTGTCATGAGGATACAAGTAGTCGATTAAATGCATGAGATACGTATTGTTAATTTCATATTTTAAGCAAAAATTTGCTGGTTATCTGCTGCAAAATATTCATGAATCACAGTTGCTATAAAAATACGCTTTCAAGGACCATAACAACTTTATTGCAGATAAGGAATTAGATAGTACGAAAGGTCGGAGTGCTTCATATTTTGTCCTCAACCCCCAAATATTTACTATGTGTTAAACACGATTAACGGTCCAACTATTGTGATCATTTTAGGGTTTCACCTAATGAGAATCCAGGAAATCAAAATATTTGACTAACCAGTTGATAATATGACGCCTGTTTATCTGATTACTTACAATCTAAATTCAGAAGCGAACTGTGATCATTGCATTCAACCGCGGTGAGGATTAAAAAATATACCGGGTGTCCCAAAATGTTGAAAAAAAATCTTGTATATTTCATGAATCACTGGTATCACCATCTAGGTGATACAAATAAATGGAATTGAAGGAAGATTCTTTACTGATTTGAATTTGAAAACTTGTGGTGACTAACCCAAGGCTGTCATGTCATTGGAATTGGTATTAAAAAATTATCTACAGAGGGTTAAAAATTACAAAGTAATCGAGAACTCTCAAGAAGTTTATGGTTGTTATGAATCTGAAAATTATGTGTGAAAAACCAAGTCCAATACCGCAAAATGAGGATTTTTTTCAACTTCATTATTCTACTTTAGTTTTATATTGGAGAGGTTTCATATAGCCAGTATTATGAGCTATTTAATGCAGTATGATTTGCCATCAGGAAAATGTTTAATGTGCAGTCTCTGCGAAAATGTTACTTATGTAAGATTTCAACGAAAGCTTTCTTTCACAGTTTCCTTGACTACAATGCTTTGTGAAGTTTTTTACAGTTCTTCTGTAGTTCTGCAATTTGGCGACTAACTTTTCTCTAGTCCTCCACCTCTGTTACATAATTAAATGAAAGCGGGTTTATAACATTACCAAAGCGTTCCATCATTCCATCAGGATGTCCGATGCAAAAGAATAAATTATCAGTAGACAATTGAACCCTGCAACCCTCAAAAGCATACGAACACCTCCACCTTTTGATCGAGTAATCTATCAGTTCTAACAAAAAGGGGGTTAGTCCAGGAAAACTCAATAAGACTCTAAATGTAAATGAAAATTGACAATTTAAGTTTCTCGCTCGAACGCTTGAAAAGGATAGAGAGCTCTGTCTAAATTTAAAATTCATCATTATCCACAACATCAAAACAAGATTATCTCGAGCCTTTCAAGACACCTAATTTAATTATGCAGAGAAATTGCTGTCTTAGATTCTTGATAACGGAATGGTGGCTGAAGGGGTTTGATGCTAAATTGAACTGAGGATTTATGCATTATTCCGCTTTTTCTCTCAAGAGTTTTTCAGCCATTGCTCTAATTAGTTTTCTGGGGAAAATGCAAATAATACACTGGTTTAGACTATAAATTATTGGGTATTCTAGAGGTTATTTTCGGATGTTAGTACGGCGAACACACTGCTTTATTTTTAACATCATTGCGTGACCAACATCAATAGACTTAGTACATGATTGAAGGCAAACAAAGCCGCTTAAAAAACGTCGGATGAAAAAAGTCTTGTTAAAATATGTATCGATTGTATATTATTCCGTTATGCTTTAAACCCCTCTTTTTTGCTGTTTTTCCTTCCCTAACAACGGAGGCACAGTTATAAATTATTTTCTCGTTGTTCGGACGATCTCTCAAAATGCTTAGAAAAGTACCCGTAACGAAGTGTGCCATAGAAACTCCTAATAATGTGATTACAAACTATTTTTATATTTCCCTCTCGCTCTCTTCTCAGCAACTTCCGATGCAATAAAAGTGCTTAAAAGATATCGGAGTTCCACCCAGTATAATGGCAGTTAATAAACGTTGCTCGGGTATTTACTAGGAAAGTTTGAAGTTGCCTAAACTTCTAGAGAGTTGAGAATCCCTTCAAACTTCAAGCTAAAGGGCAATCAATCTATAGGGATACGAAATAGCAATTACTTAATTAGAGAAGCTTATCAGTTACTAGGTTACTCCCGATAAAATTTCCGATGAGCGTTATGGAAACCGACGGCCATCTTTGACTAAATACCTCTCACTCAGAACTTCGCGTTAGAGGGATCAAACTTTAAGTGGAGTTGTTGATGACGGCGTCTTAGCAGCACTGCTTCTGCAATCGTTTTTTTTTACTCTCTCTAATCTCATAAGCCTTAAAATTCGAAAGTTTCTAGAACTCTATTCGGTTTAAACTTCACATACATCTATAGGCCTCGCGATATTGAAAATGATCCCTTTCGAAGAAACTTCGTGAGAGTTCTGACTGGCAGATGTCTGGCATAGGCTTATAAGATGCTGTTATGTTGGAATCAAAGTTTCGAACCCTCGTTTGGGAAGTTTTTTAGTGAATTTGTTCATGTTGATCTCCTGATTAGGGGTTGAGGATTTCCGAAAAAGTTTTCATTTTCTTCGGATATTTTATGTGCTTGCTTATCCTAAATGTATTAAGAGAATTTGTTTTCAAATGCTTTGTTTCAACATGAAGTGGTCTGAAAGCAAAATTATCGATAAGAATTACTTAACTCATCTCTCTGATATAACTTTATAAACAATTTCTTCCTTATTTTATATCGACTTGATTTAAATTATTTTAAAAAACCAATTGACTTTTAAGCGTTCGGATCACCACAGCTAAACGTGCATTTCCATTAAAAATGTATTTTTTTTATTTCCAGAAATTTTTGGCAGGCACTTGCAACGGTGCCTTTACAGCTCTCTGATCAGTCTGATGAAAGCGTAAATTAAATTCTCTATATAGAATGTTTCTCTATTTAAAGTACAATTTCCAAAAGGTCAAGATCAAGAAGATTTTGAAAAGAAAACTATATTTCTATAGGGTGCTCCAAGTTCAATGCCCGCACCATTAACATGTTGAAATCCGTAAGACATTAAATCTGCTTTATAATAAATGGCGATAATCATTTCAGAAATATCTCAAAAGAAAAACATTAAATTTCCCTGGCTTCATTTTTAAAAATGGAGTAAACCGAGATGATTTTCTTGGGACACATTTGAGCCGGTCTTAATATACTAATAATTTTTTAAGTGACTTAAGATGTAATTAATTAATATTTTATAATACATTTTTTGCTTGTGTACTATACCAGCGTATATTTGTGTTGTTTCAGTGAATCTTAATGATAGAGTGATTATCTTATTTAGGTGACGTGGAACATAATTGATTTTATGATTTTATATATTATTGTGAGTATCAAACTTTTTGAAATAAAAAAAAAAAAGTTTCGGAAAGGAAATGTTAATCTTGCTCATTCGTGCGACGTTTCGGTTCTCCGACAGCCTCATTAACTTATTTTTCCAATAAATATTTGAATTTTGAATTAAGTACATATCTAAAATTTGTTTAGTTTTGAGAATCTAAAATGTTATGTTAGTCATGAATCGTACATTCTAAATTTCCAACGTTTTCGTTCAAAACATAGAGTAACTTTTTAAAATACTCGTTTTAAATCATATAGTTTATTTATAACTTAAGTGATGAATAGTTTGGATGGAAATGTTGCAAAACGTATTAGATAGGAAGTCTCATAATTAATTGTGGTTACATAATTGAACCACAAATTTCTTATGTTAAAAATAATTGCACTTTGATATAGGTAATTTTACGACATGTAAGTCCATATGAAACTTTGAAACCCATTGAAATCATATCGTATCTTGTACATTTTCTGAGATCACAATGGTGGGCTTCGAGTTTAGAGCACCCTGTACAAACGTGTGAGATACAGAATCAAATAAAATCAAACTTTATTCATAGTAGGCATACCAGTATTTTCATATGTCAACAAACGCTACATAATACTACAAAACATACTAAAATTACATATATGTATGTGCTACAAACAAGAGGAACGTATGGGAAATGTAAGTGCCGCTCAGACCTGCAAAGAAAGCCATTAAAGTCTAAGAAAATATATACTGCATTTTCATCCTTACAATAAAAAGCATTAGAATTTACAATATATTTAATAGCTTTTTTAAATCATTCAAGAGGAACAGCTCTCAAAGCCCCCAGCACAACATAAAAAACTTAACACTATAGTGGTTAGTCTTGTCCTTGACCCCGGAGACTCGATGGTTTAGAGTGATTGAATTATTTACGCCCAAATAGATCGAAACTGCTTGCTTACGTCTGAGTTTCCATGGAGGAAACAATGAGTTTACGACTAGCGGTCGTTGTTATATTTTTACGGCCGTCACTCTCGGCAACGGGCCATAAAGCCACAATAACGCCCGTCGTTCTTGGCAACGGGCTCTAAAGTAAAAGTAGCGCCTGTTAGTTTTATAACCATATTTAATCAAAACACAAGGTATATTATTGTAGTTGTATGTAGAAGATTTACAAAATATCACTTGTGCGTGAAACATTGTGCATACCACAGGCCGAAAGAAGGATTACGCCCTTGACTAAATAGGGCCTCAAATTCCGGCCGCGGACGTAATCTTCTTATTTCACCCCTTTACACATAAATGCCTATTAATGTCGCTTATCTATAAATTTTGCAGTGATTGAAAAACTTTTTTATGTCTCAGCAGCAAAAGTGTTTCTTTACAGCCTTAGAATTAAAAGTGATCCTTTCTGTTGTGTCATTAAAACGTCACTTTTTTATGAATGGAAGGAAAACCATAATAGTGACAAATACCTCTTCCGATCTGACACAAGGCCGCGAAGATTCCTAATTGAGAAAATGTTTTTTTTATTTTCCGGGCGAGATGTACCATCCAGAAAAGAGGAAATGTAATTATTAGTGTGGGTCAGGTAGTTATTAATGTTATTTATGCAGAGAAGAAAAAATATGGGATTAAGGACAGGACTTTGCCCTTAATGTGTCCCATGCCAAATTCTAAGACTGCGTGATTTTTTTTTTTGGTGCTGTACGTATTGGTGACGGTCATAGTGATAGGAGTTAATAAGCCTCACACTGTCTATTAAGTCAAAGTTATACAATTCCAATATCCCGATTAATATGTCGTGCGATATAGATTCGAAAGCCTGTATAAGCTGGAAAATCTTCGATCGAGTAATCTGTCCCTCCTCAAGCAAAGCTGCAAATAATGCATGAGGTGAATAATTGTTATGGTCGTAGATTCTTTGACGTGACAATCGAACCGTTAGTAATTGGTAAAATTCTTATCCTCGCAATATGTTAATTAAATATCTGTTTGATAAAAACTGTTTTTCCTGAATGCTCATGGAGGTTACTGTGAAATTTCAAGTGTCAAGGAAAAGATGGAGATCCCCCCGGATGTACATAATGGTAAAACAAAAACTAAATCTGGATAAATTCACCTTTAAGCTGAACCTTCCTAGCTTTATACTTATTCTTCCATTAGCTTCATACAGGTAAAGCACTTTCCAAACCACAAGCTTTCCAGAACAAAAACCGAACCTAAATTACTTTGTTCAATGGCAACTCATACAAGTCGATTCCCATTACAAATCCAGCAATAAATCATCGATAATCTTTGTCATTTGTCTAATGGCAAATACGAAACCATTAATTTAATGATGAGTTTTTACGAACACAACTAAACCCACAAATTACAGGTATTTCAATGAATATTACCGTATAGTGGACGAACGCCATTTTATTGTTGCTAATGGCATATGAAGGACCACGACTGGAAAGCGGGAGTCATAGTTCGTTTTATTATTTTAAACTATATGAGGCTAATTTATAAGAGCACCGAAAAATTTTCAGTGCTTTAATAAATTCGTCTGATAAAATTCGCATATTATCGAAGCATCAATTGTTTGGCTAACATAAAGTTTCCGGAGAATTGATAATTTGGGTGTTAGTCAAATAAGGCCGTAGGTACGCTTAATTCAGGGAAAAATGTTAATTAATGTAGGGTTTGTCCCATTCTTTGTCTAAAACACGCGAGGATTAGGATCTCTTCACTTTACATTTTTTACAGTCAGTAATGAGTAATGCTATTATAATTTCATACTTCACCTTCAAATGGTTTGTACTAACATAACCCTCTTATAAGTACTTCATTTTCAGGTGAAGTTATCGCTCATATGTCCCCTTTTGTCCCTCTAAACGAAAACAGAGCGTCGGTATTTATTATTTATATGCAAACAGGCGGAATTACTTCAACTAAATTTACTTTAGGGGGGAAATCGATAATCACACAGGTTAATGTAAATACCCGGAAAAAGGGGGAGACACAGATTTTTTTGTTCACATAGTATTTGGGGTAAATGTACGATCGTGGGCGGAAGCGAGAGGACTATATCGATATGTTTTCCACAAAAGCTCAATTATGTTTATTGAATACTGTACTAACGAACGCAGAGGATTTCTAATTTTAGAAAATTTGTTGTCGGAATTGGATGATCTGACAGAGTGGTGGATTTGATTCGTTGTTCTTTCTAGATGTAGATAACAAAAAAATCAAATTTTTCTGTCAAGTATGATCAAACGGGGAAGCAAACGTATCACAGCGGGGGCTAAGTCTTGGTCAGTTCACTGTCTATACAATCAGATAGCTGCGTCATCATTTATTTATATGGAACGATCTTCTAGAAACGTTGGTGGAACAAAGAAAAAGAAACAAATTCACTTAGCATGGCAGATGACTATGCGTGAAAATTAATATTGTAAAACCTCCCTAAGTCCGGTTGCATGCCAAAGATACATTTAGAAGTGTGGTGGAAAATAAAATTGTGTCTTTCAATAAACCAGTACAACCAAATGAGCACTTACACCCCAAGGACATGAATGTCACTAGCGATAAATGTGTCTTTCGTGTGTGTGTGTCCATTTGATTTTAGTGGATTGTTCGACAACACAATTGAAATATCATAAATGTTTCCATCACATTTGTAAATGTCCTTTTCGTGTGCAACCGGATTAAAGAGTACTGAAATTTATTTCAATAATCTTTTCCGTGACTTTTGGGTTATTTAGAATCCTGCAACTTCTGGAATTGTCTACTTGCATTTAGAAGCTTCTGGACAATACCCTGAACTTAGCTCAGTTTCATGAAAATTTTGATGACGTTTACACCAAATTCGAAAAAACTTTTCGGAATTTAGCTAGCAGTTTAACCTTTGTCGCTTAGATTATTTCAATGATAATTCAAAATCTGAATATGTATTTCACTAAAATAATGTGCTCGTGGAACACCTCACACATCCGCTGCCAGATAAATTTCTGCACGGGCAGATGGGGATATAACATTTCCATGCAAATTGATGAGATCTACAAATCGAAAACCTACACTGCTCTATATCATGGTCACTTAATCAATACAATTCGTCCCTGTGGTTGCATGTCAGGATAGAGGCTCTATTCAAATCCCCTCGATGTATACTTCATCACAGTAGTAATTTAAAAATTTATCGCCCAATTTGGCAATAATTATCGATCTCCGTAAGGGAAACTCGACGAAAAGCAAAAAAGGGGAACGAATCCCCATAAACAAAGCCTTTAAGATCGGCGAACTCTTTATTTAAAATAAAACAATCAACTTCCTAAACGGGAGATCCGGTGAATCGCTCGCCTTAAGAGAATTGAATATCTTGGATGAGGTTCATTTCTTGTAGTAAATTGCCGGCATTTACTTAAACTTTAGGTATTTCAGCGACTACTGTTTCTGACTGATGTTTCTCTTTGTCTTCCCCAGTTTTATGGACTTTTCTGCTGCCGTGGCTCGATAACCGATGCAACTTCTTTTGACTGAACTCCCTGAAATATTCTTTTATCGTGTTCTTTCCAAGCCGTATGCTTTTTATTACGAACCTCGTTGAATTTTTATAGTCCTGGTTAGTTATGTTAAATATCTCTTCTTGTGTGATGCCGTTATTGGTTCTTTCTCTATATTAAGCTTGCTTACAGCTCGTCAACCCTTTGGGGCCTGTTTAAGGCAAAAATTCAAGTTTGCTCGTGAATATATTAACATTTTAATTGAAAATGAAAACTAACTTGGCAGGAGTTATTAATTTATTCCGAAGTTTTCCACCGAGGGTTTAGATTTAATATTTATTAATTTTTCAAATGCTTTTCTTGCAGTTGATTAATGTCTCAGCCAAATTACTCTTAATGAAATTGAGGCAAATTTTGGCTTCGACTTTTTTATTACTCGCTTCGTGTGCATATTATCGCTCAATTTTCGTTCCGAGGGCAACACCAGTTTTCATCTAGCGTAAACCCAACGTATTTATTTGGCGTAAAGCTTTTGTCGGCCTGTTTTTGTTTACTCCTGCCACGCCGAATCCATGACTGACAAAAGCTCTTAATCGTGCACGAATCACAAATATTTAAATGTGCATTTGGGGCACTCTTTTTGTTGCTCTTCTTCTGTAAATGCTGATTTTATTTCAATTGTCGAGGGTGTTGCCATGTTTACCATACCAGTAAAACGGGTTTTCCACATTTTTTCCCGTTTGATTCATGTGTCAATCTCGTTGGAAGGTTGTACAACGTGAATTTCAAGCTGGTGTTTAAAAATTGTTTGGGAATAATTGTGAATGCTGGGTATTTTTAAGATGATTTAGATGATATGAGGGGAGAGTCACTTCTAATTGGGTCGTTTGTTGTCGAGATATGGGTCAAAAGCGTAAAACGAGCTTTATTCATTATGTATCTCGCCCCCATTTCCCCGAATCCACCAATGCCTACTTAATTACAATTGAGTTTTATAAGATAAATTTCGGGTCAGTATTAGCAAGTAAAATAACACATTCATTACATTTTGAGTGACTGATTTTTAGGGGTTAATTTTATTGTTCACTTTGTTTTAACTTGAATCTTCTTTATTGCTTCCTACATTATAAACCCAAATTCACTCAACACCACAGGATTGCAGCTTAAAGCATATACATCGTATATCTTAGATGGGGAGTGAAATTTAATAGCGTTCCTGAAGTGTGTGATTCCTACAAAAGCAGACTCCTCTGCATTACTTTTGATGTTCTGAAAATGAAACAGATGGTAAATCTTGTAAAAAGTGCTGGTTATTAGACTCGTTACTACATCGATGACTTCTAACTTATTTAGTGATATTCCTCGTTTGCACATTTATAAATTTCATGGTGAAGTAGTACACTAGACCAAAGTAGTTTTGGTCTTGAAGCTGTAAATTCTCTGGTATTTGATTGATTGTTAATGCAGAACTCTTTTTTGGATTTTTTTCCATGCGCTGACTGATCAAATAAGTTTTTGAATGACTCAATTTCATCAGCTAAAACATTTCTTCCAAATTAGTGGTGGTGATCCTTCAACGGTAAGTGCGATCCACTGAAGGGTCATGACCGCCACAGTCACTGACCCAAGCGGTATCTGACGAGTTTGGTTCAGTTATTGAGCCCTTTCTCCCTTGATGGTGTAAAGCGATGCTTCAGCGCACATCGTGCAAGACATAGAATACATTTCTAATCGAAATTAAGGGCAGTGATTCTTTTTTCCCGTTAAATTTCTCGTCAAGCTTGAACATCTCTGCGGTTCATTTCTCCCTGCTGCACATTCTTTTCGACTAAACTTCAATCATGCCGCTGCATATGTGCGCCCAAACTCCCGCCTCCCCCCAGGGGGAGAATGGATAAATACTTCAATTCAGAGCAGAAGATCGGCTATCTTATCAGCTTCTTTAAGGTTCACCGCAGGTGTCGATGAAACGTCAGGAAGCATTTTCATTAGACCAGGGTTTGCAAATATTTTCAATTCTGCTTTACTGTTTGCTGGCATCCACTCTCTTTTCCAAGTCTCGTATAAGTGCATCATTTGCATCCTTGTCATCATTAGCACATAACTTGGAGTACGAGTATTGCTATCTTTTAGCTCCAGAGAAAAAATCATTTCAATATGGTATCTAGATGTAAAAAGCCGATTCGTCACTCTTGAGAGACGAGAAGAAATTATAGAAAAAAGCACATGGCGTAAATGTGAAGTTAGGAAAAAGCATTGGTTTAAGGTACTAGTTTCTAATTGGACCCGACTGCTTCAACGATGCAAGTCTTTGGAATGATGAAGAGGAACTTTGAAAAGGAACTTTAAATTTTTAGCAACCTACACTCTGTGTTATCTTATATCTTTAACAAAACATTTTAGGTGCGATCCCTTCATATAACAATATCCCTTTATCGGTTTTAGACCGTTGGTCAGTGATTGGTGATAAATCATAAAAGGGTATACTCTGAGGCATTGATTGAGTGTTAAATATCATATTCCGTCGAAATAGATCAAGCAGAGCACAAATTTTAGAAGATAGCTTAGCAGCTTAACTCTGCGTTCCTCTTCAGTCAAAATTCGAATCTTCTCTCTAAATCTCAAAAAGACCGAATTGTGAAAACGTTGATATTTCCTCAATAGAAGTTTCATATAAAAACAGTTATGAGTGTTTTTGCAAGAGTTCAGGGCAAAATGAAATTTTGAATCTCTTTGTTATCATAATTTTTCTGTCTGAAAACGTAAGAATTGGGGGAAACTTGTATCTTACATTGGGGATTTTACATAAAAATTGAAAATTTTCCGAAAAAACTTTATATGCTATGTGATATTTTGTTGCAAACAGGACAAGTATTTTTTTTGACATTTTTATTGCTTAGCTCTATTTGTATATTACGTCGGTTATAAATATTAAGAATATTGATATTTTCTTAATCATGCGCACGCGACCCTAAGAGGGTCTATTAAATATTCAGATTTATCGTTTAATATTTATGTTCTTCAAGAAGGAAATGATTTTAAATTTTCCATCTCATCAAAATGCCCCTAAAACATATCGGCTGGAACTACGCAATTTGGCGACTTTTTAGCTGCTTTTAGAGCTACAATATCCTGTCGTGAATTCCTCAGACTCCAACGTTCAATATAACAAAGCTTTGTATTTTTCCACTGGAAAAACAAAATGGATTTTTTTTATTTGACGAAAATTTAAAAAAATACTCCAGCGAACACTACGAATTCAAACATTCACATTACTTGCAACGTTGGTTACAATGCTTTATTGCAGAAATAAAGAGAAGAACGATTAATTAAATGAAAGTTGCAATAGATCGCAAGAGAAAAACCTGCAAACTCTAAAGCGCTCTTTGAAACTATCTCTTCTTGTAATTCTTATATCGTGGCTTAAATGCCTCTCTTCGTACGGAACATTCAAAAATGAAATCTTCCCTTATTGTACCGGAAGTATACCCCAGAAGAAAAACAACATCAATTTGTCCCACATACTCCTGTTTTGTATGAGTCGCAGCTCTTCATATTGCTTTTGACTTTATTAAGTGAGGGTTTCAGACCTAATTGGGTTTTTAAAGGGAGCTGTCGTCACAGGGACCCGCTTTTACGAAATAAATGAAAAGAACTTGCCCTTAATGTGAGAAATTGGTTTTTCCTTGTTCCGAGCAAGACTTTTTTTGCTATTGGCAAAGTACTTAGATCCAACATATACGCGAGTGGGAAACTTTTACTCGGTTCATTGTAAATTGCGCTTCTAGATAAAAATATTCCCTCATGGGTGATTGACAAGAGCTTATCAAAAAGTTAGGGGTAGTTTTAGATATATAAGGAGGGTGCTCAGCAGAACGTAAAAATGAACTCTCGAAAATAAATGTATGCGCAAGAAGATTGGAAATGTGAGTGACTTTTCTGACAGTTACTTTAAAAGATACAATCTAAATAATGATGTGCCTTGTGACGAGACTTTGTTCAATAGAAACTTTTTTATAGCCGCTAGATAAAAGGAAGGAAGGTAGGAGCTTGGATGGTGTACGAGCACGAAAGAAAATCCATATCGCAGGATTATTTTCGTTTACGGTTTACATAGCCCCCTGGGGACTTAATGTAATTTGGATTAAAACCGTAACGGGAGCCGGGGCGTCTTAAACAAACACCAGAATTATCCCCCCGACAGGAAATATGCAAAGCAAAACAATGTTAAGAAATAAGAGGCGCGAAGGAACCTTCAGGTGTTGTTGCTCGGTCATTTGGCTGAATAATAAATAAGCCACGATTCCCTCTCGTTTCAGCACGTGCTTATTTCCTCAATTATTTACATGTCTTCAGATAGATAAAATTTAGTAAAAGGAAATCTAAATTACGTAAATTGGTTTAAAAGGGCCCTTGAATAATTCCAAAGTGCATTTATTATTTAGGAGAAACTGAAGCGCTCCTCTTTACAAGCTGCAAGGATAAAAGGAAACTACGTAGCGGTTCGAATGAATGGGACTTTAATGTCGGCTGTTTTGGAATATAGAATCAACGAGTTTTCACTTTTCGGAGTTTAATTCGAGTGAACTTGAGGCAGTATCGGTTATTGTCAGATATTGTCTTAAAATCATTGAAACTGGATGAATTACTAATAAGTATCTTGTGTGTTTTATGAAATATAGATTTAATAGAACTTCTACCAAAAGAGATATAAACCTTATTACTCCTATGAATTTTTGAAAAAATGGTTAAACTTTTAAGTAGTTTCCGTTTGGTGGAAAGTTATACATATAAAGAAGGTTCAGTTACAGCTTTTCTCGAGAAAGTAGAGGACCTGCCAGTTTTTCAAAACAATACATCTGATAAAACGTTTACGTCAGTTCCTTCTCTTGGAAGAACCAATCAAAATCATCTTGTCACCTCCAAATGTTAGCAAATCTATTCAAATATTAAAGCAACTTTAGAAATATTTAACCTATAAATTGGTGAACTTAGGATTCATTTTTAGACATGTCTGGGGTTATTTATATAACAAGCAAAGAAAGTAATTCTTAACGCTCGAGCGTAAAATGTTGCACACGCGATCACGCGAGAATATTTTAGATTTTTTTAGCTGGGTTTGTATACTATTTTTCAATAACCATGGGCCATATGCAAAATAAAGAAAAATGTAGATTATACACTACTTCGTCATGGTACATCTGAATATGATCACTTTATCTATCTAGCCCATACAGGTATCACCAGTACAAGTGGAAACATATGGATTATGCAAATAAGAGAAGGACCGCGTAAGGCTTAGTATGCCTGCGACAAAGACCAACGAAGTGGGATGCGAGGCCAGAGGTTGACATGGGCGGAGTCAGCGCAGTCGACGTCTGCACTTCGATATTTAGATTAGTATTGATTTCGCTATCTTTGGGGAGATGGAAATTTTTTTTTAATATCAGAGCAAAAAGCAGCAATGTAAATAAATGAAAAAAATGATTAATCCACCACTAGAACTTACATTAGTGAAATTCTGAGACGGTGAGGGATCTGGTAACACTGAACTAACTCCTCCCACTCGGCTAGTCCGTCCGGCTGACGTCTCCACTTCGGTGCTTAGATTAGTATCGATTTTGATACCTTCGCGGCAATGGAATTATTTTTTTAATATCAAAGCAAAAAGCAGCAATGTAAATAAATGAAAAAAAAAAAACGATTAATCCATCACTAGAATTTATATTAGTAAATATTCTGAGACGGTGAGACATCTAGTAACACTAGACTGACTCCACCTGCTGAACTAGCTCATCCGGCCGACGTCTCTACTTTGGTTTTGATTTGTATCGATTTCGCAGCTTTTGTGACAGCGGAATTGTTTTTAAATATCAGAGCAAAAAGCCGCAATGTAAATAAATGAAAAAAAAAACGATGAATCCATCACTCGAGTTCCTTTACTATCTTTACACTATGGATAATAAAAATCAAATTGGAAACTAGGTAGATCATACAATTCGAAATACTTTGCAGACATATAAGCCGTAATCCAATGGAATTGTTTTCTGCCGTTTCGTCCACAACTGCGATGGACATTATCAAAGAAGTTGAGATAACGGATGAAATGATTTTTCATGTCTCTAAACGATTACGAAAGCGGTAACTGGAGAGTCCGCTTTATTTATTCGCTCTTCCTTTGGTGGTGGAGAATGGAGCATCGACGCACATGGAGCGTGACATCGCACACTTTTGCAGTTTGAAGTAAGTGCAGTGTAAATACCGTGCAGCATAATTCTTATGCCTCGTGACTCTCGTGTTAATGCCACGTTCTGTGGTGCTTATATGTATTTAAATACAGCGCCACAGTTACACAGAGTCTAACACTCTCCTGATGTTGATAAAGGATCGGTTTTTCTTTCTCTGACTTTAGGTTTTGCTAAGCTGGAACCAATTCATTTAATCCAACTGAGACTAATGTTGTCCAAGGACAAAATAGATCTCTTGTGTGAACCAGGGGTCTATCGGATTCCGTGTATTACTTAGACAATGGGTTATATACCTGAAAAATATTTCCAATTTTAAAGTGGAAACCTATTTAAACATTAAGCCACCGTTAATAATTGATAGCCTTTAAATTGAGAACTTAGAAAGTTCGATTCTGCAAAGTCTATGTATACTCTTAAATCATCTGAAACGTTAATCAAATATCTAGTTTTTCCAGGATGTACATTCGGGGGTTAACACATTCGAATTCTTCTAAACTACCTTAAAGAGACATTTCTGTCCTTGGACTATGCACGTTTATCCATACTTTTTGAATAAGTTACTGTTTTAATTTCCAATTGTGAAAATAAATGTTCGTTAATATTTTATAACAAATACCGGTTCTTCTATAAATACCATTGGGGTATTTTTTAAATGATACCGCGTGCTCTTCTTTGTTTCATCTGATTTGCTGTTTCGCGAATTCCCATTCTTCTAAAACACTTCTATTTGTTATGTGAGACTGTGTGCTTTTCACTGCGTTTTCTGAGAATTTCTTTACTTCAATTTCTTAACTGCAAAGGTAATAAATTTTCAACTTAATGAAAAGTACACATCTTTGCTTCTGATAAAGCAGACATTCTGGGGCCCTCGGATTCCTATTCTTCTAAAGCACTTCAATGGGATATTTTTTGTCTGGAACAGCGTTTTAAAATATTTCCTATAAACTTGATTTCTTTTATCAGAACTCTAAAACTTTCCCGAATTGTCTAGAAAATTCTTAAAGGAAAAATTGACTTGAATTTCTTGGGTTTTCTTGATAATGAAAGATTTTTGACGTGTTTATAAAACCCTCAGATATTAAACTAATTTTTCTATAAAATTATAAATTTGGAGGAGGAATATTAATCCTATATGTACATACAGCCCCCAGGCAATCCGGATTGTGAGCTTGGACGATACGATCCCGGATCAACTATAAGCACGAGGCACTTGATCTACGTATTATCCGGAAAAAGACGTCGGTTTAGTAAAACGTTGAAATTGTGAAGCGATTTAACTTGTTAACAAATTCCAAATAAACAAATTTCCTTTACATCCCATTTGCAGCCTAAAAATGCCTTTCTAGTTAACAACCCAAAGGGCACAATCGCTACCATTTAATCGGAGACAAGGAATGTAAACGACAATCAGCGAATGCAGGTATTTGCATGAATCATGCTAGCGATGAGTCGTCAGACTTAAGTGCTCTCAACGTGTGTTTAGCCTGCCTCTCTATCCTGCGAATCACGTAGTCCTGCAGTTTACAGGATTTGAGGAATAATGAGCAAGCCGCACGTATTAGATCTGTTTATTGGAGACTGAATAAACACTAGGTGTACTCCGAGTAATTTTCACAATGTTTTGCTGACAAATTAGAACTATCATGACTTTTGTACAAATAAGAGAAATTTAATAAACCGCAATTAATTCTCCTAATCCCGGCTAACATTTATCTAGAACTTGACTTTGGTGAGCCCAGCGTTAGAGTATAAGGAAGACTAATAATTGAATTCATTGATTTCCCATTTCTCTCTGCGACGGTTATTAGGGCAAACCGAATGGGAGTTTTACGGAGGCCTCGAATAAGCGAATCGAAAAGAAGCTTTCTTCATCGCTTTAAATTTATAAAGTGAGAGGGAGTTTTTTACTTAGACGCTATAAAAGTTTCATAGATCACGCGAGGAAACAATCTCGGGCCAAAAAGTTTTTGTAACTTCTTCTCGGCGCACGTATATAATATGTGTGGTGTGTCGTTCTTTGTCAGAGAAGTTTCGGGAAGTTTGAGGCGTGCGAGACAAACGACAAACAAATAATCAATAGGCCCCAGCTCTGACTGAAGAAGACAAGAGGGCAAAGATAAAAATCAAGGGATAGAAAAAGTAAATACAATAGAAAGGTTTCTAATTATCTCGTGGTCGATTACGTGATGTCTTAATTACCACTCCCTGAAGCTGAGTAAAGAAGGAAAGGGACCCTCGGGTAGTGGATACACATAGATCACCATTCAAAAAACTGGATAAAGTTCTGAAAAACTGAAAATATTCTGATGTAGCGATCTCTTGAAATTCTTCCTCGAAGCTTATGATCAAATTTCTGACTAAAAATGCATTCAAAGTAAACGTTCCCACAACGATTTTCTCTGTAGTCGCCGGCGGAAGCGTGACAAGCAAAAATTGTGAAGCTCATATAAGTTACGCAGTAGAATTCAGAAATTAAATAAAACGAACCTAAGCTTTTGGGGACTGCAGGTTTTATAAAAACAAATCTAGAAAAACTTCAAGGTCCGTCATGACCAATAATCTTCGTAGAAAAAGGAAATAGATTCAAAGTTGAATATGAAATTACGACCTGAATTTTTTTCAAAATCTTTATGTGACAGTGGGTAACCTGGTAATCTGTTTTTAGGCCCAATGTATCAAAGTTCTCGTGACGATACGAAAGAAAATGATTCAATGAAAATGAACAAACGGATAAATGTCATGCTTTAAATTTATTATTTCTATGGGAAATCGCGTTGGCAACGTTACCAAAAATTTTATATTGGCCCTTAATGATCTTGGTTAACGTCTACAAGTCCAACTTCAACTTTTTTCCAACTTTTTGCTCATTTTACTTATCAACTTTGTTATCAACAAGAAAGGATTCAAAATATCCTCTTTATGGATGGCGATCGGTACTCAGAGACCTGAACTAAAGGATGAAGAAATCACTTACGGGGATTAGGTAAGTTTATCTCTGAGACAATCAAATGAAAAACTTTGGACCATCTAGATACTGAATAAATTGAACTAAAAGGAACATTAACTGTAAGAAGCATTAACATAAAGGGCATATAAACTCCTGCATGAAAATTCAATGAAAATAGCAATTCTTTGAATGAGGATCTCTTCAGAAAGATGAACAAAATGTGCAAAAAAAGATAATATTAATTGCCACTTTTTTTTAACTTTTATAAATATGCATAAAGACATAGATCGATGTACCACAATTGACATTCTACATCAAACTGAAACAAATCCCACCTGACATAGAGCCTCTTCACCTCTTCACTGACGCATTGAGCAAATGGTAGTCAGTGGTGACTTTCATTACTCACATGGAAAATTATAAAACGTAAGAAATCACTCTCAAATATTACTACTTTACTAAACGCGGCAGCAGTTTAGGTCTCAGAACGTGTTCAACAAGGGCTTTATTTTTAAAAGGGCATGATCCAAATTAGAACAAAAAGACAGTGTACCTATTTTCTTTGTGGAGTTCGATATAAAAAATATTCAAGGGAAATGGAATCTCCAGATATGTTGAATAAATTCGATATAGTGTAATTAGAAAAATGCTCATAATGTGATTTTTCAGGAACGTGGAATCACATAATCTGCAAAAACCTGTCTACCCTCTGCCTGGTTAATATACAAATTCGTTCCTATTATTTTGGGCTTCCCTGAATTTAGGTTTTTCCAAGTTTGCTCAATCCTCTAAGAACGTGGAATTCTTGACAACGAAAATGGAAAAGGAAGTCAAACATGGAGAGCGGTTCTAAAAATGTAGACTGCACGTCATAGCTCTTAAGCACATATTCTATGAGAAAAAAATGTATGACAGTTCATGACATGTACACCAAAAATTTCCTTTTCCAATCGAAAAACAAATTAATATTAATTAGTATTTCCTGTGAGGAGTCGGACTCAGTGTTTCGCATTGACCGATCGGAGGGCCAGCTTTTAGCTACTATTATACATATAAGTCTCCTTTTTTCATCCTAATTATTCTCCTTTCCTCTTTCAGGTTTTGCTACATACACCAAGGCTAAGATTGGACTAAGATTGTTAACTGGTTTTAAATACAAATTAAGACTAAATTTCTTATTTTAATGTCGGCGGGACAAAACTAGCGTGAAACATTCGAGTGATGAGAAACCCGACAGGATGAAACGAGTACAAATTTTGTTCCTTACCATTTACTCTTACAGTATTTACAACCCTGTCTCTTTTGAGTCTGTTCAGTTGACCTTAGGATGATATCGTTGCTATTTCATTTATTGTAGTCTTTGGTTATCTGTCAGACTCATTTACTTTTATATGCTAAGTAGAATGAATAGACGAAAGTTCCAGTCGAGATCAAAAAAGAGAGAAGAGATTGTGGTTTTGCTTCTCAGAGACAAGAGGAGAATTTTGGCAGTTTCGGTTTTCAAGGGCGGCCTTAGTGAACCTTTCCTCTTAACGAGTAAATAACCGTAACATTTCCAACAAGAATTTGTTAATCCTATATTGGCGCCTAAAGCCCAATATGCGCGTAATAAAAGTAATATTATATTTCCACACTAGTCTCTGTATAAGATGGAACAACCCGACCAAAACTGTTTATGAAAAGTGTCTATGATCTTACTAGCTTTAACATGCACACGATCACTGGATAGGTAAAAAATCTAATTAAATATTAAGCACCAGATGTACTGAATGAAAGCAAAATATGTGCAAATAAAATATGTTGAATGGACACTACCAATTAAAAAAATAAAGATTTATGACGCCATAAAAAAATTGGTTGGCACTTCTTCGCAAACCGTATAAAATTGCACTTTTATGTCGCCATTAAAGAAGTGTTTCAGTAATGTACCGAGACAAATGGTAGCTTTCTCTGGAATCAAGAAAAACGAAAATTCTCGGCACATGACTGCTATAATATCTACAAAATGAAAACGTATAAATACAAGATTATAAATTCGAAAGAATGCGGGTAATAAAAAATCGTAAAATTGTTGTGAAATTTCTCTAACTACGTCGATGCTTACCGGTACCATCCCCGTTATTATAAAACCGGTTAAACGAGCCTGATTTTGCGCTTTTTTCTTTCTCAAAATCTGTAAAACAAATTTCGGTGTTGGTAACTTTCGACCTCAAGTAGTGGAATTTTGCTTTAAATTTTGGACTCACTATGCAAACTTTTAGATTCTTATTGTCCTTTTTTGTTAAGTCCAGTTAGTTGATGGTTGTTATTATTATAATACAAGAAACATTTACACTGAGCCACAATATTTAACACAAAAGTTCAACTCACCACCACGGTTTTCGGTATCCGCTGGTTTCACTTGGATAGGGCGGTTCATCTGAAAAAAAAACATTTCTATTAACATAAAAACTACTAAATACAAGTGTAATGTATGAAAACTGCTCTAATAGCAGCTAATAACGTGTTTCCAAATGTGGGGCTGCAACTTCAATATTATCACTTATTCACGATGCAAACTGAATATTTTCATGTGTTTCATCACGAAAAAGGGCGATTTATCAAGTGTTTTATTGCCGCAATTTCCTGATGTTTAGATAAATTAACCATGGTATCGCTTTTGTTAAGTTTCTTTAAATAAATTGGTGGCTATAAGTTGTCCGATAGAAGTTGGTCAATGCGTTAAGTTGTGGGAGAATAGGTGATTTAATTTAAATGCGAACTATTTAAAATGTGACAATATTCATTCGAGAATCGTCTAATTAAAAAGAAAATCTCCTTATAGAGGGTTCGATTCCATAATAACCAGCACTCTTTCACAGAAACATATATTGAACATGAAAACTTTTTAATCATTTCAGATATTAATAGTATGAACGAAGGCAATAAGTACATGAAGATGAAAACCTTTAAAGAACTCTCCTTAAAACATCTGAATTAACAATAAATAACCAGAACTTCTGTAAGGAAGTTTGCAACAAACCTGAAAGGTTCCTAAGAATTTCAAAGATTAATAGAATTTTTAATTGAAGATCTAATTATAAATCAGGCTCATCAAACAATCCTTGCTGCAGGATTGGAGTCAATACTAAGTAACTATAGCTTTTTGGTTAAATTAAATTTTTTCTCTGAGAGATTTTCTCTCTAGATTATAAAGCAAATTTCGCACTTAAATTATTCACTAATAAACCAACAACAATAGAATTTGTTCAATTTTCATTTACGAAAACTCATAACGTCCTCGAATGATTCAATAAGAAATAAAAAGCGATTTTACACGAGGAAGTTGGGTTGTTAACATCCAGATTAGAAGCTTGTCAGAGAGAAAGTCCCCCTTTGACCTACATAAGTTGGAAGTTCTTAAAATTTCTGCAGTGAAAAGAAAAAGAATCAGCCTCAATCCGGAGCTTTAACCTCTTTATGGCTGGGGGATAACTTTCGGTTATCGCCAGAGCTCATAGAGGGGAATTAGAGGATTTTAGGTCAAATTCTCCTTAGGAAATCTAATTGGCAACAGAACGATGTCTCCTGAAAGAAATTTGATAAAAAATTGCATATCTAGCCTTTTTATTGCACCTGTGTAATTTCTAATTAAAGCTAAATTGCTAACTTCGTTTGGAAACTTTTCGGAGAGGATTAGCAACAATGCAACGCATCAAACTTCTGCGCTTTAAAACTATACCAAAAAGTTGTTAATTACGAAGTTAAAAGCTTGCAACTTGCCCTCGGCGATCTCAAGATTCCGATATTGAAATTTGAAATAAATTTTCCCGAGTTGTCCCAAATTAAAGCAACCTTCAAAACGGGAACTCTTTGAAATCGGAACGGCCTGTCTTGAGGTTATGTTCGAAATGAGTTTTCCTTAATCCGAAGCTTTCTTAAGGCTTCGATTTAATTTCATTAGCTAATATTGAAACTTGGCTCTAGACTCTAGATGGTCGTCTTAATATACATAAAAGTACTTCAATGGTGAACTACACAGTCTTGACTTAGACGTTGAGTTTTAAATGGGGGACTGATTGATCGATGGCATTGAGAAAATGAGTTATAATAAGACTCAAGTCTCTAACTCTGGAATTAACATTTTGTTAATGTGGAAAAATTCCCAGTTGGTCTAGACAATCTCGAGTTAGTTGCCGCGTTTCAAAATTGGTCTTTTTCCACATGCCAGGAATAAATGCACGTAAATTGAAATCTATAACTATCGTGCAATTTCCAAACTAGTGAACCATGATCAACCCTGTGACCTACTAAGAGGAGTCGCATTCTCTCCTTAAATTGAATGAATGTTTAGTGGACCGAACACTCTAATTCTGGATATAACTGAGACGATGGGTGAACTATGTGCAATAGTCAACCTTATGAGTGCAGAGGAGATCTTTTTCCTGCTCATCGAGAGTTCTCGATTATTGTTATTATTTCCGTCGTCCTCATAGTGACAAACCCCAAAAAATTAAATAACCAAAATAAGCGAGCTCGAAAGCCAAAACCTCACATACCGAAATTATACTGTTAAAATGTACGAACATTAGGTAGAAGAAGCAGAAGAACTTGGTTCCTCAATATATTATGTTTTCCCTCGAGAAAAACATCCCTCTTGACTCTGAAGATGCTTTGGACCCCTATCGTACAAATTGAAAATTAATATCCACTCCATCCAGCGTAATTCCTGCTTCCATGTAGCATGGTCGAATTGAAAGAGCGTTCAAGACGGGACAGGAAAAATAAAAACGTCTCCAAAATAATCTTTCTAAATCGATGAATAAAAGTAATTTCGGCCGCCGAAGGGCCACAATATAGCGTGGTCATTCGAAAAGATGCTTTCAGGCAACACTTCACTTTTATTAAAAGAGAGCGGTTGTCAGGCGCATCTTGATAAGGGTTTGCTCTCGTATATAAAACGCAGGAGGGGACTAATTTTATAAAAAAAAAGTCCCCAGTCGCTCGGCTGACTCGCAGAACGATATCCGATTTTTCATTTCGTTGATTTAGATGTGTCGCTTTCCCGGAGAATTATTGATATGTTGTTGCCTTCACTTCGGTTTGCTTTATTAATCATTCATTTCATCGTAGAGTCATTCTCCTTATTAATTTATTACTTTCACTACCTGCTCCAGTTCTCATCAGCAAAGCTATCCCTGGCATTTCCATTTCAAAAGCCCTATCAAACTCAAACCTTCTTTCATCGAAAGAGAGCAAATAAGCAAATTTAAATTCTCCGAACAATTCGGATGCAGCAGGGCCTAAAACTCTTCTCCAAAGCATTCTCTATTCAACTAAATTTAAAGGAAATGAGATTATATACGTCGAATCTTCGATATGCAAATAATATGAACGTACACTACCTATAATGCTTATTTCTTTGAACGTATTATAGACGGAGATCTACCTCGAGGAGCGCTTTAACATCGACGATGTTTCAGATAATGTTTGAAATAAGATTTTTGCTCTTGCTCCAACTCGAACGCAATAATAACAAACGAGAACCCCCAAAGAATATCGAACTTTACGTATGCATTACTATCGACCCAATGCCCATATCTTGCAATGCTTTAACACAGGTTATTATCTGAATGTAGCAACATGTCTGATAATGAGCTTTTACTAATCAATCTTGTTATCGATGCATGTATACACAGATACACGTATGTGTCGCAATTACCAGGAGATTAGATAAAGTGGCCGATTGGGGTGATGCCAGTTTAAGTAAAAATCATCTCCTGAAATCTGAGGTAGACATATGTATAACGCAATAATTGACAGGGTGCTGTCCCTTACAAAACTGACCCCAACCCCTTCGTATTAGATTCAATTGCACCTGCTCTCCCCAATGACAATGAACTTAGCGAGGGGTGAATAACTTTATCCGCATTAAGTTGAAAATAAAATTTGAAATAAATATACGACAGGAGCTGGATTTATATCATGCAAGGAAATCTTCGGTATTACAACAATGAAGCCCTCACGAGAGTTTAAAATAGCTTGGAATAATCTTCTAGTCTTAAAAACCACTCATAAAATATTAAAAATAACGCACGGAAACACGTGTTTATTTCCCACTTGAGCTTTGTTTACGCCACAACCGAAATGTGTTCTCTCTTTTTGTTTATGTCTGTACGTGTACCTTTAATATCACAATATGTGCGCCAGTAATAGGTTGGAACATTACATAATTCTTGGAATATGTTTCTTCTTTGTTTGCCATATTTATTTTAATTTATAGACTTTACTCCCCAGTGCTATTAATCCCTCAGGGTTGCCCTAGGACACAGTCGTATCTTTAATATCAGGGTGCAACAGAGCGTGATGCAAAGATGAGTCATGGGTCATAGACCTATAGTGGACCCGTTACAGCTTGGAAGCCTGAGGGTTGATACATTGCCATATATTTCAATACCAAAGCATTCAAATTAATATTAAACGGTTTCAATGCAATATATGCGTGCGAAAAATTTTGATTTTTTACGTATACCGACAAAGTTACTTTTGGCGGGGAACAACGAGGAGTTAATGATCGTTGAAGTCTGGACTTTGATGCCATGAAACTATGATAAGGACCTAGGCTCTTAGTTGGAAAGACTTTGAAACGAGAAGATGATGACGTTGCGGAAGACTTAACAGAAAAGCTGGATGACGGATAAATATTTTGGCCTCTCTACTAGCAGTTAGTGGTGCGTTTCATTTTCCAATAAATTTCACTTTTACTCAAACACAGTTGACGCTATAAGTAAAGACAACAATTACAAAAAATCCAGCTCCATTAAAGAAACTGCAGTTTATGCCCAAAACTGCACTGTTTACTCACCCTGTAGCACGCAGTTTTCCTAAATTTTACCTGATTCTTAATTCATATCAAGGCGATGATATTTAGCGTTCAAATGAAATTGGGACATCCTGCCTGCTTAGAAATCATTTAAAAGTTTTTTTGCTTTCCGCGGAAAATGTCTTCTTGCTAAACTTGCCAGCATTTCGACATATTGGACATTAGACGAAAAAAAATAGATATGTTTCAACAATGACCGATAGCACTGATAGGCAATGAAAATAACAAGGACCACTACTTAAGGACTACTAAGGATTGCTACTTAAACACAATTCGTAAATATGAAGCACAAGAATTTGGATTCGGGTCAAAGATATAGGGATGATTCATAAATGCCATCATGCTTTAAATGATGTTTTTTTTTGGCAAACTTGTTCTGTGTTGATACTCGTACGTACTAGAAAAAAGGGATTATAGAAAATTTAACTGAACTCAGAATATAACACATTGACATTTCATGCATTAAAATGGGAACTAATGTACTGGATTTTTTCGAATTAAATTAATTTTAAAACGTCATAAACCCCATATTTCCATATCTGGCACACTTGTTAATGGAATATTGAAGATAAATAATGAATTACAAACACTGGCGAAAATAAAATTTCATAGAACGGAAAATTTTGATTTGCACTACTTTATTTCATTTACAGTTACTGTTGTCATTTATTTATGCATTTACGAGGCCTGATAAAGAAAACACAGTATTTCACAATTGAAATGGTAACGGTTTAGGTCAAAGTCAATACTAAATATGTTGCGTAGCATTAATTCGATTTGGCAGTCCCTTGAAGATCTTAATAGAGCAAAGGTTCTTTTTACAGCTGGCGCGATCGGTCCATTTGTGACATATACATGATAATACAGGAAGTTGAATAAAAATTAGCACGCTTCTTAAATATACATTTCTACGCGAAAGTCTTTACTTAAAGATTGTAAATTTTCTCATCGAATTCCGAGGGGAAAGACGGAGTAAGGAGAGATGATGTCAAAAGCAGCGATAACTTGTAATAATTTATTAAAGTAGGAAATAAATTAGCAAAACTTAACCAAATTTGTTTAGATACAAATTAATAGAACTTGTAACTTGGAAAAAATTTAACTAACCAGAACATCCACTTCCTCGAACTTAACAGCGTCCGAAACTTGCCATTTACCTGAGCTTTATTGCGCGTCCATGTCTCTTATTAAGTTAACTAACTACTTAAGTTAATGAACAAGCCCAATCAATAAAACCCAATTAAAAGCCAAGCGCACACACAGAAAAAAAAAGGTACAAGGAACAGCTTACTTGCGTGGAATAGTCGAGCGAATTGGACCGCACCATCTCCAGAACTTGCACCATATGGAAAGTTTGAAAAAGCTCCACCGGATCGCAATAGTCAACAAGTTCCCAGTAGACAGTGTTGGGTTTAAAAGCTCCGCAAAAGGTACAAAAAAGTTTTGTTGTCGTCGGGACGAAAAGCCGCAACAAGGAGAGAATTGTTGCGTGTGTGTTCGCGCGACAGGTTCGTCTGTTTCGGTGTGAGAGGGCTTACGCAACGCCGTCGGCCCTTTGAGCGTGCAGGGCCGTACGCAGCCGAACGTGCGGCCAATCGGGCGCCACCGCCTCACGCACTCCCATCGATCGGGAGCCGTCGTCAAAGAGATAGAGCCGAGTTAACGGGGAAATCTTACGAGTGAACGTCCCTTTCCATTGAATGGAGAACGCCGTCACGTCAAGGCTACAACGCCATCGACGAAAAAACTGCTTGTTGCTTTGTGCTTTGTTTGGAAGCGTTGTGGCGGTTTGGAAATATCGCAAGGCTATTTGTATTCAATTTATGATTTGACATCTACGTATTGTCAACAATAAGATTCAACTAATAATGATAGAGAAATAATATGAAACAAAGATTAAATTGTGAAATATTCCATTGGGAGATTTACAAACGACTACCCATGCTGTATACGAGATAAAGCACCTTGATTGACATAATTCATTATCAATGGCAAATTTCTTCAAGAAGGTGATAACAGAGAAGGTTTAGTGTAAGAATTTCTCACGAGTTCTTTTACGTTTATTAGTATATGTAGCTGAAAAGACATTAATTTAAGGTTTAATGTCATTGTTACAATTAGATCTTGTTGAAACCATACTGTGCAAAACATTTTCTCCAACTCATTACTAACACTATGGATTTTAACCATTTTAACTAGTGAATGTAGAGAACCTGGCAATCAGACAATTAACATTAAAATGTGGCAATTTTCCTCATATAACTGAAGAATGAACAGTACTTTTCTCTATATTTGGAAAACATTAGAAAATTGAAAGATAATGTTAAGTAACGAATATGCTGTATCCATGTCACGAAGTTATATGAGGGACAAAAAAGGTAAGCCAGGAAAATTTTTACGAGGTCGATGTAACTGGGGATTAATGGTCGATAAGCACACGTTGAAGCACGGGCTTGCCCGTACCAACAAAAGTGTGCGTGCCGGGTCCTTGTCAAAAGAAAACGGGGTTGTAATTTGGATCCTAACTGGAGCAGCCGGAGTTTTTAGGAAGCTAAAAGTTAAACGTTTGAACGGAACGTGGGAACCCGACCAATCATAGTTAATGAAGTAACAAACCTGACGCAAAATGTAAAGTCCTTCTGTTCATTAGTGTGCAGCTAAAAAGCTATTGATTCAACCGTTACAATTAGAACTTGTCGAAATCATAAATTTCAATGGACATAATTTAGCAATGTCCAAAACTACAAGCCTTTGGAAGATGTCAATGGATGGACACGTTACACTCAAATTGATAGCGTTTGTAACAAGCTCAATAAGAGCTTATTGTATTAATTTTAAAAGATATTATTGTTGAGTATGTCGAATGACTCTAAAGTACGTTTTCTCATCTCTTTTTTAATAGTTGAATAATGGAGTACTAATGATGATGAAATAGCGAGTTAATGAGCCACAATATACATTTTTGTCAAATATAAAACTGTTTTAAAAAGCTTGACAAGACAAGCATTAGTACAAAATAGTCAAGCCACGAAATAAAACATTGGTTTTTCAGGTTTTTAAGTCAAATTGAAAATTTCGTGAAAATATTAAACTTATTCCTCCACTTGTTAATCTCTATTCTGTATAAGACGAACCAACAAGGAAACAAAATTGGAACAGGGGAGAGCCTTTTAGTCTTTTACCGCGGGATAAAAGACTTGTGACAATTTACGAATGACTAAATGAGAACTTGGATGAAAACGGCTCAATAAGAATAAGAAACAATTAGACGAACAAAGAGAAACATGCCTGGTATCAGGGCAGCGCATTCCCTGGAATCATTTGTTGTTATTTTGATATTACTCACTCAAGTCGTTTTAATATCATTTCTAAGAATGTTCTACCCCCCAGATTCAGCAATCTGGTCACTGATGTGTCCAAATATACTCAGTAGCATAGAAATTGCAGCACAAAAAAGGGATAGAAATATTTAGACCAAACTTTTGTCATGGCCACCCCGATCTCCCGATCTCTCGCCAAGCGACTGTGTATGAAAAATTATGGGATGGAAACAAAGAAATTTAATTGATCCGCCTTAGGCATTGAAAATTCTCTGGTGGGAGCTACTGATTGCTCGAAAGGAAATTCGTTAAGACGACATGAATCGTCTACTGAAATCAATGTCACCACGAGTGATAGAGTGTGAAGTTAATAGAAGGGGCTCAACACATTATTAATTGAAAACTACGCAATCCTGCGTGACAAGACGGGTAATTTCTATAGGGCTTTCTCTTATACTGTTTTCTATCTGCTATTCTGTATTAATTCGCGGAAAAGAAGCCTAATGAGAGTGTACATACATCTTAGAAACTTCAGCCCTTCAAGCCTGCGCAGGTATTTTATTACCTTCCTACTATGTGAGAAACGGCGAGGAAAAACTTAATTCCCTTCGAAAGGGTGGCAAAATTATAAATGCGATTAAAACTTTAGTATAAATTTAACAAACAGGAGGGTTAAACGTGTTATCTCAACTATAAACAACTTGAAGTTCTCAAGTAGCGCGGATAAGATCTCGCGAAAACCTTTTATCAACGCTTAATAGACATTCTCTAAGGGACAAAAAGGGCTCTAAAAAAGTGGCCATATGAAATTCTATTGCTGAATATTCCCGAGTGGACACTTTTGCGTTTATTGCACCATCGTTGGGAGCACGAGTGTGAAGAAAATAGTAATTAGTTCTAATGAACGCCAGGGGATGCGTTGGACACATTCGCCCTTATTGTCCCCGTTTTTAACTTTCTGAGCCCGAAATGAATTTTGTCTCGCTAATTTTCCCTTTCATTTGTATCCCCCCTTGAGACTGTGGCATTTTTACTAATTTTATTTTCAATGTTGATCCATTCTTATCTCTGGCAAAGTTTTTTTAGAATCTCAGTAGATATTAGTCCAGAAAAGTTCAGCAAACTTCCGCAGCGTTCACGCCTGGCCAGACTTTATATATCTACGTACATATACGTCTGTATCGTGGAACGTGACCGATCTTTCATCTCGAGGGATAGCCTGGAGATTTCCCCCGGTAAAACTATATACTTTTGTTGTAAACTTTGGTAATTCCTTTTCAAATCATCTATCACGAGATCAGCAACACACGTTCTCAATTTTCGTTCGAATCTATCTGGAGGAGGCGTAAAATGGAACGGAATAACTCTTTATGTGGAGTAATGGGAGTGATTATTTAATGGCTGTCGACTGTGGTGGAGTTGTTGTGGAATGCAATGATTGAGTGCTTTCTGAAACAAAAGGTTCGCATTTCTAGCAAGCATAAGTTTTTTTTTTACATCGAGAGGGTCATAAAAACCATGCTTTTCAGCTAAAATGAATTCTTTTTTTTTTTTTTAATTTTTTTCGAGTTCTTTTATCATATCCCATTTGTTGCTTTAGGCTATGTCGGAAACGATTTTACGTCTCCATTTCGGGAACGTAAACAAACAAATGTTTGCTCAGTGCTCCAAGAAATCTTCGGCAATGCATGGAAAATTTTATTTCTGGGAGAACTACGGCTCGTTGAGAAACGCCATCATCCTTCTTCTTTGCACAAAGGGTTCAATGTAATTAAAACAGCCATCCCTTGGCATGAAGCTTTTCAAAAATTCAGGATTTACAGCCTTAAAGTAATAGGAATCTTTGGCTCTGTAGGCTCTAATACTTGCAGGGCCGTCGCTCCCCAATATCACTGGAACGTGCCTCCTAAAATTGTTTGTTATTTATGCTCAAATACGTGCGCCATCTACCGGAATCCTGAGGCTATGCAGAAAGCACGTACACTTTATTGTCCGAGACTTTCAATCAGTTTTGATGACGTCTGGATTCTTGTAGGGTGGGATTTGGTCCTCGACATTTTGCGATGTGTTGGAGGTAAATCTGGATTCATTTATCATAAATTGCAATAGTAACAATTCCCCATGAAATGCCTTTCTTAAGATTTTTTTTCTCGTCGTTTTAGATGCCCGGATTCAGAGATTGACGACGAGAGACTTCTTCTTTGTTCGGTGGAATATTTTAATGTAACTGTGACCATCCGAGGTAAGTTTGCCTGATGTACGGAAGTAGCAAGGTTATGGGTGTTCCACTGTTGGTGGTAGCAGTTCTCAATGAAGATAGTCGTTTTGTCTCAATTAACATACTCTTTTTACATTTTATTATGTTTCTGAATATTCACATGGGAAAGCTAATACTTTTTATAACATAATTTTGTTCACTGTATGATAAGAAAACATCGTTGGAAACAAAAAAAAGTGTCTAAACTCCTCAAGGAATTCCAATTTCAGGAAAAGAACATTCAACGGCGAGACCAAAATAAGCTAATGATGAAACAACTAAGCCCGACCCACTACTACCCACCGCACACTGCACACACTGTATCTTCTTAACCAAGACTTTGCCAACCAACACTTCTAATTTTTTGAAAAAAAATTATTTGTGCCCGATTTCACCGACTTAATTATCATAATTTTTTTATTATTGTAATCTTCGGGGGAAAAAAATAAAACAACCTACTTTTTTTGTTTACTGTGACAATTGTGTGCTCCTCCATCAAAAAGATGCAGCCTATCTGCCAATTAACCATTACGTTATTGCCTACCATTATCTATTGCCCTAAAAACTACCACCATCTTACTGCCCTTCTTGATTAACCCGAGCAATAAAAACTTTGCTTAACAAAATTTAAAGTGGTCCGCCGTCTCCGCAAGAAAAGACCTTGAATACAGAAAATGTATAAATCTCTGAATTATAAAATTGAGTTTTATAACACGTATAGGCAAATAAAAACGTCTTTCCCACCGACTGAGAGTGTTGGTTTTCACTGGGTAATTGCGAATGCCACTCAACAAAAATCCAATTTAAATTTTGGCTTTTGCACTTTATAAAGGCCGAAACGCACCAAAGTTTTATTAAATATAAACATCTGAAACGCGGCGAGAGACGAAATCCTCGAAAGCGTTTTATTTCCCAATTTTTTTCTCCAAGCTCCGGAGAAATTCTTTAATTAAACTTAGATAAAAGGAATCGATTGAAGTGAGAAGGTGGTGATGATGGGCGCAAATGTCTGAAGAGATTTCACGTAGTGTGAGCAGATTGAATGTATTAAGTGAACACTGGAGATGTATCGATTTGTTTATTTTAAAGCATCGAAAACAATAACTATTTCGACAATCCGCAGCCGTGCTGTTAAAGTAAGATGTGACCTGAACCTGGAACTAGCTTTCTTGCAATAACGTATAAAAATAAAGTAGCGGTGAAGCTGTTTCGGAAAATTCAAGCAAAGCCAAATGGGCTTCGACGTTAAAACTCAGTAAGAAACGATGCTTTTCTTTTATAGTTAATCTGAATACATGTGGTGCAGGCACAGTTCAGCCCATTGCTTCGTCTTCTATTTCATCCGACTGTATGGAGAATAAGGAGAATTAACCCGGTCCTGGTGAGACTTAGGAAGAACAACATTTTCTGTAGTAGCAGTCATATCACACATAACGACATATTCAAATCGAATGATTCCAGAAAGGGGAAGGTTTGTCTCAGGAATATTTTATTCCTCGCATAATAGAGATCGTATAAGCTGCGAAGCCCAGCTGTGCCTCGTTGAAATATTCACGGATATAAACCTCAGGCAAGACCTCAAAAAATGTATTATAAACAATAACTAATTGCCGTACATGGCGGATGACCTGAAATAAGCTCCTGACGTTTGGAGCGACGACGGTCGGGCTTATCTCCTGTTCGCAGCTTCCAGGGGCCTTGATTTTTTGAGGGAGGACGTGAAAAATAACGACCCCACTGCTGGCGAGGGCATTATCAACATCTGACTAAACATTGTAAGAAATTCCGAGCTTAAACACCCCGACAAATTATTTTATTAGATGGCGACGCAATTTTATTGTCCGCTCGAAGGCTGCTGTGCCTTAATTTGGAAGATTTGCCATTGGGTAATTGGGTGAGGTTTGTTCAAAAGAAAGGGAGGTTGTTTGGAGTGGCTACCCTTCGTAATCAGGCGGATTATCTCATTTAAAAGAAAAGTTGATTGAGGCCCCTAATAAACTGTTACTAAACGAAGAAGGGTATGCACTGGGCCGAGCACTAGTTCGCACCCAAAAAATATGTTTAACTCAAATCTATTTTGTGCATATGGCACTGAACCTCTAATGCCCAGGTTTACACAAGCTATCTCGTGATGTCTGTGCCATATCCTAAGAATGTAAGCAATTTAACGTTAAAAATATCTAGTGAACATATGCCCTAAGTTCGATCATAACCCAGCTAGAAACATGTCAGTTTTTAAAATTATTCCATAACGTATAACCAAAATAACCGCAACTGGCAATTTGATGCAGCTGCTTAGCCAGGACGGTCATCAGACTTAAATGCCCTCGATTATTTTATTTAGGAATGCCTGAAAAGTCTGGTTTATGTGGAAATCCCTGAAAACCGAGAACAACTTGTTGCGAACATTATGAATGTTTATCCAAGAATCTTTCACTTTGAGAAGTGTTCAAATTTGTATTCTGGAATTTGGAGAATATTTAAATATCGGAGAATAATTAAGACAATAAAATATATTTTTAGCGATTAGTTTTCAGTTTATTCGTAATTTAATGGTAATAAATGATATTTATTTATTGTTAAACTGTTATTTATTAACAAGCTGTACATGTCATGTGTGTGAGCGTGTCTCATATTTGGTGAAAATTAACGGTTCTTTTCAGGTACGTGTGTAGATGTCCAGCAGCTGTACATTAACATACATTTTTGATGTCGTGAACTTCCTGATAACATTCGACCTTTATTTACGCACTGAACGTTCGCTTTCGAATTTTTGAGCAAATTCTCCGAAAAAGTACGTGTTTGCACCACATTTGGAAATCGTTTGATCCATGACAATTTTGGAGATTTAGAGGTAATATTTCAACAAATAATATGCAATATTTACGTCAGAAAAATCGAAACTTTCCTGTGTTATAATAATTATGAATAACCATTAATATCATAGGCAAATCCTAAAAGTTTTTGTCCCCACTAACACCAAGAAACATCTATTTAATGGAAATGGGACGTCAGGGCAAATAAATTTTACCCATATGAGTGGGACATTCCCATTACCTCCCTTAGACACGCGTAAGGGGTGTTGTCCGCTGATGTTAGGGCTGAATTATATCGGGTTATTGACCTACGAACACACTGACTTTGGGAGATTTTTATCTGGGTCATGTTGTTGACACGTATCCCTCTTTTCGAGACAGGATGTAAATTTAGGGGATTTGAGAGATTCTTCTTCGTGCCAGGCCGATTTCCTCAGGCGTTCCTAGGTAGAGAAGAAATTTACATACGTTTATACTTACATATAGTTAGGCAACAAAAGTATACTTTTGTTTATAGGAAAGTGCATATTCATATTATATTCAGAGCATTCATAACGGATTCTATTGTCTATGCATGTATTTTCGGGATTAAAATTTCAAGCGTGATCTCATTAATAACTGGATTATCCACATTCTCTTTCCAGGTAATTCCATGCTACGACGTCTAATTCCTTTAAATATATTGAACAAATAGTCACAGTGTTGAGAGGAGTTAAATGCTTAGATATTTATGCGGTGTTGAAATTTGTATATACTTATTATCAAAAACCTCCAGCATGGGCATGAGATATCTGGTGTGTTTAATTAAGTCAGGGTGCAGATAGTCGCTTTACGTTGAACTTATTTCAACTAAGTGATTCGCTCATCTGCAATTCAATATCCCGTTCCTGTCAGTTTAGATGTTCGCTGGTTCCCACTTCCAGGGCAATGACAAATTGGACGCATAAGAATGGAGCCCGATACGAAATTCAGATTTTACCGAGTGCATTATATCTTATTTTATCATTGATCGATTCAATTAATCTGTTTATTTGCCAGAAAAATTGTCGAATTTTTACATTATTTAGCGAAGAGTCTTGTGTGCGATGGGTCTCTGATGCATTATACACCTCTGGTGGAAAATAAACATGGGTCGTGCGGTTTCTGTGCGTCACGTTGAACTCGATGGCCACAGGACGTGCGGTCCTATGACACGTACCCTCCAACCCTTTTTATAGAAGGGGCATGTTTCGGTTCCAGCTAGTTTGGTGTTGCTGTTTTAGAGATTGTTCGAAATCTGGAAAAAGCGGTTTCTATTTCAATCTCATAGATGAGGAACAACAATCTAATTGTTGCTCAGGAAACGAGTGAAATAGGTTGGGATATTTAAAGAGGTCCTATATTCCAGCAGCAAATTATGAAGTGGTATTTATAATGGCCATTAAAGCTTCTAACACTAATCGAACTCTAGATTTCTAGCTTTTCACTATGTTTTTTCTATAAATTTACGAGAGAATTTGTTTTTGAATCACCCTATACAGTACTTTTTTAACGTTCCCCATAGAATTTCACGTGCTAAAATTGTTATCCCATGTTCGCTTCTGTTCTATTAAAATTAAAGCTATGTCACTTTGCAAATGTTAATTTTCCTTTTATCTTGTTTGGGAATAATGCCTCACACACGTAGGGGTTGCACATTACTCTCAGTTAAAACTAACTGAAAATAACATCCATCCTTTACTAAGGGCTCAGACGAAAACTTTTCTTAATGTTTCGGTGACAAATCTTCAGTTCCATCTTCAGAATCTAGGAAAAAATTGTTATAAGAACAAAAATTTTAATGAGCTTCTTTCAAATAATATATGTAGGGATGGTATTTTTATTATTAGTTGAAACTGCAAAAAAAACATCTTACCAGCATACATTAAAGGAATTCAGGACATAGGCGTAACAGAAACTATATTTTTGAATTATAACAAATAAGTTTAGTAGGTTAATATACTAAATAAATATATATATATATATATATATTTTAATTTAATTAAATATAGGTTTCATTATTCTCATCATCAGTGGAGTCACTATCGATGCTCGGCTGAATAATTATTGAGGCAGCAGGAAGGGACACGTGATAGTTATTTTGTTTTTGTATAATGTGAGCAACACTAGTTTTTCCACACTATGTTGTCTAATTCATTTATTACCTGCCGAATATTTTCGAAAACTGAACTATTTAAAGTTGGTGACTTATTTTTCTTTCGTAATTTTTTTTCTATAATATTCTAAATTATTTCGATTGGATTAAAACTGCAATAATAGAGTGATAACTGCAAAATTGTATGTCCTTATACTCCTTTTTGAAATTTGAAGACTTTATTACGCCTAATAATTTTGTTTTTTGTATTTTCCTCTGGAATATGTGTTTTTGACCGTATTTTCTTTATAAAAATTATAGATAATTTTTCGAATAACATCTCCGGCCCCATCATTGATTTGCTTAAATTTTCAAGAAGTCGCTTCCTTTTCAAAGCTAAGGTCTATAATATTATACTACATTTTCTTCCTTAATAACCTAATAAATCGTCGACAATGATAATTTAATAATTCACATTTTAGTCTTGTTACAATACTTTTAACTGAATTATACTTGTTTTCTTTCTTTAAACAGTCATAAATATTCAAAATGAGTTATTGACGCTGCACGTGTAAGTTTAATTAGAACAAATATATACCTACCAAATCAATACGCTAGTAATAATACAATTAATCCTATGAAAAGTATACATATGAAACTAGGAATGACTTAATTTAACTATGTAACATTACAAATAGGCAACAAAAATTGAATTTTAAACGCCCTTTGTCGGCGCCACTGGTTTCAATTTGTCTACATCTGCAAGTACCGGTCTCAGTGCACAGTGGTGGCACATCTCAAACATTCATTGTCTCGCTACCCAGGCCGAGGCAATATTTATTTGGTCCGCTGTTTTAGACATGCAAAATGTTATAGGGTCCGTCATCAGATAGTACCTAGGAATTTGTGATTGATTTTGAATCGTGTTTCATCTTCTATAGGCGAGGTTTTCAACTGATATTGAAAATACTATACGTACTTACATCAAGTAACCATAGGAATAAGCGTACACATTTTTCCCAAATCCCTATTCACTTTTCTTCTTTTTAGGGAAAATCACGCCCTCCATAATGATTTATTATCTCATTTTTTCTTTTTTTCTTCTAGAAAAAAAAATTCTCCTGATATTATAATGTGCACGTTTCCTATTTTGTGAAATAACATCAATGCTATCATTTCTTTAGACATGCTTATTCTTAGTAAGGTAAATAGGACGTCATACAGATAATTTTTCTGAAATTCCAGGTACAACAACTTGCCCCGGAAAAGTGGCAGAAATTAGCTTCAAATGTAAAACACAGATATTTTATGTATGTGCTGCATGCAGGTCTGTGCGAATTAGAATGCTCAATTGAAATGGAAACGCTGAAATTTTAGATCAAATTCGAAATCAAATCTCTTATGAACCACTGATTTGGTTTAGGTGCCCCTTTGAGGATTTTGATTGGGCAGAGATCCTTCTTTAGGGCTGATTGCCGCGATTGGCCGCTCTGTGAAAAATAGAGTGAGCTTTCTTGGAAGTTGAGCACCTATAGAGATCTGGGTTACTAGCAGAGTGCGAAAGCTAGTTAGATAGGCAAACGTTTGCAGCTTTAGATCTAAATTATTAATGTGCTGTGAGCTTGGTCTGCAACATTCGTATGAAAGCATTGAAATAAAGTCTCAGTATATGGGCGATATTTCATGTTATTTCTAATAGTAACGGGGCTAGAGGCGATCTTCTGGATTGAGGACACTGCTTTAAGAAGTCAGTAATGTCAGTAATAAAAAGGATAATGAATCTATTCAGGAGTGTTTTTTATTTCCTTAATTCTGTATACCTATCTGTAATTAATTAGCAGTATGAGAATTAAGCCTGGTAATGGAATCCTCACGTTTTGCTACAATTGTTTCATTATCTGCACCTGTTGATGACATTCCTATATATAGAGCGAATCCAAAGGCTTTGAAGTTCTATAGAATAAATTCTATTATCAAACATATAACGAGTTTCTACCTACGTCATAGCGTAGTTACGAATAACTTACTTTAGTTTCCTTGTTTTGTTTTGTAACCAACTTGAATTATACTATTAACTATTTCGCTCCATTTAAGACTGCAGAGAAAAGAAGTATGAAGTACTTAAATTAGTTAAAAGGAGGTTTCGTGTTTCGGCGTAACAAATTTTAAAATTTACACTTTGCGTGCCGTTATGCCTCCGAACAGCATTTAGGGCCCTCCTCAGGGCCGCATTAAATTCCAGCAAAAAACTCCAGAGCTGGATACAAACACGAATTCCAGCTACTTGATGCCCTCCATAGGGAGACCTTCTAATAATTTATTCTTTCATGGGATAAGCGCATTTGGGAGTTTTATTAGGGTCTTGAATAATACTATAAATTTTACTCGTTCTATTGGAAATTGAAAGGTTACAAATTCCTAGGCTATATAGGGGAAGCCGTAAATTGTTAAGGCAGCTTTTTTTATTATTCACTTAGACGTGTCTAGGTCAGTGTTACTTCCATGTCAATGGCGTCTCGCTTGGATGGAGATGATAAGAAAGTGAAGTAAAGGAGAAACACCTCGTTTGGTCCATTTAAAGTTCCCCATGCATTCAAACAAGTATTTAGAGAGACCGTGCCGGAAAGAAATCGGAATCACACTCGAGAATTCTTTTACTCAACTTCAATGCACACTAGCAAATGTATTGTGTTCCTACTAGATGTTTTCCGTGATTTTGTTTTTATTTCCTTAACGTTATTCAATATATTCCCCAGAAAATTTTGAGGTCAGCATATATGGTAATAATGCACTAAATTTTAAAAAACGAAATTTTGAATAGACAAGTTTTTTTTTAATGTACGAAGAGGAACTGATCCTGGATTTGCATAACGAAATTTAGATGTTGTGAAGTACTTTTGGAAGTTTTCTGAAGAATAAAGTTTTCAGTTAACTGATTGATTCTGGTGTTATTGACTGGGTGCTGATACAAGTTTGGGCTTTGGTCTACTAAATCGTGTACAGCATCAGTGATATTAAACAGTGAAGTTCCGTTAGCTGAGACAATAAATTCAGAAAACTTCTGGAATTTGGATTTCTAACATACTCTAAGAAATTTTGTGAAGGGATTTGTTATAGTGGTATTCCAGCTTCATTCTTATTCCGTCCATTTCAAGTTCCGAGTCTGTTGGAATTTCCAGATTTGGGATATAATTCTTGCATCGTGTCACTCTTCAAAGAGGGTGCAGCAACTTCTGTCCAGGTTCATTACGAGCTGCTCCTATATAATATCTCGAATTGAATCAAAACTTATTTTGAGAAAAATATACATTTGTCCTAATGCTTTGATTACATATTAAGCTCCCAGTGTCATCTGAATTGTAACGACGGTGGCAGGGACACAATTGAGAGTGGACGAATTTACGTCTGAGAAACTCTCTATATGAATTTAGTGACACAGAGTTGAGTAATTTCCACTTTTGATCCAATTAGCAGCAGGAGACCACTAAAACTCCATCTAGTCAAATAGTTTCGTGATTAAGTTATTTGTTGATAAAGTCACTATTTTTGATGTAATTACTAACTATAACAATTCTTGTTAGACAATTGTGCGAAGGAAAATAGCATTCGTCATTTATTGAATTTATGATGATTCAGTACTTAGAATTAAAGTTCCAACCGTTGAAGTGTCTCCTACGAAAAAGATATGTGTCCCCCATATTATGCAAATGCCTGGAATTCAGTCCACTTCATGAGTATCTATCGATCTTTCCACGGCAAGGTAGAAGAAATGAGGCGACATTTTCGCCGTTCGGCAATAAGACAGCTGTCAGGTGCATGCTTGAACTGGCTGCAAATAACGGTGACACATGTACGGGCGCGTACGGCCAACCGACTGGGTTCGTTGCGAATAATACGAGGTGTCACACGGCATAAAAATATCCCGACAGAATGTAATGTGACTATATGAAATTTTTATGATTTGGGGTTTTTTCCCATCTGTCTCCCCGCGAAATTGGAGACAGGGCCGGAAAACAATTTACTGACTGATATGAGAGACTAAAAATGAGATAAGATTTTTTTGATTATATTAAAATACTTTTTGCTGCAAAAGTAACATCAATAAAATTTTTAGGGAAACGTATATTACACTTTGCGAAGTTATGAAAGATGTTCAAGGAACTTCAAAGATGGGGAATTTCGTACGTGTGTGAAGCCTTAAAATAAATGTCACCAGACATTTCAATTTGCTTTCATGTTTGGGAATAAAAAGCCTTTAAACGTCTTTCGCCTTGAGTGGAACATCGATATATTGTAACATGTGGCAGGGCAATTTTACGGTTTGTCATTGCGGTTTACAGCAGGAAGCAATTGGCTGTTATAAATATATGGTCCTGCATACGTGAAACGTATTAAACTGAAATCAGTTTCTGATTTCGGATGGCACGAATATTTGAGCGCTAACAAGGGCTAAAAGAAAAACAAAGGCCCTTTAACCGTTATCAAAGATGTCGAGTTTCTCTCAATACCTAATAATCTCCCTGTTAGATAATAATGGCATACTTCAGGTAGACAACAAGGGAGCGTTATTTTAGATTTGCTACAGACAGAAATGAGCGTCATTATCACAACAGCCTAACAGCCGAATAAAAAAGGGTCTGGAAACTACATCATTACGCGTTCCAGAGGCGACAAAAACGCCGGTGGAAACAACAAAAATCTTTAGTGGAATTCAATAAAAGCGCACTTACGTGAATTTCCCCCCTAGGCCGGTAGAAGGAGTTTTATAGAGCAGTTGTCAACGAGCTTTTTATGAACCTATATTTTATGATAATGGCGAACGATCTTTATGGGCTTTAGTTAACACATGTGCGCTACTTGCCTAGGTGATAAGACCGAATTTTAATATTTTGTAATCGGAATCGTTACAATCGACGTAATACCATTTTATGATTGAAATTTCTTAATAGCCGTTTTCGAGAATTATGAACGTGTCGTCACAGGAGAAGGGTGGATTCATCAGATTTTTGCTTCCCTTGGAAAGCCATAAAATTACAGTTTGAATAGGCAAATGCATCTACCACGTTTATTGCGGAATTAATATTAACATTACTGTTAGGAACAACGTTTATTCTACTCGGGAGCTGCCAACTAGAATAAGCGTGTTTAACTAGGTCAAAAGTAAATCTGACATTTAAGTATTCAAAAAACCCTAACCTACTAACCTTAAACTAACTTAGGCTAAATAGAATAAATGAATAACTAACAGCTTAAAGTACTGTTACTGAAGGGCCATTAACAGACGTAAGCATATTGAGAAGAAAGGTGTATCGTACAGTGGCGAATTATGCACTTTCACGTTGGCCAATGAAATATTGCAAAGTTCAAAGTTACACAAAGTAAAAGGAGAATTTGATTAAAAAAATAGCTGAATGAGCGAATTTTTAATTTTTTACTGATGGGATTCGTGTTTACAAGGTATGGAATTCGGGCACTAAAACGACGAAACAGAACTTTTTGTAAGTGACAAAGTACGTGAGGGACACTGCCCTCAACCTGCTCAAGCCAAACCGAAATCCATTAAACGTCGGAATATGTATAATTTTAGTCCAGGTGTAAAAATAGTTATAACGCCTACCTCGAAGAAAAAGCTTAAATCTTTATACACATATCTTATGAATAGATAATTTGACTATTCTTGACCTTCATAATCGAATTTCATTAAACCGAGGTTAACGTACTATATAAAGCATCGCATTTTAAGTGAAAACTCATACTCTCTCCAATCAGTGGTTATATCGAGCACTTCACCAAATCGATTACTTCTATTTTATTAACCCTACTTCACATTCATTCGAAAATTCAATTCAGAAAATTTTATTATAATATTACACTATATATTGCTGAGCGGCCAATCGGATTGTTTTGCTGTTAAATTAATGGTTTCCTGTTGAAGAGAAATTTACCAATATTAATGTATAATTTTATTATGTAGGGATTACTGGATATGCATTTTTTGCTCGTAATGCAAAGCCTTTGCATGGAAATTTAATTAGAAAATTTGGTTATTATTATTATATTTCGATGTATTTTAAAGGACACATGTAAATAACAATTAAAAATTGTTGTGTAAAGAGGAGAACGGTAATGAAACCGTTTATAGAATATCGCTGTATGTAATCGAAATTCAGGAGGTGGGAAAAGGGCCCGCTCCTTTGATCAATGTGATGTGTACTCATCGCGAACGCAGTGATGGGATTGAGTTGATAATCAGAGCTGGACCAGAACGTAAACCACTACCCCGTCTTGTTTACAATATTCTAGATCAGTGATTCGAGACAAATCCCTCTCAAACATGTAGATGCTTTTCCATTTAAATTTAGGAACATATTTTTCCAACTTTCTTTCCAAAAATGAAAAAAAAAAATCGTGCCCGTTTCTAAAACTTACTAATTTATTTTGGAGCGTAGTTAAACGGCTTAACAGAACTCGAAGGCTTTGAATAATGAAACAAAGCTGACCAGTTCCGATCCTTAGAAGCTGCTTAACTACCAAAATAAATTAATTCGTATCTGGGTCAGATTTAAGGGAATTCGTTGTTTTGATTTATCACGAAAAGGTGTTTAAAGCTGACCAATCTACTTAGTAGGGAGACGTTTCGGTCTATCGTCGGTCTGGAAAATATGGAAATTTGGGTCGGAAGTGTAAAGTTAGTCGGCCATTATTAATTTCCAATCAGAGGAGAGGTTTTAAAACTAAATAGTTTATTTGCAACTGGATGAAGGGTTATTTCATATATAATATATCTTATTATAAAGTCCCCGAATGGACTTCACTAAAACATATCTTAGTACTTAATCAGTTAAGGAGCCGTTGAGGTCAAAATTAATAAGAAAAACTTAAGAGCAAAATCTCCCTGGGAACATCAACAGAAGAATAACATCTAAAGAGAAGAGAGAATAGAGTAGACTGAGAAGATTAAAAATAATGCTTATTTTCATTTCATAATACCGAGTATTCTTTGCCGTCTGTTGTAGTTTGGAAAGGTTATCGAATAAAACTTTTCTATAGATTTAGCAAGAAAGCTGATGGAAGGACTAAAGATCGCAAAGCTACTCGCTGTCTAATATCGGCAATTTTAGCAGAATGACACTTTAGCCAAATCTGCTATACGAGTGAAATGAGGAAATTGACCAGTTTTCTAGTATGTTCATTTCTGTGAAAATTATATTGCTGGCAAAATTATCGGGAGTTTGAAAAACCTGCCTGGCCTGCGTTCACTAAGTTGATTGACCTAGGATTACTTTGGATAGAGTTAATTTGTTGATCTTCGAATAGATATATCATAAAATCATTATATCATATTCATCATCATCATCATCATTATATCATAAAATCATATATCATTAAAGCATAAATAATTCTCAGGCAAAAATTCAATACCACATTTTTGTATTAAATTTACTTTGTCAGATAATAGAGAAGAAACAACGTTAATAAACGTATTTTTATTCTTAACAATATTAAACGACAATAGTAAAAATGAAAAATTAAGTATTTTAGAGGGAGAATCGATTGGGTCATAAACAATACTAAGGAATTTCATGCAAGATTCTTTCCATCACCGTAAGATATCTTCACACTTTTATTTTATAATTAATTACTGTATATTCTTTTTATATAATAATTCCTCTCTTTTATCAAAACTTACCTATATGTACATTATCATTTTGGTTGCTAATCAAAAAAGATGGAACTCACCTGAAAAGAAAAAGTGTCACTTAGTAAACAATAACTAAATACTTCCACAAGTTCAAAAATGGAAGTATTACGCATTTTCAGCAGTGTTTATGAGGTACAGGACAATTATTTGACAAAAGTAAAGTAGACGGAATGAGGATAAGTTGAAGAAGAAGAAGAAGAAAGTACAGGCCGATTCAAAAATGAGGAGGAAGATACTTCTTTCCCAAAAGTGCAAGATTTATGCCTCTTTGAATGCTGCATATCGCGACTACTTCCATTTATATTGTGAATATTCCTTCTATCCGTCTAAATCGCTTTCCAACATTTTAGCTTCTTTCCAATTATTCCAATTTCTCTTTCTAATCATCATTTATGGACTATCCAAACAACAAAGTTACGCAGGCACGTCTCTGCACAAACAGAATGGATCCAAAACCATATCGATTTTCAGTTCGTTGAAGGGATCGCATACATTTTTAATTGTACCGACAAGTTTGGTTAATCATGAAAATGCGAGGGCCCTAAATGCATTTTTAATTTATTTTCCCCTTTTCCTCGGTTTACTCTGGGAAATTATTGGGAGCCGTCGATTCCTATCATTTATTGATCAATGAAATTCGTTTTCATTGTCTGGCTATGAATATGTTATAAGTAAATATTGATTTTAAATAATTCATTGCCGAACTTTCAGGGCAGGTTAGAGCGCTAAAAGTTTTTGGGGTCGTCGTCCCTTGGGGGGTAGCAGTAAAAAATAAATCTCTCTTCATAAAAATATCTCAATTCCTGATGCTTTTAGTGATATCTAAGCGCGCAGAAATTGAATCTAATTTTGATCCCATTAACTTATTTAAAATCAGTTGCGTAATGCCAAAATAACAAGCCAGTGAGTCTGTGATGCATAAAGCCAACAGCGTTGTATTCGAACCAACATTAATTCTATTTCATTATGTTTATATCCTATTTGGATTGACTAATTTGCTTTAATAACCTAATAACAAAGCGAACGCATGCAAAAGGGATTAAAGTTTAAGGCTGCAATTTAGTTTAAAACGAATCACTATTGGGCTATTTTACAACAAGGCTTTGAATTTATACTGGTTTACTGTTACGAGGATGAGGTTCTTAATTATATGGGGAGCCATTTTCCAACAGATTTCAGTTATTTTATAGTAAAAGATTATTTTGACAGAACATGAATTGCCTCTTATTTATTACCAATACCTTATTACCAAATACATCTATATTCCAGCTAGCAAGGACGTAAAATTGAAGGGGGAGACAAAAATGCCTCTCGTAGATTCCAGTCCTGAGATGATATTTTTTCAGACGTCAAAGGTCAATAGTCAGGTACGGTTCAATTGGGCTCTTCCATTTTGGAGCGAATAACTCTTTTGTGAGCCACCCCAAATGTTTAAAATTACGTTTATACTTCTGCTTCTGTCTTATGACTTTTTTATTCAAACCGTTCGTCTATATCTTTGAGGCTTTCAGATAATTTTCGACCAAGAAAATTTTGGACCCCTTATATAGAGCAGCGCGTATTATGGTTTTCACTGAAAATCGAGTTAGTTCAGGTTAGATGTTAAATTTCTCAAATGCGATTAAACTGACGAAGCAAAATAATAATTATGGATCAATAAAATTTCCTTTGAAATAACTGAAAATATCACTATCAAAGAATCGCTGGGAGGTACTAGACTCTATTTCCTTCGCCCATTGACAAGTCATAACTAATACATGCTTATATTGAGTGTGTTCTATGTCCAGATCATGATTAATTGCCATAAATAGGAAGATTTAGAAGTCACCCTAATCAATGAGGCCTCTTTTAGAAGAAATAAGTTACCTGTAGCTTATATAATAAATTAAATAACTTAAACTTAAATAATTTATTAAAACTAACACCCTAATCGCAAACGCACCTTTACCTGTCACCTATGAGAAAAAATGGGTTTTAAGAGTTACACATAATGAAATTTACTAAAACATGCCCTACTAGGCACATTTAGGATGTAGTAATTATTTACATAACAAGAGAAGAAAGAAGAAACACACGAGTGCGAAATGTTGTTACGAGTTACAAGCGAAGACGATAGTCACGTGAGTATATTAAGGAATTTCGTGATCCGTATACAAAAAGGTAAAAATAAAAATGTTATCAAACCGGGAATTGAATCATCACAGTGAAAATCCGAATTAACTTCACGACCAACTGAGGAGGTGCTTTGAAGCAATCACATTAACCAAATTATAGAAAGAAACGGCGTTGGCACAATTACTGAAATGATCAATTGTGACTTTCACGGAACTATAGCCCAAAATCTTTCGCTAAAATGGTGCAAAATGCTTTTTTACACGTAGCTTAGAATGTACTATATTTAATTCTAATAAAATGTTTTTCTTTGTACGGATTGCACCTGGTAAGTTTGGATTTCTTATTAACGAACGACGATTTCAAAAAGCAACTGTACACGTCAGCTCTTATTTGCTTTAACACAAGAGGGATTCTAATTTTCTGTATATCTTCGGTCTGTAATCGTAGAAGAGGATATTTTGAGTGCATCAATATCTATAATGAATCTTCAGCGTAACAATATAGAGAACTCAAATTGTTTTTGCTTTCAAAACCAATTTATTTAGACCATTATTTTCTACATGGCATTTCCCGAACTGACATAGCAGCATTCAAGGGCTATCGTCCTTCGGGCACATTTTTGTTCATTTACAATCAAAATTCGAAAGAACAATAACAATTATTAATCATGATCAATATTAGCGAGCAAACCCTTTCTCCTTGAAAAAAAAACCCTACATTCAGCCAGGTAATAAATCATTTTGACGATCTCCCCAAAATAATGTAACACAAAAAAATTAATCCTCCAGTTCCTCCAGGGGCCACCAGTTGCTACATGTGCCTGTTGCTTGGAAGCACTATTCCTAGCTGCTGATTTACTACACGCCAATAAGCCGTGGTGAAAGGCACAATTGAACGTTTAATCGATTAGAGTTGAATAAGAATTGAATTTCTTCTTTCTTTTCCTTTTGTTAGGGAAATCGTACACAACTCGTTGCCGGAGGCTCATAAATCATTTCGGCGTGATGGACCATTCTCCGACATTATCCGGATTCCAATTTTTTCCGATACAAAACCTGTGCACATGCTTCGTTAAATACCTACTTATTTCAATCTGATACGTTGCGTAATAAGGCTTAAGATGTAGCTTTGGAGTGAGTAACTCGCGGCAAATTAATCCGGATAAAGGAGAATCTTGTATCAGTCCGCGAGCGGTAACCAACATTTAGATTAACCCTTTGTCACGCTCTAGTTCTCGGTTTGTGTAAAATCACTTATAACTAAACTAATTAGGAAAATAAAGCCTCATTTCGGAAAGGCAGACCAAGCCTTAGCTTTGTTAATATTAATTTGCATTTGTGCGTTGTGTGCCCCGTTTTGCCGGAAATTTTCTAAACCAAGGGTGCAAACACTTCGGGCCTTCAGCCCCCTTTCGAGCGCCGCCTTCTTCAAATAAAGTTTTTAGGTAAGTTATAATGATCCGCATCCCAATTATTCGTAGACATGCAAATATTATCTACAGTAGAAGATAAGATTAATTATTAATTAATTCGGTAAACGTTAGACCTACAACTTGCAACTGTCTAATAACTAGTTTCAAGAAATATTGCAATTAGGTTTCTTGGTTGAGAATATTTTACGGGCTCCAAATTATTAATGTGCTGTTAATTTTAACGTAAGGGCAGACTAGTTTCTGTGGAACTTAACCTGCCGTTAAAGTTCACAGCACATTAATAATTTCGCCCTAAATAGTGCTACTTCATACGTGCCTCTGCTATCAGGTATTAGTCTTAGCATTTATTTTCATAGTGTCCTATCCCTAATTAATTTTATTTCACGCTAGCCGGGTAGATCTGTTTACTCTGTGCGGCATCGTGCCGATTTGCGTCCGATAAATCGAACATTACAATACCTGAGTCAGTAAAATTGTCATTAAGCTACTTCACCGGCTTCTAATTAGCGATCTGTCGTTTTAAAAATTGCAGTCGTTTCCACAACTATTTTCTAACTTAATTTTTTTTCCTATTACTGTGTTCATAGTTGGGGCTAATTGAAACCTAAAGAAAATTTAAAACATGGCAAAATTCCTTTTTTTGCATGTAAAAAGTCAGTTTATAAAACTCAATAGCAAATGCATTTGACACCGGCGGGCTTCGATAAATACCTAATTGGAGGAAATGTACACAAAAAACCTGTTTTAAAGCGGATATTTAACTGTTTGCACGCACTTTTTTTGTAGGATATTGAAGAACCGATCTGTACAAATTATTTTGGCTATTGTGATTAATAACAATAATTGCAGAAAGCGTGGTATTTTTCGGTATTCAATTTCATTTAGCTTAGGCGGTTTGCATAGTTTTGCGATAAATTCGAATAAAGTTTAAGATACCTATTTAAAAGTTGAACAGTTAGATGAAATAGACACCCACTAGTCCTAAGTGATCACACACTGAAACCCCAGCGGTGGGCCGTTGGTATTTGTTTTCTGGACCGAATAATGTGCTTGTTAAAACTTTCATATATCCTGGATCGATATCCATTCATTCCGGGTGCCTGCGGAATATTCGTTAGTCAATTCTAGCCAGTTCGTGAACATATCTGACCCTTAATTAGCCCTAATAATTTCCTCGACAATGGTTCTCGAAAGTCCAATTAAATTCATGCATAACTGAAGCTGCATATTCTTGAGTGGCTGATTAAATCCGGAGACACCCGCTGGATTTCTGACTCGCATTGCTTGAATTTTAACTAAATTGTTGTTCTATTAATAGTTAGTTGTAAGACACAATTCCGATAGGGGCCCGGGGAGTGGGTCGCTCGTCTGAATTGCAAATTTGTAATATTCAATCCAACAATTCATAAAAAGAGCAATTAAAATTTCGTTTCTTGATGAAAGTGCCTCAGCGAAACGTCAATTTAATAAAATTGCTATTCTCCATTACCATTTTCATAATATCTCATATCAGATCATTTCGAAGGGGGACTCGAAAATTCGCCCCGAAAATTTTAAACAAGTATCTTACTATCCCGAAGATGAAATTCAAATGAAGCCGACCGGAGTGCCTAAAGAAATGTGAACCCAAGCGAAATTTAAAATGAACTGGGAGGTTAATAATTGCTTACTAATTGGGTTTTTCTTCAATTTTTTTAGGAAGGTTACTTTGCATCTACTTCCTATTAACCTGTAAGAAAAGCTGAATTCGCAGTAATTGCCGGAACGTGGGTGTTTCTAGTACACTGAGCCTAACTAACGTCGCATATTTCAAACTTGCATATCATGAATTTAGACGCATTCATTTGATGATTTTAGTTAAAATGTCAAAAAGTGATCAAACATAGTTAATCCAAGTCACATATGTTAGTCCTTGGTCTATTTCTTAGAAATTCACTTCCTAGAGCTTTTGGAACATAGAGAAAAATTACGGATTTCTAAAGGATTTTTGCAGTTTTTCAACGCTTTTTCAAACCTCTCGAACAGATAACTTCAATTTGTTAGGTTCGAAATGACCTATTGTAGATACTGTACTACTGTGATAGGTAGGTTATTAAGCATGACAAAAAATTGTCGCAGAAAAAATGTTTTTTAAAGTTTTTGACGAGAAGTTACTCTTTACTCTCTGGTGTGTCTCATTAAAATGACACTCTTTTGGCGAGCCGGGCATAATTTCATTTAATTAGAGGGAAACGACAATTTTAAAATGCATAAAGTACGTGGCTCCACCTTTCATTGAGGGAGCAGTAAGAATATTTTATAAATTTTAGAATGAATTATTTGAAACCGTTAATGGAAAAGGCACAAATCAGAATGCTCGTAAACAAAATCGAAAGACATTTCGAATATTTAAAGTTTTGAGGGTGAAGGCCAAGAGCCTGCAGGCAGCAGTTTCAATATACCCTGAAAAACTCTTCGCTATCGTTAACAAAATCGACGAGTCCAAGCATTTTTACTTTTAATTGAAGTATTTGAGGAGCTAGTTTTATTTTATGTAAGGTTTAAGCGATTTGCTAGTGCAGAGCTCTCGGGCATATTGGCTTTTTAAAATATTTTTTATTATTCATGTTTAATTATGTTTTTGCTCATGCATTGAATTTTATCTTTAGTGTATTACGACTCTATTATATCTGTTCGAAAATAGCTAAAATTCCTAATTCGTTCCAGTCGCAAGCACATTCTTTTGGATTTATCCTACTATGAAAAAGTGTAGTTGAGATCAATATCTACAAACGTTTTAGGACATTTTTGGTTGGAATTCCGTAGCTGAGGAACTGGCCGACAATCCGAAAAAATCATTTTTTTAATTTTCATCAAGAGTGAAACCATGATGGCTTTTAGTCTGTTTCTGCAATCCTGAATTCTTTGTATATTCAATATTATCCGTTAAGCTCAGTGATATCATCCAGCAAATAAACGTATTATAAAATCTTAAAGAAAATGTGTTTATTATCGATCCAAAATGTGGGTAATGTGTTTTGATTGGGTTTGGTATCATCGAATATATGTTTAAGGGATATTTAGAAAATTACATAACCGACTTTCAATTTTCTGTGCGTGTGCAGGGAAGTAAATATAAGATTAGGGCCGTGAAAAACCGATAAATTGAAAGAGATAAATGTTTAATATATAAAAATATTACAACTGGATAAGTACAAGAAAATTTTTTGGATTTATATTATCCGATTCCTCGGTTAAATGTAGGCTTGTCGCTCCTATTATCATGGAAAACGTATTTCCTCTGTATTTCATATTTCTCAACAGCAAAAAAATCATATTAACAAAGTTTCATTTAATTTTGTTATGTGACATTTACCATGCCTAAAGGTAAAAGATTAATACTTGGTTGGTCCGCTACGAGCCTGACATACATCTTTTACACGTCTCCGCACGCTACCTAACAAAGCTGCAAGAAGGTTTCGAGGAATGGCTTTCCATTTTTCACGAATCGCATTTGCCAATTCATTCAAGTTTTGAGATCCCACTTCCCTTTCATTCAACTTTCGCTCTGTTTGATTCCACACATTTAGATCTGGGCTTCGTGCAGGCCATTCCATACATTATATAATCTCACAAAATATTGGTAACTATTCTTGCTCTACATATTATCTAATGAGTTCATCCCTGTACCTCAATTCGGTCATGTTTTCACTTATCGACACAATTAGTCTAGGCTTGCTATTTCTGACGTGACACCTTTTTTGTGGTTTGTTATAACCACTATCAGTTAAATGCCTTATCATGGACTGAATTTTGTTGCAGGTGTGAGAATGGGGAAAGATGGTTTGATAATAATTGAAGCATTGCGCAATGCTGTGTTCTATAAGTGCATTATTTACCAAGGTATAACAGTGTTTGAGGGTTAGCGATAACTGGTTAACTGAAAAATATTGCGTAATTAACTGCAACTCGCACATAAGCTATACAACGCGTTCCACAAGTTCCCCTATGCACAAAGTGTTAAAAATATTTTGGAAATGGGTCTACCAAAAATTGGCAAAATATTATTTGATAATGTACGGGCTCCTTTACTCCCACCTGTCTCTCAATTAGTGACATGGTTTTTTGGATGTTCCGATGCTCTCACCGGATTTTGATCGTTCGTAATCTTTCATTTGAGCACCACTCCATTTTCTTCTTTCTCTCCTCCTTCCCCTTTCTCTGTTGCTTGGTTTGGGATAATGCAGAATTTTTATCACTAGCTTTAGCTCTGATACCATTTCTTGCACATTGTTAATATTAAATGCGATATTGTCCATTAGCGAATAGAGCATTGAGCTGAAAGCTATTACTTGGAAAATGTACGAGCTCTAATGCAGTTAGTGCACTGTCGGCCCTCGACGGGCTTTTTACACGAAACTCAGTTACATTATCTGCTCGGAGCACACATACACTGACACTATCGGCCGGTCCTTTGAGATAACAACTTCTAATACTATCACTTCCATTTAATTAAAGAGTTAACTTTTAATAGTTTTGACTCCGACATTTAATCCTTTGTCGAGTTGCGCCATTGCCATTGGGTTTTATATTCGATCCCAACACCCTTATATTATGATGGAACTCCTATTTCTGATCAATTTCTCATTAAGCGGCTTTGAATTAAACAGGTCTGATCAGCTGAAGTTTGACCAAGTTACATCTGTATTGATTTACTTATCAATATACATATGTACATGCTTGTCGTGTTAGTCGAAAACTCCTTGGAAGCGTATTTATTAAACGCAACAAGCTTAGACGAGCAGCATTCCAATTAGTAATAATTCCAGTCGGAATTTCCTTGCCATAATGCCGGGAACTTCACTAACAAGACAACCAGAATTGAATCTCTACCAGGAACCAGATTATTAATATAATGTTAAGCTCGGTAGGTTGTTGAGAATCTATTATCGAAGTTTATTTTCAAAGGAGCTAGCGTAATGTTTGGTTTATTATCGAGCCGTGAAAAGAACATTTTCTTAACATGGCTCGCCTGGAATGCGTCTGAAGTGGTCATAAATTATATTAAACAGGCATAGGGGGCAAAAGTAAGAAAAAACCTGTCGTGCATGCAGGAATTTGCCACTAATCCAGTTGAGTTAGGGGCTAAAATAGTTTTCCATTAAGGCATAAAACAGGGTAAATTGTGTAGATTTTATTAGGGACGCTTATATAAGCGGAAAGAGACGGCGCTATTGGACACCTGCCAATTACTCTGTTGCATGCAACTTATAAATTCTCCCTGGCGCCAGGAATCCGGCTCTGCCACCAGTTGCTGCTGCTATCGGTGCATCCTGCGGACCTGTTGCTATTTTAAAATGAATTCTTAGAATTATTTATGATTTAAACCTGCTTTCGAGTCTTGTCTTATCAAAGCCAAAGTTACACAGTGTGTCTGTAAAAATCCTTTACAATGTGCCACCAGAATTTGCTGGGGTCAAGGCAAAAAGAATCCACCATATTTGCCTTAATTCAAAAGTTGCTAATTACAGAGCCACAGGATGGCAAAGTTAAAATTTTAAAATTACTCTTTTTTTATATTAGTTCTTATACTAAACAATTCAAATTCATGAAATTAAATTCGATTAAACAAACACCGTGGAGCTAAATCGGTGGCAGGTATGAATTACTCTTCTTGAAAAAACTCTTTAAATTTATTGTAATGAAATTAAATGATTTAGTATAAAAACTGTGATTAAAAATTAGTGGTTTTAAATTTGTCTTTAATTATGAACTTTCGGATTAAGATCAATATGGCTGGAGGGTCGTAAAGAACTTTTAGAGACACCCCGCATATTGCAAATTGCTAACAGCGATAAGCATTCAGGTGATCATACACAGTCTTGTAATGACCAAAATTCATTCACAAAAATAAGCTATAACTTTTTTACACTCGAGATAAAGTCTATCTCATTATAACAGGCATAAAGAAAGCCGTAGTTTAATACAAAAACGAGAAACTAGTGAAACTCCAGCACTTTCCAAAAAACATAGGGATTTTTATTTTTCTACATTTAGTAGGTCTTTTTTGGGTCCACTTCTAGGAAGTAGTTTATCGACCTTAATAAATTTTTTATGGTTACCCGTGGAAGGCCGTAAGATGACCTTTCAGACTTACACGGAGTCACGGACAAGATACACGGAGATTATAGCTTTAGCAAAGAGTTTATGACTGTTTAAATTTGTACACTAATATTCAGTATCCTTAACTTTTTCCTCGTGCGTATTTTAGAGAATAATACAATAAATAAAATCTTTAATATTTCGCAAATTGTTTAAAATAGATGTAAGGTATGTTAAATTGCTACCAAACACGTATAAATCTCCATGAGGTACCCAAAAAAGCGAAAATACGGGTACATACCATGGTTGTCGTCAAAAAACTTTTCTCCTTATTTCATTTTGACACGTTTTTTCGACGTTGTCAAACGTTGTCATTTGTAAAACTGTTCGTCAATGTAAGATGAATCAATGGTCCGAGCTTGTGATTTGTACATGTGATATCTATCACCGTTGTTTGAGAAGTTAAGTATGTTAAATGTGAAGCCAATCGACAAATCATGACCTCTGCACAAAAAGTATATGGTACGAATCTGCTGTTGACATTTCCAGCTTCTAAGAAGCCCTACAGGTCAGTGATATTTGGGATAACATTTTTACATCCTTGCTGTGATGGGGGCTAGTGCACTTACTCCTTCACAATAGGTGCACCACTTCAGTGATGGTCCATCTTCACAGGGTAGAGAACACGGAGCTCCTTACCACCCACTGAGTCTTGGCTACGTCATTAATTTGAACATAAAAATCAAGAAAGTATCAGATGTGCCAACCTGTGTAACCAAACGTGAAAAAACGCCTTAAGAGTCTATAGTGAGTGAAACTGGATTTTTCCTTCTCGTAGATCATAAAACTCCTTCAGGACATTTATTCGAAGAAGTATATGGCAAATGCTTGTGAAAAATTACTGCGTGTCGGAGGTAACAACAACACATCTTCCGAAATTCGAAAATTGCCACCTCGAAATTAGAATTAATGATTCGGTGGTATATTGCGCGACGTAAAGTAGACTTTTGAGCGATTATCAATCAGATTTTCTTTAGGCTAATGAATTTTTATGATGATAAACTGAAGCAATTCCCCACAATAATTCGCAGATGAAAATTAAAAGCCGAACCAGTACTAAACAGCATTCGGGCTCTATATTGAATCACGTAAAATCTGTGTTTGCTAAAATTAAAGACGTAAAAGCAAGCGGCAAAGTTGTTTAGAGACCATTAAGCGGTGGAACGTTGCCGCTGAATACCAATTAATGGAATAAATCGATAGATACGGCCTTGAACCGCCATAAGATCTTTGTGGAATATTAAACTCAGTCACTGCATGTTTCCTCGTTAATGGAGGGTCGCCAATCTCGATAAATTTTCATTATGCTGCTTTAATGAAACTTGAAACAGTCTTCTCTTCTGATGTCTCATACAGGACGACGTTATTATACTTAGAGTTAAGAGTGTTTGGCAAGCATTGACAACTAAAGTACGTCCTTTTGATTTCCATTCTAACATTACATTTCAATTTTGTAAACACATAACAGAATGTTTCCATAATTTGTATGAACATAGCGCACAATTCAGGGGGCAAAGGAGGCACCCGGAGTGTCCGATGCCTACACCTAAAAGACAGCCTAATCCCTTGGAAAAATCCTTCTTACATCATGTAAGATCATTAATCTATAGTCAAATAGAGTAGAAAATAGCTCTAAAATGAAAACACAAAAAGACATTAATCATTGTAAACTAACGGCATCGATGTGAAAGAAGAAAAGGGATTTTATTTAATTGGCTTCGAACTCAGACTCACAATAGGACCCATAAATAATTTCGACCACTTGTTTGCTTCCTCGGCATCTGTCACTGATGACGATGTAAAACTCTGCCCTTTTTACAGCCTCTTGGCGCCATTTGAGCGACTATAAAATACGAATTGGCCCAGTGGATCCAAACAGCAAATCCTCCTGAGATTGAAAATGCGTTTTCAAATATTTTAGCTCAGCGTAGTTAAAATGCTCTACTATTTGAATAATTCCATTCTTGCTACCTGACGACTCCAAAACCCACTTCAGTTAAAAGCAAGAAATTCCTGACTAGCTTCATAAATTTGTTCGCCGATTTCAAGATTTCTACACACAGTATATAAAATATCCTCTTAGAAATATTTATTATCCTTTTAACATTCAGGGTGATACACCAAAAAGCTGGATTCAGAATTGGCCACAATGCAAACTGCTTGAGAAACGAAATTTGGCCTAAGTCTTGGGATAAAATGAGAAAAACAATTGAAGCAATTAATTCAAAGAAAAACTAATCAGGCGAGATAAATTGCCCGAGGGGAAGTTTGCGCAAAATTACTTTATAGTCATGATAAAATACCCACCTAGTTTAATTGAGAGCAAAGTTCGTTAAACTATTATGAATCTTCTGTGTCGGAATTTACAGCGTCTTGGGCTAATTGTTCGTTTCGTTATTTGCCGCTCTAATTTTATCACAGACTCCTCCACAGTCTGACAAACTACAACGTTGGATTAGTTTTCGGCTTTAGTTGTTGGCTTGACTTTGAGTTGTTTAGCATAACTTAAACTGATATGATGCTCAGCATGCTTTAAATGTTTTACTAGAATTTCTAAGCATTACACAGTTCTTCATCTACCGAATGATACCATAAATAGGAATAATGAAGTCAAAATAAGAGCTTCCAAATGCACTTTAGGGTAAGACACCTGGCACTATAATTTGGAAATATCTGACGACGATGAAAGGGGTGTATGGCCCTTAGTAAATTAGCCTTCGTAATGTCCAAGATGAACAAAATTGAGACATTACTAATTTCGTCAGTTGTATTAATCATCAAATTATATCGTTAAATTTAAAGAATAAAACTGACGAGAATGTTATCTCTACGATTTTAGTTGTAGTTGAAATATATGCTCGTACTATCGTCAACCTGAAGGGTAATTAACCTGTACAGTAATTCCAGATCTCTATGATTTTTCCGTAGTAGGGGTTTCTCAGATTGAGGAAAGTTGCAGTGAAAAATTTGACATCCAATATACAGTAGTCGGCAGAAACTACGCAACATATGGGATTTTTTAAATTTGAATTTATCAGAAAATGTTATTCTTGGTAAAAGTTTGTGCATTCCTGAAAACTAAAAACGCAGATTACAAAATTTGCATATCTCATTTCATGTGGGGGAGATTCGAATATTATGAAAATGGCCCATGAGCAAAATACCTTTATTTTTTATTTTAGAGGAAACATGCATTATGAAAAGTTGTTTAGAATTAAAAGATAAGTCTAACAATGAAGTTTCAAGTTTCTATTTCACAAAACGCTTTTTCGGATTTTTTTTTATGATTTACCCCGTATAGAAAATAAAACAAATTTATTTGATATGCCAGTTTCGTTTAAAACAGAATTAAAAAATACAAACAATATTATTTAGTTAATATGTCAGTTTCGTTTAAAAGAGGTTTAAAAAATACAGATAATATTATTTGTTTTATTTTCTATACGGAGTAAAACATAAAAAAATCCGAAAAAGTGTTTTATAGAATAGAAACTTGAAACTTCATTGTTGGTCTTATTTTATAATTCTAAACAACTTTTCTTAATACATGTTTCCTCTAAAATTAAAAATAAAAGTGCTTTACTCATGAGCCATTTTCATAATTTTCGAATTTCCCCCGTATGAAATGAGATATACAAATTTTGTAAAGTGTTTTTTGAGTTTGCAGTAATGCACAAACTTTTACTAAGAATAAAATTTTCTAATAAATTTTAATTTTAAAAAATCCCTCATGGAGCGTCCTTCTGCCCGTCACTGTATATCTACGTTATAGCACCAAAAAGTCACATACATTGTCCCTGGGTAACCAGAAATAAAATTCTGTCAAAATGATCAATTTCCTGGGCGTATCTTATCTGTAAGGAACTTTAAGCCTTTGATAAAAAAAATAAAGTACATTATGTTTATTTTTAGTTTACCTAAAATTTACAGTCTTTGCGTAATTGCTCATTATTAACCCTTCATAAACAGGGTAAAAAACGTGCCCTTAAAGTACCTCTTAACTTTCCGATTAATCAGTTATTGTTAGGAGATTAAGCGAACCAATATTTATTAAACTTCAGTGTTCCGGAAATTATGATCGGCTCAAACACGAGAGCCGTCTAGCAACAAATTGAAAATAGGTCGGAAGCTATTCTGAGCTCATTAAAGTAAACATGTTTTGTGTACTTGCTTACGTTGGCTTAAAGTCAATTAATTTTCAGAAATATTGCCTCAGTCTTGGATGCTGCTGAACAGAAATTTGTTGTGTGCTCTTTCGTGGAAATGCTCCCGGAATATTTTCCTGAGGCATTCGGCTTCTTACATGTTGGGGAATTAATTGGGTCTAAACGACATCAAACACTTTGGTGTAAAAGCTTTAGGCTGAGTTTGCTAAACCTAATATATTGAATAAATATAAGGAACGTTGAAGGTAGATTTAAGGCAATAATACTGGCCACAAGCCAAAAACCCAACCATAAAGTGGAAGCACAATCAATCATCCCTTGCACACACATCCTGGGGTGGTGCATTCATAATTTACGATATAGTCTTCAGTGCGGTTCTCCACATAATCCGTCATTGCTATTTAGGACTTAATTCTATTAAAAAATTGTCTGTCATCGGCCTAAATTTACGACGAGCAAGAAAAAGACATTAAGCCTCATGTCAGATTAACTCGAAACTTTCTAGCACACCACGATCAAATTACTACCAGTAATAATTCCATATTATCAAGGTACTTCAGGTGCTCTGAAATCTAATCCAATACGCAATGTTATTGCAGCAGGGAATCGATATCCTTGAAGTAGTGCTTAATGATCAGATGTTATTGCTTTATAAACAGCTTACTCGAGGCATGTAACACTACATGAGCTGCGACATGCAAATTTGATGTATTGAATCCCTATTGGGTCTAAGATGTCCTATTATAGTTAAAGGGTGAATTCTATTGAAGTCGTGATGAAGCGGCTTATGTACAGCGAAAAAGTAACATTCGTACCGGTTCGCTGTGAAAGATGAGTCCATGGTCTACAGGGACCGGCACTTCCGCGAAAGTTGAGAGGCAGCCTTGGTAGTCTAGTACGGCTCTGACCAGCATTTCTTTACTTACTGCTAAAGTTGTGGCCAGCTGCGATGTACTCACCTGAAATTACATGGACTTTAGTTTACGCTAGATATCATCCATCTAGTATAAGTACTATATGTGCTTTAAGGGTGAGCTGATGCACACTATTTTAATGACAGATTTAATCTTTTCAACACTTTTTTCTTGCATTTACATATATCTCTGTCTCTGGAAAGTTGCTTTAATTCTCAGCTGGGAATTGTTGAGACGCGAGGAAAACTGAAAAGTAAACTGTTTTCTCTCTGCTTGTGCTAATTCCCCAAGAATACAATAATCCTCTCAATCGGCGTTATATTTATTTAATTCCTGTGACCTCGCAAACACTGAGGCTCCGCCATACGCCGATTCCCACGACCTTAAACACGAGAATAAAACCATTGTTAACTGTGGGCGAAATCGTCTTTTCGAGCGAAACAGACTTGAAGAGCGATCGTTTTGTTTTCGAAAATATATACATTTTCAATAAGCTGCTTTCGAGAAATTTCTCGCTGTGGCCACTGATCGACTTAGCCGAAACTTTAACTGGGAGTTTTTAAGGGCGAGCCCTAAATCAATTAGGGTAATCTAGGACCGTCTCGGCACTACACATTCCTGATTTTTCACACGGAGCGAAAGAATAGCAACTGTAATGAACGGGATGGCTTGGCGAAATGGGAATATAAAGAAAACTTTAGCACTAAAAGAGGGTGCAAGAATACGTGCGAAGGAAACTGGGGAACAAGATGGAGTGCCCAAATTTCATTTTCTAGTCGGTCAAAAATTTTTCGGCTGGGAATACGTTATTCTTTGGGAAAAGTTAGTTTCGGGCTTTTCCAATATTATTGACTCAAATGTTAGTGCAGATTATTTTTTGCTATGAGTGACAGTGATTCGGGAATAGACAAAAAAAATGTACATACCTAGTCACTCATGCGAGGCGTAGATAAGATTCAAATAAGGCTCACTTAAAATTACTTAAATTCAATTTATAATAGTTTTAGTTGCTGAAATTTTCGTCTGTCCGCCGCTGGACGTTCACTTAGGATTTGTCCAACCGTTTCTTCACCTTCCATGCACAGTCTGCATTCAGAGTTTTCCGCCAGACTGGTCTTTTTCATGTATGGTGTCGCAGTGCAGAGTGCCCAATCTAGAATCCTATAGCCGTTATTTCAATACTGTTCGGTTTGTACGGGTCCTCACTAAATGATGCCTTTCCCAGATATTTCTCTGAATATTTCGAGGACTGGCTCTAATCCAGTGAAGGCGCCCCTCGCTTGGTCTTTAAAAAAACATTCGACAACTTCATTGTCCTCCATGCTTCAGTGCCAAAAATCCAAGCTGCCTACTACACACACTGACTTGTGTTTTGGAGTCGGTATGTAGTCCACCTGACCTTTTTCTCTGATAATATGTGAAGAGAAGTCAGGCCAAAAGCTCACTTCATAGGAAAAAAGCTGTGCTTGCCAGACTGCAAATTGCTTAGGTTGCTTCTTGCGGTGCTTTGGTGGTTTGTTTATCGTTTATCTCGAGTTGTCCAAGAGGACTATCAATCGTGTTCGCAGACGTACATATCCCTTTCAAGCATCACTCACATATGGTATCGAGTATCATCCAGATTAAAACACATATGTTCCCTCCATGGTGTCCAAGAATAAGGTCGTGAGCATACGTCTAAGCGTCCACGCCCCACAGCCGGAAGATCATAGATCAAATGCAGTCCACAGTAGAAGTGGCAAGATGCCTGTGGAGATCCGAAAACACACCATATGGTCCTGCCAAGATGGTAATGATCGTTCTGTAGGTATACGATGTTTTGTATCGTCCGTACCACCTTTTTTTCTTTGCAGAGCGAATCAGCAAGACAGTATTGAACACCCTTTCCTGATAGAAGCACATGTGGGAAAATTATTTGAAAGATGAATATATGCATGAAACTTAATATGGAAATAAAAATAGTTTTTTTTATCCGCTTTCGAGTTTTAATAGTTATTGAAAAAAGAATACATTGTTTTCTTATTTCTTGCGCTTATCAAACTCTGTTATCTCAATCATACGAGCATAGATGGGTAAACTATTTCAAACGTGCTTTGTTTTCATGTTTACATGAAATATGGAAATGGAAGCAGTTTTTTTTATCGCACTTAGAGTTTTAATACCTACTTAAAAAAACGTATTTCGATAAAAAAATTAAAAAGCACTTCTATTTATTCGTGGTAGTAAAAAACATATTGTTCCTGACTTATCTGGAAACTTTTCCCGCACTCGACTGTTTGCCCAAACTTCGCCTCACGTCGTTCGTTCAACTGCAATCACGTGCCGGAAACTATCACTTTCCGCACTTATTATGAAAATAACTATTTTAGAACTTTATGCACGTTTTTTGACTCAATTGATTCATTAGCATAAAGCTAGTAGTGCCAAATTAAAATTTACCAAGTTCCACAGCTTTAATTTTAGCAGAGTGGAAGCAAACATGGAACCAAAACTTTGAAACATGAAAACCTATGTTGCACGTTAAAAAACACATTTTGTAGTAATGCATATATGGTAAGTTTAGTTAAGCTAGCTTCTCAATTTCGTTCCTTTATTAACTCATAAATACGTGTTTTGTTTATTATATCATAACCTACGTAATAAAATGTGATTTAGGAGCACATATGAACAGTCATTATCTATGAAGGTGGTTTAGATGCTTTGCAGCTGATATTACCTTTGGGACTGTGAGAGGAAAGTTCAATAAAAATGCACGCTTTAGCTGAAAAGGACTTAATGTTTTCTTTCATATTTCTTAAGGCCGAGCATTGCTTGGAATGTTGTAATATGATTTCAATAGAGTTTTTATTAAGTTTCTAATCCTACCCAGTAATCTCAGCTGAAAAACATCATCGGGACCACTTTTGCAAGTGATCGCCTGTTAGATGATATTAGCTGTGAAATTCATTGAAAAATTATTGTATTAAAATCTCTAGCTTAAAAAAACATCCTCTACATGTTAATTACGACAATTTTCTTACTTTAAAATTAAAAGTTACTTAGTAGACTCCAAAGAATCTCGGATGTAAGTTTAACCGTAAAAACAATACCTGAGATAAAATTCTTCTGGAAACGGTGATAGATTTGTCACCGAAACGTTAAAGAAGAGTTTTTGTCCGAGTCCTTAGTAAAGGATAAGTATTATTCTCAGTAAGTTATAGCTAAGAATAGTGTGAAATTTCTCCGCTCCAACACCTATTAGTCGTGGGTGAGGGGTTATTCTCAAAACATAAATAAAATTAAGAATTGATCTTAAACGTATAGAACATATTCGTGCTCTAATAAGCATCAGTTTTAATAAGATTTTGTGTTTTATACTTTATTTTAATTATTAGTCCAAAAGACTCGTGACTAATTATCCATAAAAATATCGATATACAAAGGGCAACAAAGTTTTCGAATGCTCACAATATTCATTATCGTTTACCCTAATTTTATGAGATTTTGTATATTTGGGTATTACAAAACTATGCGCATATTGTTATTCCAGAAGTGCATGTGAACTTGCATATTTAAAATGAAGCACCCTGTATATTATCTATTATAGCATTTTTCAACGTGTCGAAGTATTCGCACTTTTTCAGCCAGTTTGAACTAAATGATTGAACATACGGCTTTGTACTAACTTCGTGTAGGAATAATCACAGGTTTAGGAGGACCAGAGCGAGGATCTGAACACAACTTTCAGATGTGCTTTCTTTGATGACAGAAATCCCCAAGTACTAAGGGGGGATCAACAATATAATCTTGACGTGAGTCTAGCCAAACTTTTCTCCATTTACGCGAATTGCCTAACAAATATGCACGAAAATGTAAAATCTCCGAAGTATGTGAAAATAACTTAACGTGATAGAACAAAATGCCAAAGCTCGAACAAGTTCAAATATTTGGACATTTATATTGATTTGATCTGAAATAATAGGATGGAGAACAACATAATCAACTTCTGAGTTATCCTCAATACTTCAACATACGAACGAAGCAACCGAGGTAAAAACTATCAGAGATTACTTTAAAAAATACAATGTTGCTATAGTATATGTAGGTAAACAGTGCCTTTTCAAGACATTGGGAAAAGTAATCCGAAATGACAGATCCCATTATTTACCGAAAAACAACGGAACGAAAGTACGAAACGGTGTAAGGCGGGAGAAAGGGATATGGTCCTATCTACCCCTCAAAGCTTAACTTATTATTATGAAGCAATATATCACCGAGTTTTCCACTACATCCTGGAATACAAATTTTTCTCGGATTGTTGAAATATCTAAGGAAAACCGAAGCCCAAAAGAAATAATGAATTTGTTTCAGGTGCACATTTGAAATAAGTAATTTTTGCGCTTGCTTCTAGCACGCCTTCATTAAAACGAAAGCTTTAACTTGGTATTCCAAAAATCGGATTAAATGTCTGTTTGCTTACGAAATTAGCAAAGTTGCAGATTACAGGTCACCGCTCCGTAATATCAATTAAGATGGTGGAGGTGGTAAATTATGGCGAGTGACTCGATTCGATCTCAAGCATATGACATCGTCAAACCGGAAAAAGTCAAAGTCGGGAACGAAATTAACTACGTCGGAACAGTGGTCGTTTAGCATGTCAAAAGCCGAAAGTGATCAGCACACTGAATTTCAAATAAAACAGGAAAAGTTTTTATTTGAGTCTGCCTGTCTCATCTACATCGAATTTGGTAGACTTCATCGGGTTAGCAACGTGGCCTCCGGATATGTAACCGAATGTAAAAGCGGATTTTCAGCGGATAAAAAGCCGAAGCCCGGACGACAAAGAACGGCCTGAAAGCCACAAAAGTTGGCGCATCGAATTGCAAAGAGAAAAACTAATTATATTCGGACCGGAGGTGACCTCGGGTCTGAATAATTTTTCAGGATTTGAATGAAAAATAGACTTTTCAATTTATAGCTCTGAAATTTTAAAACGACAGTCTTAATTAGCATCTCAATTTCGCAACTTTTCAGCACCGTCATCAGGAACAAAGCAGAGAAAGATCCGTCGAAGACTGTTCCAACTAGTTTGCTTAATTGCTTATTACTAGTCTCACCCCCTGTCTTCCTACATGTGTTTGGTTACGCAATTTCCTATCAACAACAAGGAACTAGCTGATTGAACGTGCTAGAGTGCAAACTAATATTCCGAATATTAAGTTTGGTTTATTAAACTATGCGGACGGAAAGGTCTTAATGGAGTCGGTCGGATTGACCCCGAATGTTAATCAGAATCCAACATTTTGGCTTGAGATGTGGCTTAATGGGACGCGAAATTAGTTTAGTTACGCGTTAAAGTATCGATGCATGATTTCGGTTCAATAGGGTTTAATTGCTCCAGGCATTTTGAAGATATTGATTAAATCAAACTTACGCATCTCAGACCAGTAACTTCGAGTATTTTTCAAAAACCCCTGCCATCCGAACATTATCAACTATTGCTAGACCATAGCGGATTTCGGCCCTAATGCGGTTTTTCCGGCCGTTGTTCATTGATTTTTAATATGGAAAATCTCAATTTTAAACATTTGCTCTATGTTTTAAAACTGACGTCGTTTTGGGGGCAGATGTTAGTATTCAAAATCAAGATCTCCTGAACACGACAACTTTCCGGTCGAGGAAGATGCATAAATTTGAACTTATAGTTTCAGGTTAACTGTTATGGTCCCAGTTTGATCTCCCCGCACTCCTCCTCGGATTAGCATCAGATCATTGTGACAATTTTTTATAAGCACGAAGGTTATCGTTATGACTCTAAAAAAACTTCAAGATAGGTTTCGTTTTATTCTTGAAGTGTAATTTTGAGAAGGGGCCTTAATTGTATACCTTTGTCTGTGTCTTATTTGAAACAAGGTTTGAACTGTATTTCTGCCAAGGCACTTGAGGATAAGTCGCTTTTCGATCTTAGAAACTCTAAAATGAGACCTCCTCAACGAAATGAAATCTGAGGATTGGTGGTGATCTCGATGTGATAACCACTCGCCTCACTGTTTTCGATTAAATGATATTGATTTTATCTCCTATGGTTTCGACTATATCTCCGCCAAAGCTCGTGAAGATACAGAGTTGATTTCAGACTTTAAAATCCCAAATCCGATTTCTGTGCTGAATGTGAGTTTTCCTGGAGATCTTGATGTGATATTCCCGCACACCCATGGTTTTAACTACATATATAAGACGATTGGTCTTATCTCATGTCAAACGAGGTATATCAACTTTGTCTCATAGGACTGAAATTTGAGCAGTCGCTGATATCTGAGTTAAGCCGTTATTCAAAGTTTTAGTCGAAAAGCGACCTAATCCGAACAACATTTACTTTTTCTGACAAGTCATTAATATCGTATCAAAATACTATGGGTTAGGTTATTGTTAGTTTTAAATTTACTGAATTCACTCGTTGTTTACGTGTGGCAAAGTAAAAATACTTTCATTGTACGACCCAGTTAGGTAACTGTGCTGAAAATGCACCTTTCCCGTAAGGACATGAGAAAATACATCGCGCACGGAAAAATGCCATTTTCCGGACTTCTAATGAAATTCAGAGTCTAATAATGAAAAGTATCGTCTTGCATGACTTCCCGTATTCGGCTTCGCTTCACACGAGAATTGATTACGCGCACGGGAAATGCTATTTTTCGGACTTCTAATGAAATAAATTATTTCGCTGTTTGTCAGGAAAAACTCAATTTTTTACAAAAGCATCTTAACTGGAAACTTAAGGTATACACTTTTATTGTGATATTCTTAGTAAGTTTTAGGCATTCTTCTTTGATTTTATCGAGAAACCAATATGAATAAATTTTAAAGCTAGGTTTTTGATTCCTATCAAACGGATGAAGAATCGGATTAAAATGGTGTTCGGACATTATTACCTTTAAAATAAATGTTTTAAACAATGTTATTAGTTAAAAATTCTCTAGAAAATTGTAATGTAAAATTTTACAATGGCCCAAAGCACATCAAAACTCATTTTTTGAGGGGTTAGAAAGAACGAGCTAGATGTGTGTATCTCTTATAAATAAAGTAAGATCAGACGCATTAAATAAAAACTGTAAATACTAAAGCAGTCGTTTTCGCTAATTGAAATTCTGAAAAAAATCCAAATTTTAAAGCTTCATTTTCTTATTTACTTCACTTTGGGGTTAGGTCACCCTAATTCTCGACGCCACAATTATTGATGAGTTTAGAAATCGGCCGAATAAATTAGACAAATTTAGAAGATAATGGGTGGACAGGGCCGAATCCTTAAGGTTCTCCCTTTTGTTCCAAGACGCCGCAGAACACCGAAGACATTAATGCTTCCATAGGCGAGTTACTGTCACGTGAACTTATATCTGAAAAGAAAGCTGTTCATACAGGAACCGCCTTCAAATAAACTCTATCCTAATAATTCGATTAGCAAATCCTCCTCGTCGGAATTTATTGCTCAACTTTAAAACGTAACAGACTTCGGGATAGAAAATTGTGCCCGAAGCTCCGGATTTCAATTCGATATATTGCGACATTTGTCGGCTATTCGTATTCGGTCGACGTAGTTTTCGCACTTTCCACAAGAAATAAAATAAAGACGCGCCTCATCGATTCGGCCTATTCACTAAAGAACCTCTATTGGTTACGGTCCTGTATTAAAAGGTTTCTCGTCTCCCGGCAGGCCCTAAAGTACTTAGTTTAGGGCCTGGCAGATTCCCACTAGATGTGCTGAATAAAAAGTTTGTGATTACATGCTAAAATCGAAACCTGTCTATCGAATGTTATATAATAAATTAAAATATAAGAGAACTCTCGATCAAAGGGAAACCGAAGGAGAAACTTCCTATACCTTAAACGCTTGAGTGAACATACAAATCGGAACTTGCCGGGGCTTTTTGGGAGCCTAATTTTCATTCAGTGGACGCCCCGAATGCGTAATCACCGAAATCTGAAATTTCTTTGAAGGCTGTTCTTGTCTGTTGTACAGTAAGTGTTTGGGTTTATGAATAAAACAGGGAGTTGTTCAAGTTTTTAATGGGTCTTGAATAAAAAACTCAAGATTCCCTATTAAATTTTGAGACTTTATTAAATTTATCCTCTTACATGCTTACCCCCTTAACTTCCCTTGACCTGTTTTCCGGTTACAGCGATAAAGACTGGGCGTTTTCCGATATTGATTGATTAGATAAGTATTAAAATTTTAAATTAAATAAGTCAACGTCTTTGTCTGAAGTGTCATCTCCGAAAATAACTACTTCTAAACTTCATGGTTGTAACCTTTCAACATATTGGTACACTTTACATGTTTGTTTGAGTTACTTCTGCAAACACGGCAATTTCCCAGGAAGGAAAGGACCGTAAATTTCAGTAATGGATACTCTGGAATGTTTTTAAGGAGATAGAGATGTGAGATTTATCATACAAGTTCCTGGGTTCGATTTAACTTTTGTCTGGGATTTTCAACTTTCTGATTTGGTCGATCGATAAGCGATTAGCACACCGAACGAGTCAAAATCTAAATTTGTAATCAACATTAAAAATGCATAATTCGGCGTCCGTTTTACATCATCGATGCCAGTAAAATTCGCTTTAACCGGAACCCAGCGGAAATTTTATCACGACCTCGACACGTTGCAGAAAATAAACGCAGCCTGGCTCATCAATATCGAGCCATCAATGGTGACATCTATTATAACGCTATTACCAACCACACCTGTCATAGGGCCGCGACTGGCCAGTAGATAACTAAATTGAATTTTTAATATAATGTGGATTGATCACTTGCATGGGGATGACGAGCCCCTTTTCGAAACATTAAATCTAATAAAGTGCGCTTTAATGCTCTATTCCATCAATTATTCGGTGGCAGCTGCCAAGATTACCTGCAAGGTCTTCATTAAGTATTAAATTATGAAAAATCCATTATCGCACCATAACATGTATCTTTCGTTTACACTTGTGTGAATCACTGTTCGATCAACTACAGGTCACGTAAACGGAGGTAATATTTTTGTAATTTAATTTATAAGTGGTGTTCTGTGTCGGACACCGAGAGACCGTTAGGGACAGGAGCACCAACTCTTAAGATTCCACTCTGGATCCGGAAGATCACAGACATAAATCGAAGCGGTTTCGACAATTGGTCTGGTTCGGACTTACTTCATCCGGGAAAGTCGAAACCCCACCGGTAGAAGGGAGGGTTCTTGTCTCTCTCTTCAATAGTCACGAAAATTACGTGGACAGACAACGACGAGGTACCATTAGCGAAGTATGAGTGGCACAAGTGACCGACTATACTCGTCGTTATCGAAAAGTGCCGTGGACGAGCGACAAAGTAGAAGTCTCTTGGGAATGATATGGAGCATCAGAAGGTAAAAAAAGAAATGTAAGACACGCAGGAGCAAAAAGAGGACAGTTTTAAGGGGTCCAAAACAGAACATCAACGGCCCCCCTGCGACCACACTATCGGCCCCAAGAAGGAAACGTTCCATGACGCAACAAGTGGGGAAAATGACCTACTGGTAATAAGGAAATATTCTTCATTTATAGGCCATCAGAAATGAAAATGAGTTCGCTTGTACGCAGTATACATTGGTAAAGGTTACAGGTATGAATATAACTAGATCCGACAGGTGCTACTGAATGAAATAAACAAGTTTACGTACCCGTAGTTTATTTCTACGAGTTCGTAGAGCATTTATGACGTGCCCGTAGCGTATTTTTTTATTGAAACGTTTAACGGAGAATAAAGAATGCTCAGCTCTGAAACTAAATTTCTCTAAAACTGTCCAATGAATTTATTAAAGTCATGGACATTTGAAAATTCAACGATCCAATGCACATAGTGATATTTCCACGTCATCGTGGAATAAAAAAGTTATTTTCATAAGGACCCAAATAGGAATCTACGCTATTCGGAGATTTCTATTTAGATTAAATTTCGAATCTTTGCCTTGAAAAGGATGTTGGATTCCTTTCGTTGGTAGGCACTAGACTGTGCTCCCTCCCGTACCATCAGACCATGGAACATTCGCTTTCCGATCTGAGTTCCTGCGGCCGCCATTTCGGCTTTTACCTACGCGAATTCTTTCCACATTGCAACCTATTTCCATTGAGTTATGTTGCTAATGAGTCATGGTCCGATTTGGCAGAAGGTTGTTGCAATTAGCCAAATTTTTACTATTGCGACAATACATCGTTTTTTAGCGACATGTGTGAGACCCGTTTCTAACTTTTTCGAGACTCTGTAAGAAACTCCCCTACATCAGTAATGTTTGAATTTAGGGGTGCATTATGGGAGTAGTCTCAAATACACGGTTTTCCTTCCTCTAATTCTGTGGATAAGCAAATAAACAACATTGAAAATAATTCACTTATAATAACACCATATCCAAGAATACACAATCCGCCTTACGTAATCGCTGGATGATTTATTAGACAAACATTTTACGTAGACAAACATTTCATTACAGTGTGCCCGGCCTCGGTATGGTTAGTAATTGATTCTTAATCCTTCTTCTGATAAGTTTTGTTCCCTCTAATACCACTTCATATATAAGCGCGCGACAGAAAATCGATGTTTACGTACAAGACAAAGCTTAGAATTGATTTCCAGAATCAGGATTCAGTTTCTATTCGAAAGCATGATCAGAAACTGTGAAGAGTGCAGATTATTTATAAGTGAGGAACGTGGTCGAAAGGCCAAGAAGATCCGCAAAGTAAACAAACATGTTTAGTGGAAAATATTTTCTCTTATGTGACCGTTCCGGAAAATTGAAGAACATTACGTTACATTTGGTGATAGAACGTTGCACGGTAACTTCCAAGATGTAAGCGGAAATGCAGCTGGATTAACGTTAGTGGACTACTACAGTGGGTCTAATGAAGTCAATTATGATTATTTATTTCTCCGCTTTAATGAACTGTGTTTGAATGTATGCCGAAATGTCTCGAACCCCGAAAATCTCGTAGCGCGGACGATGTCTCTCTTGACAGCCTGCATCTTCGCGATTTTTTTTGCTCCACTCAATATTGGAAGAGGAAGGATAAAGAGAGTTTGAAGGCAGGAGCAAATTATAAGATTTTCAGGGAATGTTACAAGATTCACTTGAAAATGTAATGAGGAGCTTTGAGTACTAAATAGTATCAGGTGCTTAGACTAAAAACCATTCGCCGGCTTTACCTTATACGTCGCTCGAGTCTATGTAAATTTCATTTGACTGTAATCCTCTCACTGAGATTGGTCTCGATTGATGGACGTAAATTGGAAACGGGAGACAGACAGAGACCGAGATAATATCGATATATATGAATGTTTCAGGGGTGACATGGGACCCTCCTGTAATTAGTTTTTGGTTACATTAGAGCTCGTTGATTTTATGCACACGATAAGTATTTTTAGTATCGAATTATGGGGAATGGCAGCTTAAATCAAATATGTTATTGTCAAGCAGGATGGGTAAATTTCCTGGAGCAAACGGCTTGGAGTTAAACCTAATTTCCCTTTGAGGGCATTGATTGAATGTCGACCCTTAAGACCAGATGATAAGTTAGACTAATATAGCGGTCCTCTGCATGTCCATTGATCGGCCGGCCGAATGTGGTTTGTTCTGTCAAGATTTAGCCTCAGGATCCCGACTTGATTCACCGTTCAACACCCTACGTTAAACCTATTCCAGGAACTTTAATTATAGAGCGAAACAAAATCTTTGAGGGAAATCGTACGAGGATAAGGTTATCTTATGCGTCAGTATTATGCTAAAGCTTAAAATATTTATAAAAAAATCAAGAATGAAGACATTTCAGAAACTTTGAGTCAAGGCTTAGCAGTTAAAAGTGGAATTCTGAGAGAATCGGAAGATCCCCCCTCTTCTAGTGGATATTTAATATAATTTCACATACAAAATAAATCTCTGATTGCTCTTTGTTCCTGTGAAAACCCCAGTAACCTTCAACCCAATTTTAAATTCTGGAAGCAAGAGCATCTCATCCAACATTAAAATCCATACAATAAGACGACAAGCCCAACCCCTTTGCAAACGTACTTTATTAACAAGTCAACTAAATTTTAAATGTGATTTGTTCGTTGATTGGGCACGTCAGGAATACTGGTTGGAGTGGTGAAAAAGCGTCATAAATTCAAGAGAACTTAAGTCGAAAGTGACTGCTCCAACCCGAAATTTGGAAAATAGGTCTTTTTGATTCTCGATTCGAAACATGATTTTCGAGGCTCTTCTGAACGGCATAGAAATATCTCATCTAATTTTAGCGCGAATCACTCTGCCCTATTTAATTTTGTCAGGTCTATCAAGCTCCTTACGACTAATTTTTAAACATTTTGACAATTTCTGAAAATTTAAAAATTAGCTTCGTTTAATAGATCTGCCAAAACTAAGATGTAACGGTGCAAATCGTTTTGCCCTACCGCAAACCATTTAGAAACTTCAGATCGTTAAGGCATAAATAATGTAAAGGTTCAAGCGCTATTTTCTAGAAAACCATTGAAGATGGGCATAAAGGATGCTGCATAAGGAATGTTGTGTTGTTTTCTGTTTGAAAAAGAAAGGGCTTTGCAGACGTTCCGTTAATAGAATTTACTTTGCACGACCCGTATAGTTAGAAAAAATAACAAAATGTTCACCCAAAGGCCTCAAATATGTCGGTTGGTCACTATGTAATTTTATCAATTCACCATCAACCGTTTTAAAGTCAATGCCTTGTAATACCTTAAAAAATTCACCCTCTAAATGGGGCCCTTGTCAGAAACGTTATTGATGCAACACGGTAGACACAACATGTTCTCGAATTTAGCAGTGCACAAAATGTTAATACGCATTACGGTCGAAAGACAAATAAAGGAAACGATAATACTCTTGTCGTATAAACGTATCGAACAATTTGCATACACCCGTGGAAGAAATTAAATCCGGGCAAACATTAGCTTGGTAGTATCCGTACTGAAACGTTGTAAAAAAGCAAACATATTCCATAAATGTATGATTTTAGCCGAGGGTTATCTGATCAGATTGAAGCAGCGAGAGCGATTTAACTGTTTACAAATGAATATTTCGGTGTGCCCGGTGTTCAATTAGCATCAAAGTTTGTGCACAAACACGAGAGGGTGGCTAATGGATCTGATGGACCGGTCTCGATTGGACTTAATTAGCTGTTCCCTATGTTTACAGAACCGACGTCTCTCATCCCGGCAAGGAGGATTCGACACTTAATTAAAAAATTGCCGAATGTAGCAACATCGAAATCGTGAAAGCCCTTTAGGCATACCTCTGAGTGGAAAAAAAATAAGAAAGGGAAGGGCAACTGACCGTCTAAAAATTGAGCTTTATCCGGCCGTCGTCTTCTCTAATCCAGCAAAATCCAGAGCTTGTAGGATTCTCCAAATTTCCCGGACATAAAGCCCGCGTTTGTGCTGGATTTCGTATAATAGCTCTCGCTTTGCATTCCTTCGATAGTGTTTTACTCGAAATATGTTTAACGCTAAGTGATTTCCGTGAATGGATGTCATAAAAGAGTTACGAGCTCCAACGGAAAATTTAACTCATCGCCAAGAGCCTTTTGGAAATATTAACATACTTCACATATCCATCCCGAAGTTCCACGCTAACTGACTCTTCAATCCTCATTAATTTCCTCCTTAGGCTTTCTAAATTATTAACACATATTACGGCGTAAGCAGTTAAGACCTCGGCAAGGTGATTTAGTGTAGGGCTTGTTTTCTCTTAGTTTCGTGTTATCGGCTTCTCGGAACTTTTCAGGACTCGGGACATTTTACGTTGAAAAGTAAAAATGTCGTTAAAAAATAAAACTAGACTACATGAGTAAAGAATTCTTCCTCTTGCACGAAAGGCAGAAGACGTCTGGATGTCCCCAGAATTGAAACCTTTTCAGTTCCATTCAATCACCCTGCAAAAACATCCTGACAATATGTAATAAACTTTAGATTATACGTGACTTGATTTCTGTTTTCAACATAACCTACCGCAAGAAACTGTGAAAGACTGGAGAAATGATGCCAGACAATTTCCACTAATTTTCTACGTGACAGCCAAGCTGACGGCAAATTAAATTATAATATTAAATTTCGTCTCCTAGTTACTTTATGGGAATACTGAGCCTAGATTTTCCTGGGTTACCGAAATATTTAGAGAAGATTCCCGAGTCTCATTATAACCCTAACTTATGTGAAAAAAACACATAAAAATGTTATTAGAAACAAACTTAAGTTAGTGGATTTAAATTGAGCTAATTAAAGTACAATGGGATTACAGCAGCAAGTTCTCTTTTATTACTAGATAAACCCTGTCCCTGCGAAGATTTATGGGCGCATCATGACAAAGCACAAGATAATATACTCGAGCTTAGCGTTGAGTCTGTTAATTCTTAGCTGTTTATTAGCTGTTCTTCTTGGGGAGATAGTGGGACTTAAGGTCGTTTGTTTTTGGGGACTTCATTTATAATTGTTAAGGGCTTGCAATTCAATACAGGATTAAACGAGGCTCAATTATGTCAGGATTTAACAGTAGGTTAGTCGTTTATATAGCCAAATTCTAGGGAATATAACTGATAAATTAAGAATGAACTTGGTGAATAAAACGCTGTATAGCAAGGTAGCAAATGTCTCTCGACCCATGACCCGGTTAAAGACGGCGGAAGGGAAGGACGAAAGTAACGACAACGCAACTTTTTCAAGCATTTTGATTGCAGATGACACTTCGATTGAGTTACCGTAAAATAGCTGATGCATGGGCGAAAAGGTCATTTGGCAAGGCTTACTGGTGAATTTCTTCATATTTGTATTTATCACTATATTTTTTCAATCCCTCGCTCAGTTTTTTCAAAATTTCCTAATTTCCACGAACACTATTGTCCACCTCCCTAAGGAAGGAATACAAACAATTTCCGAAACAACCTAAATCTCTGCACAGTCGAAGAATTATTCCACATATGTGGCAACAATATTCTCTTCTTCAATGCACGTGTGAGCATTAAGCTCAAATCCTCTAATGCTGTTTATATTATTGCCAGTACACAGGATTGGCGGGCGCTTACTGCATAAACAGAGTTACCATATACCCTCGATACATTTTCCACTAACGTGATCCCTTAACTATATTAAGTTATGGAGAAATGGCCCTCAGCCACTTCCAATTTGGGCAGGTGTCGCCTTTCCGAGATTATTACGTGGTTAGAGAATGGTCGAGTGCAGATTTTCCAAGGTGAACTGGAAATTATCGATTTCCCCCTCGAACATAAAGTTTATTGGTGTTTACACTGGGCAAAGAAGGTGTGGATGTTGCTATATTTGTGCCAGGATGGCCTGGATTATGTTTCGTTGCGTGTTTTTTCTTCTTGTTTTTTCATTGGCGAGGAAAACAGTTGTTAATGATGCTGGACTGAATTATTCGCCAAACATATTTTTTGATCACGTGATAATTTTTGTATTTATTAAGTAACGTTTAGCTCTCGTTGGTAAAATTTTGTATTCAAATTAAATAGCGTAATACCTGTAATACCTCTTTAGGTCTAATGTGCAAATATCGCAATTAGGAAATTAATTATTATTGTATAACAAGCAAGGTATTTGTGAAGAGCATTTAATACCCGTATTGATTGGTTCATATCCAAATAAAATTGTATTAAAATTCTCGTAACATATCGAAGTACGATTGTCGTGTTTTTCGTTATTCGAATTCGCAAAATGGGAATTACATTTTGCGAGCGTTCTGCACGAAATTAAAAACTGATATAAACGTTATTTGAACATGTTCGCAAAGTGTTTTTAATTTCCATACACACAGTTCAAAAAAAAATTAAATCCTTGATTTAATATTATAAAGTCCCTTTTAAAAATCGACGTAATGAAAAAATATGCCGAGGGAAGCATCGCAATGTCTTAAGAGGGATTTTCCTAATTGCGAATATTTTAATTAGCTGAGTCATCATTATTCCTGAGCACGTCTATCGGCAGTACGATAAACTGATATTTATGTCCTTAATACCGTCGATTCTTGCTCCCTAATTTATGGCCTCTCACGATTCGTAATACTCTGCCAAATAAATGCCGTAAATTGTTTGCAAAGACTTACTTTCAGGCCAGAAACCACAGTGATAACATTTTCAAACATAAAGGGAGACATAGAGATGAAGACATTTTTTGCGAAACTAAATTAACGTACGCATGATGAAATTGAGTCACATTCTAAGGACAAATGCCGGTATTCGATAACCTCTAAGAGAACTCGATGTTACATGTGGATTGCTAGGAAAAATGATGACATGTTCTGTTAATTATGTCAGCATGCCGTGGAAAGGGAGGAATAAGGAGGAAAATCGAAACCATCTGACTCTCGTAGGGTGCAAGACACTGGACATGTGAACAAGATACGAAATGATAGATGAGGAACTACTTATGTGCTTCTATAATCATTGGTAAACGGAGATGTTCTAGAATTGGCATACCATGGAAGCTTTCGAAAAAGCTTCTCAAGTTCAATTGCAGATCCTATCTGTCCGAAGATAATGAAAGTGAAGAGAAACTGATTCAGGGAAGGGCAAATGCTCGGAAACAGTTATGGAAAAATTGGCAAAAAGAGATAGATACGAAGGAGGGAAAGATGGTAAGAGAAATTGAATAATTCAAGGAATGTATGACTCTATGTGATGTTCGCCTCTCCAAAGTTAGCGCCTCGGGGGCAGGAGTATCCCAGCTATGATTGTCCCTAACCCTTGCCTTGCGCACCTGTTGGAACTGGCGAAATCAGCAACCTTGTCACATACCTTGTTTACTTTAGCGGTATGCTAAGAGTGAGCCAAATGAGAGACGGATTCTGACTATACGTGGCTTCTTTGGGTTCTACCAGCCTTACTTTGATCTAACGAGATAAATATTGAACGGCTGAGTGAACTTTATTTAATTATGTATGCTTGGTGCTACAAGTGTATAAACATATTCACATCATTGTTTGCTTTTGATGAAAATTTATATGAGCAGTTCTCACAATGTTGTTAGCGGAATGCTATACAGTATATGTATATATCTAGGTATTTCAGCAACGAAACCATCGGGTTAGAAATTAGTTTCAAGAATACCTTAAAGTGAATGAGGCGAAACTTTCAGTGCGCTTTTAACGCCAGTATTTTCAAAATGTTATCACAACTAAAACTTATTATATTTCCGTTCAAATACACAATGGAACGTGCAATGCCAAACACTTCATCCGGCTTATTCCCTTGAAACAATATAAAATTATCAACTCCAGTTGAACCTGATTCGACTGTAACCGGAGACATTACGTAGTCCCCGGGGGAGCTAAATGAATAAGGACGGTTTTTGTAGGAATAAATTATTCATTTCCTATGGCAAATAAACTCTGTCCTCCGATGCGTGGCTGGAGAAAATCGAAAAGATATTAAACATTTCCTTTACGCTCTTTGTAGCACTCTCGTCTTGGCAAAATACAGTTTAGGCTCTCGCGACGTTGCGAAAATTGCTTTCTTTTAAGGTCTTTGTTTGTCGAAGTACTCTAGAGAAATGTTGTGTAATATTTGTGAAAATTCGTTTTGTTTGGAGCTGCCAGGCTTAAGGAAAGATTGGACCCACTCTCCTACAACAAGTGCTGGATTTTCCGTCTCTATTGCTTTCGCCGACAGAACGGTTATTATGGATGAAGATGTAGATATTTAATGTTCGTTGTTTACTTAAAATAACACAGATATGTGTTTGGTTTCGAACTGATCGTATTTGTCAATTAGCATGGTGGAAACAGCGCTTTAGTCAAGCAAATAGTTTCCTGGATTCAGACTCGAGCCAATTACTGCTATAAAGGCTCAACATCCCAACTAACACGGATATTTACGTATTTGGTTTATTACTTTCCACACGTAAAGGTTTCAAAATTAATATTTGAATGATCCATGTTTCGTACACTGAAAATATGATTATACAGGTATCAGCAGTTGAAGTGGATACATAGAGATTGTGCAAGTGGTAGAAGAATCGCATAAGTTTTAATACGCCTCCGACAAAGACCAACAAAGTGGGTTGCGAGGCCAGAGGTTGACTTGGGCTGAGTCAGTCCATCTAATGTCCCTACTATGATGTTTAGGCAAGTATCGACTTTGCTACCTTCGCGGCAATGAAAATTTATAAACATATCAGATGTTACACACAGTAAATGTTGCACGTCTTTAGTCTTGGCCGAATGATTCACAAACCTTATTTTGCAAGAATCGCACCGCCAACAACCTTCGTTATCGACTCCTATATTTTCAATACAATCTGAACTGAAGAATAAATTATTTACACTGAACCAAATAATTTTATAACTAAATATTAATCAGACCTTATCCAATCAAGATAGATAATTTGTAATAATTATTACAAATCCAAGTTAATCGTTAAAATGTAAAGAACAATAGGAACAAGTAATAAACAATAACGACTCGGTGTTTTTGCTCCTAATTAAGTTATAATGCAGAGCAAAAAGCAGCAATGTAAATAAATGAAAAAATTTTAAAAATAATCCACCATTACAACTTATATTAGTAAAAATGCTGACAAGGTGAGAAATCTAGTAATACTGGACTGACTCCGCCTACTGGCCTGGCCCCTCCGGTCGACGTCTGCACTTCGATATTTTGATTGGTATGGATTTTGCTGCCTTCGCCTCCATGGATTTTTTTTAACATCAAAGCAAAAAGCAGCAATGTAAATAAATAAAAATAAAAACGATTAATCCATCACTAGAACTTATATTAGGAAAAATTCTAAAACGGTGAGAGATCTAGTAACACTGAACTGGCTCCGCCCACGTTAGCTCTTAGTCTCTCAACCCATTTCGTTGGTCTTTGTCGGAGGCATATTAAACCTTATGCGATCCTTTTCCCACTTGCACAATCCCTATGTTTCCACTTGAACTGGTGATATCTGTATGTTTATGTAACTAGACAGTAATTAAGATTAATTCTGTAGGCATTCGCAGTGTTTAAAAACTGCCTAGATACTCGAGCTGTGTTAAAAAAGAAATTAAGCTGAAATATCATGCATTTGAAGTATTCCTTAAGACCGCTTCTTTAATTTATAACTATTTTTCTATACTCTTTGTTTTGCACATTTAGAAATTTTAAATTAGATTTGTTTCCCTACTAGATTCCCAGAGTCAAAGAAGATACCGGTATAACTCCTACGAATTAAACTGAAATATTCTCATAAATATGTCTACACTGAGATGATTTTGTTTTGCATAAAATGCCTCTTCGTACCTTTAGAGATCAATTATTTGATATTATGATTGTCCCTCTAGTGGATTCGCAGCTCCTAAAAGTAGGCCAGAACCTAGAGCTTGGTACTGAGACCCAATCTTACTAATTAGGCTGAAATTTTTTTTTATAATACCGCTAACATTAATATGACTTTTTTATGTGTAAAATAACCCTCCCGCAATGTAGTGTTCTATATCCTATATGAAAGACATACTGGTATAATGGACCTTTTCTCGCCATGCATCTAACAGTAATCGAGTGTTGGTAGTATTTTTCAATTGTACTGATCATCCTTTATGTGATAATAAAAATTTCCAATGAAGATTTTTATGTTTCTGAGTCCTTTAGCTACGAGCAAAAACGAATTATAAAACCTACCAACTTGGGGTATACTTTGAAGGGAAATATGGAATAAGATGACAACAACAAAGGGTGGCTTACAAGGTCAGGGTATCCAATATCTAAGATGATTGAGAGATTTGCAGTGAGAAATTAGAGCAGTTCTTTTCGGCTAATTAAGTTGAGGATGACAGGAGGTTTTTGACTTATTAATTTCAATTAGTACAGAGGCCTATAAAATGTTGAGAAATATTTGTCATACTAGGAAGCAAAGTTCGAAGAATTATGAGGATTTAGTGTTAGAGTTGTAATAAAGTTTTCAACTTTTCAAGTTAATTAACTAAATAATGACACAAGCAGAGCCCCATTTCGAGTTTAATATTCAAGGGCTCTGTATAGATGGCGCCACCATACTAGCATACCTTACCTGTAAGTGAAAATGATACTGAAATGTGATTTTTAGGCTGAGAGAGAAATCACGATATCCAATTTCCCTAGTGATGTATTTAATCTAGTAATACGTTGTTTCCACGCTAATACCTACATATGTATGTATAGGCTATAGGGTTCAAATATGATTTTTTGTAATTTGTAAATCTAAATCATTTCATAGAACTCTTCCAATTCGAGTAAAGGTTACATGGCTTGCGGTGCGCTTCCAATCAATTTATTTGTGAAATTCTAATTAATTAAAGTTATGAAATAATTTTCCTGCGATGTCGCTTCCAGATAGATTATTATTCTTGAGAAAAGCTGCCCTCAGCCGTGAATATCTTTCTCTAGGCGTGTTACGAGACGGCTGATTAAATCTCCGTGGTGAACATTCCAGAGATTATAATCAGTTTCGTTAAGTATTATATTCTACTAATACCTTATTTATTTCCGTTATCGTTGGGAATTATCGACCATAGAAACAAGCGCCTGAAATCACTACCGCCTCCTGACTTATTACCCGATACCGTCCGGTTCTATTAAAATAAAGTCAGATGTTAACCGTTACCGTTCTGATATTTCATTGCTACTAACCAGACTAAATTAGGTTAAATGAAAAAAGTTTTTCCTCAAGGTAAAATTCATTACCTAAGTTAAGTAATATCGTAAAAGGAATTGAAAAAACATTATAAAAAGGTAAAGACGATTATTCGAAATTGATCAAAAACACGACCAATGCATTGAAACCATTGTTTTCTTTGTTAGAGAAAGAAATGGGTTTTATCTGGAGTCAAAAATGTGAAGAAGCTTTTCAGTTTGCGAGAAAAGCCACGATTTCTGATTCGATTCTAGTGTATTTTCATCAACAAAAACCTTTACGTTTGGCTTTGATAGTAGTGACTATGGTATAGGTGCTGAACTTTTGCATATTATGCTTGATGGCTTTCAAAGACCTATAAGCTTCATTTCTCGAGGGTTGCCAAAGGCAGAGAGAAATTACAGTACGGTGCACAAAGAAGCATAGAGCATTTATATGGCAATTGAATAGAAGATTTATTTCTGGGAGAAATAGTTTAAGTTTGGAACTTTTAGCGTTCACGCAGAAGTAGGTAAAATGAATATGAAGTAAGTAATAACGTTACAAAATGGAAATTTGCAAGCAAATCTGCACCGGTTGCAATTGATTATTACATATTGATGCAGAACGAAATTGAGCATAAATAGCACAAAAGAAATAATATATTTGAATTTAAAACTCGTGACTTAAATCTGTTTACTCACTCTAAGAACTTAGGCCACTTGCTACTGCTCGTGGGCATAAATAACTGTCATTTATTGAACTATTCCAAGGATACTTCTAAAATTTAATGTGTCCACGAACACTTCTTGGTTAGAGCACTCGGCGTACACATATAAAAACAGATGAGCACATCAGACATAATAAAATATTAAATGTGTCTTTTATTTGTAATTCCGAAAGCACTAAGTCAACGTCTCTCAATAGACACAAACAAACAGCGCAGAGTTCGTCCTTTCTGGAGGCAAAAGTTTATATTTGTATTGTTTCCAAAGGTCCTGTTTATTTGGCAGCTGCCGCCACAATAGGATGAATAGCCTTTTGTGATAATTGCTTTACAAATAATTATTACGTCTTATTGAGGAACTTCTTGTCCTCGAGAAGTTTTCGAAAAAGACGTAAAAAATGGAAGGTCTGAGAAACAAAACTAGTCCATTCAATTAAGCTAATTTCCAATTGAGCACAGTATGAGCCGGAAAAAGCGGATTCGGTTTGCTGTTCGTATGCAGAAAACGAGAACAGGGCAATTCTGCTTGCATTGAATGACTCCGACAAATTGAATCCGCGAAAGCGTAACGACACTCTGAGAGCTACATTTGTTCTTTCCGATGAATGGATCTAATTAATTAGTTAGTCAGCTCCGCTTTCGCTATTCCACGTGCTCTCATTGGCGTAGGGGCGCTGAAATATGTGTTATTCCTGCGAATGAGCCTATTAAATCGGAAAGGCACATTAGCAGGAGAAAGTGCTTTAATCTGGTTGGGATTTGAGATAAACAATTACCAAAACTTCTACTTACTACTTATTGGTGAAAGTAATCGTGGACATCAAGTCCATTAAATCAAAAAGTAAAAACTGGAACAAATTGGCTTCGAGTTCAAAGGACAATAAAGATAAAAATTTCTATAAGTACCTACTCAACAACTCTACTAAGAAATATACTTTACCCACTAAAATTGCAATATAGGGCTGATGGTACATAGAGCTCAAGGTTTTATTACGTTTTCTTCGACTTCCAATTTATTGGAAAATGTATCATGTATGGCTCATAAAAGCATCAAACGAATTTGACAGAATTTTTCTTTATAGCTCGATAGCGAGGTTTTATTGCCCTTTATTTTTAGCTAGACGGTATGCTGCAGAAATACGTAAGGGGTTTTATAAAGTGGAATATTGAATAAATTCTTTGCCAGCCTTTGGAAAGGCTTAGCAGCAATCTTGCCATTACACGTCTGTGAATCAATTTACATCATTAGAGCAACGAACTGTATTCAAATCAGAAAACATAGAGCAAGGATTATTGGCAATGCAAATGACAATCTAATCGAACACAGCTCGATACCTGAGTAACGGAAATTTAGCAATTTGCATAAAGAATTACGGGTATACACATGACGAAACAGAATGACAAAGGGTATTTTAACGACGATATAATCAAATCAAGAAAATTCCATACATCCAAATTGGAGAGGTAACTGTAAATGGCGAACGCAAAGGGAGAATTTAGGACGTTTCCCACGTTCTCGGACAAACGGAAATATGGCCATAAAACGACAGTTGGCACCACTATCTGAACGCTTTCTGGACGCAAAAGGCCTATAAAATAAAGAGGTAGAGATTGTCCAACCTGACGCCCATGCCAAATCGCTTGTGGGGTTGTTGTTTATCTGTTTATTACCTATTTTACATTTAAAGTTAGTTTTAATTCAAATTTGTTATTTCTATAGTACTGAGAATATCTTATAACCAGATATTTTTTTGAAACCCACATTGAACTCATATTACAGCCTCAATTAGCCTCTGAGGGTAATCAGAAACAGAAACGCCTCTCCCATTAACGATTCGTCTAGATAGCTCTCACGGATTGGGATCCCCCAAGGCAAGTTTAAGGGAATGAAAAATCGTCGCAAAATTTTATTCAACACCTTTGAAAGGAAATTGTGTCTTGAATAGAACACAACCCAAACATTTAGACCGAATCGATGTTAACCCGAGCTGCTTGTGATCCTTAAAATAACCATGTAGGGTAGTTTGAGGGAATAGTAAATAATCACAACTTTCCTGAGATGAATTAAAATAAAGAATTTTAAGCAGGAGACGTGTCATTGAGGGTGTGAGTAGTCGTCGAACTGTACTCCCTTAATCTAAAACATTTGCTACATTATCGTTAGTTCGAAAGGATTGATCAAGATAGACTTCCGACATGAGGTTTTGACCGGACGTGAGATTTTAACATAATCCGCAGACTTCTTCTAAAAGGTATTTAGCTCAGATAATGATTTTGATTCCTGAATTTTCACTCTAGTTCAATTTAACTAGGATACACTACAACGTTTGAAACTTGATTGGAAGAACACTATCATTACCCTTTAATAAACAATTTTATGTGATAAAAAAGTTGATCACGTATGTATATTCTCAAAGTTCTCCTAAGGGAAATTTGATATCACGAGAAACATTATATTAACAGCATATGACTTGTGATGAAAATTTAGATCTAAACTGTCGTTATTGTGGTTTATTTATACATATGAAAATGCATCTAAAGGATGTGAAGGATACACACACAAAAGACAGGCATTACCAGAATAATACTTGTTCCCTAAGGTGAAACGACAGCAATGGGATTTTAATTTAAACTGAAATAATATTTATATATTTTTACCTCACAAAATTTCCTTAAAGGGTGTTGGGGTACCTGATCTATTTTTTTAGAACAGATCAGCTTTACCCCTATAAGGAGGAACCTAAACTAACATCACCCCTTCAGTGAAACCCTTTTAAGAACTTTACAGGCTATTAATGATTTATATGCTAATAACGGGGGCGCTTAAAAGACAATATAATTCTCAATCCCTCAAATAAGTTATGTTTAGGATAGAATTTTTGCTTGGTTTAGCACAAACTTGGTCGGTCGTACTGTCAGAATTGCTCCTAACTAGAAGTTAAGGTATAGAATAAGCTTTATCCGACATCAAGCAGGTCTGATCCTATAAATAAAATTTTAATCCAAATCGATATAAGTTTGACCTGTTTTCTACTCTCAAAATTCCCTTAGGGGGCGTGTAAACCACAAAATAATCTAACTCAGATCAGATTCAAAATTCCCCTAAGAAGTGTGCAGCTTATACAGAATGGCCTCCCGCAGTTTCTGAACATGAAATAGAGTGCCTAAGTTCTAGGTTGTTTTGATGGAGACAGCTGAGTTTTGAATCCAAACTGATGTAAATTTAACCTCTTTATTTCAGTTCTCCCAAGGAGCAGAATAATTCTCCTAAGGATTAAACCTAGAGTAATCTCAAAGCCCACCGAGTAAATTCAAATTAGCTACGAACAGTTCTAATAAAGAGACATTCCAGGATCGGGATTTTAATTCTAATTGACTTGAATTTAACCTATCTGCAGCTTTGAAAATTTCTGTAAGGACACTTGAAGATAAAGAATAATTATTAGCTGCCTCCAAAGATGATAACAAACTAATCCCGATTTGGGTCTGATTAGAGCTCTTGCCAGGAGAAGGATCTAACATCCGACTTACGCAAGTTTGGTCTCCTTTCAATCCTCAAAATTCCTCTAAGGAGGGAGGAGGCTCTAAGTAGTTTCAAAAAAATAATAAAATAAAACAAAACTTATTATATTATATTTTTTTTCGTGGGAAATTTCTCCTCATGGAAAAGTATAAAATAATCGCCTTCTTTCCTCCATTACTAAATGCGAAATAAAGTAAGTTCGGATTTGGTTTTGATTAGGTTTTGATTAATGCCCTTGCTAGAAATGGGATTTTAATCCAAACTGACGTAAATTTTACCTGTTTCTCAATTCTTAAAATTCCCCCACGGAGATAGTAACTTACAGAACAATTCAAAAGCCTCCTTAGTTAAATTAATTTATAGCGGGATGATTCTGATAAAGGGACAGGGTAGGAACTGACTTTTCGCAAAAGATTCAATTTTTTGAAGAATATTATTTTCGAGGTTAATCCCGCAAAAAAAATGAACTAGAACCGACAAATAAATTTTTCGAAAAAATGATGGAACACAAGTAGGCGAGGGCAGAAATAAATAGATATAGAAGTGAATGTATTGACAATAAAATTCAGATGTGGAGGAGATATCAGGAACGTTATATTAATATTGACTTCCAGAAAATAATTATTGACGCTGTTATTTCTTCAAATACCGGCATCACCGGAAAAACCACATTAAAAAATATATACCTAAGCGGATAATAATGGCTTTCCTGGCAATAAAACTGTCGCTATCGATCTTTCCGGAACTGACTGCCCTCCTCTAGAGGGGTAAATTACCAGTTTCCGCTCTAATAACACAAACAACTGTTGTATCGAAATATCCAATATATATTTCCTAATAGTTAATCGTGATTTCAACCGGCATCGTCACGTTTATTTGCCATATTTGCCACTGGGCCGTGTGAAGTTTAATGCAAACAAAACAGCGTGGATTAATATGGAAAACCTTCTGTGAAATGTTTAATGTTTCATTTGAAAAATGTTTGTTAAATTTTAATCCCTCGGTATTTAACTACGCTACGAATTTCAATTTGATGGTTAATGCAGTAAATCAGTGGCAAATTCAACACATTTAGTTTGTTGTTCATCAGAAAAGGAAGCGTACAGTTCTACGATATCGTTTAAAGATTTACATATAACTTCTTTCTTTTAAAGTTAATAGAAAATAATGGAATAATATTCCTTCTCTTTCGGTGCAAATTGCGCAAAAATTGCAAAAGCATGCTTCGAAAAGTTACGACACTTTCGACTGATCACTCTATATAATGCTACGTCGAACAGCATTATTACTTTCATGATTTTTAGCAACGATCCGCATGCCATTTGGTGAATAAAACATGAATTGCCGGTAAGGGAGCCCGGGAGTCATTATGTTTTCATTGTAGTCCTTAAAATTTAAACGATTAAACGAATATTATCTTTAATGTTTTAAAATTAATATTCTTTTCCTGGAAAGTTTTCTGCAGAATTTAAAAGTTGTACTCACAAGTAGAGCTTCAGGGCGATACGGGTATCATAAATATTATATAATTTTTAATTATTAATATCAGGAGAACATCAAACAAACAGACAATAACGATGCTGGGTCCGCTGAAATAAAACCGTTATTATTTAATATTGCTTACAGTCCATAAATTTCATATCAGGGCCCCTCAGGTTGGCGAAAGGAAATAAAGAAAGCGTAATGAAAGCAAAGTTTATTAGATAATTTTTATACTTTTTATGGGCCGAGATCTTAATAAGATTTTATAGCGTTTTTATTACAGCCCTGTAAGAAAATTGATAAAGCACTTTGAGAATTTTTTTCCTTTCAAATTTAGTCAAGAACAGCTGCGTAAATTAATATGGGAAGTTAGGAGGTTCTAGGGCTGAATAATAATAAATTTAAAAATTTCGGTGACTCCGAGTTGAAATCCGACGTCTCGACTTTCGGCAACCATCATCAAACTTTGCTTTTCCTTAAGGCACCTTGAATTTTCACATTTAGAAATGCGGCACAACATAAAAACATTCTTTCGCGGCTCAAATTTTTTCCGAATCCCGCCAAAAGTCATCGGAACCGTTCAAATTTTAAGACGGCACATTCTTAAATTGCAAATTGCGCAGCTTTGCCCCGATCAGGTCGTACCTTTTACGGCTACCGAGACACTCACAGCTCCGGAAACGGACACCCCGTTATGAATCAATTGTAAGTGGATATTCGAAAAGCCCTCAGAAAGCAGCCATTGAAGTGACTGAAAATCGCAATTATGTTACTAACTCCAGACGTTGTATTGCCTTTTCCCCTCTTATGAGCAGTAGCAAGCCCTCCTAAGTTATTAGGTCTGTTCAAATAGCAATTAGGCAAGACATTGAAGCCGAAACAGAAATTATGAAATTCTTTTGAGGTGCGGCGGAATAAGATTTATGTGGTCATTAATGAAAGTCCGAGAGCGTTGTGGCGGGCATAATATCGAACGTGGTAGAGATGTAGCGATTCCATCAAGTGTCGGTCGCAGGTGCGGCAACCCAAGGCGGTGCGGCGTGTTCGACCACTCTCTAATTGTTATGACATAAATTATATTAAAACTCTGTTCTGACGATCAATTATGCTTCCGGCCCTGCAATATCAATTACGCCGATGTTCCAACGAGTTATGAGCGAGTTTGATGGCGAAACGGCGGCGTGACATATCAAAGGGGCACTTGCGACGTCAATTTAAAAACATAATTTAAACTGCTCAATAACGATCTCGAATGAACAAAACCCGAAACAATTGAAAGCGGTTACCGTGCTGAATGCAGAATCAAATTTATAGGTTACAAATGATGCTTCATTTCCCGCTCGGCGTAGCACTAAATAATCCCGGCACTTGTATAAACTCTGGAATTACTGGACAGGACAGCGGCAGGTCCCCTTCAAAGGTTTCCAACAAAATGGAAACGGGAGAAATCACACAATTTCCATTTCCATTAAAGCCGTTGTGTTTCGGAGGCACAATTCGGAAACAATTAAATATGGCTATTTGCTATTTCTGGCTTACCGGGTTTTAAGCGATAAAAAAATAACGGGAAAAAAAGCAGATGAGTATTTCGTCCTAAGCCTTGAAGATCAAGCGATTCCTGCAACCTAAGCATATTTAATGGAATCTTTCAAATGGGTTTTCGCAGCCAGCACCATTTTTCTTGTGTCTTTCCATCTGTTACGTTTTCAATCAACATTGACGTGTGAGTTTTACTGTTATTCCTCGAACTACCCTACTAAAAACGAAGCATTAAGGTATTTTTAGATTGAGTCAACAATTTTAACAATTGCACTTGTATTTACCTTTCTGCTTAACAACATATCGAACCTGCAGGTGATCGCCGTAATTGTGATTTTTAGCCGCCCAAATAACCCTTTTATCAATCCAAAGAACGGATTCGTGCCAAACAAGTTAGTGGGATCTTTTTGGGGCGCGTTTGAACACACAAAATCTATTAAAAAATGGAGAATACTGTGCTTTTTTTAACGCGATATTTGAAACAAATAGGCAAATATACTGCCGCAGATCTTGGAGTCTCCTCGTTATTTAATCTTCGCCGTGCAGGACATCTCTCAGGAATAGATGCTGCTTTTCTTTGGCGAAGCGGTGGATTACGAGAATTCCAGTTTCGGTCTTTTCACCAAACGACTTGGCCGTTACAAAAATGATGTACGTTCAAGGGCGGCGTGAGCATCTCATGATTCCGAGGCCTTTATGCAACTTTAGGCCACTGACGGACATGGACTAAATTTGCTAAGTTTGCATTAAATGCAACGTCAAATTCTGATTTCTGTAAACATTTCATAACCGAATTTTACACTAAAAAGCAAAATACTAAATCTATGTAGTTTCGAAACATTCAAAACATTTGGCACCTGCTATAAATCCGGTAGACGTGTGCACTCACGAACTCCTCCATATCAGAGTTATCTCCGCGCTAGCAAGGAAGGCAAAGAGCAACAATTTATATTAATCGGTTGCACAAACAAGTCTCTATTCAAGAGGCGGAAGCTGATAACAAGTCTCTAAAACTGGAGAAGTTCTCTCCCGCTTGGCATATATTTTAGCATCGATAATTTTAAATTATAGTTGTTGTGCATGAGATGGAAACTCAATATGAAGTTTTAACCGGTTGGTTAAGCAATTAGGACTAGATAGATGAGGAAATGAGGGGTGAGCTTTTTTGGGAATATTAAATTAAGACGCCATTATTTAGTCAATGTGCTTCGCGATTTACAAATTGAGATTAAGCGGCTGCCATAAAATTTACATAATATATTTTCTATTTTTATTTGCTAACAAACACTAATAAGAAAAGGTCTATTTTTGCACAACGAATTGAAAGGGCGTACAAGAAGGAATATAATTTTAAGTAAATAAAATATCTCCTTCTTAGGAAGGTGACAAATATTTGCTTTCTCATCGAAGAGAGTAGTTCCTATCACTTGGAAGACAAGAACTTCGTTTATTTTGGCGCGGTAACAAATCAAACCGAGCAAATTTATTTAACAAGTGAGATTAGGTATACGTCACGTACCACATTTTTTAGGTTAGTTCGGGTTAGTTCAGGTTAGCCCTGGAGTTTGTGATAATTGTAAAGGGCGGAATTATTCTGAGCAATTTAAGCTTGTGATTCGAGTACATAGTTCCAGATTCCGTCACCCTTTTAACAGAACTCGTCAGACAATAAAAACGTTTAGCAAACTCTTAAATATTCAATATCACGGCGCAATAAACTTGGTCCCAAGACGCGCACAACCTAAAGAGCTTTGCTATTTTGGGTTGAAGCGTCAGCGAAGTAGCAATTTCAGGGGCGCAGAAATTCGGCAAAGAAACAAATTTTCCTGATTAGAAAATAAAATAAGTCAATACAATTTTGCTTTAGAGTGAATTGTCGCACTTAACCTGAACTAACGTGTTCATGAGTCTTCGACACTTCCATTGCAGCCTCGGAGTGGGTCTAAATGATGCAAACAGGCGACAATATTAATATATCAACACATAATATCTTCATTCTCCCAACACAGAATACCCCCAAACAACTGAAATTAAGGTGAGATATTGCAAATTTAGGAATGTACAGTAAAGATATTTATCTAAGAAGGTTTTTTCCCCTATCTGCTCCATAGGAAGTATTATATTGAAAACCATAAAAGGAAAGTTCAAGATAAACCCTGGAATTATCAGTTAGAAGTAGAAGTTTTAAGGTTAATCTATGGATTAACAAGATTTAGGCCAAGCAACTCTACGCAGAGATCTTTCCCAACCGGTTAAACTACCGACCTGGATTCCTCTAAGCGACTACCATCATCAGTGGAATTTATACCTTTGAAATTCAATCTGAACTAAGCTGTAGAGCATGAGGAATTCAGGTAAGTGTTCATAATAATCAAATAATTAGGGGGGTTTAAGGGATTTCAAAAATGGAACCTTGAACATGAGCCGTTATCAAACAAAACTCTATAATCGGTTGGGCTCACCCAGCTTTATCCCTTCACTTCAGCCAATATTATTAAGCATACACAAGATAGTACTAAGATTCTTGAGATCCCAGCACAAAACTTAGGATTCTCCCAGCTTTGTTCGATAACATTGAATGGTACTCTTATCAGCATTTGTTGCATAATATTCTATTTGCAATGGATAGGGTTTATTGGTGAAGTTCAATGTATACATGTATCACCAATTCAAGTGGCAATATGGGGATTGTGTAAGTGGGTGAAAAACTACACAGGGTTTAATATGCCTCCGACAAAGACTAACGAAGTGGGTCGAGAGACTAGCGGCTGAAGTGGGCGGAGTCAGTCCAGTGTTATCAAATCTTTCACTGCTTCAAAATTTTTACTAATATAAATTCTAGTGACGGATTTATTGTTTTTTGTGTCGCTGTGATATTTTAAAAAAGTTCCATCGTCGCGAAGATAACGAAATCGATACTAATCTAAACATCGAAGCTGAGACGTCGGCCGGATTAACTCCGCCCACTTCAGCCGCTAGTCTCTCGACCCAATTTGTTGATTTTTGTTCGAGGCATATTAAACCTTATGCGGTCCTTCTCGCACTTGCACAATCCCCATGTTTCCACTTAAACTGTATTGAAAGTTATAAAGCTATGCTTATTCACGGCACCTGGTGGTTCTTCCAATCCGACCGCATCAACACCTCTCGGATATATTTCAATGTTCGAACTCGCGAAATGGGAGAGTGCTCGAATTTTCAATATTAAAATTCCAATTTGATTTATAAAGAGCAAAAAAGCGTATAGTGTTTGCTCCCGGGGCGTCGGGGAATCATTGGGGGTACGCTTTGATGCATTGCGCCTATAAATATATTCATCAGGGGTTCAGTCTAATCTGTTTTGACTCATAATGCTTCCCTGACAAATGGCTGATTGTTTTTCCGGGGACTCTAAGTCAATTTTCATATTCCTGGAAAGATCGATCGCGCTTCCTGGATATCTGTCTTTTTTGGAAACGAATATTCTTCGGCATCCGCTTTATTTCGGCCTCGTATACAGCGAAAATTGAAAGCTTATGAAAGAGTATTCAGCGCGGCGCATAATTTCGCTCTGCCGATTACAAAGTGGACACATGTCTGCTAAATTAGTCCCTTTTTGAAATCCCTAAAAATGGGCAAAGCCGCTTTGATTCTCATTATTAATCCTGACAGAGAGACATTCATTTGCAAATTCAGTTCGGTTTTCGTGCAAATGACCAAATTAAAAACGTGCTGAACACTTTTGTCATCATAAATTTTACTGTGTTCTTTAGCGAATCATGAATAAATAAAATTTCTTAGAATTATGCGAAGGTCATGATAAACAAGGCCGTTATTTCGTACGCTAATGTGGAAGCTACAATAGAGCTATAGCTCCAAGCTGGATCAATAAGTAGGTACCTGCTGAGAATGAAGTTTTTGCCAGCGATCGTTTCATGAAGGTTTGTTGTCACAACTTCTAAAACACGAGTCAAAAAAGTCGCAACATCGAACTGACCCTCCATGATCAGTTGCATTCTAGCTATTCCTCTGTACTCACTTGAAAACAAAAAGATATATTATCTATTATCATAGTAAAAGCCTGATGAAAACGGGTGTGTTGAAATATGAGAAATGAGCCTACATCTAGAAATTAGTATATTTTGAGTGTAGTGAAACTGGACACCTGTCGCTTTACGTAGCAAAAAATAGCCAGTCATTCGTTAAACCTAAACCCCTTTAATATGAGAAGGGCATAATCCAGAGCGCTTTACATGATTAAAGGGCTCGCCTTTATTTATGATATTTAAAGTGTATTATTCCTCCATGTCATGCTGTCCTCACCGTTGTACCTGCGTTATTCAGTGAATTGTGGCACAATTTGTTCATGTCTTGAGAGCACCTGTTGTGCACGCAGTATCCATAAGCAAATTAATAGCTAGATACTTCACCGAATCCATTTTCATATTAAAAACTCTTAAAGGAATGATTTCATTTCAAGACGGCAATGCAAATATTAGGTCGCCTCTTCAGTTATCGAAAGATGTCGCAGTGCCTCGCCTGACAATATTATGTAAGAAAAATTCGATTAGAATACCATTTCAATCTTTTTTCTCTGGGGCGGATTCTAAAGTTGTGGCCCAATTCCATTAGGCCCTTTCCCGCTTGTAAATTGATAAAAAGTGAAAGAGACCGTCTTCGAGTAGAAGTTATAGAAAGCGAACTTGATGGGCATAAGGCGAATAAATAATGGGGATATTAACTCGATTTAAAAAGTTATTCTCTCATGAAGACAAAGGACGGTGCTCTATGGCACGAGCAACAAGGAAAAAGTTCTATGCGGAAAGAAATATTCATATTTTATTGTTCTGGATGTGGCCATGTTAATCAATGTCATAATTTCCGCCTGCGAAGCTGACGTAGCGTCAGAGATTAATGATGTTTCAGTTTCGAAGGTGTATCATCGCAAGAATCAACTCCAGGTTAATTTGTATGAACTTTGAGCTTTATTCTGAACTTTTAAATGAGGAGATATTTTTAAAATTGCTGTTAAACAACAGCAGCAGAATATAAAACATGTTAGATACGTCGTACGATGTAAGTATATAGGTAATGGTTCTTCCATTATTGATATCTTTCTTTAAGTGGTGATGTTTCTTGCCATAACTTCTTAGGAATAGGACGCACACAAATTTACCTAATTTCCATGGTACGAGCACCAACTTGGCGCAGAGTTTTGAAATATAACAGAGACATTTTGATTTTAGAGAAGTAATTATTGATCTGTAAGATATATTGATTCAAGTGTAAAATGATTTTCCCTACTAGCCAAGTTGGTCCTAAATTATGTTAAAGAAACTTCTACGTAAATTAGGACCATTAGGCAATAGTCCCATGCATTGCCTCGATAATTTTCCAAATAAGTCGTTAACATTCATAATAATAACCCAACAGTAAAAAGTCTCTGAATTAACAAAAGAGTTATTTTTTTACGCCTTGTTCTAGCACTTCAATTAGCAAATTGTTCTTTTAGTTTAATGTGTTCAAACCAAAAAATATTTCAGTCATCTCCATAATGTATTGATTAATTCTTCATTATTTTTCTTCCTCAAATTTGACACCCTCATCTCCAATACTCCCTACTCAAATTGACATAGTTTTCATCGTTCCGGTAAAAGTTCGAGCTACTTTCGGGTTAGTTGTCAAACTGGAAGATTCTTTCAAAACTTCAGTTCTCCAGTCGATATATTGCTCTTATTTTCTTTCCTTAATATTAATTTCTCGCTATCAAACGAATTGATTTTAATGTTTCTCATCATGATATGATATGATGAACTTCTCTAGCCTTTCTCTATCTCATTTCATTTTAAAATGTTTTTATAATTATTAAGGTTTTTACGAATAGAAAAGAAAATTTTAGAGCTGGGGCGGAAAACGTTGTCTTCCAGGAAACTTTCCGGAAGTTTATATACCGGAATATTCTTAGAAAATCGCTTGAAAACTTTTTGATTTTTTTTCCATTTCACTTGACTCAAATAATAAATACGAATTATTGGTAGCAAAGACGACGTATTGATACATTTAAGGTATTTAAGTTACAAAAAAACCGCACAAAATCAGACACAATATTCACATAAAATTAATGTTTATGCATTTTAGGATACGAAATTGTCTAGCGAGTTTTCTTTAAAGAATATTTAATTAGGTATTTGAATTTGAAGCTCTTAGAAAACATCGTAGATCGTAATGCTAGAGAAAGTATAGTCTAAGACCCGTAAGAAATAGAATAAGAGGCACGAGCGAAAAGTTCATAGACTGAGCTAAGGGGGGGGGCCTGCGGATTCATCAGTACCAGATGTAATGGTGTAGAGCGGTTATGCGTGTGTAGAGAGTAGAGTACATCTTCGTCATAGAATATATTACATTCCGACATTAATACTTCCTTTAACGTATCTGTTGAAACATCAAAACTCCAGGTTCATAAGATTCCCTGTGGTACTGAATATGATGACGACAAATAATAAAGAAAAGCGCTACTTCCTACCCCAAAATCAATTATAGCTTATTTCTTAACAGGTATCAGAAAGAGTGATTTCGAAATGAGCAAGAACAAGCCACACATTGTAAGACGTGGGAAAGATGAGAATGCCTGTCAGGACGAAACGAAAGTTGTGAATGCTTTTGAAAGTTGAGACTGAAAAAAGGAGCAAAAGAATGTTACTAATAAACACAAATAATAATAATTTACTTGAATGGCAACACCCATTCGTTCCATTTTACTATTGGCAGATGCATTCTCCCAATTCCAATATACTGTTTCGACACCTTTCCAATTTATTAGGACATGGAAATTGAAACTACCAACATAATTCAACAATAGAAAATCTTTTCGTACGAGTTTAGCTTTTATTCGCTAATAAGCAAAACATGAGATATTTTTGTTCTGACAACATTCAGTCAGAGACGAAGGTTATAGCAGCAAAAATAATATTCCAGTAGGATTATCAGAGCCAAATGAAAACAAATTACTGCCGAAAACTACTCACACAACTTTGTATCCAATTAAAGTTGGGCAAAGTGTCCAATCACGGGCCCGAAGTAAAAACAAAACTTATATTAAGCAGCATTGAACCGCACGAAAGGTTGAATAAAGTATTACCTTTTAGATTGTTTTTGGGGGCCCACGGGGATTACGGTTATTGTGTCGTACTGTGCGGACTTAACATTAGAAGACAAGGGATAAACTTGCTGAAAGAAGGTATACCTACACGCTATTAGTTTTGTGAAATAATTCCAGGGGAATCGGTTCTTTTACCGATCCTTGTTTCTCCAGGGAGAGAAATCTGGATTAATTATTCATTAGGTATAATTTTGCGCAACGTTAGAAGACGCTCTAGAAGTAATAGATGGTAGTTTGAGACCAAAAATTTGACGTGTCAGTATTTTCGAATGAAACCAGGACGAACTTCAGCATTTCCAGAAAGTCGAGCCCGTTTCGTCCAATTCACTTTCACCAACCGCAGCTTTACGTTTAGGTGATCGTTTCGAAAGGAATTTCTATGCGCCTCTCTGAGATGAATCTAAAATGAACCGGTTCAGTTCTACGCAAGCACCTGAAGCTTTTTAAAAAGGCATTAAGATAATTGCCCGGGATTTGTGAGTCAAATTGAGCGAGGCGGCGAATTCTATTAGGTTTGACCCATATAAAATAGATCTCCGGGCTTAATCTCCTGTTTGGGAAAATTTAATTTTTATGCATATAAGTTTGAGGGTATAGAAGGCCAGACCCTGGCTTCGATGCTAATCTACATGGTGTTATGAATAGAATGTTGATTACGTCATAAATGTGCACGATGTGAAGTCAGACGCGGTTGCAGAAACAAACACACTTAATGAACTTGGCAAAACATTATTAGTGCAGACCTGAAGAGTGTGTGCCGAGGAGTAGTAATCTAATTAACTGCAAAAAACGAGTCCTAATTTGGAGGGAGAATTTTTAAATGCAAACAGGATTTTTGCTTCATGAAATACGTGATTCATTGGCGTCGTCGAAGTGAATTTCAAAGAAGAATCGACGTCACAAAGAGCTGACCTCCGCCTTGGTCGAAAGCACCCTATCTCATAAAACGGTCAGAGATAATGTCAAAGGCTTGTTAAGGGTCTTATACATTTTTTTAATACATATAGAAAGCAGGCCCAAGTTATTAAGCGAGGGACTTGAGGGTAACGAAAGAGACAAAATATTCGGTGGAAGTTCAAAGAACGAAATCAAGACATGCTCTCGTCCTTTTTTGATGTAAATGCAAATAGTCTGAACCCGCAGAACTCAGCGAAGCGCCGAATTTGATACGGATAAATCAGTGTGTAGGATTTACGGTCGATCGACTTTTTAAAGTAAGTACAGGGAAAACTTTCTTTGGTGTGCCATTTTCGGCAAAACGCAAAATCAGTTTTAAGAGCCTTAGGATTTAATTCCCCATTAGCGAATCTTCTCCTCAATTATTGCTCTCTATAACTCGCAAATTTCTTACGAACTATGCCAATTCCCGCAATATCATTACCAATTAAAAGTTTTTAATTAGGAGGATTGCCTTTTACCATTTGCTATTCTGTTTTTGTGCAGCTCTTCCACCATCCTGCACTGCAAACCAGCGGAATTACCTATTCAAATTATGTTCAGAAATAATGGGCCAAAGCTCTAATTAGTATTGGCTCTAAAGTCCCAATTAAAATTTGCTTTGATAGCTCGACGAATGATTGATGGTGTTTTGGGGGGTGGCGTAGAATCGAACCCGCCTAGAATTAGCCTTCAAGTTATGAATACTAAAAGAGGAATTAAAATCCCTACTTTCCGAGTATCTAAATAAACTTGAAAGTTTTCGACTTATACCCTTTCACATTAATTCTTTAACACAAAACCGAAACTTTTTTAGGCGTAAAAAGCCCGCTGTAATCATATTATGCAAATGGGAGTCGCTTCCTGAAATTGTGCATGCAATGAAAATGGGTTTTGCATATTATCGAGTGCTTGAAACACGGTTGATTGTGATATTTGAAAAGTTAGAAAATAGGCGCACTGCCCATGGGAAATCAGAAAAACCGCAAGGCCGGATAATTGGGTTCGATTATTGGCATGTCGGTGATGTGCTTTCCGCTGCCGTTGATGGAAACCTAGTGTAATGAGGGTATTGTGTTTGAAAAAAAACCTCTTATTAAGAGGAATAGCACTGGTAACATTACGCATCTCGGAAATTGCACGATAGGGATCGGGACATGCATGAAGAGGGTATTTCTCAGCGTCGAGTTCATAATAGACGGGAATTACGCACGTTGCGACGTGCGTAAAGTGGTCGTTATGATTCATGTGCGGTTACTAGGTATGCAGATTATGTCGCGCGTGCTTTAAAGATCTCCTTATACACTTATATCACTTAAACTTTATATACTTACTCTAAACGCTATTACCTTCCAAAATACCAATTATAGAACTTAAATATTGCTTTATTAACGGTGCCTTAACCTCCCCATGTGACCTCACCCCTTGTTAACCTCCCCTTGTACACTCCTCCATGTGACCAAACGGGTCAAGCCGCCCCTTCACGCAACACGTTGTTTCGCAGTTTAGTAAGTACGGGTAGCTTTGGAATGCTACGTACTCGAATGATGCCAAAATGATGCACATTAGAGTTTTACGCTGACAAAAAACTTAATTTTTTTCAAAAATGATATTACCCGGATGCGAAACATTCTCATTCGAGTTTGGAGAATTGGGTTTCATCGGGGTCAGAGCTGTATGTAATTTTATCTCTTTCACAATTCGCATATCAAAATCTGGATATCTTCCATTGACAATCTTCAAATTGAAGGATCTGGTCAGACTACATACCAGCTCAATCTCACTTAGACCAATCAGGCTGATTAATTTCTAATCACACACTGGTAGACTGAGATAAACGAAAGCGGGAACTATCCAAGGGAATTTCACAGTTTACGATTAAATTCTAGAATTACAGGTCACGCTTTGAACTTAGGACTTACAACTGCCGGTTCTCCAGATACAGAGTGAGAGACAAAACCTGGTCCACATTGGCGATTCCTTTTTGTGTTCTCACCGATTATAGAATAACGCGGTCAGAAGTCGACGGAATTCTACGGTACCATAAGGTGAAATATGAATTTGGAGGACCGAGATTCAAATTCACCCGGGTAGTTACAAGCACTAATTTATTTTCAGTTTGCTTTGATAATCCCCGTTGAAAGATTATTTTTGCGCTTCATATTCTGTATATGCTTATTTGAAACTCTGATAATTTTATGCACAAATAACAGCGTTAATTTCGTTAAAAGCTCGACGTATTTGTCGAGGAGCGAATATAGAGTTTCAATTAGTTAATGTGTCGCTAAAGCGAAAACGAGTTCACTCGTTCGGTTTATTTTATTTAAATATGAGTTTTGTAGAACGATAAGAGTGGATTCCATAAAATTCAGCCTGGTGGTGGAAATGGGGCTTTTATTTCCAATTCGAATCACATTAAACAATTTCAATTCCAAATAGATAAGCAGCACTATAAAGGAAGGTCAAACGGATAAGACGAAAGAAAAAGAGAAAGGAGCCCGGAACATAAGCGGAATCTCAAACAGGTACGAACGGCATTCGGGATATAAAATTTAAAAATAATCCCTCTGATATTATTATTCCGGCGAGTAACAAAGGAAAACATATTTATGTCTAAAGGATGCGGGAGAACAGGCAATGTTCTGCTTAAAGCTTCACATTAAATATAATTCCATTATAGTCATCAGTTTACTGGCTTTGGAAGGGAATCTGATTTAGTGGATAGAAAAATGTTTTAATTATTATGAAGTAGGGAAGCATTAATTTCGCATTCGAACTTGAGGAACTGTACATAACAATTCTTACGTCTGATTATGTCTGCTTCTGCTGTCAGGGAAATGGAATTAAACAAGTTTAAAATTTAGCGCCATTACAGAAAGCAAAAGGTGCTTTACCTGCTTCTTATTATCCGGTATTCCGCTCCGCAACGACAAACAATTATGTCGCAGGGACTTAATAAAAAATCCTTTTAAGCCCTTGTACGCTAAGCTCGCTCCAATATCCTCCGTAGTCTGCTCCTAGTTTCCTTCATCTGCCAGGCCCATACAAAGTACTAATTAAAATTCAAGCCTCTAGCTTCCTCTCTCCTTCGCCCCAAACGGATCTCGTTCAGTGGCGGCGCCTGAACGATTAATTTTTGGAACCAAATTTATCACTTTACCGGGTTGCACATTTTAAAACTCTCATCCGCAATCCGCAATCTCTCTACTTAATGTTGCATTAGTGCTTCTGGAATTGAACGAGGGAGCTAATAGAGCCTGAAACTGACACGCTTGGAAACTACTTCACTTTAGGGACATCTTTGAAATTAGAGACCTTCTTAAAGCCCTCCTCTTCGAGGACGTCACGGTAATGCTTTAGTTTTATCGTGGAGCATAATCAAATATAAAAGTTGTCGAAGGACACCAGAACAGAAGCACGTCCGCCAAATCCGTTCTGAACACTTTTAATCAAAATAAGTGCATCACGGCACTCGACGAATATAGATAAACCCCACTGAGGTACAAAATAAGTATTGAGCTGCGGACCTGCTGTTTGTCGATTCTTCAATATGTCAACTTTGTGTACTTTGTGCCCCGGTGTGTCCGTACACTTGGTCGAAAAGCCAATACCATTTAATTCTATTAATCTTGATAAGTGAACTTTTTCTTGGCAGAAATTTCCTACTTTCGTCCATTTTGTTTCGTGCTGTTTGTTCTTTCCAACGGACCTAGACAGCATGAAATATAGTCTTGATGTTCTCTGGACTTGCTTATAAACCATTCGTAACCAAAATTAAGGCGATTAATATAGATTAGTATAATACATTTTTCAATTCTTGGAATGCACCGATTTGTCAGACGCTTTTCTCTATTCCCTGGAGATGGGCCCGGAAAAGAGGGGGATTTTCGGGAATTCAATTAGTCTCAACCAAAAGTTTGCTGAGATGTTCATTAAGGTTAGGCGTGCAGCTTATATCAAACTTGTGAAAATTTTGGAATGTTCTAGTGATTTTGTTTGTATTTCCATAAATTTTTATTTAGTTTTGTGAGTGTTCCTTTCTCTAAAAGTTTTTAGAGTATCCTAAATCATATAGAAGTTGGATTAGTTTAGTTATGGCTAGGTTGGTCTTTTTGCCAGAACTGAGAGTTTCAGAATATCCTTTGTGCCTTAGAATCTAATTAAGTTAAATTCCTAGGAGAAAATCCACTGTTCCAATGAAAGCCGACAACCTTATTCAGATAAGCTTTCAAAAAATCCTATGGTCCAATTTGTCACTCCCCCACTAATTTTTTGGAATTTCCATGGACTCAAAGATTCTCCTGAGCCCTATTTTGCTTCACAAAGATCCCTGCATTTCACACTATATGCTTGTTTCTATTTGATAACAATTTCCTCAAGTTCTTCTTAGATTCTCTTCATTTTCTGAGCAACAACGTGACTCCCATAAATATGGCACTATTACACAATGGCTTTTTGATCCTTCTGAAATATTTGTGTAAATCTGTGAAATGTAAACATTGCTTTTTTCCTTTTTCTGTTTTTTTTTACAGATGCGCTAAAGGGCAGGATACATGTATAATGGGGTCTCCTGGACTGCACGCTTTTCAGATCTAGGTCCAAGGGTATTTTTCCTTTGACATTATTAAAATCAATTAGATCAATTTTGCATCTCAATCTTTTGTATTATATTTTTTTGATCTTCTACATTGTTCTTCGTTGCTTCGAAATTTTCATGTTGGTAAATTATTTTGGATGCCAAAGGGTATTACAGATTAATGTTAACGATTTGTAAATGGAAATACTCTAAATTGGACCTTCAAAGTATACCCAATAATGAGCTTATTGAGCAGGAATAAATGAACAATCACAGAAAAAATTAGCTACGAATTAAATCCGACTCGTTGATTACAATAATTGGCTCATCCGATTAATTTTAAGCTTCTTAATCAGTAGCAGAGTATTTAACAAATCAGTCTGCTGTAACCTGACAATAATACAGAAGCGATATTTAATTAGTACTGGATTAGATTTGCCTTTATACTTTAATTAACGAAACCATTTTATCCCTAATGGAATTATATGTTAAATTATGCCCGACAGAGCGTCGTACCCTACGTGATCACAATCATGTAAACAAAAATTGCGAAATTTAGTTCGGTGGTTTTGTTGAACAACAAATCCATTATGATTTAATTTGAGTTTCGAGAATTTCGGATATTTTGCACGATTTCATTTGAAAGTGAGTTGCGGCGAACAAAGGCTTTGTTTAATCCTCGAATCTAATTTACTGTCCTTTCAAAGAACATGAAAAATTAGTTGCCGAATTGTATAATTTTTCTCCCCTTATCAACAAAAACAAAAATCTAAACAGCTTCGGTTGGAGTAATTCTCAGTTAGTTAAGCAATATTTTCTTTTCAAATAGCTCCAGAACTATGACACATGAAGTTGATAATAAAATTGGAGTGGAAGGCAGAAATAATTTGTGCACAGTAAATCCGACGCAAGGATTAAGCTTCCAATCTCCAATAAGTTCGAATCGATGAGACTTAAATGCAATTAACTCTGTTTTTTTTTTTTAATGAACTCCAATGCTTTTGAGAGTGCAGAAGCAAAGTCGAAATACTTTTCGATAAATGGCTAATCTTAGTAGCTTTCTTCGCTTTCTGGAGAGATATCTATTTTCCGTTCATGACGACTTATAGAGGAAAGGAAAGGAGCTCAAGAAACTAGAGACACCTGAAAAATTTGCCAAATAACAAATAATTCTCCAAATTGAAGTTCCGATAGTGACATTGGGAGACGAATTGGGAATTCAAATGGAGAAGTGAATGTAAGTTCAAAGCTTATATTCACGTTTTCATTCATGTTTGATGAATTTGCTGGACTTGATTTGACAAAGAACGGTTGCTCAGGACGAGATATGAATAGCCAGATTGATGGCTGAATGAAGACATAAATTTTCGTCCATGACCATAAACCATAGAGGAAGTTAGTCGACTGGACGATGAAGATACTTGTATGTGGAATTGATGAAGCGAAGAAAGGTGTACTTACCAGTCTGTTGATTTTTAGTGCGGCAAAGAAACAAATAACTTCAAACTGCAAAGTAATTTCTTGAAGGGTAATAAGGGCCGACAGGAAGAAAACAAAAACCGAGTACGATTAGCTAGAGCTGACAGAGCAACACCAGTTGCGAAAAACAGATTTGTTCGAAGTTCTAACAGAAATTATACCTTATAATGTGGTGAAGTATGCATTGCATCCGAAATAGGTTGCTGTGAAGTGAATATATTTATATTTTTGAATGAGTATCATAAGTTTTATGAAAAATCATCGATTGATACGTATTATTAAGTATGATCTAAAATGTAAATACTTTTTGGTGTGCTAATTTCACGGCAGTGATTTCTGAATTAAACTAAGTAAAACGAGCAGAAACTCATGTCAGTGTAACTTCGACTACAACAAAAACCCTCGAGCGAAGTAATTAAACATATTTTTTCCCAGTTAAAGCGTCCCTTAATCTGAAAGCAGCGTGTCTAAAGTACTTCTATTTCGAGAGTTTAATTAAAACATTTCAAAAGCTCTTTATTTCCAGAAGCAAAAGTGTTAATTTTCACCTAGAAACTATATTAAAGAATACGCTTTTTCATTTCGCCGAGTTGACTAAATGATATTTTCGTTTCGCAAATCCCTAAAGCGGGAAACTCACATCGCAAAACCTCTTTCAGCGAGTAACATAAGAAACTAATGGACCATAAACTACTGGAACGAGAATCGATACAAAGGAAAAAGCAATTAACGTGATGCTCGCCTTATAACATGACTCTTGTTTCCCTGCTTGAAAAGTGAAGCTTATTAGTATAATGTGTTTTACACCCTTTTGTTCCCTTTGTTCTTTCACATATGTGACATGTATAAGATGAAAACAAACCTGTGGTGAGATCTTTTCTCTCTGAGCATGAAAAGACCCATGAATGGTATAGTCAGCTCCATAAAGAATAACTGAAAAGCGGTTTTATTTTAGACATTGTCGAGGAGCTGTTAAGATTTTATTGTCACATTGTGGCAAAACTTACATTATGTTTTAAAGAATTAGAAATCGATAACATTACTTAATTAAACTTACTTAAATGTACGCATATAGTTGGAAAACCTCAACAAACTAATCTGAAACATTCCAGATGAGAATTATGAATTTTTAAACTCCAAATTTAACCACGAAATTTCATAAATATTTTTCATTTAAAACAACGTTAATTAGGCTTGTGTGTTTCAGTGTATAAAAATTCGAAAAACTTTTTTTATCAGGTTGGGTATATTACTTGCCAATTTCCGAACTACAATTTCAATAAATCCAATTTGAAAGCATTCTACAGGTTTTAAAAAGTATTGAACAAACCTTATAAATTCCCATTTGAGAAAAAATAGGTTCAAGTTCATAAGGAAATTCAAAATCTTACAAGGCCATCCCACAAAATTCGAAAATTTGAAATCCTCTGAAAATTTAGAAAGAAGGAATTTGTAGATTAAATAGTCAAAACAAATATCTCAGTAAAGTAGGTAAAATAGGTGATTAACCCAAATCTGCAACTATTACATTAGGGGTATAGCCATCTTATCTTTCTTTTAAGCAAAATGGCAATAACCCCAAATGTAAAAATCCTGTTCGCCTAACTTTTCTGTAAATGTAGGGGAAACTTCCTTCTGTTATTCTTGCCGTCGAGTTCTAAGTCGGCCGACATTTGCAAACCAAATTCGAATTTTACATTTCAAATTTACCTTTGGATTATGGGAGATGCCAGAAATTCAACGCTAATTGTTAACTTTTTGACTGTTGGCACCACCTCACCAGGGGGGAAGTTTGAGCAGGGCAAAATTTAATATCCGGCCTGTTTGATGATCCACAGTTTCACTCGGTAAGTAGGTTGTTGTGTAGGCAATAAAAAAAAATTATTTAATCCCTTCAGGGCTAATAAATCGAGTTTTTGGCAGGTTTGATCTGAAAGGATTGACCGGCTCCCTGATGTGTTTATTTCGACGATTCTTACGGTAAAGCTTGATTCGTTGGTACTAATGACGCTGGAATTAATCCGGCAACTAAATGCACTAATATTTTGAAAATAAATACTCGAAATAACATGCATGGATTAGAGCTTATTTTAATTGGCCACCATGGATTATTGAATTGGGTTGCTGGTTAATACAGATTTCCCCTGAAAGGGCTAATAAAAACAGCCATTTGTTAGCACACGACAGCCTGACAGGTGTTTTATTTATATGCTGTGTAGGTGTAATTATTTTAAAACCAAATTACTAATAAATGTAGGGATTATTCCCTTTAAGCCGCTTATCTGATGCCTTCAAAGTTTTCATTCGTCGGCGAGATACCTTCATAAATCAATAACAAAAGTTTCGTTGAGTGCGGTTTGCGGCGGCCATTAACTATATTTCCCAACAGTTAGGGAGCCCGATATGGATTTCCGATGTCTTTATAATAAATCTACCAATTAAGCCGGTTTTGCCTAGCTTAAAACACTCGGAAAGTTGCCTAAAATCCCAGAAGAAGCAGGTGCTTACCGCGCTCATCTGAAATGTTTCTAATTAAGGGCGCCCGCGAGATCCCTTAACAAAGACTTAGAATTCGTTGTTTGATGCAACCTCTTATTTATATTTACTTTGACAACTGGCAAGAAAAAGTGCCGGAAAAATTAAGACAATAATTACGACAAATTGGACAACTGAGTGACATTTATCTCAACTTAATTCCTGTTACCTTAATACTTATCTCTCTGACCGAAATTGGCTTTTAAAGAGGTTTAATCTCTTCAGAGTTGAAAGTCTCCGTAACTTCATTTAAAATGTGGCAACTCGAAAACCTTTTTAAATTTGCATAACTTCTGGGCTCTCTCCCTCTCTCTGTTCATTTCTGCAAGTGCATTTCAGCGAATGTAAGCAGGAAACAGGAGCATAGAGAACCCCAAGTCGGAAAATACATTTCGAAATGACGGAGAATACGTATGTACCCATAAACGATGTGCGTTTGTATGCTTTTAAAAGGCGTTGACGGAATTGCGAATTACTTTCATACACATGTAAAGCAATTGATGCGATGACTGTACTAACCAATTCACGTTTGTTCTTATTGCTTCTATTTTTTTCACATTTACGTTTCTCTAACAATTTTTTTCTAATTTACCTCTTTATGAATTGCACCTTTAATTCTTTATTGCTCTAAAAGTTCAATACACAAACAGCTCCTATCTAGAGCATCATCGTAAGAATGAGTTAACTGTAAAGAATGATCAATTCGTGATTTTTTTCATGAACTGTTCATACTCATTATCATGAATTTCATCAAACAACAAATTTCAACATGAATTTTAGAAACCCAAAATACCTTATAAGCATATTAGCCAGAGACCTCAGCTCTAGACGCATATCTTATATCAAGGGATGGGGCTCGAGAGGGGTTTTTGCGCCTTCCCAGTTTCCATTTAAGGCAGTCTTACGAAGAAAATTTACATCTAGAAATACTTGTAGACACTGAACGGAATTAGAAAAATAAAGACCTACTTTTGCAAAGAGGTCAGACTCGCGAAGGTAAAGACGTGGGAGGGACACGTGGGAATACGGGCTGGCCCTTCGTGGGTCAAAAATTATGGTTCATTTTAATATCTCTTGACTCTGAGGAAGCATACTCTTTAGTTACCATAAATCGTGTTTTCGGAACATGGTGTAATTCGTACAATCGAAAGTATAAGTCCCATGTCCCGCTCAAAAATAAGTCAAAATCCAGACCCTAATCTGACAGATCGGAGTTTATGGGATTTAATTTTTAACGTGTGTTACGGTGCTGAAAGCACAACTTTTTTAACATATACATTCGATACCTGGTTTTATTTCAGTTTTCATGGATTCAAGGTAATAATCGTGATTCCAAACACTATGTATAAGAATATGGCAATTCATTAATTAGAAATCGATTACAAAAGAGAGGTTCTAGTCCAATCCACTTTTCATCTTGGCTATGTTACTTAAGAAATTAAACGTAACGAATAAGTTAAGATTAAACAGACGCGTGTAGCCAAGACTATGTATAAATTCTTCAAAAGATTACTTCCTACATGTTACTAAGATAATGGTTTTCAAACCATTTCTCCTTATGCTAAAAATATTTTGCTGCGACGTTAACATTTAAAGAGGACTTGAACGTTTCTTCCTCTCTCTCCTATTCTGAGAGAGAGAAAGAGACATATCACATTTCTATTAATTATGCCATAATAAAATTAGTGTAGCGAGAAAACTTGCGAAAGAGGTTAAGTGTTACTTGGTCAGAGTTTCGTTTCTTCAGAAACTAGATTTCTGGAAAAGCTAGCAAAACGTTAATACCCACAGAGGAAAATATTCCCAGTGGACCTTGATGAGAACAAAGTGAAAATTGTGGACTTGGAGAGGATCTGAGCCCTGCAGGATACAGTAATGGAGATTCTTTAGTAATTCTAGTCGTGGCTTTTAATGGTCAAAGATGTATTAAAATATTCCTTTAACGTTACGAAACGAAAATAGCACCGCTGTAACAAATCTTCAAGACTGACACATTTGTAAAACACGCTTAAGTAAAATGGCTCGCTTATTTCAAATAGAACTACCTGCCCGTATTGTTGTTATCAGAACACTGGATTATTTTATTTATCCAGCAATAAAATGATGAAGTTTTAAAGTAGGTATTTTTGCTTTTTATCCTACCATTTACTGTACTGTTAATTCTATTGTTTACTGTCAAATTAGTTCATTATAAAATTACTTTTTAGATGCATTTTTATATTGATAACACCCAGGCAGCATTTGTCAAAATTTGTGGGTCTTAAACCGAAAAATTAAAGTACGAAATACGACAAAGTAGCTCAAATTTATGGCGAAAAATCTGAATGCAATGGAAAAAATATATACATCTTTAATCAATCAAATGTTCAGGCTTTCTAAATGTAACAAAATACAAAGAGGGAATAACTTTACTACAATAACATTTTTACTTAACTCTGTTAAGTTTGGAAAATTTTGGAAGTTTGGCAACAGCGGTACAAACATACGGAAGCAATAATCGTGACAAATCCTCTTTAGAACATACGATGATATCAGTTGTGGATTTAGAATTAAGAAGTTTTCAATTGTGATGCATTTCGATGGGATATCCATGTGGTACATCAATATGGTTGAGTCGACACAACAGGTCCAAAATGAAAAATGGCAAATCTGAAAGGCTATATAATAAATCTCAAAACGATGCAGAACACAAATCTGTCTAAATTACGGTATGCCGAAGACTTAAAATCCTTGTTATTCTATTCGATGACCCACTTCTAATATTAAAGAGGGGATAAACGTACAATTCATATATTAACATGTCTAATAAAAACAAAGTTCTTGTAGTACGAGTTTCAAAGAGAAGGCCTTGTACAATACGGATAAATAAATAGTTATTACGATGTGATTAATTATACTTTGAGAAAATAACTTAGAGGGCATGTTTTCGCAATATGTAAATAGAAATGCGTGTCATACATGCAACGGTTATGTAGAGCTATAAACTACTCGTAATCAGATATAAACAATCATTTAATATTTAATGAAGTCTTAAAATGTCATAACACATAATCATAGCCTCAAAAGCATGAAGAAAATAATCAATCAAAAAGGTTATAGGCTTTGTGTAGTATGATTAAACACGTTGGTTACGCTGCTAACCAAATCTATCAACAGATATAAAAATTGACCACGAGAGCCAAGAGTTAATCATTGAAATCCTAAGAAGAAAATTCTAACCTGTTGCTTATCCCAGTGTCATGAATGGTGCCGGGTACCACCAGGCGTAGAGTTCGTGATGGGCCGCCAAAACGCGCGTCAAAAGTCACTTTTAAAATTGGAAGTCGAAACAGCAATGTGCCGGCTATCGATGGTGAAGAACTAGCAACAGGCGGCCGAAATGTGGCCGACTCTATATTGAGGAGGAGTTTGAGCGTCGTGACGTCACGGCGTTCGAAGGCGGTGCAATTTTGCGCACTGTAGCGGCTTCGTAGCGTCGTCGGGGTAACGTCGAAAGCAGCCCACCCGTGCGTCAAGTTCAACGCGTGTGGTGCGTCGTCCGTGGTAACCTGTGTACCACGACGACGGCGACCTTGAATGGGGCACATGTCTCTCTTTTGAAGTGATGCCGACATCGGTTTTGAGTCCACTCGAAGCGATTTATTTTCATCCGGGGGGAAAAGTTTGCTCCAAATTGAGTTTGCAAAGCCTTTTTAAAGGGAAAGCGACTCCAATACATCGATAGACAAATTAAAAGAAGGTACGAATTACTCGCAACATCTTATTTTCACATGAAACTTTAAAATAAAATAGAACATTTCCGTAAACATAATGATTATCACAAGAGATCACTCTCCATGTTCAGAAACGTTCCACATTGTACTGGTTACAGAAACCTATCCCTGATAGTTTCCGGTTTCGTGCTGTTAGGCATTAATCGGACGCCTGTAGGCAAATTTCCTCGTGTGAAGCTTCGTCCGATTGTTTTTGTTCATCCCTTCTCACCAACTAACCAAATATTGAGTCTCAGGAGTGATATAATAAACTGCAACGAAAACGATTACATTCTTGCACTGCGGCAAACTTTGCACGGTGTAAAATAAGCACGAATAAAAATTAAGTTGAAGAATAGCACGATTGTATCGAGTATCTATACAAGGTGTTTCAGAATTTCGCGGCACAATTTGAGGTGTGTATTCTCTAGTAGAATATAAAGAGAAAAGTTCATATAAGTATGTGTCCGACCTTGATCGGTAGCGGAGTTATAGATCCTCGTGGCAGCGCGGAATTTTTTACAACATGTTCGGGATTTGTTGCTAAGTATGTAACGAATAAAGCAGAAAGGAGTTTCTTCATGAAAATGCAATCATATAGGATTCTTCATTTCTTGAATTCACAAATTTTTAAGGGTGCGCTGTGAATCATCCTGTATAATGAAATCCTCTCCTCCCCCTGTCGACATCAGTTGATTATTAGTAGGAGCAAGTTTATACCCTTGATACAACAGATTTGTTTATTTGATACGGACCATCTAAAATTCCTCTTGATTCTTCGACTGTCAATCAATTGTATCAAATATCACAATTTGCGTAGACATGAGGAAAGCGAGGAGTAAAGCTGGCAGCAACAACTGAGAACGGGGCCCGCAGGGGGTCATATTATCAAATTCATTCCATCAAGTTATCAGTCTGTGTTGGTCACATTGAGATGACCATCTCAACGAATAAAGGAAGTAGAGATGAAAACAGAGAATAATTAGAGTTGAGGGTAGGTAGAGGAAGAGATAAAAAGAGGAAAAGGTAGAGCTTTGCAAATCACTAAAACTGAAACGGAAAAAAAACTGGAACTTAGTGAGGTCACTTCGCGCACGTGTATGTGTGTATGTGCGTATGTGTATACAGTGTGTCAATTTTAATACTTTGAATTGCCTATAACTCTGAAAATTGAAATTTGTTTAAAAACATTTAAAAACTGTTTCAGCAAAATGGAGAAGGAACCAGTTTAATAGTGGTTGCAAGTTTCTACGTGGACCCCTAAGGGAGATAACTACTCTAGTTCTTAAATTTTAAATTGTAATACGTATCATGTGGTACTTCATTTTAAAGGTCTTTGTAAAATGCGTATACAAATACTAGTTTCAATTAAAAAATTCAATTTTTGAGAAGTTACAGCATTTTTAATACAGAAATATCATATTAAAAAAAAATATCCACAAAAACAGTTCAAAATATTCACTGTTTTTTCTAAACAAAAAAGTTGTTACAACTCAAATTCTCTCACTTTTTCAAATGTTTCAGGGGTAATGAATTGACATATTTCGGTAATTCGAAGCTGTAAATCTTGCAAATTGGCTGGCTTGGTTTGGTAAACGACTGATTTGATGTGGCCTCCCCAAAAAAAATCGAGGGCTGTTAAATCCGATGATTGCGGTGGCCACTCTATTTTCCCCTGTGATCAATCCATCTTTCTGGATAATTGGTTTTGTTTATGGAGCGTAATGCGGTGAAACACCATCCAATCGAAGATGTAAAAGATTTTCATTTAATTGCAAGTCGTTTTTGATAGAGTTGGGGTACCTATCCCTCTTACTGATACACGCAGAAACTTGCAACTCCTATTAAAATGGTTCCTCTTCCATTCTGCTGAAACGATTTTCCAATGTCTAATCCTAATCCAAAATCTAAATCCTAAAAAATGGATTGCTTATAATTCCAACCTTCGGAATTATAAGCTATCCAGAATTTTGAAATTGACACACTGTATGTGTTTTATGTGCATAAGTGAGTGTGGAACTCCATTTCCCATTGAACACTCAAAATTTTTTGCGAGGGCTAAAACTATTTCGTTTTGTCTCTATTTATAGAAGTGTTGCCGTGGTCGTAAGCATCGCTTAGAGTCGTTTCATGTGTTTAGTGTATAAGGAATATTTTACTTTGGGAGATAAAAGAAACAAAGACAATCAATGCCTAATCGATGTTATAGTAAAATCCCCTTGCCTTGAATCTAAAACGAAGTGTTATATAAACTTGCATGTGGCTGGAAGTAAACAAAGCTATAAAGACTGGAGTACATTGGAGCCGGTTTCTTTCTCCTTTCGGAGGTATGGTAAAACTTTCCTAATCACCTTACGTAGCCTCGTCGAGGCAAATCTATGTTTGAACTGCTCCAACGTTCCCCGTAAAATCTATATGCATGTGAAGTTTTAATAGAAAAGTTCGAGATTTCCTTCGAATATTCCCCAAAAAGGTGTTTTATGTATACAAAGGGGAGGTATTTTAGGAACAGATGTCGTATTGTGATTTAAACATTTTCGAGAAACGTAATGTTGGGTGCCCTTTTGGACATAGTTAAAAAGAAAACGGCATCTCGCTTTACCTTCAATTACAAAACCTTCGTTCGAATGGATGCTTCGTTTGAATTACATAAATAAAGCATTGTTTATCTGTATGTTTGAGTAACTCGGGGCGATTCAGCTCCTGCTCGGATCGGGGATTTGGAACAAAACAAGCTTGTGTAAAATTTTCTATTTCGCGGAACTTGGTTTGTCTACAGAGAAATGAATTAGGCACAGAACGGTCCCTTGGCCGTATTTCTTTTCCATTATTTAATGCAAATGTTATTATGGACATTAGAATAATTAATGCAGACGTAGCTCTTTGCTGGTACCTATCGCAAATCCAATTTCAGTATTTTCCGTTCCTCGTCTAAAAAATTAAAGGAAAGTGAACGTCGGATAAATTCTCTTTATCCAAATATGTCCCGAGGCACTCCGTCTTTTCTATATTTAATCCCGAACAAGGCAAGGCGAACTCTTATATCATGGCGAATATAAGCATCCTCCTAACTACCGTTTACAGAACGTCTGTTGAACAACAATAGATTACGTGGGATAAGGGCTAACGAACTTTGAAAGTATTTTCTTTCAAAAGACTTCGGTAACTCAAAATTACTGGCTATTTTTGTGCACACAAAAAATACAGCATAACCTAATAACCGCGATTGTGCAAAAAGAACTTTTCGTACACCATCAGGGTATTGTATGTGTTAATATGCTATTGACACCTGCAAGTCTTCGCATTCAAAACATTATTAGGGCCACTTTTGTACGTAAAAAATAAGTCATAACCTGTTAATTGTGGATAGCAGAATATTGTAAAAAAAAGGGCAAAGTGAACTTTTCCCATGCACGTAAGCGAGCAAAATGAAATAAATTTTTCACGATTAATGCTATTAAGACATTTCTTTTGGTGGATTTAAAACATTACTCCACAGAAACAAATCAATGAAACAAATCCTCCTCTTAGGCAGCATAAATTCAATCCATTTCTTTTTGTATGAACAAGGCTTTAGGTTATGCGAGGAACGTTTTACGCAAAATTGTCTCGCTGCTACTGTTGATAGATCGTGACGTCTCAGTGTTGCAAAGTATTAAAAATTCATATTGTTTACTCGCACGGAACGGCCCAATGCGACCTGAAATTATAGCAATGTAAACAAGGAAATAACTTTAAGCTCACACGTTTTTTGATTCCAGTGTTAAATACCTGGATTAAAATACTTTTTCCCATGCTTCCCTGAAGTGAACTTATTCCTTCTCAGACTTAGAGGAGCAACTCTAAATAAAACTGTAACTTGCCGTCAACAGAGTCCACCCTGCTAATTTTTAATGAGCAGTCAAGTTGATATTGAGGCGGCATTTACTTTTAAATTACCGTAAATATTTGATAAAAATCTGCTTTGAGCTTAATTACAAATTTTTAATTAAAAACAATCCTTTTCTTCAGTATCCAACGGACTTTTTTCTCCAATCGACGGTTCTAAATAAATTTGCTTGTCTGCAAAATAAGGCAGTTCCGCCGAGTCCAGAAGGCATTTTTGGATCAATTTACAGTGGATCATGATTTTCTTACTTGTTTTTTGTAGTTCAGCAATTAATTAGAGGTATGCTAATATCAATATTGATTGACGAAAGTAATAAAAGAGAAAGATAAACAACCAAATTTACAAAAAATTGAATCACTTAGTAGCTGAGAAGAAATTCAGTCAAAAGATGTTTTGGAAATAGTTTTTCTATATTGGGTAATCTAGATCGCGTGGACCAAACAAATATTATTTTTGAACTAATAAAATCCTATTAGAATCGAGGAAAAGAAAATTCAGATTCCACTTTTGAAGAATTGGATTGGCTATACAGGGTGGCCCACTTTTTTGTAGCAGGACTTTAACAGTCGATAGAAAAACTTATTTTAAGAAAAAAAGTTCATATCAACATAGGCCCCTAAATGCTTCGTTTTAAAGTATCAGGCGTTGAAAACTTTTAAAAAAGCGATTATTTTTTATATACTCCAACCTTTGGAAATATTGAAAGTAAATTTGGTGTACAGCATCACATTGTATGCTGCCATATTCAGTAATAATATCACGGCCCACGAGCAACCAGTACCGGAATTGTGGGGTTTTACTGCCATAAAATTCAATAAATTACTAATACGATCCTGTCTAAAATCAAATTTAAATTTTTCCAAAAAAAATCCAAACTCTTTTAGACTTTGCCTTACTCCTAATCCAACCCTTATTGAGCATTTATCGACTTCACATTTCTACCATTTAAAAATATTGATAAGAATAAAGCATATTCCAAATTTGATTGCATTGTGTTGACGCATTACTGAAATATGCCGTTTTTTAAAAATTTATAAGCCAACTTCGAAGATCAATATCTCCTTAACTATCAATCAACAAAAGAAAAAAATATTCAACAAATTGTCATATTTTGAGGTCCCCTACACACATCTCTGTGTCGGTTTCATTACGACTCGCCCTGTACATATAATGAATCACACATCTAGTTGTGAAAGCTTAGAGGTTAAAGAGTATGTTAAAAAGGAAAATACTAAATACCAGATAATATATGTCAATGTACAGGAAATGGCATACAATGAGAATTTATGGTCCTTTTATGTATGTTATGAGTTCGATCTTTCACTAGAAATGATTTTTTTATAGCTGAGCTTCGAAGCTGAACACGCAAATGGTGGCTTTAGGTCTTCTATTAAATTGAGGGCCTGTAGCCTGTTGATGGCTCATCTCAACTCACGATCAATTTGTAACAAGTTTGCAGATGTTCGAAGAATTTTTATGTATTGAAAGTTTGGGTCATGAGAATGTTGAAATTTCCAAAACTTGATTCACGAAGGAAATGGCCTCAGATCTATACTCGCATGAAATAAAAAAATCATTAATTGTATCGACATGATTAAATTGGCACTGAAGGCAGTATGGTACCTTGTATGTCTTGAAAAATCAAAGTTCTTAATTTTGCGAAAATAGAAACGAGAACTGCATTGAAAAGTTGAGGCCCCATCTTTTACCCTTCTTGAGATAATGACTCTTAAAGGACATATTTTTATTGGACATGCTAAGTTTGAATGTTTCGACGCTTTTCAAATATAAAGAACTGACGTTCTCCTCGGAAACTAAGCCACATGATAATCATATATACTAATGGCTATTTTCCTGATTGGTTATTGATGAAAAACACAAATTGCAACCTTTCCTTTTTTCCTCTAATAATAAAAACAATCATAATTTGCATAAACGTTGTTGCTCGCATATCCATTGCACATAACAAAATTTAATCCTATGTATAAATGTATTTTTCATCGCCATAAAACTGGCACATCGAATAACAGTCGATCAATGTACGGCCAAATTAGTTGCTGTTCTCATCAATATATGATGTTCATACGAGACGTGACGGGAATTATTAAATGACATACAAATGAATGATATTTCGGTGTCACAGATCGGATTCTAACACTCGCAGGGGCCTGGATATCAATATTTAATTACGTGCTTAAACTAAAAAATACGCACGTGTCATACATCACTAGATTATGCAATATATTTTCCTTTAATTTAAATTGTTTTTTCCTGCTATTAGTTTTGAAAAACTACTATGGCATGTGCGGAATGGCTTTGAAAGACGTTTTCTCTCCTCTTTTTCTAAAGCACAATATAATAATAGAAAAAAATCGTATGTACACAACGGTTGTGAAATACTGATGATTTTAGTTTCTGGATTTAAACTTGACATCCAGGTCATAATAACACATTTCTCAACCTTGGTGTTAAATATTCTATTGTCAAAATAGCAATTTTGCCAGGAGTTATAAAGATTTTTTTAGGTTATTTTTAGTTTCTACACTCAAATGAAATATGTAAGATAAGTTTAGCAAAATAAAGTCATTCTAACTTCATTTTCCACCCGTACGCAGCAGGACTAAACTCATCAATCTGCCTTAAAGTTCAAATATGCCCAGGTAAAATTCAAGCAAAAAACTTTGCCGAAAGTCAGCAAAGAGTGTGTTTTTATGAAAGCTTCCGATCCTTGTGGGGGAAGTTTATTACAGATATTCAACCTGCGGATTTTCCCATCCGATACTTACTTAAAAAGTACTTTTGAGATATAATTTTGTAATTACTTTCATCCTTAATCTCAACGATCATTAAATCTTCCAGTCATCATAACTTGGCAGGAAAAAACCGGGCAATAATTAATTATTATTATAGCTAATTTGCTATTCTATGTAGGTATTAAAAGAGTTTTAGCCAACTATGAGTAGCAGTACACGAGTTTCCGTACCTGAAACTTTTTTGTATTTAATACAAGTCCTCAGAACAAAGTTAAATGAGCTGGCAGAAACAGCACGAGCCTCCATACGTGGACCCCTAAATCCGAAAATCAAAGTGAACCGAATTTGGGGCTAAAGTTCTTCTTTATATGAGTATTATACATAGCACACGGGCGGTGGAATTATGTTTTCGAGATAATTTGAATTCTGAAATGGAACTAAATAATGTAGTTCGTGCAGAGTTTATACTCTGTATTGGTACAAAGGAAACATACACACTAACCAGGGGTGACAATTTTCTGTATATTATATGCATTGTTGCTAGTTTAATTGGTTCGTAGAAACGGTAGTGTTTGCAGGTCCAATTAACGTACAGTCCAGTTCATGACACGTTGTACCTACGTCTTCATTTATATGAGTTAATAAACAAATTTACGTCATTGGTCAAGTTATGAGAAACTAATCAAACCTGCTCCGAAATTTGTAATGAAGCTAATTGAAGTTCGTTGTAGTTGGTGACGAAAGATGAGAGGAACAATAGGGGAGGCAGATAGTTTATAGGCAGACAATGCCACGAGACATGAGCATCTATGTCATAAAGCGATCAAGAAAACCAATTGTCAGTAATAAACCAGAATACAAGTGAGACATTCTTAGGATAACACTAAGGAATTTTTTTTCATCATCTGATCACTTTTTATACTCGTACATGCCTGGCAACTATAAACTCATCTCTAGTACTCTTTTGGATTACTTTTTTGGATCTACTTTTTCTATTAGTACTCTTTTGGATCTACTTTTCCTATAGGTCAAAATTTTATACATGGCATGTCATAGAACACGAACTGATGCGGAATCGAAAAGAAACCAAATGATAAAAGTTATACAAAAGACTGAAGGAGCAAGGGAAGCAACTAAGAAATGGGGAGCTTTACAAGGTTATCCAGAGCATAGAACATCAGTTGTAGGCGGCAGATGTAATTACAACTGTTCACCAATCTGTTAAACATTGATGTGCTAAAGGGCATTTTAGGCATGGATTCAAATGGAGGTCTATCATCTTGACACCTGAATTAACTTTAGTGAGTGCCGTATAAAGATTTTTTCCTACGAGCGCGTGGTAAAAAGTTTTACTGTATGTAAATGAAAGTGACACGTATCAGTGCCAAAACTTTGTATAGGTATTTGATCTTCACGTGCGTGCGGTAAAACTGTGTACCGCCCGTGTGTGTGTGTGTGTGTGTGTGTGTGTGTGTGTGTGTAAAGATTTTACCACACGCTAATATTTAATTGCACTCACAATAACGTTAACACACAGCCTCGTTGGAGAAATGTTAAACTTAGCACGAGCATTAGTGTCTTTGGCGCACTCAACGGCTGACCGGACGCTGCGAAGCGGGGAGTTGCTATCGGCGTGCGGTAAAGGATCACTTTCTGTTTCATTTTATTTCGTGATTTGCGGTTTTTGTTGCATTTTTCGGTTTGTAAAATTTGATAGACTTATATTTTCAATATATCTCAATTTGAAAGAAGTGTATTGACTTTTAACGATTGGAATATAAGCTCGAACGGGAACGATAAGCACATTACGCTTACAAAGTTCGAAGCGGCTGTTAAAAGGCTGCCATAAAGGGCCTAAAGGTAAAAATCATTTAAGGGCAGATTGGGCCTATATATTTCCATAAACAGCATAAAATAGAAGAAGTAAAAAACGGTTGGATGGCCTAATAAATTATTTATATTTATGCAGCCCCACCTTAACGGCGTATATTCCGAGAATTAACCTCGGTGTTTGCAGCAAGCGGGTGGTTCAGAAACATCCCGATGATAAATGTCGGCAAAGTTATGTATAAAAGTCGTTAATAATGCTCAAAACTGGCGCTTGCCTAGGTAATAATAATTCTCTTTTGCTTCATCTTCCAGGGTCCAAAGTTCCTTCGTAACCGGATACCGAGAAATAGATACTGCGAAGGGAATTTGTCTACGTCGAAATGGAAAATGAAACTGAAAACAAACTGTAACATATTACGTTTCGCGTAAAATAGGTGTCGGTGTATTTACAACGGGAATTTATGATCCCGCTACACTCAGATTTATGTTCGGTTTCTTTATCTGTGAATGGCATAACTCATCTGGGAAACCATATTATCCACTTCACTCAAATCACCAATTATTCCCCTTTAATCTCTTCGCACCTTGAAATCCGTGAAACCACCCGAGCCCTAATTATTATAAATTAATATTAATAATTTGCTCTTCTGCCTGGAAGTGGAACGTTAATATACCCTGCTTAACTGTTACAGAAACTGCAGAGTAGAATTTCTAATATTGACAAAACAATGCCGTTCGGGACGCATTCCTCAGTAACAACTTCCCGGCTTCAATATCAGATTTTCGGAGAGAAATTCATTATTGCTGTGGGAGTTATTTAATAATACGCCATCTTTGATCTTCCGCTCGGATAAGTTTCTGATTCAAAATCGATGTCGCATTTCAAATAAATATTGTATTTAGGGCGATATTGCTCAAAGCAACATACACACTCATACGCATCAGCTCAAAACACGCCACCCTAATCCGACACCAATTCCAAACTTTCCTCATCAGTAACTTCCCCCATATCCCATCCAATATTTTCTGACTCAACAAAACTCTCTGGCGTTCACTTTTTCCATCGAAACTCCATTAATTTTTAATAAATATTTTATTAATAAACCCGAAATAAACAAGAATTGACACGGAACAGGGACGGGATAAATCTCCGTGCGTGCGAATTCTGATACAGTCCCTATAATACAGCAGGTATAACAAATGACGAGCGTTTTCCCGTCGTTTGTCAAAGCCAACTTCGAGAAGTTTGGATGGAAAAACTCCCGAGATATCATTATGTGGATGCAGAGCCAGAAATTAGTCATTTTTATTTTCGCCTCTCCCTCGGCAATATTCTGCCAGAAGAATTGGATTGAGTGTAACGGTTATTACGGGGGCGGGAAACTAATTATGTTAGAAGTTCACTAAAGTCAATAAAATAAAACCGACATGGATAGAGTTGGTAAGGGAGAGTAGCGAGATTAAAAAGAGAGAAAACCAAATATTTTTTGTTTAGTTGCATTTTTGGCTATTAAAAACACGCTTATGAAGACCCTCTCGCATTTTATGATTTCACTGGATTCAACAAACCACCAGTGGTTAGTTAGCCAAGTTCTAGCGCCACCTTACCAGATTGCTAAAGTCAATAACAAGTCTGGATTACAATTTCAAACACCTTAGCCTTCAATTAACCCCTTAGATAATTGTATTACCCATTTCTAGGGAAATCTGGCCTCTTATATAGTTTGTTTGATTTTGCTCGTTCAAGACCCAAGCACACGAAAGTCAATATCAACTCGAACAACTTAGTCCAAAGCTCTACCAAATACCCTTTGAGTTACTCCCCCCCCCGTAGATACTTCTCGATATGCGATAAGAGAGACTTGCTATAATTCTCCTAAAATTGGGAAAAAACCGGTGGTCCACACACACCCACATAATCTCCCTAAATCAAGAGAGATTCAAAACAGATTGAAGAAAGGAAAAATATAATACCGTGAAAATCAGTGGAAACGCAATATCTACATTTCATTACTATCAACGTAAAGAAGTTCTTTTTCTGCAAGTTCCACAGTAATTTTTAAATGCGTTCTAACTTTAAAGAACTTCATCCATGAAATCTAACGTCTGGCAGGCACTACGGTTTCCACTTCACACATGCCTGTAACGTATACATTTAAAATTTGACCCGATATCCATTTTAATGGGGCATTAAGTGAAAATAAAAGTCCATGTGCAACGTTAAGTTACATTTTTCGCACTGCACAGCAAACAATGCGCGTTTGAATCATAATCCTTGAGAAATTTCATACATTGCAGAAATGAAATCAAAAAAAGCTAACTGTTCTCCAAACGATTATTTCATGTGAAGTGAACTATTGAAGCAAAACATTTCATCTAACAAGGTAGCATTTTCCGTTCCGGTTTTCCGAGAAGGAAAAGAAAAGGCGGCCAATTACAGCAAGAGGCAAAGAATATCAAAGGGTCATAAGGACTGATGCGCAAAGTTTCGATGTGCTTGTTATTCGAATTCGTTTAAAATTATTTCATCTGGAAATTAGAATGGCTCGGGAGTTCGAGCACTAATGGAAGGAAAGGCGCTGAAGTTATTCTATCATCCTCCATATTGGAATTATGGCGACGTCTTCGAGTTTTCCCCATTTGCAAGTCTAATTATGCGAAAAGCTATTTCAGTGTTTGATTGCTTCTGACCGCCGGTCTACAGTCACAACGCACATTTAGGTCTGGCCGAATGTGCTAGATTTGGCCGAACAGTTTCGATGCCGAATGTCACTTGCAGATAGCTTGGAAAACCCTCAAGTCATTCAAAATACACCGCACTATGTAATTATAGTTGTTATTATTTGCAGAGCCAGTGAAACGAAATTGACGTCATTTTATAGAACGCTGCCTCCGTAAAGCAACAAATAAATCAGAGTTCCCGTAAGAGGAAAGCAAATAAGGAGCTAGATGTCGTCTTGATTTGATTATGTGCATGCTCTGATAAAACGGTCTACATTTATGTGATTGAATATCGATTGGTTGGGCAAATATAGGCAGAATTTTGTGCTTATATTTGGACTTTTGGTTTTTTGGATTCGCACTCCGTAAATTTGATATTTATTAGGCTCAAATCGTCTACTTCTCGAAATTATTGCTAATAAGATCTCATGTCATAAAAGCGATAATTTTAAATGCTGTTTTAATTTCTTATATATTATATAGAAGATTTTACAGTGTAAACCCATAATAATAAAAAAATCGCAAGGCACTTTTTTTCAGAATACCTTTTTATTATGCGTCGTCACAAAATCTCTCGGAGCTAGGGGCAAAACGTTAAAAAATTTTTTAACTTTTTACACTCTGTATTTCTTCAAGGAAATATTTGCGGCCTCACGTTCTTGTGAACTTTTCTTTACACAGGGTGTCCGGAAAGGTCATGTCATAAATTCTAGGGGTTATAGAGAAAGCTAAACTAATGTTGATAGTTCATATAAAAAAGATTCCTAGCGGCCTTCGTTACCAAGTTATTCGCTCTCAAAGTAAGAAGTGAAAAAGAACTATTTTTGCTGTATCCTTTAAAAATTGCCATAGTAACAATGAATGTTGAGTGGTTTAAATAATTCATAGTCCTGCTTACTGTCATATGTAAACAGATGTTTTATATGTCTTCCTTATACAAGAGAAATCAAAATTTCTCATTTAAACTAATTTATTTTTTAATGAATTGATGAAATCAACATTTTCTTTTATACCTTAATTTCTATATAACTTTTCTATAAAAAAGGTATACCTTGCTTTAATTGATGTCTTGTACCATTTTTGAGAAAATCGCATTTTATGATCAACATTCGCAATACACGCCGGCAATTTGAAATAAAATAAAAAAGCAGTTTATTATAAAAAATGGTATGTATTACAGCTAAAGTGATCAAAAATGTTTATATCAATATTAATTATTTCAATATATCATGAAGTTTAGCAACGAGGGGTATGCAGATATGCATCTAATGTTCGGACTTGCAAAAGTAATGTTGTCGAAACTGCTGTTTTGCAGTTCAAGGTGCTCATATTGAACATTCTATCTATTCATCTATAACTCTTACAATTTATGACATGACCTTTCCGGAGACCCTGTACAATGCCCTAAGGAACCTCTTTTTCGCAATCTTCTGTACTTTTCCCGTAGCTTTTACTCCGTTGGTTAGTCATCAATTTCATTTATTTTTAGTCATTATTTCCGTCGCCCATTTTTGTGCTTTTTTCCAGTTTGCTTTATCTTTCTCCCTATAAGGAGTGGTAATTATAAATGACCAGAAAATTAGTTAATTTAATTTATTTTAACAAGTTAATAATTGGGCACGATTTTTCAATTTTTAATCGCAAATGATAATATTATCCTGCTCAATTTTGGTGCTTACTGAGCCTCATTTTAACTTCATTGAGATTCAAAAGTTGTTGAACTCTAATTTCGTCTTTAATATAGGCTTCTATCAAACATTAGGCAGTTGCCAGAGGAAACACTCTCCGTAAAAAAGGCGAGGAATTTTAATAATTTTAGTATGGCATTTGACTTTTAATCAAGAAATATCCGATCTGCTAACCGATAATTTTTTTTTAATTTCTATGGATAGGGTCAATCCCAACCCATCGTGAAAGGACTTCATAAATTTAAATATGACCCGTGTGCCTTTTTTCAGAATGATTGATTTAGCCAGTTTGATACCCACCTACGTCCCTGTTTTACCTCAGATTACAGGAAGTAATGATTTTTTTATTAAAACGACAATAAAGACAATAATTATGACGACATCGCCGCCAACGCTCGACGAGGCATGAAGTCTCCTTCAGGTATTATAACGTTCTCAACATGTTTCAATTATCGTTGAATGAGATCAAAATGATGATAAATAACAGTAAATATAAAATGGTGGCTATTGCCAGAGCTTAATAAAGTTTGGAGTATCTTTCCGATTACAAAAATTCCCAAATCCGATTCCCCCTTGGAGTTCAAATTAAAATTAACATGTTATCATCCTTGTTTTTAACTATGAAACACTACTGATTTCTTGTCGCAAACAAAAATATATACTATGCCTATATAAAGGCGCATTAAATTTAAAATTTGAAATTTAACTTTTTTACTGAACGGAAATTAAGATTTTCTGGCGATCTCCATGTGAATACCACGCATGGTTTTGACTTAAACTAATTAGAAAACACTGCTGAATTTTGCTGACATAAATAATGGTTAGAACTTTCCAGAGCCCCTCAAGGTTTAATATTTGTTTCAAATTTTACAAACTCCCATATCCGACCTCCTCATTACACTGAAAAACTGATTTTGTGATGATCTCAATGTGATACTCCCTCATGCTCCGGTTCCTAATTAGAAAACACTGTCGATTTTTTTCGAACATAAATAAAGCTCAGGAGTGTATTCCTGATATTTGGTTTTTTAACAAAGCTTCCTTTAATTAAATTAGAATAATTTTTAAAAAACCTGTCCAATTACATTTCAATATTTGATTACTTTAACTAAATTACCTATTGAATGTAGTAATCGTAATTCATAATGCCAATACTAGGTCAAATTAATTATAATTATAATTTGCTTTCATAAATGAGAAGTAATTCAATTCCCACAAACGAACCTAATAAATAGGCATAGGACTCAGGGGCATAATATTTAACAACACTTCCACTCTTGTGGGAGTCGTTCGCATAGACCCAGTTGTTCCTTATTCATCAACACGCGAGCCTCTGGACCTTATCCAGTTTGTGTCATAATGTAATCCAATATAGAGACATACTGAGCATGTGCTCGATTTCATTGAAAGTATAAACGTGCCTTCTAGTAGAAAGTTGTCTAAGTAAGAGCCAAGTCATTAATATCCAGTTAACTTTAACTATTCCATAGAAACGTTGACATAGCGACTAGGTGTCGATTATACTCATGGTTTATTCTATAGTACTCGACCGTTCCAAATTCCTTAAATATGTATCTTCAAGTGAGACCCGCATGACCTTGAATTTAAGCAAATAACACTGTTAACCTTTACTGAAGCAAAAAGTATATCAACTCGATATCCACGTCAAGGTCGTTCAAGATCTAATGTTTAAATCAGTTCTAATTTGATCCCCCTAGGAAACTGGCAGATTATTCGTAAACATCGCAATTTGATGCTCCCGTATGCCTATTCTTAACTAAATGCTATATTCTTCTGACACAGACAAAGGTTTGGCCTTCTCTTATATCTTTACCAGGCCAAATCAAAATTGCAAGTTTCCTTCAGACCTTCATAACAAAAACATATGCAAGATTCATAAATCGGATGTAGACCGTTTAGTATATTCGTAGTGTCCAAGATTTCCAAGATGAAGATGCACTCAATGATGATGTAAAAACTAATATAAAAAAGAGACGTGACTTGGAAATACATACATATGTGAAACCATTATGTAGAGGAGAAACGTGGAAATGAATATATGAAACTTATCTTGGTATAATATGCCTTCAAGTAAATTCAGGAAATAATTTTAAAACTTCTAAAGAGTGCAGCATTGTCATGGACACAATATACAGGGTGTTAGTAAATAAGTGCGAAAGATTTTAATGGGTGTTTAATGTATTGCTGAGGGTTTTTTAAGTAAAAAAGTTCATATAAACCCAGGCTTAGTTTCCAGGATAGTGTTAAAATTCTTATATAGCCATGCCATGATTTATTTTTAAGAAAAAAAAGGCACGCCAACGATTTTTTTCAAATGTTCCATTAACTGTTAACAAAAATGATAAAAATTATTTTAAAACAAAATATAATTATAATAAATGTTGAAAATGACTGTCCTCAGCCGTGATACAAGAGTTTACATTGACTAGTGTATTCACCTCATTGGCTGGTGTATTCGTTGTAATAATCCTGACGTATTCTTTATTCTATCACAACCCGTCACAATTCGATTTCTTAAATCTTCAGCGTGTTCCACGGGAATTGTATAAATTAAAGACTTGAGAAAATCCCAGATACAAAAATCTAAAAGATTAAAACCTGGTGAGCGGCCAGGGCAATGTTGAGTGTCTCCCCGACCCATCCAATGATTGGAATATACTGCACCTAAGTGACGACAGACATTGATACTAAAATAATAATAAAATAATTTTTTATCTTGAAAACGACGACATGAGCGACACAATACTAAAAGGTTTCTTTTTTGTTAACAATTAATGGATCATTTGAAAAAAATCGTTGGCGTGCCTTTTTTTTTTTTTAATATATCTTATATGGCTGTATGAGAATTTTAACACTCTGTATCTTGAAAACTAAGCATTTTCCGACCTAGATTTATATGAACTTTTTTACTTAAAAAAACCTCAGCAATCACCCATTAAAATCTTTCACACTTATTTACTAACACCCTGTATGTATAGTAAAAGCTGAAACTTAAAGTTGGGACTTGTTTTTAATTATTAAAAATTTAATCATATGTAATATAATTTATTTGAACAAAATTGAATTTGAAAATTATCGATTAATTTTAGGACAATGTACATGAATGCAATTTGAGGTGAAAAAAGTACGAGTGCGCGTAGTCCACGAGTGTTTTTTTATGATTCCACATATACATATGTATATGTATGTACATAGGTTTAAAATTGTGCATAATTTTCAAGGCACGAGTTATGTTCAGAAGAGAATTTCATGAATTAATGGGGACGAGATTGGCCGACATCGTGATAACCTTTTTGTCAGTGTGGTTGCGACTGTTACTTAATAATGATATTCCTTTTTTTTTGTGTATAACACGTACTGAACGAGATTCTCAGTAATGAATATACTTTACACAACACGAAGTCACCCACATTTAACCTAAATCTTCGAGCAGGGAATGCGAAGTTAGTGAGGAGATAATATTAAACTTTCTCAATACTAAGAGATCTCATTGCATCAACTTCTCCCAAATAATACCCCTGGAGGAAGTTAACATTTAATTAGGGATTCCAGGCAAACAAAATTTTATTCAAGTTATTTAAGAGCAGTTCATTAGACGCATTTTCTAAATAATAGAAGAAAAATGTTTAATTTATTTAGACATTTGAATGGAGCTTTATCCTAGCAAACACAATATTCATCCAGATTATGCATCCTCTCATTTTTTGGAAAATGGGCCGTTTTTTCAATAATTTTTAAGTCATTATTAAAACATCTTACTGTAGTTTTTGAAGTTTCTGACGGACCCATCCAAAAATATCAAGAAGTTGGGGCAAATTAAATGGAAAAGATCTTAAAGATTTGCCTGTAATTTTTCCAAATTACTCAAAACAAATCTTATGACGCACAAGAATCTCTCAGAAAAAAAAAATTTAAATATAACATCCCAATCACAAATTTACTACAAGAAATTTATGGATGGTAAAAATTATATTGACTGAGAAGAACACATCAACCTGCAATTCTTCGCAAACCTTTTCTATTTATTTTGAGGCGTTACACCATGTGTAAATGATTATTGCCATTTTGAGCCAAAGAAATTCCTTTACAAAATCAATACACTCACGGCTCAAAATCTTTGTCGTCTCGGTGAAACTTCGGAAAACCCTCTCAAGTATTTCTGTTATGTTGTTTGCCAGTTTTCCCCAATTCAGCGATCATATTTCTTTTACCTGTTCCAAAGTTAAAAGTTTCCCTCGCAACCCCCTTAATTCGAACTCGAGTATTTATTCTTCTGTCAGGGCCGGGGATTTCAACCCCGTGTTGAGCAGCATCTTTCTCGAGAATTTTAATTACGTTTACCCTTCTATTTTGTATTTGTGTTGGCTTTATTTTAACTTAAATTAAATTTATTGAATTTTTGCGGCTGCGTTTTAAGATATATTGAGAGGCACCCTTCAGGCGCATTTCACCAACTAAATTAGACGTTGAAAAATGCCATTTTAATTGGTTCTCAGAGGAGTCAGCTGGAAGCCCTGTTTTGAGACCCATAAAGTGTCACGCTGGGATCAGGCCCAAGCAAAACGTAAAAGGTGTAAAGCGTACGGAACAACCTTTATAACGTTGTAATATGAGACATGTCGGGAACACGCTATATCCCTCAGAGCTTGTTCTGTATCGCTACGCGTAGGTAAATTTCAACTTATTACTCCCTGGATAGGCCTATTATGTTCACGATCCTCTACTCAAACGTTTACCTCTCCCTCATGAGCTTTTGATGACGAATGCTGTTAATTAAACAGCGCTAAGACCCCGGCAATACCTGTGGTGGACAATTCAAAGCTCCTCTTGATTTCCTAATGAAAAAAAATACCTTTAAAATACTGAATAGTGGCTATAGTAGGCCCTTAAAATCCACATTTTACATTTCGTGTTGAAACTAAGGCCACGCAATTTCCTTCGGTCTCCGCGTTCACCGACACAAGCAGCCATTAGTGTTCAATTATGCTTGAAATTGCCAAATTTATTAGTTATATCGAAAAAAACGTAATGAAGCGGGTCCCCCTGTGAGACAGCTGTCTCCTGAATAGATTTCCTTTTTTGATTTAATTAAAAAAAGGGTTAAGCTCGAGAGGATTTTTGAAGCGAATTTAATCATGTCAAGGATTGATTGTTGTCGACGAGCTGACACGACCTGTTGAAGCTGGATTTGAGCTTTTTACTGGAAATTATGAGATACCTACTCAGAGCAATGTTACAGGAAGTGCCTGCACTTTATGTCAGTCAGATTAAGTTGATAATTAATTTTCATACATTTTTGATTAATGGTTTTGTATTTATTAATATGAGCCCACTAGAGTCACACTTGAGACATGGTTTCAAAGCTTTAGTCTGAGAAAGGCACGTGGGGACGATGCTCACCAGGATAAAGAAGCGGTGGGTGTAACTCGACCAATCGCGGTTTCGGTCTAACCGGAAGTCAGAACAGACATATTTTGTGGCTTTAAACTTTTAAAGACCGAGCGGACGTGGAAATATTACTCAACGCTGTTACGCGATTGAAAACTGCAAGGTAAAATATCAAATTGGAAATGAAGGGCACAGACGAGTTGCTGGTAAAGTATCATGACTGACCTGAATCGATCACTTACCGGTGTCTAATTCCATTTAATGGAAATCCAGTTTTTCTTGCTTTGATTCTAGCGTTTTGGTTACTAGATAAGTATATGATACTAGTCCTCTATCTTGATGATATGGAAGTGTGGTCTCCACAAAGAAACACATAGGTGAGACGCAAAATAGCGCATCGACCAGTTAACAGTCAAGAACTTCACCTCTTTGTTTCAAAGTTTAAAGGTTAATGACCGCTTTTCCGCGACCCGAATACCGAGAATGATATTCTCCACATAGTAATTTCAGAAACAAATTTTTCTTAAAGGAAAAATATTTCCATCGTGATCCAAGGCAGCTTCATGAAAACAACGGGTTCAATTCGTTTTCCTTTTTTGCGCTTCGTCGAGAATGCCGGCCACATAAAATCCTTCTGAAGTGATATTGCTCGCTCCGAGGAATCCTAAGTAAATGAATTTGAAGTTTCCTCGAGCCATATTGGCATATAATAGATTCTGACAAGAAATTGAGCACGCCCAAATTCCTCATGTAATGAAACTTTAATAGACCGCACGATTTTGCATGAATGGAATTCTTTGCAACATTCTTGGCCTACTGTTGCTGACGATGCCGAAAAAAAATCATTCGATGAGTTATTGATAAAATGCCGTCAATCCCTTTATATCACAAATCCTCAAGCATTAGACGCACTCAGAGCAGTTGTTATATCAATTCAATTGAGAAAATTAATTTAATTAAACATGCTTCAGGACATTTGGAGTGACGGCTCGTTTGATTTTGCAACAGGAGTAACTTGCATGAAACTGCAAAATGTCATGTGTGGTAATCACTTATGGTGTTTTTTATGTAGGAAGTAGGGGTGGTTGGTGTGGTGGAATTACGCACCATTCTCGGTTAAAACTAATTGATACAATAGGCACCCTTTGCTTAGGGCTTGGAGGAATACCCCTGTTAACATCTTAGAGATAAATCCGTCACCGTTTTCAGAACCTAGAAAAAAATAAATTTAAAAACAAAAATGAACAGAACTGTATGGAGTGTATGGATGTAAATATTGTTATTTTCAGTAGGGTAAATAGGAATAGTATGCAATTCCACCGCTCCAGCAAACCCTACTTGCATGCGAGGCGTTATTCCCATGCAAAATAGAAGAAGACTTATATAATCAATTATAAAATATCAAATATATGTTTTTATTAATGTTAGCTGCATAAATGTGTTTACACAGTATGTTTCGAAAAATCAAAACTGTTTTGTATCGACAAACAGCAGAATTAAGGATAGATCAACGAAACAAAATCTGTAAGACATATAATATATCAGGGAATAGGCTTACGAAATCCGAAAAATCGGTTGAAGGAAAAGGAGATTTAGGAGTGATAATGTGTTTTGGAACGTGCTACAGAAGCACAAGGGCCGGAGTTGATATCACACGTACATCGTCTTTACCGAAATCCGACGACTGAGCTGCCTTGCACGAATGAGCGCCCCTGTTTGCATATCCCCACCAAATTCGACTATGTAGTGGCTACACGTTGATGTTTAAAAAAGGAAAACATTTCCATGGACACTCCAATTTTATCAAAATTGTCCAGGATTTCACTCAAAGTTTGTTGCAAGCTTCATGTACTACGGAAAATATTTACTACAGAGAATGTAGCACTGAGTTTTTCTGGCACAGAAAATCCCCTTCCGGGCCATCAATTCACTTTCGAACTACATATTTCCTTAGCTTTAGTTAATTTCTCGATTAATTCAAATGTTTAAAACATAATTAACGTCAGAAAGGCTCTGACTGTTTCATAGAGTTATTAAAGTCAAAATAAACAATATAAACAGGCTGTTGCTTTGAATGTGTTTCTTCCATTCGTCTGCCTTGTTTAATAGCCTCAAGGGCCGCCAAGTGCTGGAGGCACGCTTTTTAAGGGACTTTGACTCTGGTCCTCGATTCAGTAATTTCGACTTAAAGTAAAAAAATTATGAAAAATCTGTTAGCTCCATGGCGTGTTGACGTCTTTTTGCGTTTGTTGACTTTAACGACAATCCAGTGTCTCTTACATTTCACTCACCACTCATCGTCGATGGCCTTGTTTGCGGAGATTGGATATTATCTCGATTGGTCAAAGTCATGTTAACCACACCGTGTTGACCTCATCATATGAGGGTCGATTGCAAGATATTAAGCGATAATAGATACGGACTTGTGGTCGGTTACTGCCGAGGGCTGATAGGCGCTAACAATATTGCCTCGACATCGGATTTATTGTTGAAACTTGATTGAGTCTTCCTTCATGAATTTGCATAACACACTGCATTTCTCGGTAATTCAATAGTTCCAATTTAGTGTTTTCAACCGAATCTGATAAATTAGATTTTCCCAATAGGAGCGGATGTTCATTATTCACAGCACTCAATTCTTCAAACAACCAAGCCACAAAAAATAGGATTTTTTTCACTGTGACTATTGCAAGTCCAAAATCAATAGACGACTGAACATTGCGAACTGTTTACAATATTTTAATCGCACAAATGCATTGTTTGATGTATTGCCGCATGTGCATTATCCGTTAATTTCATTTCGATTTCGCAATATTTGAACACCAAATAAAAAAAAATATATAGGGTTTTTGTAAATCTAACCATTCGCATGACGCAGTTCATAAAATTTATCCTCTGTGATGTTTCGATATTTGCTTTACAATGCAAAGGATGAAAGAGTTGGTTTGGAAATTACACGAGGGCTTTTGTGATTGAATTCGAAATTTCTCTGACAAGCTGAATGGGTCTATTGCGTATGTATACAAAAGTTATAGTTTCTTTTGTTTGAACGATTACATTTCTAAAGAACCAATGTTGCTCAAATTGATCAGGTGAAAACCATAAGCCTAGATTTATACTCCTAACAGACAAAACAACATCATTTTTTTGGAATATAGTTTGCATCTCTTACTTACTGTCCTTACTGCTCACTAGTGATTTCGAGTTAGTTCGGGTTAGCTCATCTTAACTGAATTAAATTACTGAAATTAAATTCGTGCATTGTCTGGAAGCGTCAAGGACCACCCCTAAATGAACGTATACTTTGGAAGAGAGGATTATTTACATTGAAACTTCACCGTATGTTGTAGCTAGTGCATCGATGGTCGCGGTTTGTCACATCACGAAAAAGACCAAGACCTCTTGCTTTAACAGATTAATACATCTTCCTTCATTCATCGAACAAAATTCATCAGAGCCTTCAACAGAAGTGGAGTATGCTTACTGTTTGGTCAGGAAGTAAGAATGTTCCAAAGCCAGATTTCAATAATCGCAGCTGATCCTAGAACAAATTTTGAATTTTGACCAAGAGGGTCTTTTTATGACCACAAATAACCGCTATTGCCTTTAAAGAAAATATTTTACATCTTTGTTAAGAGGAAGTTTACTTGAGGAATTAGCGCTAACATGACTTGACCGTAGGGGAAATTATCTCTACTTATAAAACTTAAATGTACCCATTAAGCCTTGAGTAACCTGAGCTAAACGTTCAGCGGAATTTCCAGAAAATGTAATTACAGCAATTGCTGTACCCTTGAGTAAACCCAAAACTGACTTTAACGAAAACTATAGATTTACGACTAGAGCAAATTTCCATGAATATCAATAACTCTACCCTTAATGAACATTTTCTATTTTTTTCTAGGTCCTTAAAAGGTGACAGGTTTTACGAGCAACCAGTTAAAACCTCAACTAATTTTAAGGGGAATCCTCCGGACTTTTAATACATTAAAATATATGAAGCCATGATCAACCTTGTCAACCTTAATACAACTTTTAAACAGTATTAATTACCAAAACTTTGGGTACTTAATATGAACCGACGCTGGAGGAGCCTTTTTGGATATTTTGACAGGAGTTCCTTGCTTTGGGCATAGCAACCTCAACTGCCCTTAACGGCAGTTTCCTAGATTCTTTAGCGAAGGAAGTTTCCTTGAGTAAATTATCTTAACACATGAAAAAGATATATGACGTCTTGTGGGACCTAAGCTACCTTAAACAAACCTTAAGGAGAAATCTTCAGACCTTTTAATTCCAATTCTTTCAAAAGTTTTAAAAACATCTTTAAAAAAACAAAAGTAACCTTAAGTGTGATTTGTCAACATTTTGAAAATTTTTAAGAGGTGGGAGCTCTCTTCAGTAGCCATAATTAGATCTGAAGTGATACTGAGGGAAACTGTTTGAACTTTTCTTAAAAAAAAATTTTTAAATTCGTTTTAATCTGAGGAAATTTTCTGGATTTTTATTCACAGGAAGTTTCTGTAGCTTTAAGTGAGTTGATGAATTCTTAGAAGTATCACTTCAAATTTTTGATTGGGGAAGTTTTTACTCCCATCAAGAACCCAAATTAACCTGGCCTTAATGAAGACGTAAAAGGAGGAAGTCTCTATATGTATATCTAGCAATGAATAACTAAAAGTAAATTTCTAACATATGGAAAGATGGAAAAACTTATGAAGCCTGACTTAACTTTATACGTAATTTCTCTAAGTAAAAATTTTCAATTACACTATGATTTTGCAATCAGGGATAACCTGAATTGCCCTAAGAAGGCATTGATTTGATTGATTGAAGTCTTTTCATATTTAGGATTTTGGCTCAGGACCTTCGGGGAAGTGGATCATCAACGAATGGACTCAAGACCGCTCCCGTGACACGAATAATGAGCAAAAACAAGGTATCTAACAAGTTACTAACTTAAACTGACCCAAGAACGTTCTTCTCGCAACTTTGAACGGTTAAATCATCAGAATTCTTCACACATTCTGAAAACTGAATTTTGTTTTTCAATTTGCTCGAGTTTATTTCTCACAAGTTCGAAAGATTCAAAATTTTCCGCACCATTATTTCAAGTCGTTTTTTCGGGCAAATCATTGCTCTTAAACTGAAGGCTTTACACAAGAAGAGAGCTGATATTTCGCTTGCCACCACATACACTCAAGCCCATTGTGGACAGATAAGAAGTTTGCTCGTTATTCCGGCAAAACTCCTCGAGAACTTGGCCGATGAGTTCAAATGCAAAGTTTCGTTGCCGAGATACAACCAATTATTTCGAAACTCCCTCTTAAATTTGACTTTGAACATGTCTTAGCGAGATTCTGTTTGTAAGTTGGAATTTCATCGCTCAAAAGTATGGGGAACATTTTTAATGAAGTCGTTATTGCCGCCTTTTCGTAAAAAGGTAAAAAGAGGGATTTCCCGACATGTTTTCCTTTCTGTTTTTTTTCGGTGTGTGAAAACAAAATTTAGTCACTTGCCTCTAATTAAATTTAATGGAGTAAAATGCTAACAAATTACTATCAACTCGATACAGCAGTCAATAAATGTCAGCTTTACAAAACTTTGATTATCATTTATTATTATGTCATATCATTAATTTAATCAAAAACTAATTATGCCTCGCATAATTGAAAATGATAAATGAACTAATGAAATTTACGAGCGTCATATAAATTGAAAATACACTTCTCGGTGTATTTACTCGAAAAATACTATAAAATAGGAAATATGGGGCATATATTAATTTCTGCCCCTGACTATAAAATGATTCATGGCCCAACTTAAACAAGTATAATCATCCATGTTAGTAGCGAAATGATTTTAATTTTGCCATCACATCAACACTAATTTCAGCTTATTAACAGGCGTTTCCCATAATTCAAAGCTCCCTTTATTCCGCTCCGATATTAAAGTAACAATTAACCGAAATTTCGCTCTCAAATTGAAAATGCAGCCAATTAAAGCTTATTGGGTAGATTTGGGCATGGAATCGTACACCATTACGAAAATAATTTGAGGCAGAGGGATACAGACGAAGCAACACCCATTATCACAGCACTTCGAAATTAATCAGACAACCGCAAATCTTGATTAGGTCGACTCTCAAAGCAGACTGTATCCAACGTGGGTATATTTGCATCAAATGATGCGAGATAATAGCTATTTGCGTAACCAGGTAGGAAATGCATAGTTTTATGGGATGTGTGGGATTTTGTGGGACGAGCAAACTGAGATGACACGAGTTACCCAAGGTAGCACTTTTTAATGAATTTCATGCACGTTTTTTTCCGAATTTTGCCGCACGATAAAGAAATGTTTTTAAACATATTCAAGTTGTTCTCTGTATCTGTAAAACTACAACAGCATTTTAATGAAAGATTTTCACTCTATCATTGTCGTTAATGGCTGTCTATTTCGAAGCAGCAAAATTTTTTGTAACTATATAGTATGAGCCACAAAGAACGTCAGTTCCCTCTCTTTGAACGGTTTCGGTGATTTTCCAATTTCATTCAAATCAAGTTTCAGAAGTTCAAGTTAGAAGTAACGATGATGGGTTTCTGCGCGAAAATATTTACTGATCAAAAACACTTTTTTCAATCAATAGTTTACGAGATCTTTAACGTTGAAATAATTGCCGATTTTCTTTTTGTTTGCCGATTGTTCCAGTAGTCTCAAAGTTTTTCGCCTATTTAATAAACACAGTGGAATTTCGAGTTATATCCACGTTTGCCTATTTAACCCAATTTCAATGTTTACTAATAAAAAATTTATGGGTGCCACAAAAGAGCTAATGGCCACGTGCAGTCTTCGAAGTGTTTGCCGTATCTCAAATTCATTTGACTGAATAATATCGAACAAATACTTTGAAAAACGTTTTATCTTTTGTTGCGAAGGTCCCGGCATATACTTCGTCCGAACGTGAGTTTTAGGGTACTAATATATCTCGGATCCCGGCATCATGGAGATGCAGATCCCAGGACTCTCTTAAATTTTCCTTCTGCTCCTACCAGACCAAAAATATAGTGCTGATATTTCGATCTAGTATGCTCGTAAATAAATACAGTAATTCTAGGAAAAATAACCAAAAAAGTGGTATAATTTGCTTAATGAAAATCTGACGAATAGCTCATACTACAGGGCTTAGCACTTGCATGCAGGTAGGTATGGCTGCGTCGGCCATAAATTTAACGGGACCATTCGACATCTGTTTTATCTAGAATTCATAGAAAAAATTTCACAACCCCCACGACTTTTATTCCGAATGGGGGATAGGGGCAGATCATTTTTTTGCCGATTTATGCCTTTGGCCAATTAAGACTTACGAAGTATGCTATTTGTAATCATCACTGGACCAAATGAACAAAGATTAAGTTTTTCCTATAACAAATCTTACAGATTAATACTTAACAAACAACGAACACTCTATCAAATAAGACAAATAATAGTAGTTCAACTTATTTCTTTATTTGTAGTTCTTCTGTTATTTATCTAAAAAACTGAGGCGATGAATAAGAGGAGTGGTGAATACACCTAATTGAGAAATATATAAAACATCATGACTAACCTTGACCATTTCTATAGCTTTAACTAATATATCTCAACCCACCAGTCATCGCAAGTTCGTAAGCGGCCCTTCAAATCATTCCTTAGGTAACTTACCTGAAACAAACAAAAAATATGAGATGCAATGATAGATTATGATTCCAAGGAAACAGTCCATAATCATTTACATTCGATCTAAATTTGGCATGCTTTCATTGTCATAATCTCTTTGTGATAATGGGCACCAATTTAAAATGTTTCTTTGAGCTCAAACACAACATTACTGCCTTGGGAGGAAATAGAAAATTTCCCTCTCCACCTAATGTATTACCAGTCATATCTTCCCACTTGTTCTTAAATTTCAAATTAACACCTACTCTCGACTTTCGACTCCCCTTTGCCATTTAAGACAAAGTCTAACCAGAAACGTCCCCCAAGACCAAATCTAATCCGGGCCATTTTCTGCCTCACACCATTAAACTTATTTCCCCAAGATTGATTTGTTTTGCCTTACATAAGAAACCAATTTCAGGTGTTATGAGACCTGGAAACGCCAAAGAAAAAACAAATTAATCCACCAACGAGCCACATAATCATAATTTCAATTTTCGCTCGATTTGGATTCTACGAAATGAGAGAAATAATTGCCATGATTAATGGAAAATCACGTTTCGATCTGGTTGTTTGTCGTATTAGAGAAAATTTTATGTTAGAGCAATAGGAACTCTTAAATAAAAAAATACTTGTTCGATATTATATCCGGCGATATGATGGGTAGATACAGTTGCTTAAGACATATACACTGGGTTCGTAGAGATTCTGCTCGAAGGAAATATACTCTGGATGAAAGAGTGCATAACTATTGGTCAGGTGCACAAAATTATAAATTTTTACTATTGGGTGTTATAATAACCAATGACCGAACTGCGGGCGGTTCTTTACATTAGGCAGTTGTTTCGTTGGGTAAGAGAACTGACCTAGTTAGTTATTGACCTGCTGGCACTGCCACGAGGCGGAGCGTGCAGTTTGAAATTCCGCAGGCCTAGTCCTGTTGCATTGTCTTGAATATTTTTCACTCGAAATAACATTCTTTGTTAAGTACATGGATTAAGGGCACAAGTTCTCGAATAATTGCTTTTGTATTTCTAACACCAGCAGGAAAGAAGGTTTGGCACGATAAGCTCCTAAACGTTAACCTGGAAGACATAAACTGGAAATGTTATTCCCGTCCTGGATGAGTAAACTTCTTGAGGCGAAACACTGCAACATTTTCTAAATAAGTTTCTCCATCCTATAAATCTTATACCTGCATTTAACTTTAATATAACAGGTTAAGGTAATAAATCAACGAATTTGCCTCTCCCAAATTTTCTTTTAAGTATGATTTATTACGCTTTGAGAATTATTGCCGAAATACGATATGGCCCCGGAAGAATAAATAAAGAATGGGAAAAATTTTTATTATTTTTTAAAATTGTTTTCTACATGACTAATGGCAGTCTTTAATTGAGTTTGTAATTTCGAACATAACGACTTTATTAACATCCTTGAGTCAAATGGATTTTTAATTCCGTGACGTTGTGCATTCTTAGCAGAAATAGCTATTTAGCCGAGAATAGAATTCGCTGAGCGAAAAACAGGCTAAAGTAGTTCCCTTCAGCAAATTTGAATCTGATAACGGAACTTCGCCTGGAACTCCGTTTAAGACATTGCAAAAGTTTCCTCCGAATTGTCAATAAAATAAAACGGATTGAACTTTATTTCTAAGGTGAGTCGAACATTACTGCCAGCTATCTTGATAAATGAGATGACTGGCTTAACTTGAGCATGTCCATTTTGTTTATATTTTTTGATATCGATTCTGAACTATTCCTACAATGTAGCAAAGATACGTGCCACCATTAATCTATGTGCTGGAAATAAGTATACAGGGTTGTTCAATTTTCGAGGCTCTAAATTTATGGTTAGATTCTCCGCCTGGAAACATAAAACCATATATCAGCGCGGGTCGGCAAAGCCTCGTTGGAGATACAGAATATGAACATTTAGGGTTTTTTGCCGTATAGTTCGCGTATTTTGTTCACATTTGGCGTTGATTTTAGGATATTCGGTCTGCATATTCGGAATAATGATATGACAATTTAATGTCTATAGTGCGTTAGTTACGCCACCATTTCCGCCTGAAGTTGGTCAGCAGCATGAATACAAAACGAGGGAAATGCATATTTTCAAAAATTGACATTTTTACAGAATGTGTATTTTTGGCGAGAGCTAAATTCATTGGTGCACTCAAAATAAATCCATTTATATTTAATTTCATGGAAAATATATCTCGAAAACTAGAAAATTATTCAACTCGTGTTAAATAAAAATCGGTTTAAATATATTTTTGTCATTTATCGCACAATGACACAAAGTTATTTAACTCGATTTGCATGCTTATTCCTCAAACGCATCATAATTCCAGAAGATTTATTAGCGATAATTAATCAGTGTTCGATCATTGTACTTAATTTAATCTCGCTTCAAGTAGTTTTTGACACTGTTTATATGTCCGTCTTCAAGTATAAACACGCTGTATATTATTTCGTTTCGAGTATCGTTTCCGCGGCTCGACCGAGAGCTGTACGCTCCCAAAAAAGGGCGTAAAGTTATTTGAATATGGTTTGAAGGTCATTGTATCGTTGTTATAATTCGTCCTATGACTCACACCTTTGCAAAAATTATCGATTTTTAGATGATTCAGCCGAGTGGTAGTATTGACAAACAAAATATTCGACATACGGAATAAACTAATCATCGAGTTAGCTCAAAACGAAAATTGTTTGGCAATATCTTTTTTTAGTGTCCCAGATACAGGACTATTGTGGTCTCTAATTGTTGGGATTTTTGATGCCGAAAATGGAGGTTCGAAAAGTGCATTTCCACGACCTCACTGACAGTATTGTTAATTACTTTAGGTAATTAGGGATAAAATAAGTAAAACTGCGGACATGTACCTTTTTAAGAGAACAACTTCATTTTCTATTAACATTTCTATTAACATATCGGCCACGTCACCCTCTCAGCGTTATTGCTTGATCTGAATCGGTTACGCCAAAAAAACCTCAGTTCCAATCTTTTCTTTCTCCGTCTATCTATCCAGCATATCGCCTCAACGTTATATTATTTTCGCTGAGATGCGACGTTACCATGCTAAAGATCCAACCAGGCACACCCATAGAAGAGCTGTTAATAACTATTACAATACTTAAAATACAAAACAGGTATAGAGGTCAATATATGTAAAGTCAAGATTTTTAATTATAATTTAAGAAATTAAATTTAAAATTCTTGTATTTGAAATGTTAACTGTGTGCGCTTCTCATTTCAACCGAAATTATTTGTCAATTTTGGCTCTTCCGGAGATAGCTCTAACGGTTTCCAAGATTTTTTTAGAAGTGTCGAATATGTTAACGTGTTATTAACAAAAATTACGAATTCCGGGTATTTTGGTGAAGAAGACGTTGCTTCTGCAGGATAGCGACACGATGCTTATTAGTAGTGTTCATAAGAGAATTAAATTTATTTAATCACATGTATCATTCAGCCCTCCAACTTGTTAAGTCTTAATAGACTGAGACAAAATGTTAAGGTTGGTAGTAACTTTATTTTAATTACATATGTATATGAATTATCAGCACGACGTATGAAATTGTAAATTAATATCGTTTTCGAAAAACCCCTTACTTCTTTTTCTACCAAGTTCTCTCTACAGTAGAAAATGCATTTTTTATCGCGTCGGAGTATATTTGCATAATGAAACTACTGCCTTGAATTCGCAAATTTTCCTCGATTTTACTAAATCTCGAAACATCGCATATTACTTTCAATAGCGTATCGTTTCCAATACCGATCAACTATACATTTACAAAAGGAAGAACATTTTTTGTATGTTTTCGTATCGATATCACTTCGCAGACGATTCACTCGAATGTTTGCGGCGGCGATGAACAAAATATTAGTAATGCGTGCTCGGGATAATCGGGTTTCCTTTTGTTCTAAATACTCACGAGTCAACGTTAGTGTATTCATGACTTAGTGAGTGAAAGTGAATGTTGTTGACGTGAGTCTAACTCACGCTTTTAGTGCTCGGGGATAAGTTCTGAACGTTGTTTCATGTGGTTCACAGTTGAATTTTATCAGGTAAGCGAGAACGACGTAATTAGAATTTTAGTTGAAAGTCGAAATTTTTTGCAATTTTGGCTCTACTGGAAGATACTTATGATCAGTTTTGGACGTGGTCGAAAAATGATATCGTAACTTGAGCTGTTTTGAAGAATTAAAAATTTTTCTTGTATTTCAGGTTTCAACTGTGTACGCCACTGCTTCGAATTGAAATTAATTCGGAATTCAAACTGTTTCGGAGATTTTCAAAATTTATTTTCATGAACCAACATTGGATTTTATTTGTGCTTCAGATGTCAACGGTGTGTTAAGTGCAAAACGTTTCTGTGACTCACATTAGAATTTAGATATCTAGCATTAACAACTTCTCCTGTTCTTCCTGCACGTCTTCCTTGCTGCCCATAAATAAAAATAATTTAGTTATTTTTTTACACGAATTAACGCAATAAATTTCAATCGATTTAAATACCTATTAACATCGACAAGTACCACAAGTAAGTAAATAATATTATACTTTTATAATAGGTACCAAAACGTAGAGAATAAAAAACCTCTTAAAATTATGTGTTACTTAACCTCCTTTACTATTTAAGATATTTGATAGGATCGTTCTGCGGGATAGAGAAGTGAAAGAGACGCGGTGAATTCGATCATAAAATCAACGTCTTCCGACGATTCTTAAAAAATCTATCCCATTTCGAGTTAATGGGGGTGGGAAATTTTCAAATTGACACCCTGTATAGTAGCATCATTAATTATTCTTTTATTAAGAAAGACAGATTAAAGAGCCAAATTTCCAAGATTGTAACCATTAATTGCCAGACTGTCATTTAATGACTGAAGATATAATTAGAGTTACGTAGCATTCCCTACAGGTCAAAATAATGGTCTTGCCTTTCATCACATGTCCTTAATAGCCCAACAAGTCTGACTGTCACTCCCGGAGATACTTTGCAGTCACAATTGTTGTTCCGGTGTTTAGATAACAAAACATCGTTGTTAAACATGAAGTTTGGGGTCATTAATCAGGTGGCCGTTTTAGCGGTGACGACTAGAAGACGACAACAACGAGGATCCTCTCAGGACCCTGGATATATTTACGGAAACCCTCATTTATTATCACTTTGTGACACCTAATTACGGCTATAGTTACCGAGTGTATCACATTCAAGCAGGTTGTGGCGAGAAATTATTCTTGGAAAAGGGAGGACACGCGATATTTTCCTTTAGAGACGAAAAAAAAGTTAGTTGGTTTTGCGTTAGCGGGTTTTCGAAACGAGATGGCTTTGAAGCTTATACTCTTCGGCACAAAGAGTCGAAATGTGGATGGGACGGTCTGGGTGACAATTACGAAACCCGAATCTGTAAAATCTGTAATTCATGCCACGATGCGGCACAAAAATGTTCTGTAGCTAATTAAAAATCCCTTTTCGGAATCAACCCTCGCAATCGAACAAAATGGACGGCTTTCACGCGCACTGCCTTCAACATTGGCTTTGACGACATTAATATATATGGGAGATTCTCCTAAAATCTGATTCCTCCTATTTAATAAACGCACATTGCTCAACATTAGTTGGGCTAAATAGAGAAACCAAGAGATTCGATCTATTCAGTTGACCTGTTTTTGATGCCCATAAAGGTCCTTCTGAACTGCACATGCTGAAATTCTGCGAAAACGCTTTCGAGAGCGCTGTGTGAAGTGAATATCTTTTGTTGAACTATTACGAACATGGATATCTATTCCAAAAATCTTCATAACATTTCAATAAAATATTTTAATGTCAAGTCGGGCTGTTCATGGGAATCCTCTTAGGCAAAAGGAAGTTTACCTCACCTACTATTTGTGAGGAATAATGTTTCCCTATTCTCTGAAATATTTTATGGCTCTTGAATGCTTGACTCGTTTCTCCATTTTCGACTGTTAGATTCTCTCATTTTACTACTAATAATTTGGTTTTAAGATGTCTATTGGGATGATTCTTACTTAAAAGTTCTTAAAAGATTTCTTGGAATTTTCTCTCATCCATTTATCCATTAATTTTGTTTTCATAAATTCATAATCCATTATTTTTCCTTTAGTATTCCAGGGCTTTAATTTTTTTTAAAATACAGTAACTATCAGGGTCTCAATACACTCATTCATTCTCTACTGGTGAATCACTTAATCCACAAATATACCTGTATGCAAATTAACGTTATGAAGTTGTGACAATACCCGATAGAAGCAGAACAACACAGAACAGACAGGTACATTGTCCTGTATTTGGATGAAGAGGGCGGAGAAAGAGGATCTCTTAGAGAGTCGGAATTCACTTGTGTCCATCTCGACGAGGAGATTGTGTGGACAAATTGGTTACATTAATCAATTTGAACTTGTAAATTCTTAAAAGAGAAGAAATAATGTGATTCAATCTAGTTCCATATGGAACTTTTTGAGTGCAGCACCGTGGCGTAATTTTCTCTATTGGGACAGTATCATCAATAAAGTTTATCCTCAAGGGCTTTCAAGAATTTTATAAAAAAGTTTCGGGTCCTGCATCTTCTTTTGTGATGGATTGTTTCATGCTATATCTCACAAATTTCGTGAGTTTCATATAGGCAGTTTCCCAACTTTCAACAACCCTTAATTTCGGTCATTTTGAGTGGGTTAATATAACCTGTGGAAGTTCTTTATATGCTTTTTTCACACCCGACTTGTTGCCCTGGCAGCACGGGTAGTATGGTATTCACCCAACCACCGTCCTACTAAAAACATTGGAATACCTAAGGAACCAAACTTTAACGACCCGGAACTGTCTCTGGGTGATATACCTTCAGTGTCGAAAAAGCCCTTTATATACTGAAAAAACAAGCGAAGTCCGGTCCATTAAACTGCCTCGGTCAGTGCAAAGTGTGGGAGATCAATTGCAAAACAATCAGAAAGATAAAAATAACCCATGACCTAAAGCTGCTCTGTATCTTTCGTTTTTGAGTTAAACTCAGGCTTCTTTGAGCATATCAATTGAGAATCACACCACGAGTAGCATGTTGTATCTTGAAGTGTCTGCCAGGCCTTTTTATCTGAATTAACAGGTATAAAATGGCTTCTTCTAAAAGATCCGGAAATAATGGTCAACTGAGGGTAAATTTTGTAAAAAGTGTTGGACAAGTTGGGAACTTTCTGCAGGAGATAAGTATCGTAACAAGTAAACTTGTTCCTGTCAGACCGCCTTGAGGAATTAGTTTAAACACTGTTAGGGATGTGTCGCCACAAATTTTATACTGTTCCCTGTTTCTTTCTTTAACTAAATTTTTAAACGCCAGCAAATCAGTATTGTAGTATGTGTAGCATTTGGATGTCTGTAGCAAGTGGAAATGACGAAAATAAAATAAAGTTTTCAAAGAAGACCCCTTCTTGTCACCCTATCAACCCTATAACACGGAAAAAAGGGTTGAACACTTTCTATCTGTTGACGCTATCAAAACTCGTTTAATAAGTTCTAAAGAGAATGAGTTTGAAATTATGATTTGTATTTAGATCAAGAAGACATAAAATAATATTTATTTTCTTTCCTTTGCAAGAGCTAGCTAGAGCGTGATATGCAAAGGACATGTTGGAAAAAAGTACTTCGAATATCTATCATATTAGGTTATAAAAGACCTACAATATTTGCTAATATTAAATGAAAATCTTTTCCAAATTAGCCCACTTTTCCTCGAATTTCCCATTTTCCAGCCCCAGTCGACTCTTTCATGCTTTTTTGTGACTTCGGCAAATTGGTGATGCGGACATTTTCAATTTAGTTCTATTGCGTTTTGAGGGGTGGCCATCGGAAAGATACACCAGTATCGATAGCCTATATGAAAAATTTCTCTTTGAAGCTCGCAAATCCGCATTTCAACAACGGTCCGGGCTTTTGCCTTCGCCCCGGGAAGGCAGAGTATCCCCCCCCCCCTCTTATCCCCCCAAGCCTCGATTTTGTTTAAGTATTAATCATGCCAAAAAAAAGTTCCGTGTAAGAGAAAACGTGAGGTTTAAAGCAGCCGTCGCTGACAGCTTAATTCTTCGTTAATGGGCGACCGGAAATTGCGACAAACATCATAAAATTCAAGGAAAGGAAAGTTTGTAATAACCGGAAAGCGAAACACCGGCAGAGACTTCGTCGGAGTTCAATTTTCGATTTAAAATTGTCTCTTCCTACTCTGTATCCCAGAGGGCGGAACACTTTTATTTTTATTTGTCAGGCCACGTGAACTGTGATTGCTGCAACAAGTATTCGTCAGCCATGAAAACAGGGCAAAAACATCCCCACTCCCAAGGCCAGAATGTTTATTAAACAGAATAATAGTTAACTACCATAAACTTAAGATTACGTATTTAGGGAACATAATTTGATGGTATAGTTCCTTAGACCCGTATCAAGCCACAATTTGGAATTGTCTGGTGGCAACATGGGCCTCTGTTATGTATTATGTAGATTAAATTGCTTTATTAATGAGCTCGGCGGCTGCAGATTGCTTCTTGGATAATGGAAGTTAATTAAGACGGGATTGTTGAAGTGCTGGACACGGAATGTTGACACCATATGTGTCAGACGGTAATTTAGGTTCATTTCTAGCGATAACGGAGCACGGAACCGTACTGAATAGTCGGCTGTTAATATTTGACCCCTTGGGTGTGCTGGATGGTCAATCCGATACAGGACACGAAATTTCGAATTTTGCCGAAATCGAGTACACAAAGTATAGGAAAGATTTTGTAGATATATCTTCAACTGAATAAAGATAAAATATACAGACTTTCACAAATGGTCATATCTCTTAATTAATACACATCCAAAATCCATTAACAATTTACCGCACATTTCTATCTGGACTTTTAGCATTCCAGGCTTGATTTCCAAATCTCCAGATTGGCATGTTACTTTTCATTTTTATTGATATCATTAATTTCTCCCCTTTGGCCGTTGGGGCGTTCTAACCAGTTCAACCAGTCAAGCTTGCCGCCACTTTGGTTTGACTTTATGATTCAAGTTTCGGAAGATTGGGCGTTACCTCCGAAATCAATAGAATAAATAACAAGGTTGATAATATAATGCTGTCCTGAAGAACGCCATAAGGTGAGCTCAGTGGTTTGGATCTACCTTAGACGTCTCTAACTTGTAACTTTCTGTTCTTTATGTAGGATCGAAGCCAGTCCCATGTTGACGTTCTTAAATCGAGTGCTTGTGGTTTTTCATATAGAAAATTGCTGTTAACACAGTCAAATGTCCGGATCAGGCCGAGGAACAAACCTATGTGGGAAATTGCAAAAGATGAAATTTATGAAATCAAAATCCACTGTAGCCAGAATAAGTTGCTCCTAAGCGGAGGGTGGGCTGTGATGATTAAATTGATACTTTTAAAACACCCTTTTAGTTTTGTTCTCATAGCTTTCTCAAACAGCTCAAAGAAAGAAAATTGCTTAGTTACGCCCTTATAATTTCCGATCTTTTCTGAATCCCTCTTTTTAAAAAGAAGAATTATTTCATCGATCTTAAGTTTATTTAGAAAAGCTCCTGAGATACCAGGCATCTACAAGATGAGACTGAGGTAGGCTTATGAGATTCCAAATTTTTTCATGAACAAAAATGGGTATATTATTTAAGCATAAACAAGCTGATTTGTTCTGTATACAGCGTGGTGTTTTATGGTCTGTGATAATAGGGAAGAGCAAAAAGTATTATGCACACGCTTCCTAACTAGAGCAGGCACTGTGCACTGAATGATCCAAAATTGCCCCTTAAGATAAATCGGTGTTCTATGGTAAGTTACTGCTCAAAAGATTATTAACACTGCCAAGAAATAAGGAATAAAATTCTTCGGTAATCAACGTAGAATTGGAGATATAACACTCATCTATGCATATTTTAGAGGAGATCAAGAATTTTGCTAGAGCAGTGGTGTTGATTGTTTGCCACATGAATTTGAGAATGAAGCATTTATTTATGTTTAGGTATGTACCTATCATTTTTATGTAAAAATAATTTTTCTCTGACTGCAGTCTGTCTTTATATAATGGTTTGGCATCAAAGAAAGTTTCATGAGATATTGTGCTCTGAAAATGTATAACATTCAATGGAGAAATCTAAAAAAATCCGCTTTGTTTAATACGTCTTCGCTTATCCAAGATTTGCTCCTGTGGGATGATTCAAAGATGATCTGCTTAATGAGGCAGATGGTATCGAAGCAGTAGCAGACATTTTCGCAGCAGAGAGAGACTACGATATGTTTACATCATTTATCGAGAACATATCGGTAAAATTTATAAATGAGGACGGATGCCTATTTAGTTCACGAGTGTTGCCTGGGTCAATGAATATTTCGAAATACTTACTGGGATGTAATTTGATAGGTGGCGGGTGATGGCGGTTTTAACCACAATAGCAATCATCTCTCAATGGCAATCATTCTAGATGATCGGTAATGTTGGCCTGAATATTAAATACAACGAAATGTGAGTAATTCGTAGATATTTTATATACGTATATTAAGTGCCAACCAAAACGTTCCAGTAAGTCCAAAACAACAATTTTCCCTTGAGATTTCTTCGTAAGGCTATCATGGGGTTAATCAGAGTTTTATTAAATAAGAAAATGTTGGAAAAATGTAGTTAGAATTTTCTAAATTAATCTACTTACTCTTGAATTTCTCATTTTCGAGCCCCAGTCAATTCTTTCAAGCTGTTTTGTGACTTGGGCAAATTGGTGATGCGGACATTTTCAATTTTGTTCTATTGCGTTTTGCGGGGTGGCCATCGGAAACGATACAGTAGTAATATCGATGGCCTACATGAAAAAATTCCTTTTCAAGCTTCCAAAACCGCATTTCAACAACAATCGGGACTTCGGAATTCATCGTACTAGGGCAGATTATGCTTTCTTTTGCCTCGATTTTGTTTAGGTATGAATCATGCCAAAAAAAGACTTGTATAAGGTAAAACGTGAGGTTTAAAGTAACCGCCGCTGACAGGTTAATTCTTCGTTAATGCACGACCATAAATTGCGACAAACATAATAAAATTCAAGGAAAGGAAAGTTTGTAATAACCGGAAAGCGAAACACCAACAGAGACTTCGTCGAAGTTCAATTTTCGATTTAAAATTGTCTCTTCCTACTCTGTATCCCAGAGGGCGGAACACTTTTATTTTTATTTGTCAGGCCACGTGAACTGTGATTGCAACAAGTACTCGGCAGTCCTGCAAACAAGGCAAGAACATTCCACCTTCAAGGGCAGAATGTTTATTAAACAGAATAATAGTTAACCACCATCAACATAAGATTACGTATTTAGCGAGCATAATTTGATGGTATAGTTCCTTAGACCCGTATTAAGCCACAATTTGGAATTGTCCGTTGGCAATATGGGCATCTGTTATGTATTATGTAGATTAAATTGCTTTATTAATGAGCTCGGCGGCTGTAGATTGCTTCTTGGATAATGGAAGTTAATTAAGACGGGATTGTTGAAGTGTTGGATACGGAATGTTGACAACATATGTATCTCTACGGTAATTTAGGTTCATTTCAAGCGATACCGGAGTACGGAGCCGTACTGAACGGTCGGCTGTTAATATTTGACCCGATGGTTCTTTTCAACTATCAATCCGATTTAGGACAAGAATTTTCGAATTTTGTTGAATTTCAGAACAACAGCTAGGACATTTGATGTGACCCAATTAACATGTGTTAAAGACTGTGGAGAACTAAACTTAAAGATTTAAAGTTATTTAATGTAACGTAATGTTGTGAAGTAGCAATAATCTCCGTCATATTAGACCTCAAATCGGTGAGATAATCAAAAGCTGACAGGGAGGTTGCCAATAACTCAAACTGATAACCAAGTTTGCAATTTCTATTTATCAGTTAAGATGATAGCATTATCAGTGTAAGTAAATAAAGATTTCTTGCTCTTAAATTTGGCAACTATTTCTGATCCATAATGATATCCGTTTCCGATATTTTCTCGTTTAGTCGAATGCATACAACACGCGTATCGAAAGGGATCTCGGGTTCAAATTGAGATTTTGCGCTTTCTTCTTCAAAATTTAGATAACCAGTAAATAAAAGAATGTAGAGAAAAGTTTGGTTCAAAGAAGCACTCGCATATAATATTTTGAACATTGAGGCATTGACATTTCAGATACTCAAAATTATCAATGAATGGGCAGCTTTGAGGTAACGCATTTCATACTTCTTGAATGAAATATATATCGAAAAACAAAATATCCATAAACGCAATATCCTGGAAAGCGAGACCGACAGCGCCACCCATCCGCATCCTCGTAAACTAATAATCCAGATTGCCGATCGAAACTGCTCTCTTTAGGCCATTCGGCGTACAGATGGCTCCCCAATTACTTTTTACCGCTGGATCGATAGGTAGAGCTCCACCCCCCGTTCACGTGACTCAAACACGTGTTATTTGTAAACACGATCCGTCTGACGCACGCCAGCTGTAAGGGGACAGACAGGGTGGTTGGAGATGGGGTGAAGTTAACGTCCGCTAGAGTGTAGTATGGGGTAAATGTGAGCGGAATTTGTCAGTGGCGGGGAGAGTTTTTTGTTTGATGCTGCAAGGAATGGGGGCGGTTTTTCAGGAGATCTCATTCACATTAGGTTGAGCGAGTTTTAGTTAGAATTTCTGCATAGTGGAAATTTTGTAAGTACCAAGTAACACATACCGTGAAAACTTATTTGGCTTACAAACGCAGGCCGTTTAATCACAGAAATTCGGCAAAATAAATTGGGCCTCATCTGTTTGAACCTGCAGGTTGCAAACTTGCAGGATAATTGGGCTTTATTTATGTGATAGTTAAATAAAGGTGACGCACCAAGGGGAGTAAATACGAGGCAGGAGTGATTAAATGATGTTTTCATCACCCACTGTGAAAAGACGGAAAATTAAATGTCTTGCAATCTGCAAATGTCTGATCCCACATATTTTTCTCATTCAGTAATTTCATTTGAAAATTGATTGTGTGGCAATGTATAATATAGCAGGTGCATAGAAAATTATCAATTAATTTGACGGCAATATGCATGAATGCAATTTGAAATGAAAAAAGCACGAACGCATGTAGTGCACAAGTGCTTCATACTTCCGTTAATAAATAATGCATACGTTGAAAGTGAGTACAGTAGAATCACTCGAATGCCGAAGCCGCAACATCATTATTACTCGTACATTATCTACTTTTCCAAGGTGTCTAAATTGATCATCGTTTTTTCTTCATATTTCTATTGTCCCATTCTAATTTTCGTCTGAAATTCCCTTAATAGTTTCTGATAATATCCTTCCAAGACATATTTCATTATCTTCTATGCAAGCTTTCGCCTAATAGGCGCCAAACTTTCCTATAGAAATGAGCTGCTTAGCAAAACTTCGTCACGCACTTAAACTTTTGTAACAGACTTGAACATGCAACTTGATATGTTGCTGTTTTAGCTGCAACAGGACGGGTTTTTTGGGCCTGATTAATTTTCAATAAATTCTATGTGGCTTTATTATCAGACTCAGACACAAAACATAAAATCGTTTGCTAAATCTAAAGAAAACTATTATTTTCTCCGTTTAATACCAATGGCAAGAAACAGTGTCTGCTTTGCTGCAATTTATCTCTTTTTTTCAGTTTTTGGTCACATGTGTGAGTTTTCTCCTCCCCAGGCTTAAAGTTTGTTCCTCTTCGTGCGCCCCCTATTGAATTCCTCCTTCGAAGAGATTTAATGTAGTTTTGTTTATTGGCAAGCTTTACCCTTTCAGTTTTAAAAACTAATTCGTCTTGAACGAAGCTCTGGTAATTTAATGAGTCATTATACCTGCTTTAGCTTATCCCCATCCGAATTTCACCAATCCATTTACCAAAATCAAAGTAAATTCAGGTAATCGAGCAACTCGACTTGACAATATTACTTTCGGTATCAACTAAAACAGAAAAGCCATTAAAATGAGTCTCATCTCCGAACCGAACCGCGCAGCTAAATTAGATAGAAAAGCATTATAAATTGCAGAGGGGCGGAAGCAAGGATGGAATAACCTAATCAACTAACCACCGGCATGATTACATGTTAGGCTTGACAAATACGCATCCCTTAACCGCTAGATATTTTCTTCTGCAAATACCATCTATTTCCTGCACCTGATTAGGATATAATCTAGTTGTATTAATAGTCTGGAGATTTGGCTAAGTCTTTTCATGGAGTGCGTAGTAGAACCCGGAAAGTAATTATTTCTATCAGAAAGGATGAGCATCCAAGTTTGCAAAATAGCCGCTATTTTTGTATAATCCAATAAACCAAATTAATTTCTCTTGAGCTAGCTCAAGGCGTGAAGCGGAATAATTTTGCCGCTTTAACTCGAACAAATGTTAGGAATTTGTGTTTTCGGACAGAAGAGAATTTATGGGATAATATCAAAGTGTAATGTTCAGATAGCATTTCGGCGATAAGAGTAGAACGCAGCTTGTATATGATTAATAGGGCATTTAGATCTGTTGGAAACTGAATGCGCTGACGTGGATATGCCCGTTCATATCCGTGATGAATTAGATACGAGACAGCTGAGAGGCCTGAAGCATCTTCATTGACCCTCCGTCACAATGTCAGACTGAGGAAAAACAGCTCGCTAAGCAACTAATTATATTGAACACAGTGGCTGATCATAAAAAGCCGAAAGAAGAGGATCACTTTATTTAGCCTCGGTCCATAAAGCGTAAACAAAAAACAACAACTTAGTGTTCCAAGTGCGAAGGCCCGAACTGGAAAATCATTAAAACCCCAACACGAGCCGCTGTTGCCCTTACGGAACGAAAAAAGTTTGAACTCGGTTTTAATAAAGTGAGTCCCGAGGAAAAACTTATAATGATGTCAGTCTATTATGTCCCACTTTAATATCAAATTATTAATTTCTCAGCATCATTATCACTATTAAGCTTTGATCGTAATAATGCAATGGGACGTCCTTTTTTCTATGCCTTTTTGTGCGTTTTAAAATAGTTATAGCATCAGCTTAGCTCCCGGGATTTCTAAAGGGTTTTAAAAGTGGGTAACGCCCATAAATTTACAATCAATCTACCTCAAGAATACGTCAGGCATAGGTATCGCTTACACATTGCGATTGTGAAAGTGGTTTATTTTTCCTCAACAGAGGTTAGGCCCCATGATTCCTCGAGGGCTCTACATCCCAGCGCTACCAAAAAAATTTGACCCTGTTTGGTAATTATTATTACCTTCAAAGCTTACAAATAAATGTCAAAACTTCTCTCTAGATAGTTCCAGGACGTTGAATCTCATGAAAGGTTAGAGTCCAAGCCCGGTCAGAGTCTTTCACGGAGTCTAATTTCCATGTTGCTGCTATTACACATTTAGGTGGATACTTAGAGCTTTATCGCAACTTTCTGCGTTGCAGAATGACTAGGGCGTTAAGAAGTTTAGGGTCTGCTTGCGGTTTTGCCTTTAAGTTCACGTTATGGCATGGCCGCCAGGATTGCCCGGTGATATCGATTTGTGTAAACAAAACATGTATGGAGAGGCGGAGATGATAATGAAGCAATGTTTTAAAATAAATAAGGCAGTATAACTGCCACATGGCTTCTCCACACGATTTTAAAGCAGGGAATAAATTTCCTCTTTAAATGCAGATAAGTCGTTGATCGATGCAAATTTTATGGTAACGAAATGCGGCAGTGAATTGCAACCACTGATACAAGTAAGAATTCGTTTTTTTAGAATACTATAGTGAAATTAGGCGGAAGTAGGCTACAAAACGCTTGTTGCAACGCACAAAAAATACCTGTTCGAAGCAAATGTCTGGTGGAACGGAAGACGGTATACAGGGTGTCCCAACTTTGGTCAGACGCCCAATACCATTACCCATGTGGATGGGAACTAGGAAAAGTTGTAACTAAATGGGTAACGAAACATGAACGTTTGGTCTAAAACTCTTTTGTTCCAAGTACATCTAACATCGATAGTCACGACCAAGTAATGCTGATCCTTGATTTTCTAGTCAACGGGTGGTATTCATTTCAAAAATTTGAAATATCCATTATTTATATTCGCACACGCAAGAGGACAATGTGCACATGTATAAGGCCATAATTTCTACAATGAAATATCCAGTACATAAATTATCTTATTACATCTGCCCCTTCACGCTGATTTCAAAAATATAGGGTTTCGTGACCTTATCTTCAATCGTTTGCATTCAAACGAATTATGTATAATCCATTAATGTGTAGGTCGAACAAAGCACCTTAATTCCAATAAGGGCTAAATGGCATAAACCTACTTGTCGAATTTGCCAACAACAAAAGGAGTTAGGGGTGATGTGTATATTTTTTAACAGACTCTGTTAGAATTAGAATTATATCCCACATTTGCCCTATCTAGAGCCTAGCTGAGAGGTTCAAACGAAACGAAAGAAAAAGTTAATAATGAGGTTGGAGTAACCTATACATATGTGGAAAAATCGAAAAAACGCAAGTAACCATAGCTCTGAAGATTCTCAGGTGAATATGTAGATTAAATCAATACCTTAAGCAATTTGTTAACTAAATTGCGAAGTAGACTATCTTGAAAGTAGTTTTATTTTAATTAAAGTTTGCGGCTTTATGAGGCAGCATGTAATCCTCCGCAAAGTTCCTCGTCTGCTACAGGAAAGTCTGTTGTTGGAAGTTTCCAATGCACCTAGTTTGAAGGGGCATCGATTTTCTGCTTCAAAAGCCATTTCGAAACTTCCTAAATACCTCCAGTTTCTTGATTAAAAATTAAACTGCCCACTTTCACTCTGCCTGACAAGAATTCCGTGGACTGAAAGCTGGAGGAGTCAGATTGATTCAGTCTAACTCCAGTCCCGCAAGAGTTTATTAAAGCAGTGGAACCGGATTTGAAACCGCAGTTCCAGAAGGCCCCATATCCACCTTGGCAAAAGTTTTTGCCCATAAATAAGCGGGTAGGTCTCATGTAATGTCCGTTAGGCGCTAAAATAAATCAGCCGTACGATGCATGCAGCCCGGAACAAAAGTGCACGCTGGAAAGAGCAATAAGGTTATCATTTTCCGGTGTTTTGCTAAAGAAGACACATGGCCATTGGCTTTGCCAACCAGGGCGATATATAGAAATTCGATTTCTGTTGACGATCTTGTTTATTGCCCCTATGAGGGGGAAATCATACCTATTCATAACATTTGCATGTCTGTTCTGCAAGAAATATGAGCGTATGCGTTTTGGAACTGAGCACGGACAAGGGGCGGCTTAACAAGGATCATATTAGCAAATCTGGAACAAAAAAAACGTTCTCTCTTTTTACTTTATCGTCACAATTTCGCTTCAATCAATTTCAATGAAAATAAATTAAATCTTTAATTGCTGGTTGATATATTGGAGCATTCGCTCTCCAAAAACGTGACACTCCCGTTCGTTTTTTTTTGCTTCAAGGCGAAAGTAATGCTTTTGCCTTGATTAAAAACTAAAATGTGTGTGGAAGCCAGCATACCAGATGGCTTAGATTAGCTGATTATTGCAGTCTGATCTTGTACATTTTCGTTTCAATAGGATTTGACAAGACTTGATTAAAGTAAATTGAAGTAAGTAAATTGAAAAATAAAGTGTTTCTCTACTGTTTGCTGCATAAAACGATAGGTAAAGGCATTTGTTGAACGAAGAAAATGTAGAACATTCACTCTCCATTAACCAGAGGCGTACCGTGTGAATTGCCCGACCACCACGCATACAACTATCGACATATTTTCAGTCTTTAAATGGACAGATGAATTCCCTTTTCAGGACATAACATAATGAGCATGACGTGAAAAGACACATACTTTGCATCATCTTTTTACTCTTCCGATGTTCTTTTCATTTGTTCTTCTATGTTCTCCTTTAAGTTTATTTAATTTTTACAAAAGTTAGGAATGTGTGAAATTGGTGACTAAATTGCTACAACCAAAAGGTTTTTGACTAAGCAGAAATTAATCTAATGTATGTTTTTTCTAAGTCTCAAAGTCGTTTTAAGTTCTTCGAAAGGTCACGTCAAAGTCAGAATTTGGATCGGCAAGATCTGGACCCTTGAAATCGGATGCTATCCTGCATTTATCCTTGTTACCTTCAATTTGATACGACACTGCGATTTAATATGGGAGTTTGCAATTTCGTGTGAGTTTATTAGGGACATGGTGTGCCGAAATCGAAAATACATCAGTGGTAAATTTTTTATTTTATTTTGTTTCGGAATAGCGCCTCACGTGTAAGCAGGGGTGATGGAGCGATGGAATTACACAGCATTCTCAGGTAACTGAGAATAATTTTCACCCTTCGCTAAGAGCTTGGACGAAAATCCTTGCTGACGGTTCGATACTTGTGCAAAAAAAAACCAAGGTGGACTATCAAAAATTCCTGTAAAATTTTAGTGATAGAATTTACCATTCTATTTTCGGTTATTATAAAAAGCAGCAAAGGCAAAAAAAATCATCATTCATCATCGTTCATCATCATTAAAGAAGTGTCTTGAGAATGTTGCACTTTATTTTATAGAAGAAATACTCACTCCGCGCATTGCGCAATATCTTCTTTAGTTCTGACTTAACTCAATTTTGTTCAGATATTTAGACGTGCCTTTGTCTCTCCGATTTTCGTTCCATAATATTCATTTTCTGGTAGTGTGATTTCGTCCATTTCCAGTGTGTTGCAGCTCTGGCAGCGATGTTTACGTTATACTCTAATTCAGCGCTTTTAGATTGTATTTTCATCCGCACAACACTCCAATTGAAATAATGACACAGTTTACACTCAAAATAAGTGAAACTTTTCCAGCGTTACAAATGGAACATGGCGGAATTTATCGAGAACAGACATTGAACGAACGCTGACCAATGCAATTTAAATTCGGCCCGTGGGACGCGAATGCAAATTTTAACACACACTTGATTGAATTGATCAATGTTAGACATCGATCTCTCCGCACGTACCGTTTTGGGCCCTGGGGAGATTTTCTGACCCATTTTTCAACAGAATAAAATCAGTTTATGTTATCTGAATTTTACTACGGCGCCAGTCAAATTTTATGGCCGCAGGAACTGAAGTAAACACCGTTCACATAAATACTCGCCCTTTAGTCGCTCGTAGAAATCCAGCAATATTTACTTACCGTTGAATAATTAAATTATGTTATCACTCAAACGTCCTGGTCTGCTGACCATATTCCAGAACGTAACCTTTATGACTACGAAAGTCCTAAGTCAACATTTGTAGGGCGTATGTACGTAAAAGGGCCGAAAGGAGGGCAGGTAGGTGCTCACTAATTAAGGGATGAGAGAGGGTTAAACGAGATGATGTAGACATCGATCGAGCGCATATCCCGGAGGATGGGAGGATGAGCAATTACGCAATCTGTGTCGGCTAATTAATAATCAGGGCTTGTAGTGGTTTGAGCGATATTAGAATGCTCCTGTGGGAGTAATTAAATGGAAAAACCTGATGAAGTATAAAGGGTCAACCCTCTATGCGCCTTCTCTCTAATCAGCGGAAGATACAAGCACCAGACAACTTCACCAAAAAGCGTACTTATTAAACCTATTAATAGAACAGACATTTGAGATAATGATAACCAAGTCCCACTAGGTTTTATAGGATCGTTTACACCGTTTGCTATACTTCAAAAGGGACTCTGTGGAGCTATTAAGAGGGCGAATTACTCCCGCTTCTCGTTTAACCGAACGCTACGTCATTAGAAGATGCGTATTCTTTGTAGTTAAGGCCTGAGTCGAACAATAAAGAAGAGCATCTGATTACTTTATTACACCCTTGAGGGCGGCGGAAGTTTCAATAATCGTCCTAATGTCTTTCGGCGTCTCGTTACAAACTAGTAAAAAAAATTATGGGGACATTAATAGAGAATATAAACTAGATCTTGAGATTTTGCCACATGATATTATACCAGTGTCACACACAAGTTTTATTATCAAGGCAGGGTACCGTTGTCAGGGAAACATTTGGAATTAGAAATATTTTCCGGCTATCCAATCCATTAAACAATGATGATTTGTTCACAATTTTTAGATAGAAAGAGTGTTTTTCACATGACCTCATCAATAGTGATGAAGATATTATTCACATATCGGAAACAGCACTTAAATATTTATTAGAACCTAAATGAATTATTCATATTCCTCTTGGGATTCCAGGGAGAAAATTTCCATTTAATTTTTAGTTAAATTTTTTTGCAAATTTGATGATAAAATATTTTTTTCAATTTTGATATGTAAACTCGCAATTTTTATAATGGAAACCCATGACCAAACGGTTAGCTACATAATGAAAACAAGCAGTCATATAGACTGGCAGATGTACTTTCCATGTTTCCTGTTGATATTCCTATGACGTCCAAGGCGAAGGCTCTTTTTTGTCTGGCTTTCTTACGCAAGGGGCTTGGTCAGGATTTCTGCTAAGATTGGATGGTTGTAATTTATTTGCTTCCACTCGCGCTACACCTTTGGGCTGACTGGCTCTTAAATCGTCACGAAGCTTCATGACATGAGTGACCAAGTGATTGGTGTTTTCGAAGATCAGGATTCTCTGAAAAATCTTTGCTCCAATTGCTACATCTTTTTCGATATGGCATCAGAACTTTATGCGCCAAGGCGTTTCTCCAGTATACAGAGTGTTGCAAAATATCGTTAATAGAGCGCCAAGGCAGATCCTACATCCAAAATGCGAAAAAATCCCATAAATGTAGTAGCCTGAAGACTGTAGAAAATCTGTAGATTTTCACCTCCAACTGATATGTCATATCGTCATCTTTATGAGTAGTAGTTGCTCCAAATTTGAATTGTTAAACATAAATAAAGATGAAGGTAATCGAAAAAAAAAAAGATTAAGAACCATTTTAACACCCGGAATTGCGATAACGAACCACTTCATTCATATGATTTTTTTCTTATTACCGGATGTAGAGTGCCGTCACCTTTTTCACTGATGGTTAAACGTATTCGGCAATAGTCAGGATCAGGGATATACTCGGTTGAGATAAAATCAATATCAGCTCTCTGTGTCCAATTGTCCAACAGGGTTTCCACTCTTGAAGAGCTTAAATTAATTAGTACTACCGAGCGTAATTTGGGGGCTGTATTGACCTTAACGGTGTTTGCCCGTGCACTTTCACCTTTGCCCGAACTTGTTCGGTTAAGGTTTTTGCTCGATTTTGGGCGCCCTATACATTTTGACTTTCATCGCTTTATTGTGGATCTTCATAACCCCCATAAGGCATTTTGCTCAGTGCAAAAAGAAGCTTCTCATGCTTATGTTGGGGCTGTGGCTAATGGACCTTTAAATTTAGCCGAATTGGAGTTGTCTGATCCCCTGAGGGTACATACTACCTGCCATCATTGATATCCCATGGTGACAATGAAATTTGGACAGTTTATATCTATTAATTCCCTGACCCGTCTATATCACACATCGGTGTTTCCTGTCAAATACACTTGACCTGAGCTAATGAGGGCCAATAGCGCACATCCCAAACCACCCTCTTCTTTGTTTTTATACTTATATTCCATATTGCTCAGGCGGAAGCTGAAATACTAAACAAATGACTTAAGAATTCTGAACTAACTAAATTTGTCAACACCAAGTGCTCATCCAACTTGGAGGCCTTATTAATCCAGTCTGGCTGCTTCTCTAGCACACACAAATTTACATTTAAAAATAATTAAACTTCTTTCTGTTTGGCGAGTTCATAAATCATCTGGTTTTTACGCCACGCCAAAATGCACACAAAAGTTAATCAGAATTCAAAATGAAAAAGAAACTGCTCCGTTGAAATTAAACAAAAAGTTGACTCTTCTTTGACGTGCACGTAGCCAAACAGAATTAACACAAGTGGGAATTTTTGTTGGTTTTCAAGTGGGAGCAAAGGTTTTTATCGGGCTCGTTCCTCCATTTTTTTAATGACGTTTTAAATCCAGGTTTCGATTCCGTGCTTTGAGTATCGGATGGGGTCGTTTTCTGGATAGTTACGTCTCACAGAAAGCACGGAGGAACAGTTATAAAGCCAAATTACTCCCCTACCTGCCTTAACTGAACAGTAGTCGTGAATGTGTGCTTTCCTTGCAAGCTTTATTATAATTTATAGTTCCCGAAACCCCCGAGAGGTTAACTATCAGACAGAATGCGGTAGAATTTGTCTGCATGAATCATGTATTACTTCATGCAAATGGTATACTCTTTTGAGGCCAATGGTAAAAAGAATCAAAACTGGCAGTGACGGACGTATACACCCCGTATTTTCGTCACAAAAATGTCTCTTGAGAAATTTCAGTCTGCATATTCCGCAATTCTTTCCTTCGAAAAGGGGTTGAAATGTGTGTGCAATGTCGACAGTGTTTGCAAGTCCTTAGCGAGATCAATTTCGATTAACGCAATGATAGATTGAAGACCTTTGGAACGAATGAATAGTTTCAATATGTACTTTCAAGTGTTGCTGGACTTGTGTTTTTGAGGACTATTGGTCCTCAGAGACAATCAATGGTATTTCCTAAAAACGGCGAAATACATGAGATATGCATGCGGTGAGTGTGAATTCGACGTGCAAGTTAAACCACACTAAGAAGCTTAATGGAAAAATCACAAAAAATGCCATTCCTCAGCGGTTGAAACGAGGAATTTTCAGAGAGTTTCGCATATTTTATACCTTAACGATCCATATACTTTAGTTCTATTATTTGTCTTTCTTCTAATAATTTTTTCCTATAGGCTAAAAACGATGACAGATTTGTCACCGAAACGTTAACAAGGGTTTTCCTCCGAGCCCTCAGTAGAGAGTGAATATTATTCTCACTTAGCTTTAACTGAGAATAATGAGCAATTCCTCGGCTCCAATAAGCTCTACTTGTGGGTGAGGTGTTATATATATAGATACTTAAGAACATGAGACAGAATTAGCCACACCCTAAAACAAAAAGGACTATTCGCTGTCTGTCCAGAATTCGAGCGAAATAATTTTGGAGAATCCAAAATCCTTTCGATCCGTAGAGGGACATGATTTTGGAGCCTTTTATTGCCATCCTTATATTTGTATGGGCAATTGCTCAAGTATCAATTTTGCTTCATTCCGCAGATAGAATGAGGTCCTTTCTGGTGCAAAACGTAAAGTGCTCGATTAGAATGAATTCTTCGCAACTTTTTTAGGTTCACCGAAGAATTTTGCATAATGACACAGCATAACAAATCGTGAGGTAGTTCTTCGTTCAGACATCTTGCGAAGCGTGTGATCGTTCGCAAGCCTCATCGTTTTGGGACTGTAACGAAAATTCTCCTTTAACTAGAAGGTATTGAAACATATTATAATAGCGTAATGTTGCAAAAGTATATCTCGACTCGTATTATACGACACCCTGACGCCCTGCAACGGAACTTCTGGCAGCCTCTCTATCCGAGAAAAGAAAAACAAAACCCTTTCATACAGATCTTTAACCGTTCTCTTCAAACATATCCCATCCCATTATCTCCGACACTCAGACGCTAAAATATCTGTTAAACGTTCCAAAGCACATTTTCACCTGCCGCTCTCTCATTCGTACATTTGCCAGTCGATAAAAAACTCGTATCTCACACCTGATCCACATTACAAAATACGACTCAATAAAACTTCCAAACTACGATGGCATCTGATGCCAGCTTTAACGTATCAGTGAGATGGCACCGGATAGCATATTCAAATAAATAGATTCAAATTCACGTATCCGAGATACTCAAGTTCAAAGCACCCGACTAACCGTAACAAAAACCTGCTCAAATTTATGCTCATCGTGGTCATATTACGGCAGACAGTGGCGGGGGCCATAACCATTTCCGTTTTAGTTTCACTGGGGAAGTAAAATGTTACTCAGGATTTATATTGACAATGAAACATGAAGTCGCATGGCTTTTAAAAGCAGATGTTGCATAATTTAGGAAGGTATGACACGCTTTTGTCCTATTAAAGTATGGTATATTATAGGGCGGCAAAATTTAAAGCAGAATATTAACCAATTTCCTTGTTTGGACCAGAACCGCCAATTTCCTGCCAAAAAATTGTATTTCATATCCAGAGCCGTTATCGTAAAATAAATGTTTATGCGGGGTGGCATTTTTAAATCGCCAAATTGTTCGGATAGTGCAATATACAAAAATTGGAACGGTTCCAGGCAAAATACCCAGAAGGCGGTTTTTTCTCCATGTAGACGACCTGTCATTCGTGAACCCCAGGAATAATAAATGCATTGTTGCGGCCCCGAAAACGCCGTATTACATAAACATGAATTTTTCTAACTTAGTCGTCGGGATGCGAAGAACGAATTACGATATGCCTCCGGGAATATAATGTAGAGGAATATGCGGGCTCCTGGAGTGACAGATTTATTTCCCGTCCTAGCGCATTCCTCGCAAATTTCATGCTCACAATCTTACCTGTCTAGGTCAGCTGGAACCGAAAACTTACCTAAAATGAAAAAAAGAACACGTCAGTTATCCACATTCCATTAAAACCAGGGCAAAAAAGACATAAAAAGCATCGATTTCATTTCGCTCTTCCTATCTTAAAACCCCATTTTAATTAAACCAAATTTTTGGGGTGGAAATTTCAGTTTAAAGATAGCGCGAGGGGATATAATTGTAGTCTATGTCTGTGTTAAAAGTACATTCAGGAAAAATCCATTACAGTAATTTCGACATGCAAATTCTTTTCGGTAAACAAAAAAAAAACACTCGGTAAAATAAATTCCTTTGTTCCTACCAGGTTTGTTCTAAATGGAATGGCTCTGGTCGCATTAGGGTCGCAGACCTGGAAGGGCCTTGTTCTGCTTGGAATTCCAGTAAGTTGCAACAAATTACAGAGGAAATGCATTTAGGATAAGGTTGGTATTTGAGAGTAGTATTACATTTGGAATTATAATCTGGCTACATTAGTATATACAGGGTGACCGCTTTAAATTTAAGCATGGGCATTTCGGATATTTAAAAACCTGCGAGGTCGATCAAACTGGAATAAGGTTGCCATGCACATAATTGTTGAGATAATTTACAATATTTGAAACCTTCTCAAAGTATTTTACAATGCGATTGCAAAAATGAAATTTGCAAGCAGATCTCCTTTGAGGTTTTTCCACTAGTTGCAAGCGATTATTATACAATATAGATGGAGAATGAAATTTAGTCACCAAATAGAGCAGATAATTGAATAAATTATGCAAAAAGTGGAATTTGGTTTTGAAATGTGAGTCAGAGTTAACATATGGAATCAATGGATAAAAAACATACCCATTTTTGAATAATGTAACTGTAAAATCACTTACGGCAGGTGCATAATTTCGTCTGCTTCATTAGCGCTCCTTCTCTAACTAAATTTGAATAATAAAATGTTAAATTATGTTTAACTTTGATTCACCTTTCAGAATGAAATGAAATAATTTAAAATTTTATTATTCAAATTTAATTAGAGAAAGGGCACTGGCGAAGCAAACGCAATTATGCACCTGCAAAATGTGATTTTATAGTCACCCATTTATTCCATACATTAACTTTGACTCACATTTCAAAACCAAATTTCATTTTTTGTTAAATTCCTTCAATAGCACGCTTTCTTTTGTAGCTATTTATACTCAGTTTCAGTCCTTATCTATCCGTAATAATCAATTGTAATCAACGGAACAACTGCATATCAGATTTGATTGCAAATTTCCGTTTTGACATTTTATTATTTTCTTGCTTTTGAGCAATCGCTTAAAATTAAAAAAAATATTTCTCACAAAACAAGTAAATAAAAACAAATCCTTAAGAGATTTCAGATCTGACTTTGTGATTACCTGTAACCCAACATCAACTTTCTTTTTTAAAATTTGGTTCTATATTTCGTTTACATGGGATTCCTAACTTCCTTTTTAGTATATACTCGATCGCATATGGTAGTTAATAAGTTTTTAGCGCAGATGGTGCGTGCAAGTGACCTGTACTTGCATTAACAAAATTGATTTTCTTATAGACCTGAGGGTTACACAATCACCAAACCATTTTTTTAGGTTCATTTTATGGCTTTTGTTCTTCGCCTTAAAATATGAATAAATATAGGAAAATAAAGTGAAATCAGTAATTAAAAATTTAAAAATACCACGTCTGTTTTATAATATATAATATAAATAAATAGGTTGATGCTGATTATCAAATAAGCAAATGGCGAAATTTAAATCTGATACCATCATGTCCTAATAGATTGATCATGACAATTATTTGCATTTATCTCGTCAAACCAATTACAGAAAAATAAAAATTCGATTACTCTCCAGAACCAGTGGAAATTCACCAAATTTCTAAAGAGCATTGTATTAATTCCAAAATTACATAACTTTGCGCAAATTCAATCCATGTCGTAATGAGGCCTTAAACAGCAACCAAGTTTGATAGTGTAAATTTAAATTGGTGAAGTTACTTACTCATTAGGAGCTCACTACTTATCAAATTTGTAACAGATTTAAAGGCAATGCGCAAATTCTAAGGTAGCATTGGGGTGACACTGATAAAAATGGCGACGCCACTGGCTGGAAATACAATCTGGGGGCTCTATTTCCGGACATATAATGAACGATATTGTATATTATTACTCTGAATTGCATCAGTAGAGTCTAGAAAATTGTCGATGCATTTTCCGATAAGTTTGGAAGTGTGTATTTTAAGTAATATATAACTGACTGGAAAATACATATTTTCAGCATACAATGAAAACGCACTTTCCGCAAAAATCTTAGGAACAGCATATCTTCTGCGAGCATATTTCGATTTTAGATATTCAGTTTGATAAGCAGATGTAATTTTACAGTAAATTTCAGGTAATCAGTGCGGGAAATGTAACTTTCCGCAGTCAGATCAAGGCGAGAAAATGCGGTTTTCCGCACAGCACTCTGTTTTATTTAGTGTTTCGTTTTGTAATTTTATTTTTTCCAAGCTCTTACATTTGTCTAGCTCTCTTATGCTGCTCATACGAGTGCAGATGGTTAAACTATTTAAAACATGCGTTGACTTTAATTTTTCCATGAAAAATAATAGGGAAATAAAAATAATTTTTTGACCTATTTATAGATTTCAGGGCAATTAAAAAAATGTAAATAAAAAAACATAAAAAAGCCTATTAATTCGTGATAGTGAAAGAAATATTGTTCCTAACTCATGCGGAAAGCGTCTCTTCCGCATTGAACGGCTCGTGCTTTTATTTTCTGGGAATTTGCAGGCTAAAATTGCCTAGATTTTATGGACATTTTTAATTCATTTCAATTAAGAATTCATTAATAATTTTAATTATTTTATTTTATAAACATTTACTTGGACCTTTCGTCTGATGACAGTTGATTGATTTTGATTGACATAATTCAATTTGGGAAATAACAATAGGGATTTTCCAGGGGATAGCGGTTTTCAATAATGGAACTGCCAAACAGGTGTGTTAGCAATTCTGGTTCTAAAACAAACAGCCTTGTAAATTATTATACACAGTTAATGAAATACTAATTGAGTATCTAAAATCGCATTTGAAAAAGAGGATAAAGTGGTTTTGGGACTCATTTAAACAGTTCCATCGCTGAGGATTAGTCTATATTGGAAAATGCTTTATGAGACTTGTCTCGTTTTCAGGACTTTGCTTTGGGCACGAAACAAATTTTCCATCTTTGACTGGTATCCATCATGAAAGAGAGGTGAGTGGTACTGATCGAGGGATTTCCAGCTTCTTCATTGTTACCAGGTCCAGATGAATTTCTTAGGTCTAAACTCGACCTGAATTTTAAATCTCAGATTCTACTTAGATTCCATTGCTTGTCCGTCAAAATCTCGTGTTTAAACACAATTGGCGTTTATGATTAAGATATGCAATGGGGTGTTACATAGCCAATAATCTCGGAACTAAGTGCGCAATTTACTTGCGTGTGTTTTACAACTGTAGGTACATTATATTACATTGGAGAAGGTAAAGCATTGTTGACATAATTGCACATGACATGAATCTCCTTATATTGGATCCAGATCCTTCGAGTTTTGGCATCATGTTCATAGAACGATAGTCTGATTAGTTTGTGTGTTTTTTCGCATGTTTTTCGATATGAAACATACCAACCTAGTTTTCCGAGATCAAATACTTTACTATTGAATTCCACGGTGAGCTGATTCAGATGTGTTCAATATCTAGTACTATCAGCTGAGCTTTCCCTGATTTTTTATCCTTATGACTTTATGGCGCATGCAATGTTTTGCTCTTTCACTATGGACTCTTTGGTGCTTTACTCCTTGCGAAATTCATATTCCGCGTGCGTATTTCATGCATCATAATCTCGTACAGATTTGGAATGGTGTGAATCGGATATATTGACCTACAAGTCACTTGCGCTTATGGGTTCCTTTTCATTTGTAAATCTTAAGGGGGAAGGAATTCCCACTCAGACATTTATTGAATATACCTTTAATGGGTGAAGGGACACCTCACCTATTTGATATACATTTCAATGGATCTCCGTGTAAGGCAATGGAAAGTACTTTTTTCTGATTGTTGATGCTCCCCCGCTTTGAGACGGTTCTTAAGAAATTGGCGGGAGTAAAAGTAGCACTTTTCTTTCTTTTTATCGCACGGAAATCAAAGTGGTTGCTTCGCGCCGTTCAATCAATAACAATTACCGTGCGGTAAACTATCAGTTTTCGCACGCCTGCTTCGCAACTGTTTCTACTCGAGAAGCTCATGCTCAAGCCAAAAACATTTTCTATTTTACTACTCTGAGGATGCGCTCTCGTCCTCGAGAAAGAAAATGAGAACAATTTCTGAAATTTTCTTTCAAATAAAAGTGTAATATCCGAGCACCTATAAACGAAGTTTCAAACTTTGCGTCCTCCACGGAGATTTAGTCATCGTTTGAGACGGCGAAACTGCCTTTAAACTTGTAACTATTCTTTCTGCACAACGAAATTTCAACTCTCTTTTGATAATATTCTTTGGGAGAAATTTACAATTATCGTTACTGCTTTTAGCTCTAAAATTTCAGAGCTGGCTTTGTAATGCCCCAGTTCCTCAAGTTAATGACTCAGTTTTTACAATATTCGCAGTTGTTAGAGTCGCGCTACGGCAATTATTGTCTCTATGCCCTTTTGGTTTTATTCTGTGTTGTTCTGGTGGTCGAAAAATGTGGCTAATAGTATGAAAAATCGATGTGGATAGTTATATAGATATGAGGAATTCTTCAAAGTGAATAGGGACCATTTTTCACTTAGGGCTATTTGTATTCCGCGCTCGTTTGACCATTCAGAAATTTATAATATTAATAAATAATGACCGATCCGAACAGGAATTGATTTGCAGGGACCGCAGCGGGTCAAGCTGTCCCATTTTTCGGCCTAAACCCAGAACAATCCAGGATTAGCAACAAAAACAATCAAAATTTATATCCTCGGTCCCAAGAGGGCGATTGTAAATGCAGCGGGAGCACAAACTACCGTTCTGAATATCACCCAGTTTTCTAAAAGTTTAGTTCCCTATTTATTTCCAACAATACCAGAACACTCGGCATCGCCATTGTGTCGAGTTCACACTCTTTCTATTTTCCATTAAACTTTTTCAATACGCCCTTGTTGCTATTGTGTCCGGCTTAAAATAGATTCAACAACAACCCTTTAGGTTGGAGTAATCGAAGAACGGAAGTCCGATACCTAACTGCGTTCGACTGGCTCTGTTCCAAATCCTGGCATTACGTGATAATGCGATGATATTTGGGGATAATTTCCATTGAATTTGGACCATTAGGTAGCTAGGGGCCTATCATGAGAGCCCATTGAATTCCATATAAATGAATCTTCGAAGGACTACCACATTATCCTCCATCATAAAGAAAAACACAACAACAGCAGATATCGTTACTCGGTAAATTGAAAACTAACCGGAGCTATTTTCTCCGCTGCAATATCAATTTCACATACGTTGTTACAGCATACGGTCATCAATAATGTTTCTTAAAATAATTCCCTTTAAAGCATACCACACACTTATGGATTATAGCCATTAAACGTAGTGTTGCCTGCACTCCATTTTGTTTATGAGAAGCTTGCGGGGGTTGCGATATAAAGATTATTCACAGGGGATATTGTAAAGTGTATTCTCCTTTACAAGTAATGGTACCATTATGAAGGGAATTTGTTAGCTTTTTCATAAAATGCACTGAATGTTCCGAATAATAAAAATATCGGAGATTAAAAAGTACGTCAAATTGGATCCTATGAACCTTCATGTCTTAAAAGTAATGTTGTTAAAATTACGAGTAGTTAAATTTAAATGTGTTGAAAGGTCAAGATGAGTATTTTGACATGCTTTTAAGCGGCAATTATACAACCCTTATATAGATTTATCTTCGACCTTCATCTTTCTCTGAAGGGCACCCCAATTGGCTTGCCTGTATCTGGACCAATTGTTTACACTCATAGTGTTCTTAATCCTAATTCTGGAATTTAAGTCTATTTCGAATCCGTTTGAGATCATTGCGTATACTGTAGTAACGGCCAGACTTATCGGCGATCCCAAATAATGTACTTAAATTCAAATAATTTGTATGATTAGAGCATTACTTGATTTTCCTTTCCAAACTAGTAATTTTCCCCTCTTTGGCAAAAAAAGACAATCTTGATATTAGGGTTCTAAAATGTGCTACTGAATATGATTTTGTTTTTCAAGTCGCTTTAACGCCCCTTTAAGTCTTCAGAAGTTTTACAGAAGCTTCTGTAGAGCCACAAATTAAATCTGGGTCTCTGTGCTTTGAAGATCCATTATATGGACATCCTGCCATATCTGTCTATTCTCGCCATAATATGGTACATGAAGAAAGTAGGTTAACAGCACGATATTTAGATAACGTCTTTCTAGTTATCCTCGCGATAAAGAAAGTAGAGTCTTTATAGTTTCTAAAAACTTGGGCTATGATATCATAAAATATCGTGAAAATATTCATTTATAACCATGAGGACATTTTTTATAAAAAGTTCTGTATTTTGGAATGTACTAATACAGCAGATAAATTCCCCCTTTTTAGGCTCCACCAGTTTACGCCAATATTGGAGAATGTTCTCCGATTTGCTATAGCTGTTTCATTACTAGAAGTTTCGGAATAATTTCTCTCCAGGGGCATTCAGAGAAGAATGGATTTTTATACGATTCTCCTTATAAGGGAAAAACGATTTTTTTCCGCTTTGAGGCCTCTCTGGTCTCAACTCATTCTATGTCGGATTATTACTAATTTAGATATTTCAATTATTACTTGGATTATTTGTTTGACTTACTCAAAAATGTATGAAATTTCTCTCCTTTTTCATCATTTATACTTTTTTTGTAACGAAAAATGTCTTACATCTCACATCATTCAAATATCAATATATTTTCTGTACGATTTTCTTGAATTAATAAAATTTTCCTTAATATCTTATTATGCTATATCTTACCAAAAACTGTTTGTTCCTAGTCAAACTCTCTTCTTTTACCCTCCCGAAGCACCTATCATTATATATCACCTGCTTTCAGGACTTACTCAAAATGTCACAACATTTTAAAACCGACCGGACATAATATATTAAAACCCTTTTAAAAGCATGAAATTATTGCCATAAGCCGCTAAGCATCTAAGGACTTAGGAAGTTAATACACTAACTGTATTAAAAGGGTGCATTAAAGGTAAGTTATTCACGTATAACAACCGCATTTCCCGGCAGCGACTTGAAGCTTTCCTCAAAATTGACTCATTAATTTGAGTTACTGCCACATTACAATTCCGGTCCCCGGAATGCGAGGAGTAAAGGGCAATAATAATAAATATAAATTTTTATTATTAAGAGTTTTATGTAGGATGGACCTAGTTTCGTGCTCTAGAGCATAAGCTAAGTTTAGAATAATAATTGCCTTCGCTGTTTTGTTGTTAGTAACAAAATGTCATTTATATATATCAAATGCGGAAAATTTTAGTGGTGATTTTTGTTCTAACCTGATATGTAATATGAATTGAATGATCCAACTCAAAAGCACATTATGTTATTAGAAAACTCTTGGTTTCCGTCTGCCTGCACAATACTGCAGCCCCATAAGAGTTCTAACAGGAATACTGGAATATATTTCCTTAGAGTTTCGATTTACCACATGAACAGTATGGTTGCTCATAAAGGTTCAGTGTTTGTCCGTATGTTTCTCTAACTTATTTCAAAGATGCCTAAGGCATTTACGTAAACTTAATCCAGCTTCTTGCTCCAGACTCCAAACTGAGTTAGCATTCAAGCGAAGAAATGCGCTTTTATTGTATCGCCTATAGCTCTTTTAAAAGGCTTGAAGCCGTCCAACTCGATAATCAAATTTGATCGAATCAGATTCGTTCAAGACAGATTCAAGCAAAATAGTGGTAACACTTTGTCAAACCGAGGTACGATTTAGTTAACATGCACGAAAGCAACGCCAAAGGGACCCCTAATACGTGTTGTGAACTTTGATTAAGCCGTTAAATTACCGAATGGGGTCGTGTTTCGAAATTATGCGTTCGGATTGATAATGTTCCCAAAAGCGTCTGACGAAATTCTAATGAGAATATTTCTGCGCCACGGAGAAACTATGAGGCAGTTACTCTTAAGCTTTTAGCAGAGACGACGGGCCTGACTCGAATTTCAAAGACTTTACATCGGCAGAAAAGAAGTTCATAAAACGAATTTTAGATGCATTATTGCACACACATCATAGCTACTACTCAATTTTTTTACGCAAGTTTTATCGTAATACAATTATATTTAAGTGCGTCTATAAAATATCGGTAATATTAGAGGAAAATATGGTATTTCTGCAGTGGCACTGCCTCAATAGTATATTATTCTGTCAGAAATTGATGGTGACATATTTGCAAGGAATCGCTGAGCAGAATGATACTACGTGCCGCGAATTCAATTCCATAATTTTCTGGGACGGGGTTGTGTAAGGTAATAATATTTCTCTATTTTGGCATCATATTTATGCTGAAAAATGGCCTTTGAATATGACTTTGCTGCTAATATTTAAGTTATATACTCAATAAGAACATCCCACCGCATGAGAATAAAGTCAATCCGAGTCCAATTTTTGAAATGTACCGTAGAAGTCCATGTGACGCCATACTTTGTTGCTCATCTTACTTAACTGATTAACATCGTGCGCCGTTGAAATCGTTGAAATTTTTAATGCCTAGTAGCCCCAGGTCCAGGACTAATTTCCACTCAACATTGGGAGAGTTTTGTTCCAGCAGAACAACTGAATTTCAATGAGCGATTCACTTTGCCCAAAACAATGTGATACAAAATGATTCGACACCCAAATTGGAACAGCCTTTCATGCTCTGGCTGACCAACAAAAGAAGACGAATAACAGTAACGATTGCGAAGTTATGCCATGGCGGGCATTACGACGATGTCATTAAAACGGCCATCAAAATGGAAGGTAGGTTAATGTTGGAGTCATAAACAAACGTCTGGCGTCGCTTTTAGGCTTTACGTAACGTCTGAAACGACAATCGGCATTGTAGGATTTTATTACCAGTTTAGAGGATCTTCCGGGGAAATCTTTTATGGTATACCATTTGCAATTTTTCACCCTTCTGGGGACCTGGGGAAAACCCAAAACTAAAAACGTCGAACAGTTTTGCTAATTCCAGTCGGGAAATTGAAAATCTGGCACCGCGCTTATGCAAATCGCATCGACATTTTGTACGGAAATTAAGCAGAAATTGCTGCGATAACGTCAACGTGGACTGTTGATATTTCGCTAAAGGTTACAGTGAAAGGAAATGTGGCAACGACCTAGATGGATATACCCTGTTATTGTCTTCCATTCTAAACGATTTGAATAAACCCCACACTCCATGGTTTGCAACTGGAATAAATAACCACCTATAAAAAGCACTTGACAACATTAATTCAAGCCAATTCAGCTTAAAATAGTCTAAATTATTCTCTGTCGAGTGGGGAAACAATGGCGTGGCGGTACATGAGTCACAGAACAAAGAGAAGAGGAAAAGTTACATCATCTAAAAGAACAGACATCTCTAAACCCGTCCATTGTGTTCCTAATGAAGACAGATGATCAAAAGATTTGAAAACCACGTTTACTGCCTGGAATTGAGCGGTGAAAAGTGGCTTTTTTATTTATGAGTAATCCATCTAAATAGACGTCATTCTCTTTGGCCAGGTGGGCTAGCAATTCTTGCCAAAATTATTCACTTCGAACGGGCTTTAAATAACTTAAAGAAAAAAGTGAAAGCGATTCAGTCACGTTTCCAGCATTAGGTATAATCTATAATAAATGATAAAATGACTGTTAAATCGGGCAAAATCGGTAAATTACCCTGAGAAATGCAGTTTTGCTGGCTGAGAGCCGAAGCCTCTGATCTTAGGGCGATATTCCATTATCAATTCTCTTTCTCTACCGAATATTCCGGGACTGAACATTATTATATTTAGGTTGCTGGTTCATGTCAAAGAAACGACAGGGTTTAAATTAAATATTCACTTTCAGAAATATTTAATTATTCACAATTACCTTGACCACTGTATGGAGTCGTTAATAAGATATTTAAGGTTATCATTTTCTACTGTCGAACTACTGTCGAAAGGCCCTGAGACACCAGAAGGGAGAACTATTTATCTCTTGAAATTTTTGGAGTTTTTCATAAATGCCTAAGGATTTTTTCTGTAAAATTCTTGTGAAAACTAACTAGCAATCCTCATTCGAAACGAAACTAATCGGCCCGCACACATAAAATAATGATACCTACGATTCTTAAGATGTTAATTTCATTTTTTGAGATACATTTGAATATTACGAAGTTGAAGTATATTGATGCCTTCAATTGAAGCTCAATAAGAATTTTATTCATAAACCGACCGAATTTTGCCGACTTCATAAAATTGCTTGCAATGAATAGATTTTTTAATTGTCTTTCGAGATAAATAAAGTTCTGAAAGTTTACTCCAGTTCTTATCAGAATAAGATCAATTTTTAACATTTTTATCTTAGGAAATGAAGATCCTCTATTGACTATTTCTTCTTCTGTTTGTCGATTCTAGACGTTCCTGGTCCAGTTTCATTATCTCATTATTTTTCTAGCTCAATTAATGATCTCGCAACACCGCCTTAATTTAAAAAAAATATATTTTTATTTTTTCTATTTTGAATATCCTTTTTATTCCAAGTTTGGTGAGAGACGACAAATAATGGCAAACCAATAAACTACCAAGGTGAACAAGAATCGCAGAGCAGCTAACCAAAAATATTGAAGTTACCACCAGTCACTTACAAATATTCAATATCTTCGCTTCCTTTACGCAACTTACGTGTTCCTGAATTGAAATTTTCCCTAAGGATTACCTTGGGAATGAAAGTAGGTAAATCACACAACATCTAAAGCTTGAACCCAGTGTTGATTCATGCAAAAACTATTACATCGAACACACTGTAAGTGCTGCAAAATGTGTAACAATCATGAAGTATTTTTTTTATTATTACACACATTGAAAATGAAGTAAATGTTATTAAAAAAATGATCTGAGGTGCAGTTTTCTAATAAGTCACCCCACAAAGAACACTCTAGCACAAATAGATATCGTGCACCGAAAGAACTTTAAGTGACATAAATAAATCCTTAAAGTGACAAAAGAACTTGGCTTGAGAGGAGTCTCAGCGTGTGACTGAATGTTTCAAAACTCCTTTCCCTCATGGCTTTATAAAAAGACTCGTTCTCTAGCCCGTCACGAAACAAGAAACAACATCAATTTTGTCACTAGAAACTTGAAAATTAAATACACGACAACACAGATAAAAACATCCAGTGGCGGAGTGGCCATTAGGCAACGTACCACAAAACCACCATTTGAAGCGCACGCAGGACCGGGCCGAGTCGCCAGCAGGTGGCGCTGCGGTCAGTCCCTGCAAAAGACAAATTTTATATCATTTTTAAACCACACTACTTCAATATATCAATGATATCTCCATTCGTAAACAGAGTCATTAGAGCTGATTTACTAACGAAACAAAGCTGGTCGCAATTACTCAATAGCTCGGACTGTTTACCAATAATTCAGTATACTAGAAATAGGTATTGGGCACAAATAAGAGACGCATCTGTTATGATTATTGTGAGCAATGTATCCACGGGTATATGCCGTAAATCAAGCACTAATTATGGCAATGAACAAATAGTGCTTTATATCACTGTTGATTACGATGGGCTGCCGATGGTGAAAACATGTTTGTGGTTTTGAATTTTGGCTCCAGAGCATAATATCGATTTACCGCACTAGTTTACAATTTAAAGTGAGGTGGAAACCTATTTTGAGATATTGTGAATTAAACGAAATCCATTAGCATACCGAAGTTTTCCGGCGAAGGTCCCCGAAGGAAAGAAAGTTGAACAAAGCGTAGCCAAACGAACGTTGTAGTATTAAATATTTAACGATTGCTAATGGAATGAAAATGGACTTTTTTAATAGGGAGAATGCTCAAGTCAGAAGAATATATTCTAGAGTAAAAATGTAAGGCTCCTGACATGAATATTTTAATCAGTTTTTATAGGGGTAGGGTCCGCTTGGCCCAAATTCTTACCTGAGGGAAAGATTTTCTGACAAAAACCGAAATCTTTGTGATAAATATTTCAAGCAATCTAACAAAACAGATATTACGTAGGGCATCTGCAGGAGTAAAGTTAGTAGATTACACACCTAGGAAGGAAGGGTTCCTTTTCTGGCGGGAGCAAAAGAGCGAAGCGGCGCACATAGCGCCGAAATCAGTCATTGCTCGAGACAGAGACAGAATACTTTCCACCCTAGTATATGCAATACATTATTGAGAACCATGAATCTAATGCTGTTATTTCTTATGTGTTACTCAAGCTATTGAATTCCATTGGTAGAACCATCTTTCGGTCCTATAAATGTGGAGGGGAGCTAAAAGAGGAAATGTAGTGAGATATTGCGTTCATTAGGCATACTGACTTACAGATATGTAGGACTCTCTTGGGTTTTGCACTAACTCATGTCCCCCGGAATAAAAGATGAGTAGGAGACGAGCGCCTCGAGGTTAGAATTTCCAGGAGAATGTATGAACACTTGATTGAACTATTGAGAAGACATGGACCAGTTCACACTTTTTAAGAGCTCGATTCCCTGCATTTTTTTAAGTTCTCATAGGATTTTTTTGAGTATGTTGGTCAAAGCACACACTATTCAGAGACAAGAGGTTGAATTCCTTTGTTACATCAACCGGCTTTATTCTAGAGAGAGAAATATTCCACTTTTTCCCGGCACGTATAATTGGAATCTCGTTTTTGGCATTAGTTTTCCCTCTATTGTTCACTTTTGCGAACATTCATTTACATAAAATATGAAACAGCCCAATCAATACTACGCAATAAGGAAAATGGGAAAAATGCAATATATGCGATATTGCCAAGCCCATTGAATACTTAACTAACTATTTTCATTTGCGTGTCTGGTGGTGCACAAACATTTTACAGGGTTAGTTAAAAATTAACTGTTCCTTAAATATTCCTTCTTTAAGTCGTTTGTTAGGGAAATTTTTACTACACTAATACCCACTAAGCAGGTTTAAAGTATATTTACAGGAAATCCAAAGGTCAAAAGGGTGGAACTACGAGACACAAATCTGAAATATTCCACTATCCACAAGGATTACCACAAGTAATTACATCTTCATGTTGAGGAACATTTCACATTTCATTAGCTGAGGGCGCCCAGTCACAAGTTTTCTTCAAACACTTTGAACACATAATTACCCTCACAATTGTATAAAATATGATACATAGATATTTTCCTATTTCGATATAAAACATGGAGATGGAGACAATATGGTTAAGGCATTTACTTATTGGGATTTAACTATTCTACGATAAATTTTAAATTCACTGGTAAAATGGTTCTAAATCTTCTGAGTATTGCCAATGACGGCGCCTCTAACAATACAAGTTGGCATGCCGACCTTATTAATACCATTTAAAATGCAAAGTTTCGTGTTCGTCGCTCGTTAGACATTGTTGGTATATGTTTCAATAGGGTTGGGTTAATTATTACAATTTACTCGAGTTAGAGATTAATAATTGGTTAATTAAAAGGTTATTGATAGCAGCTGCGAAAGTTGTCTTTTAAATGTGCAATATCAATTTTAGCAGTCAAATACCTCTTTGTTCAGCCCGATTAAATGAATGTATCAAGGGGCATTAAAAATTGAAGTCATTAGACTTCACCTGAATGGAAATACCTTTCGAGTGGAATCTGTAAATTCCCATCAATTTTCCGAACTCTTTTTCTAAACAAATGTGCTTTGTTAAATGTACCTTGGGCGAATAAATTGTGGCATGGAGGAAAAGTATTCACGATTGATTTATGCCCTCGAATGACTTGTCCTTCGCCTTTTTTCTCGTTAAGTTAATTTACAACTTTTTAAATTAAGATTAAATTACAACGCTAAGGGCGTTTTTATGATAACCGGAATCCATTAGATTGATAAGGGATGATCGTTTAAAAAAAAACTCGCAATAAACGGTGAACCGTCAACGATTGGGTGCTGATTAAGCCATTTGCTCTTTGCCCTCTATTTAACCACAGAAAAATTGACATGTAGTTGTTCCTTTATAGGTCGAGGGAAATATATTGCGTTCGCAAAGGCTCTAGATTACTTCACTGATGTATTCAGTGCAAAACGAAATGTATTATACAAAATGAATCACGTGAACCGCTGCAAATTCTGTGCAATTGATTACTTCCATCTAGACCCAAAGAGATATGCATGAACAATAAAACAAAGAGAAAGCTTTTTCCAGTGTATCTTTTTTGCATATTCTTGAACCCGAATGCCCTTTCAAATGGTGGAACTACTAAATCATTTCTAAAAACAATTATTTGTGTATACTTCTACACATGTTCACATCAAACAGATATTTAAAATAATATCAATTTACAATTTAATAACAATCCCTGCATGAACATATCGGCCCGTCTCATTCATGTGGAATTTACCTGACAAAACCGAATTTACCTGTAATATTTTGCACTAAAATAATCCTCTGAAATGCGTAGTTATACATTTACCAAAAAAAAAAAATGATGCACAAAAACTCGACTATTATTGCAATATTGCGCAATGCAGCGGTATTTGAAATTATTACATTAAGCGTTATTTAAACGGCATAAACAATTCATTTTCTTTTGCGGTCAAAACATATTTCATGACAGAAAAAAATTAATACACGACAGAATTTTATCACAAAGTAGCAAGTAATTTGGCTATTAAAAAGTTGAAATTTGTTTCCGTTCAAAGCGCCATTTGGGTAACACTAAAACCGTAAAATATGATCAAATAACAAAAGTACACAGCGATAAAATTCCGCATGACCGAACTAAAAAATGATAGTGGCCCATAGAAAGTCGATTTTGCACTGGAAATTAAACGAATAAACAAAACTTTAATTACCGCACCAAATGTGTGTATTTGTATCGCATTTTGCCGACAGAGCATAAGTGATAAGTTAATTTGGATGTTTCCACTAGTGACGTCGAATTTAATTAAAATTAATTTTTAATTTGTCAATCGAATATTTACTTTTCGCACAGCGGAACAACAAACCATTTGCTTTGAAGTGCTCGAAGCAATTAAATTGCATTTTAATAATTTATTAAACAGTTAAACAGTTTATTAAACTTTAATAAAGTACGCAGACCGATTTAGCGTAAAATTTATAAGAAGTACCTAACGAATGTTCCTCAAACCCCCCCTAATTTCCTTTTTGGATTTGGTCCTCGACCGGAATTTTCCTAGTGAAGCAAAAAGTATGTTTTAACCTTTGATAAATTTAAATTTATTATCGTCTTATGTAATGTGGTGGTTGTGATCGCAAACGACATGATTTAGATTCCCCAGAGGCTGAATTCGCCAGTTTCAAATAGATTAATAACATATTAAAAAGAATAATTCATATAAAGCGTATTTCTGAAGCATTCGTCATTCGGCTCTGCGAAGGACCGAGTAGTGAGTAATAGGACTGTTCATCGCATTGAATCACATGTTGACGCATGTTAGTATTTCGGAGTAAAGTTTTGGGCCAATGCATTCATCACCCAACTAAATAAACCTTAAATTTACTAAAAACGGAATATGGTACTAGAGGTCAAGGTTGAAATACATACGATGTGAATCAAAAGTAAAACATTATTTGCCTGATAGAGCAACCCTGCTGCTTCGTTTGCCCCATTGTGGTACCTTTCCTCCATATCTTGAAGGTGTTGTCATTATGTTAGTGTATTAGTTGTATGGTGGGAGGTGTTAAAGCAAAAGTAATCGCGTTCACGACCACAGGTCTATAACTTTAAACATTGCCCCCTACATTAAAAATTAATGATGAACGACAGGCTCTGACCATGCATTCTTTTTCCTTTAGCAGCTCCCACCACACCACTAACATTTTAAAATTATGGAAGAAGGGTACCCCAGTAGGTCCAACGAAACAGGTGCCCTTTTAGCTCAGTTGGTACCTGGAAAGTTGTTACTGAGTCGAACCCAACCGAAAGTGGCAAATTTTTTCTCTAACTTTAATCAATATCTGCTTTGTTATTAAGCATTTCAAACGCCATTTAATAATTTGGACGTTAAATCACCCTTTTATATTCCCAACAACGTACAGTTTTAAAAATCTCCTATGAATGCAATAGTATTTGTTTATAGACTACGTAATACTCATTTTATTGCCCTCTCTAGCTAGAACCTTATGCAACAAGTGCAACAATGATCATATCCGTTAAAGCCGAATATCTTTCCCTTCTAAAAACTCTGAATCTAGTTCAATATATTTTATAAACGCCCTAATATCTTATGCAGTTTTATAGGGCAGCTCCGTTTTGAAAATGCAACACGGCTGTTTCCTGGCCCATATCGCCACTTTGAAACGGCGATATAACGTTCTTTTTGGCATAAGGACACCTTTTTATTGCTTGGAATTTATGTCATGTAAGCGCAGTGTTTATGCCTGAGCTTACTTTTCTTATGGATCGGAATACCTGTGAAAGATTTAGGCAACTGATGAAAGTTTGATGCTGTGAAGAATTGGAGTTCTAAAGCTATGGAACAAAAGATATAAAATCTCGATCGATGTTCGGGAATTCGCTAACTCGGGAACAAAAAATTCATGAGTTGTCAATTTCTAAAGATCTATTTTTCATTTTCTTTCAATATTTCCCTTCCGGATGCAAACAAAACAATTATCGCAGCCGAAGCACTAAATTGCCATCAAAAAGAATTCCTTTAGAGAAAATGATGATTTATTGTCCTGCACATAAAACCTTTCTCCTAGTGGAAGCCCTTTTAATATTATATGGTCAAACGATCCATTTCCAGCCATTTCTTTCTTTTGTGAAAAATATTCTGTCACCGCTTTGTCTAGCTGAAATCCTGCTCCAAAGACAAATAAATTTTCAGAAATAGGTTTTTTAAATCTATTAGCACAATTTAGTGAATTTCATGTTTAATACTTCCTAAAGAAAAGCAAATTTATTAGGCAACTTCTCAAACGCTAGCACAAAGCTACTTTATATTTTACGACAGTAAATTTAATAAGTTTTTACATAAAGTAATATAAATTTGGAGAGGGAATCCAAAGAGTGCACTCTATAGATAAGTAAAATAGAATTACGTATTCAGGTTACGAGCCTCATCTCTCAAGAGCGGTCTAATATCGTTAAAAGCAGTTGTAAATTTGGTGCCTAATAAAAATATGCACTAAAACTGGATATAGCACCTTAAATCATGGATAAAGCGATTAAGTCCTGGTGTTATCTCCTTTTCTTTCATATTTCCGAGAGGGAATTTAAAAAATCCGCTTTAGTTTTTCGTTAAGCCGACCCAATTCCATTAACACAGATCGTTTTGGTAGTAAACACAACAAATGTTATTTAATTTTTGTTCCCAGAAAGGCCTGCCAATTCCAGTCATGATGGTGAGGTGTCAGCCGGAAATGAATTTAATTGGTCCTAGCCCAGCGAAGCCGAATTAATTAAAATCACCTTTCCAGGCTTCCAATTTAAAGTTTTCCACCCGTTTTTTCCATCATCTTTTATAAAGTGCAGCTCTTTATCACAGGACTAAAGTCCCAGATGCCATATGAAAGTGGTAAATCCTCAATTTTCATCACATAAAACCCGAAAATCCAACTTATGGAGCAATTAGGACAGTGTGTGGGAAACAGATATCATTGTAATTAGAACATCCAATTTAACGCCGAGTTAAACGCTTTTGTGTCCGGATTTGGATGAACGGCTTCTAGTTTTTGCCAAATTTCGCCTTCATGTGCCAACAACCACCCAGTGGTGTCGAATTATTGCTTTGGGGTGTCAAGATTGTCGGCAATTTGGCAAGGTTATTCCCTAAGAATGTTTATCAAACCAACAAGTCTGACGACTCATCGCTGATAACATAAATGCATTGTAATTTTCCTATGCTGCTATGTTACTGACTCAGCAGCGATTTAAAATTATTGCTATTTGCTTTGATTTTCATTTTCATGGATTTAGACCCTTTTGATCTCAAGAAGTCGGGCCAGCATTTTTGTTGTTCTATGCTTTAAATTATGACTCATCAGATTCTTGTGCTGCTTCTATTTCTGTGTCTTATATCTGTTTGAAATGTTCTATTTTTACCCTCTTCATACATAAAATTTACTCCTCCATAACAAGATAAAATTACCCTTTTATAGTTTAGTTCTTCGTCATACGTTTCGCAATTTCTCGAAAATAGCTTTCGTCATTTTAAATGTCCTATTCAACGACCTCGTCTCTCTTTCAGAATCTAAAGAAGTACCTTTTGACAGTTTCTCTATGATTTTTAATTATTCTCAACTCTGCAAAATTAATTCAATAATCCTTCACCGCATCACTTCAAAAACGCAGGATAAGAAAAGAAAGTTAGAAGGGAAAGTTCTCGTTCAATGGAAAAACAACAGAAGTCAATGTAGCCCCCCATTCCTTACGTAACTCTGCCATAAAATTTTAATTACGACATCAAAATACGTGCACCTTGTAACATATTAGTCTCTTAAAATGTCATTTTAAATAGTAAAACGGTTCCTGAGATAACCCCTTGCAACACGTTAAAAAATTCACCCTGTGTATACGGCATGTCTAAGATCAATTGAAGGGTCTTAATGGGGCGTTGAAGGGCCATCTAGTCAAGCGCGGAAAAGACACTCTTCGCAAGAGTTTGGTACTGTGTTTTTCGTATGACGGTAAGATATAATAAAAACAACACCTAAATTGAACCGAAAAGCCTCATGTTTAATAATCAGGTTTCTTTAGTACAGGCACGGACAAAGAAGAAGCTATAGAAGAATACTCAGTAAGTCTTTAATATCTCATAGAGGTAGAACTAGATAGAGAAGGTTTGAACTGTTAAATAAAGCACAGCGAGTACGTGGAAATAATAGTAAGAGCAGTGAGAATAATCAATATTGGTGAAACTACCACAATCTGTCACCCGTAAACGATTGAGTGGGTTTGTTGAGCATCCCAGAAGCACCGGTATCTGGAAAAACTAACCCTAAAAAATAGCCTAATTAGGTGATTTCGACTGGTTTAATAGTTCTGACAATTTCATTCATCACCTGTTGTGCAGTAAAAATCAAAATTTTCATTTTTCTACCAAATTTGATACTTCAACAATACAATACTAAATTCTGATTGTTACGCTGGACCAATCAATGGCGGATTAGAACGGTAATTACAATAATTTCCCTGGGGGGCACAGTAATGATAATAAACTGGTGTATGTATTTCAATCTTGCTGCCGTATTCTTTGAGGAAAATAAATCTTCTATTCGATCCGGTACGCATATATATTTAGTCCATACATAATTAATACCCGGTGTCCAGACAAACTCTGGACATAGAAGATTAACGTGGGAAATCGGTTTTTATTTTTTTGCACCTGCATGGATTATCCAGTTGAAAAGCTTTTACATGGACGTCAAAGCTCTCAAGATCGACCATCATTCTGCAATTTTTTTAAATTTTCTAATTAGAGCCGTTTTGCCTCAAAACGCCTAAAAATTTCAAAAATTTGAACGTCCCGCGTAACCCTTCGAGGCTACGATTGGTCAGAGTCAACGTCAAAATTAAGCAAACACAAAGTCGCCAACAACACAAGCGTAAAAACCCCGTGTCAAATGAATTTTTTCTTTTTGCTAATTTCCAAGCAATTTGTAACTTATTTACGAGTTAATTCAGTGAAAGATCAATGGAAAACCTGAGGGTAATTATCATGTGATCTGCTTTGATGTCCCTACAGTAAATAAACAAGTTTCTTATTAACCTATGATGATACTACAAAGACATGCATACTGTAAATGTTTTTACAAACAACGTCAAAGTCTTTTGTTGTTGTTCACTTACTTGTTTGTTTGAACCTCAATATGTAGGTAGTTGTTTAATTTATTTGTTTTAATTTTTCCTTTATTGCATTTAATTAAAAGTTTAATTAAAAAAAGAAAAAAGTCATTTGACACGGGGTTTTTACGCTTATGTTGTTGGCGACTTTGTGTTTGTTTAGATCTGACGTTGACTTTGACCAATCGTGGCCTCAAACGATTACGCGGATAGATTCAAATTTTTGAAATTTGGAGGCGTTTTGAGTCAAAACGATTCCGCTCAAGAGAAAATTGTGGAATGATGGCCGGTCTTGAGTGCTATGACCTCCAAGTAAAAGTTTTTTAATTGGATACTCCGTGCAGGGGTTGTTCTGTATTTATTGTAATAGGAAAGTACGTTTGTATTATCATTAGCCAATTAAGAAAATAGCGACTAATACTTCTTGTGCAGGTGTGCCTGACTGGATATTGATATGGTAACGTCACATCTCAGCGTAAGCAATCTAACGTTAAATGCAATAAGCTGATTATGCATATTAAGAAAAAGGCACCGGACTGACTTTTAATCCAACAGAAGATCAAGAATTACGCTGAGAGGGCGACGTGGCCGATAGTCCACGGAAAGTTTACATAAATAAAGTTATTTTCGTAGTACTTACATGCCCGCAGTTTTCATTATTATTTTCATAATTACTCAAGTAATTAACAGGGGTAAAAAAATAACAACCGATTTCCCATGTTAATCTCCAATGTCCAGGGCTTGCCTGGACATCTGGCATAGCATAATATTATTTTTGGTAAATTTTTGCGAAGACCCATTAACATTTTGAACAGTGCTCGTAAAAATTCTTACCTATTTTGGCAAAAGAAGGGGGAATACTGAATATTGGAACCAAATTTTCTAGGAAATGTCAAAAAAATTTGAAGAAAGCTTCAGTTTGGATGAAAAGTACGCAACTAATCATTCAGGCCTAAATTCAACGACGTCGAGGGTGTGTCCTGTTCAAATGATTTATGTAACTGAGTTACTCGGATACTACTCATTAGAGCATTTAATTAAATTTATACCATAACATGTACACAGAATATTCGCAGAATGCACTAGCTTTAACCCTACTTTCAAGCCATATATAATAAATTCGTAGCTTCGCCCCGCTATAAAAGTGCGGGTTTAATAATCCCATAAATTTCCTATTTATGCTTTTAGGGTTAGCAATATAAGGATTTTATGACACGAGAATTTTTAAATTATAGTTTGATGTTCGGTGGATGCTCTAGTTTTGCTTATATGCGACTTGTAAACCGCCACATTGCTGCACTTTGGCTCAAACAAGTTTTATAGCTATGTTTTAACAATAAAGTGGCTAATCTGGCCTACTTGTTTATTGATAGGAGACGCTTGAAATTCCTGCTTTAGTTCAACTACCTATTTGAAATATTCTGAAATGAATTGATTATATATTGTTCGGTAACACCAGAGGGTCTAAAATTAAATAATATTAATGAAAACCATTGGCAAACTTTCGCAATTTTAGCAATTTGATTTATAGTTTCCCCTGAAAGATTAATTGTTACCAAAGTGCTCGTTCAGAAAATACGACTGCAAGAAACGTTTCATTTTAAACATATTCTGGAGCACATTTCTGGAAAGGCTTTTTGATGGCTTAATTTGAAGTATGGCTTGTATGTGCGTATCGGTTCACTTGCTCCCGAATCGAATTCGCGTCTGCATTTTCTGGATAAAATTGGGCTGGACAAATGGAAAGAAAATGGCAATATCGCCGTTACCACTTGTACATCGGGATGAAATTGAGTGTATTCGGTATTTTGCGATTTCATCTGGCATATTGTAACGTATTCAAATGCTCTTGCATGGTTGAACATTCCGCCTGGCAAAATACCGCAGATCGTTATATTTCGTTAAGAAAATATTTGGTCGGTGTGGTTAGGAAAATTATGCTGTTTTCCAAACGAGCCTTTATCGCACACAGCGCCCGACAAACTGCTTATGTCTGAGATAAATGGAAGCAACAATATAATCCCATCATAGTCAGAAAATGCTTCGTCACTAATGTACTTTTACGCCTAATTAATTTAGGCCATTCATGCTCTCAAAGGGAAGACTGTATTATAAATAATTGACTGTTTATTAAAGCACAATGCGATGGCGGTAGTTAATAATCTCTCGTTGATGCTCCACTTCTTTAGCTGGAACCGGTTCAGGTGGCTGTTTTTCATATATGTGAAGAGCGAGTGAGAAGTTTACTTGTCATTTATGAGATGAGCAATGTTGAATGCCTCGCCGTGGAAATACCGCATTTTAAGACAAAGAGTTTATAGCAGTCGAATTTCGGATTAACCAAATCAAATTGCCGAGTTTAAGATTTGCGATTTTTTGTCAATTTTAAGAATTTCTTTTTGGAGTCTGAGATTCAACTCGCTAGCGTCGACGTTTCCTTCCACATTCCAGGAAAAAATTATTTCCTCGTATTTTTGACAATATTTTTGGGTAGTCTCAAAGCAGTGGTTTCCAAAACGCCGCCTCTGGGAGCATTTCCCGATCTTCGATCGTAATTAGCGATTATTTCTTTCGGCGTTGGTTGATAAAATACTCCAGGGGAAAAGGGCATCTACTAGAAATGTTGTGATCAAATAGCACTCAACACCTAAATTATTGACATTTCTCACACTGAAAATGTTATAAAAAGAATCCTAATTGTATTCTCCCGTCACGACAGTCTGCGATTCCCATCAATAACGACTTTTGCCTTTCAGATAATTAATTTTCTTGCAACCGACCGAGAGAAATAAAAACGCAAACATAATTTATAATGGCGGCTATCCCGAATTAGACATCGGCGTGTTGGTTTTATTGGTTTTCACTAACCCAAGCGAACTAGCTATTTGTGGGGAGGCTCTAAAAAGTGGCGTAAAATAAAAAATAGGACAAGTCTATAGGTTATATAATTAATCATCTAACCCTTTAATAAAGGAAGAATAATCAAGAGATCCGAGCCATTTATGCCTTGTTGTCACGATAACCGCCGATAATGGCTGCTGGCTTTTAGGTAATTAAATTTCTTCTTTGACGCGTAAAAATCAAAAGAAGCGTCAGCTGTTCCATCAATAAAACAACAAAACTATTAAACGGGGCATACATAATACCAAGTGCAATGTAGCGCAAGCAACCCACACGAAGGAAGGAAACTTCTGGGAAGTTAGACATGTTAATCTCTTCGGTTTTCGTGAAAGTTTTAATGTGCTTATAACGTACAACATTGTTAGGTAATTTATATCGTTGCTGTCAAGAATGATTTTAAGTAGCTTATAACTTGCTGGACAAGTTGGGATGTAGCCCATCTACCGGATGTTTGCTCATGTAATTATCGAACCCAAATGTGGGTCAATAAAGCTGAAGTAATGGGTAAACCTCAGAGCTTAAATGCAAATTTCAGACCCAAGGGTAATTTGCTTTTGTCCTGAAGAGACATAAGGGTCCCGAATTCACAGCTATGACGCGATCACGATGATTATTTATTAAAATTAAAAGTTTTTGAGAATTAAAGGTGCTAAAAATTCTCCAGCGGTACTTGGCGGCAACAAGTTTCGTTTAATTTCAGGAAGGAAAATTCCCTAAAACTTTTAAATAAACCAACAGGGAAGGCAAGCGCAATTAATAGGTTTGTTCGCTTTCGTGACCGGTTTCTAAAGTAATTTCTAATTGCATCGAGAGAATCTTTTCGCCAAAAATCCCTTATATCATTTAAAGATTAAATCCTGAGATATGTAACCCTAGGAATCAATTTAATACATGATTTTTAAGAGTACTTCATATGCACATGTATATTTGCAAAAAATTTTATGTTATTTTCGACGTCCGTGTCTGTTTGTCTGAATGTTTAAAAATTGCACACCGAGTACTACGAGAAGAAGAGGGCGAGTGGCCACAGTTTAAACGGTAAGTCAAAGGGAACGGTTTGTCAATTAACAAAACTAACTTAAAAAATAATTTAAAAAATAACTAATAAAATCGTACTAATAATGTTTTTTTTTCAAAAATGGTAAATGGATCCCCACTTGATGAAGCCTTCCTTGCAATTTTATCGAATTGGTCCCAGTACAATCACCAAGCAGCCTACACTGCTGTAGGGAGTTAATCTGAGTAAAAGAGCAAATTAAGGAAAACAAAGCAATCAATTAATGACAACGATGATTCCCTTGACTAAATTGAGTTTTGAAGAATTATCCAAATCCCAACTGGAGCTAATAATTGACGGATTTTTCAGGTGAAACTTCGCATCAGGATTGAAACTGAAACTCGCTTTTGCCAAATCAGTTTCCACTTCAATTTGAAGGTGAACGGCCCTGCAATCGAGTTTGATTTACTAGTCAATTACTTCGTTGCGAATCCGTTAAATTAAGCTAAAATTATTTGTTTTCCATCCAGGCCGCATTATTCATGGTGTATGATTCCACAGAATTAATGGCTGTTTTTGCCGTACAAACGGTAATTGATAATAAAATTTTATTTGCTCTATTCCCATTCGACGAATTATCGACGTCAAAGTGCCATTGCGGGCCGTTAAAACATTGCTTGTATAATTCGCAATTACATTATAGTTTTATTAAAACCATTTTGCAAATTAGACTTTTAAATTGTTTAAAACCCATAAAACTAGAGGCCCGGTTCCCTTGATGGTATTGCAGCGGCTTTAATTAAAAATCGAGTACCGTACAGCAAAAAGTTCGGGGACAATAAACTGAATTCATTTACATGGAAACAGGAAGTTAAACATTGATTCAGGAATATCAATTTGGATTGCTGTTTGTTTGGAGCTTCGAAATAAAAAGTCTGTTGTTTTGGGGAGCAAAATAATTGAAACCAAATTGGGCCATCACGACGTATTCAACTAATGAACGTTAACTACACCTAGTTAGAATACGAGACAACAAGGGCCGAGACGGCCCTTATAATAAGAGCCCTTTGTTAGAATGGGTTATTCGAGACAATAATTTACAAAAGCGGGACTCTGATAACGTTTTTATCGCATCTTGGGATTTAGAGCCTGCAATATACATTAATTGCGCAGAGTACGATATAACAGAAAGTATCATGTAGTTTAGTGAACAATAAGTCGTACATGGAGCCATATAGCTTCCTTGTCGTGCAAAGTTTTGTTTGAGTATTATTGTACCATTACAAATGGGGCATCGTAATATGGCAGATTATGTGAAAGCACTTTCTATTAAAATTTGTTTAACGACTCTATTCACCACGCTACAGAGATCTTAATTTCCTTCGAGCGAATCTAATCCTCAAGCAGTAGTGTTGGGCTTTTAGTCGACATACTTGAATTGCTGCTTCTCAATCGACCTCAATCGTTGGGAAGTGAAAACTTATAGTTTTAAGTGGTGCCTGTCTAGATATGGAATATGATAGCTTCCTTGGCAATATTCAGCACAAGCTTTCAGCTTGTGCTGAAATTGAGATTCTGTTCAAGTGGGAACAAGACATATTTATTTAATAGCGAAATGGACCATTTTTTGAATCAGCTCCGTTCAATCCTGTACCCATATTGTTAACACCAATAACCCTCTGCCCGTAACATGCTATTAGCTAAGATGCTAACAGCAAAGCAATCTTCTTCCATTTAAAAGAATATTGCAATTTAAAAAGAGCCGAACTCAATTTTCTGAATATTTTTACGTGAAATTAATCTTTGGTTAAAAATAAGTAAGCTTTAAGCTTTCAGTAAACAAAATTCAAAAGCCTTGGAATGTTTTGAAACTTGATTTTTTGCAGCTCCTTTTAGGATATACCTCTATTCAGGCAGAAATGTAAGAGTTGAAACTTCAAGGTATTCTGTTTTACTTGAGTAAAGAAAATTAGCGACTATCGAAGTTTTTACACGTATTGAAAGGATAGCTCTAAGATCCCCCTATTCAAAGAAATTAATAATTAACATCACAAGGTGTTCTTTTAAAAATCTACTTAACGATGATATTGGGTATTTTCCCAAGAGCACTTGAAAATAAATGCGAACGGTCGCAGGAAAAATTTGAGAAAATTAATGTCTATTACTAGTTGCTGTCTCATTCCAGCTGTGCGTTTAATTAACCAGAGCCATCCCAAAGACCGGATTCGAACCTATTAGATTTCGTCAGTTGGGTTCATTTCGAGTAAATTTAACGCAAGCAAAAATCGACCATGTGAACGGCAAATATGTTGGGCCTGAGGGAAAATATGCGACCAGCACAATTTTTACTACATATCGCCCAAATCTTTAAGTGTTAGCAACAGGTCTTACTGCACAAGGCCGACCTGTAGCCAAGAGTAATGAAGATAAGTAATGAAGCTGAAATGAGCCTCAATCTTTTAAAAATGTTCCTACGGCTATTTGATACCACTTTTGGCTATATCAGGTATGCACTATCCTGCTTCCTACACTCGAAGATTTAGACGATATGCAGCAAAAAAGACATGACAGATGGTGCTGGCAGGACATTCTTCTGCAGGCCCAACATACTTACCGGTGACATTAGCGACTTGTGCCTGCGGTTAATTGATTTGAGATGAGCCGAACTGATGAGATCTAATAGGATCGAAACCGGTCTTTGGGGTGCTCGAGTTAATTAGACGCAGAGCTAGAATGAGGCATAAAGGCGTAATAGGCCTTAACCTTCCAAGATTTTGCATGTGACTCTAATGGAAATAGCCTCCAATTGGTCACATTAAAAAGTGCAGCAAGAAATTCCTTTAGTTTTTTTTCACAGAGGAATTTGAGGCTTTCTTTTAGAATGCTTCTAATCAAGCAAATTTAAATAATTGCCCCGTCAAGGTAGTCTTTATTTCATTAACCTTCATCCCAGTTACCTAAATGAAAGATGTAAAAAGAAATTAGTAGAAGTAGGAATTAACGAAGAGCAGTGGGAAAATTCAACACAGCATTAAACACAGGTGCTTCATAGAATTCTACATTCAAGATTGACCTTCTGGATTACACCAAGGTACGTTTAAGTTTTGAAGACGGTTTTGAGCCTCAAAGTGGACAACAAAAACTTAGCTTTTTCAAAAGCAAAAAATTTGGAAGATGAGTGCTCTGACGACTTGCCTAAGGTGCCTTCCTCTCATAATTTAATGGTCCGAAGACCTATAGTCTATAGGCAGTTCCACTGCCCTTCACACATGGGTGTGGGGATATTTGAAATCCATGTCCAGGTAATAAGGGCTACCGTCCAGAGGCAAAGCGATCGTCATATCATTGGTGAGGTCGCCTGCCTTCTTTAAAAAATATATTTGCAATTTTGGGAAAGGAAATTGGGATTCTTCATCAAAACAAGTTGAAAGAATACCCACATGGCCAGGAAATGAAATTGTATTTGTACCCAATCGACATATTCTACACCCTTGACACTTCATTCCTAAGTGGCAATTGCTATGACACTAAAATTAATTGGGCATGAAAAATATCAACAGATAAAAAATACTAACTCATTAATGAAAATTCCAAATCCGACACGTGATGGTGTGTCTACAAAGAAGTGGGTTAGCATAAAGTAGCGTGCGTGGCGTCGTAATTTCGCTATTTTGTTGGCAGCATTTTTCACGAGCACAACACGGCAGTTTTAAGGCTAAAACTACTAATTTGCTAACAAATTATAGAGCCAGCAAAATTTCATTTATGTAAATATGGCTTTTTGTGATGTGTAATTGCTTTTGAGTACGTATTGTAATTTTTAATGGCCGGCTTTCGCTTTAATACGGTTGCTTTTCCATTGACCATTGCCCGAGACTTGCAAATGTACTATGCAATTATTAAGTGTCTGAAAGAGTTGAAAAATGAATTAACCGGGAATCTTTTGCGGTGGTTTTAAAGTTCGGTCGATATTATCAAATTTGGATTTCATTAGTCGACAAGTTTTGGGCCGTCTTCAAAATTAAAACCAAGCTGATGGAGCTCTGGATAGTTAATTATGCTTTGAGGAGGCTCTTTTGGAGCTTCTCACTTGATAAAACAGGGAAATCCTTGTTGAGCGCGATGCGCCACTAAAATTAAACTAAAACTGAAATTAATTATTGTCGGAGCTCGCGATACGTTTCTCGTAAACTTTTAACGACTTTTCATAATGGGAATATCGAACTCTCATTCTTCTCAATTAAAAACGACATTCTTCTTTCAGGAACTTTAATTACATTTTAAAGTTCCTGTGTGCGCTTTTAATGAATTTTTGGCGCGAATTAAATTCTCCAAAAAAATACCGGATTCGGGTTTAGGAATAACTAGATATATCTGCAATGTTTAATTCAAATTTAATGAATTTTGAAACGCATAAAGCTCCAGTAATTTTGCAATTTTATGCCTGATGGGACGTGCAATTTATTTCTCGTTTGATTAATTTATTTAACTGCAGTTTTTGGGTTGACAGCCGAATGAAATTGATTTGAATTAAAATAACTTTAATCCAATATCCAGCTCCATTCGAAAACACATCCAACAGTCCCTTCTTCTATTATAATTTTGATTAATTCAGATTTGGTAAACTTGCCAAAATTCCCCAACATATTCTCAATTTGGTCGTGGATTTCCTAAATTTCGTGCGAGGCCGAACTCTTAGTGGTTCACGGGATTCCTGTGAAATCTTAGTGAGTTTACTCGCAAGCATGTCCTTATAAAACGAGCTTAATGATCTTCGCCCTCGTTGCCTAAATAATTCTCGTAAGTGCCAGTGCAGATTTTAGTGTCAATTAAAACGGGCAATCGAGATAATAGATAACAAGAAGAAAGCAAATCCATATTAATGACCCAGTTAGGCGACGAAGCACGAAACAGTTTCACAGTCTGGTAGGCATTCAACATGTGAGTTTTCCTTAACGATACGACTATTTCAAGTCGAGGGACTCATTCTACTTCGTTAATTTCGCCATACAGTTTTCCTTATTTATTTGCCGTTCAAAAGTAGAGTTTTAATGCGGTATTTCCAGCAATCGAACAAAAATGTAATCGACCGAGATTCATTCCCAATCGTGTCCTAAAAATTGTGGATAATAAAAGCAAACTGAATGCTAAAAGTAATTTATGAAAGTATTTTTGCGCTCTGGAAAGTTTCCATCCCTAGAGGTTGAGATAGCCGACGAGGTGGAGCAGTAAAGCACCGACACCTCGTAGAGCAGTTCTATTGACGGGTAAATGTTCGATTAAAAGTTTTCTTTTGTTTACTGGGAAAAAGGGAACGAGAAAATTTCGTTGCTTTTATCGAGTTCGACAAAAAGCGCTGTCCGATTTATTGGGGTTAAACTATATTTACGTTGATTTGCGATTACATTGTAACTTTTCCATTTTCCCATAGTATGACACAGAAAGAAACGACCTGTAGCAAAGTGTGAAGAAACTACAGCGACAGGTGTTTCTACTTATTGGCTACATCTGGCATGTGTGCGAAGAACGCGTCATGATGTGTATGTCGGAAGATATACACAAATGCAGGCGTAACCTGGAGAGAGTGGAAGAAGAAAAAGGAACTGCGAACGGGCATCATCTCAGCCTTTTTTATACGCAACAAAAGTTTCTTCAAATTCTGGATGAGTCCAGAATATCCACCGAAGTTATGCGCTGCTGTCCTTTATCCAGCCAAGAATGTTAACTATATGGAAAAGTTTCATATGGGATGAACAAGTCCAGACATGTCGTTCATACCAAACTTTTCCATGCTTATAAACCAAAATAACGCAAATTCGATGTATCACATTGCACAAAACATCAGTGTGGAATGAATGAAAGCATATAGCCTGGATTACAAATATGGAAAGTCAAACTGCTTTATTTCTCCCGAGATAAAACTGTGCGGATCCAATATCGAAGGAAAAATTGAACTGAAATATTAACAATAAAGCGTATCTTTGAAAAAATATTAGATTCCTTGTTGGTATTTTTAAAATTAATGATGAGCAAAACCGGTTTACACCAACGATTTTGGTCTTGGTTTTGTTGAGTGAACCTTAATCTTAGTCTTAGTCTTGCTGCAAGACTCTTTCTAGTCTTGCAGCAAGACTAATATATATACTATACGGCGATCTCAAAAAATTAAAGTGGACAATTCATTTAAAATTAATTTATTGCTTTTTTCTAAAACGCCCTGGGATCTGTCAATTTTTAGTTTAAATCCTGTATATTTTAAACTAATTTTCGTTTATACAGGGTGACTCAAAGACATGTAGAGCGTCGTTCAAAAATTGATTTGTGAGAAGTGCTAGAGAATCTATGTGTTTTAGAATATGTCGCTGAAATGAACAAACACAGGAAGATACATGTAACAGAGGCCAAGCCGACTAATCATGTTGTGTCATTCGGTCACAGCTTAAAAGTACTTCACCAGTGCGGAAAAGGTCTGAAGTTGGGAGAAAATTCAAGTTATTAGAGGTAAAAGAAGCCCTATACTAAATTAGTTTACCACGTCATTAATTTTTAAAACAATTTAATATTTAATTACATTAAGTACTTGTTCGGTCCGTGTCGATATCGCTTTGACACTCAGTGTAGGGTGATTATTATCGCTTTCATGTTAATTAAAGTTCGTAGTTTTATTTTCCATTGGAAGTCTGTTGATGCCGAACTAGGCGAAACACGTGTCACCACGTTTTATCTTTATTCTTTCAGTGAAATATTTATATTTATCGCTGGTTTACAAGGTTGATCTTGCCAGGGGAAGCGAAACATGACGGAAAACTATGGTTCGATTGATATCGTAGTAATTAAACTCCGATGTCTCCAGTACCTGCAACCTGCCAGTTAGTTGTAAGCTGACTTATCTACGTCAGTTGTAAACTGGCTAATTGCATATCGGAAAGCGGGTCGTAGCTGGGATAATTGTCGCACTTGACTGCCAATCTTTGGGAGTAAATTGATCGCTCGAAATGTTCCACAGAAAAAGAAACCTCTGGATCTTTAGAGCAGCTTATTAAATAAGCATTTTCCCACATCTCTGGAATTTCACCACATCCCTCACTTTTCTAATTAACCCGATGTCACGTCGATTTCGATTCCGACTGATGCCGCCTCTTCGGCCGAAACACGTTCCGGTGATTGATGTGAGCAAGAAAATCCACTTCGTAGCTGATCGAGCTACGAACTACGTGTCTCGTGAGCATATATCTTTGAATTATTACACATCTTTCTGCAAACTTAATAACCTTTTGAATGGGTGAAGGAGATCGATCAGTTTGTACCTCGCCACACCAGAAAATATTAAGTTTTAGAGGTCATCGCTGTAAGTGGCAATATTAAATATGAATGTCGCTTGCACTGTCTTCATTGCAAGAACTTTAAGAATAATTCTGAGTGGAATGGAGGACACGAAACGGGCAAAAGTCTATTTAAAAGAGAAAATTTAGCTGATTAAACCTAGAGAGCACCTGCTGTGCTTGTAAACGTTTTCCAGCATCTGGGCCGTAGTATTAATTCAACAAGGGAAGTAAAGTAGCTCGCCATGGGGAGATTCGGGGGCAATGTCGAGAAATAAAGATAATGAGAGAATTTTATTTGTTCACAGTTGTAAATATATTGCTTAAGTTCATACCGTTGACATAGAGAGCATCTCGAGCACCTGCTGCTGTAGCCTGCTTTGGGACTGTTTACGATATCGCTTTCCAGGATTTTCTGAATTATTATAACCAGATGCAAGACTTGTTTCGACTTTATTAAAAAATGTTTTTCACTAACTCATACCGGCGTTCCACCAGAAAAATCGTCTGGTTTACAAACCCACTAAAATGATTAAATAAAGTCGAAACCAGAAAAGCAATTCGCGTAATTTATTCAAGCGTTCTTTCCTCAACATGCTGAACCTCAAAACAAATCGAAAATATATGGAAATTTCCTCTCCAGAGTCTATTCAGGAAACGATAACGCATCTATATTGCTAAATTAATAATTTTAAAAGCCTTCATAAATGTTAAATTGACGTAACTGGTTAATGTTATTTAAATAAATGGACTTGCGAGATTTCGAAATAAGCCTGTTTAATTGGATTTCCATGAAATAAATTTTGGTTGGGCATTATTTCATTTTGGGAGTGCCACTAATGGGAATATGGCTTGCTAATTTTCGTTGGGTAATTAAATTTTTTGGTGTCTATTAAAATGCATTTAGCATAGACTGAAATTTACTGTTGGGGTAATTTTTGGCCTAGAAACGTTCGTGCTGAACCAAAAAATGGTATCTATCATGGGTATATCCGAAAAAGGATGAAACATGATAGAATTTTAAAGCAATCTTCCGCTAAATTTTAAGCCGCAAGCCAGTGAATAAAAATCAATTTAAGGAAGGAACTTGTTAAAAGCACATTACCATGACAGGTAATGTGCGCTAATGTGGAAGGTACCGCTGATTTCTGATCGCAGAGCTTTATCTAGGACACTTAGCGGTTGTTATTTCCTGTCTCAAATTCTATATATCTCGCCTTTTTCAAAATCAGCAATTCTTGCCTCTCAAAAATCTGAATTTTTCAATATCTGTAGGATCGCGCCCCTTGTAGATAGGTGTTACTGTTAAATGGGATACATATTAGATAGTAGGAATTAACTCTAAGATTGTTATACCCCTGGGGTACGACTCTGGTGGGCATTAGTTGGGGTATGGGAACTTCCCATGCCATGCCTTGTCGATGTTGGAAATCCCCGCAATAAACCGGGTCGGCATTGGAACTGCTTGTAATATACTTTGTCGGCATTTGAATTGCCCTTGATAAGTTTCGTTGGTCCTATAGTGGCAGTTCCAATTCCCAGCTTAAGATGTAACGGTTTAATGCGGCGGGTGGTACAGACGGCACCCTAGCCAGGGTACGCCCATGGTTTATCACCATGGGTTTTAGTATTTAAGATTTTGCAGGGCATATACAAGCCCTCTTTTCTTCTGGGTTCGGTTGTCGTTGGTAACTCAGAAGTCGCGTCCGCGCTCGCTAAACTCACAAGTTACTTTATACTCTCTTTTGTTCACTTTACATTAATAAACGCATACTTATAGTCCTTTCCTATCTGTGATTTTATTATAAGATATAAACACCATCCTATATCTACAGTAGTAGTAGTATCAAAACCCGATACTACATATCTTTGCCTGAGGACTTTGTAGGTACCAACGTGGTACTTCTATGCAGTCACGAGCTATAATTATGACAAACAAAGTTTTTCTGCATTTTCATTTTCTCGGCTATTGCTTCTTTATTGGTCGCGCAGTTGCAGAAGCTGAACCTGCTTCGGCGTGTTTATGTTCTAATCCAGAAGAACACGTCTGAAGAACCATATAAATTAAATGACCCGCTCCGATCGAGCCAAGTCAAGTTTTCCGCATTAAACGCCAATTAATAGCCAGCCTCAATGCACAAAAATTCCCGAAGCAAAGTAGCTCTCATGAGAATATTGCTCGGAGCTGCTTGTGCATAAGTCGAATTAATCCAAATTAGATACTCGGAAATATTTAAAGAGACCTCCCAGAGCATACCAGGCACACTAAAAGCTTGGTATTTTCAAATTACAGATTCTAGAAGACCTCGGATCCACACCTGAGAAGCAATTTGATACTACTTGAATCTACTTTGAAACTCATTAATGGTAGACAGATAATTTCTCGATTTAGCCTGTTCCCATTCTTACAGTGCGCAAATCGAACTTTTCATATCGTCAGTGCAATCGTCCCGTGACCAAATCCGATAAAGATGACTACCCGTAGGAATCAAAGCTGAAAAGACAAGAACCATCCACATGTCTGCAAATAATACCGCACAATGAAATAAAAACAAAATTGAAAGTTTGCCGTTGAACAGTCGAAGGGCCCGTCAGTCCTTTCCTTTTTATTGTGCGATGCTTCTGATTCTATTCGCTTGGTATAGAACAAAACGCTATTCGACACATTGTGATACTTAAAAATAATGCCGACAAAAAAATCCAAGAAATATTTTTAAGGAATGAGGGCATTATCCACTACTTTCAGACACAGGATGAGTAACCAGTGGGTTGCGAAATCATAATAATGGAGAAAATGTAGGATTATCATACTCTGGGATTTTTGGACCAAACAGATGAAACGCTTGATCTCAGAGAAAACTTGAAACAGTAACACGTCTGTTATAATTGTTTTGCAAAGTAGATACTATAAATAAACCACCTTACAATTATGGTTCAACCATAAAGCGGGGAAATGCTGCATTGTAAATGCACCTTAGTTGGAAACTAGTAAATGGAAATCGCTGGCAAGATTGGGAAAAAGCGCAAAATAGTCGGACGAGGAAATTCAAGCTGATGAGAATGCAGAAAATGTGAATTGCTGAAGAAGTGCTTGGTTTAAGAGTACATGAAAAGACACTAAATTGAGGATATGAGATGTAGAATGTTTTATCATAATCAGTTACTATAAAATGCAGTCCAAACTGAACGAGGATTAGAAACATCCTTTATTCTTAATAAGGATCGTAATCATGGCGAAGATGAAGCCGCTCACCTGTATCAGCCGAAACGACATTATAGATTTAGATCTGCTAAGGAGGCAAAACTTCAAGACAATAACAGTATCGTGACAAAAACAAAACTTTGATGAGACATAATACTCCGGAATCTCGACTTTGCCATTATGTAAATTGGAATTAACATATTAGCAATACAGCAAAGTTGAACGGCTTTGAGATTTTACACATCATGCGAATCTTAGGACTAATCTCTACATATTTAAAACTGAGTCTGATAATGAACGTTCGCATTTGAAACAGTGGAAGATTGATATTCGAATAAATCTGTCTATTTGAGGGTTTGTGTATGAAATAGTAGGAGAAGCCACGAGCTCAAGAATATTATTTAGTCACTGTCAATGATTTCGTAAAGGCATTTTTTCAAATCTAAGACTCCTGTAGATCCCTTGCTTCACTGCATAACGTTTATGCGAAAACATCAGCCGTTAGTCACCCAATTTTTTACGATTTATTATGCCTAGGGAGCCGAGCAAGTTTTATTAAAACAATTTTTCTTTTAAACTTTTAAAATTAGACACTTCCTTGTCTGATGCCGAGGGGCCGCATTCTTTCTCGTACTCGGAAGGAAATTACTTGCCAGTCCGTTGGAGAACAGCCTTAAGGAGAATCGATCTCCAAGAAAAACATTTTTTAGTTTAAACTATTGTGAGTGAGCTTTCCCAATGGCTGGATACAATGGGTATTTATAGCTGCAATAGCCACAGCCCTAATATTGTAAAAAAGAGGTTTGCATGTTGGGAAGCTATATGTATGTGTGCAAGGAAATTCAGTACGTTGCATGATCCACTAAACGATGTTTACAGAGTTCACACCCCCAAATAGAGCAAAGAAAATGCTTCCTCGAAAACAGACAGGCTATATTAAATATTGATAAACCATTTTCGGTGAAGGGCGGGCAATATTAAAACGGCTCGTTTAAGGATAAACGCGCATACACAGTGAGCGAAATAATTCGATTATCAATCAATTATTTTCCTATAAAATTCTTTAGGAAGTGAATTAATATATCGTCGCTCTATTCCGAACCTCCCCGACCTAATATATTACAACTTCCCCTTTAGAATTTATTGTCCCATGGTTGGTCCATTGTTAACAAGGAACCAATATTGGTTTGTCCATAAGCGCGGCTATTGTATAATATATTGAATAGAGCATTTAACAAAGCCTTCCATTAATATTTTTGCTGTCAACATGGCCCGATATCTTTATAAACTCATCAATTTATGTACGACTATTAAAGAAAACGGAAGGGAAAAGCTACTTTTATATACAATATATTTAGACGGAATTCTTTCCTTGAGGTTCGATCGTTATCAAGACCCAGCAACTTCAAGCACCCTTCATTTCCGAATCCAATTACATGATTGGTGAAAAACTTATGTGGAAAGGAATATGTCAGAGTTGAAGCTCTATTTAAAACGAGTCCGCCATGCACGCAAAGAATTAATTAAAAAAGTCATATGAGTATCTGGCTAATCAATCTTAAAATGTGAGATAACGCTCGCTTGCTAGAAGCAAAAATTAGGTTTCTCGAATTTATACGGGTTTTGACCTAAATGTTTTTTATAGAAACTCGGTATGTATTAAGGAATAGTTCTTCGTAGAATTTTCCTCACAATAATGTGAGACTGTGAGTTGGAACTCCAAAGAGAGCTCTGCTCCAACTAGAACATAAAAATCGAGCTTGTAGACGCGACGAAGACCGACGAAGGGTAAAGGTACGGAAATTACAAAGAAAGTTTTAGTAGTATATTAAACCTAGAAGAGGGAATAATAAATTTGCTAATTGAAGAATGTTCACCGAATTATTTCAGATCTAGCTGTTGAGTTCCTCCTGAGAAGAACCCATGAACAACGTGGAATTTCGATATATTACTTCTAACGAGGATCCAGGTAACCTTCAGGCACCACTGGACCATTTTTCCAGGCAGGCTATATACTTATACATCCTATTCCGAATAGTTGGCTAAAACAATAATTAGCAAATTAGCAAAAGTAATTATAATTAAATTAAACCTATTGCAGAGATTAACGATGCGGTCAGCAGACAAATTTGCCAAAACCAGATTTCAACATCTGTTCCTTTGCCAGTCGTGGCTCTCGGGTTCCGTTGCTTTTCCAGCACTGAAATTCAGCAGAAAGGAAATGATTGCCAAAAACTTTCATCTAATGCCCTTTTAAAAAGCGGAAAATTCGTTAAGGGATAAAGGTTAAACGCGGATATTTCATTGAAACGTCAATAAGTTGAAATAACCGTTTTTGGAGTCAACCGAGCAATATTAACGTTCGAGGCATTCTTAGGAAACTGGCAGCCTTTAATAAACGAATATCTCTCGCTTAAATCGAGAAATAATGAGAATGTTATGGTGATGAGCCCGTCGCGACGTTTTGCATCTTTTGACATAAAGGCCTGGTTATTAGTGTTCTATGGGAGGAAGCGAACTGATAATCCTTCGGAAAACGACGTCTCGTGCTATTGTCTGAGCTTCGAAGCAATTGTGTCCTCGTTTCAGATTTAGATTTAGATTTTTATGCGTCAAAGATATGCATGTAGGTACCATATTCTTTTCCTGCAGAGTGGCATCTATTTTCGCCTTGACAAAACTTTCTGTCATTCCAATAGCAATTAGAGATAAAGAACTAGCAAGGTGAAGGGTCACGGAGTAAATCGCAAATCACACGTCAAGCCAGCGTGTGTGAAAATATCGCATCGAAGACTTGAAGCGATCATAACGATTCAGATCAGTTTGGTCGATTCTGTCCAGTTCAAGTTGTGAAAACTCAGGGTCAGCTCACGTTACGTGAAATTTGGACAAATGAAACTCATTAGAAAATGTTATTTTGTGACATTGCCTCGCCTAGTCTGACAGTTTCACCAAAGTATGCATTTCCTGACTGGTTACATAAATAGCTACGATTTAGTTCTGGTCACTGCTGTCGGGTCAGCTCTTTGAAACTGAGGAACGATTCCGGTCAGGTCGGCTAATTTGGAATTATGAATCAGTCAGTTCAGGATGTTTGAGCCTTAAGGAAACAATTCGATTCAGTTCACTTACTGGAACATTATTTGAAAATTTGGGTTCATTTTTGGTAGAAGCAAGAAAAGCAGGATTACGACAACAATCAGAGCTTGGGTTGCTTTAAATTATGACAACGAATCGGGACAGTTCAAGTTAATTCGTATTATGAAAATAATTTTGACCAATTTACGTTGCGTAGATTGGAGAAAAGAATTTATGCATGGGAGACTTCGAATGGACCTGGCACCCACATATTCCGATAAGGAACATACCAAACTGGGACGGAAAGCTGCGATAATTTTTCCAAGGCAAGAATGAAATGGAAGTGTTCTAACAAAATATTATTTTCGAGTCAAACAACCGAAACTAGCCTAAGGCTGCCTGAAAATACCTTTTACTACAGGTAACTCTGAATATCATAATGCCAACAGAGGATTTGCTCCAGAAATCCAGAAGCAAAAACCGCATAAAGAGATACACAGGAAGAAGATATAATAAATTCAAAGATTTTCATCGCAAGAATGTGTGTTTACTTGATTTAAGAAGAAAACTCTAAAACGATCTCTGGTACCTAAATATACTGGTATCACGCTTTGGATACTGTTCCTCAACCTCCTGATATAAGAATGTTCAATTTTAAATGTAGTTATAACAATTTACATTGGAAAAGCCTTGAAAAGTACGAATATTTAGAATAGGCAGAGACCAATATGCTAAGCTGGAGCCACAGTTCTACATGAGAAAATTATTTTAAATTAATGAAGTTTAACAAATATTATCTTTTTATATTTTAATTTAGTTATTAAAATTATATGTATGTACCTCCCCTAGATACATGTATTTCAATACTTTCACAAAACAAATAGATGAGAAAATTACACAGAAACATTCAACAAGAGCCGAAGTTCCATCATGGCCGTTAATTAGTCAACTAACGGCAACGCTAATTGGGCAGGTATTGACCGATGGTTCTATATTCGTTTGGAAATGTTTATGGTATTTTCCAGGCAGCTTTTCATTTCCCGTTATGCGTCAGGCGTGTCATCTCCACCAGAATTTGAGTGCCCCATACATTAATGAAATAAATACCTAACCCTAGCGTGTTGGTGACATGCCAAGACCATATATTTGCGCTGAAATATCAAGTTCTCTATACATATTCAACATTATTGCGTGAAATATTGCTTTCTCTGTGGTTTTAATTATTGCTGAAGGACAACAGAAGAGTGCCACTCCGGATGAATTACTCAATTTATAGTTTAGGAATAAATGCGACAGAAAGACACTCACATACTAAACATATTGAAGCATAAAACTTATATCGTGATACAAAATATGTAAGTTCAGCGTTAACTCGATATTGAATGACATCAATTCAATCCTATCTTAAGTGCAATAACGTGCCGAAGAGCTAGGATTTTGATGCATTTCTAGTAGTTATTAAGTTAAAATCTACTGCAGTTTTATTTGCCCTTAAATTATTGAACTAACAAGTTACCATTTTCTCGTAGAGCATTTCGAAGAGGACCTAGAATTCACCTCAAACAAACATTTCTATTTCAACAAAATTTAATGTCAATTGGGAGCAACATAATGTATACTAGGAACTTAAAGGAATTTGCTCTCTCTTTTATATCAGTTCTGGAGAATATCCATTTATTTTGGAGGACGTTGGGCAAATTTAGTTTTAACCCATTTCGAACATTTATGACCAGCTTTAATCACCTCTGCTCGTTGCCTTGGTTAAAATTAAAAATTAATTTGTAATTTGGGCAACCCTGCAAACGTAACAGAGTGGCCAACAGGATGATCAGATTTTAATCAACGTCATTTTTAATTTTGTTATTGAGAGTTCATCTCACCAGAACAGTTTTTTCAAGATCTTTTTACTATCAAGAAGTAAAGCAAAATTTCTCATTTATAGTCGGCCAATTCACAGGTGTTCTTCCTTTTTGCATTAACCAGGGCACGTATGGGTACCCTTTTCTTTGATAAAGTTGAAGTTTAATCTTACAATTATCAAGGGATGTGAAGAAATGATTTGTAGGACATTTAGAAACTTAGAAGCGAAACTCCAAAGGTCTTTTTTGACATTGACAACTTTGGTATTTTCCTTGGTTTAACCATATTACTTGAGTCAACAATTGAGGAAATCTTAAGTCAGCTGAAGAAAGCTAATCGCCGAACTAACTCCTTTATTCAGGAGTGATATCAGGTCTGTAAGCCCTACATTGTTTCATTTCATTAGCTGTATTTGCTCTACATTTTCAGAATAATATATGCGATTTCACTTATAAGCGGAAGCTGCTCTGTTTAGTTTTCATCCATAGTGTTTATCTGCACGTTCGGCAGCTCCGACAAATATCACTAATCAAAAAGTGTTTGCTTAACAGCAGCCCGTCTGTGTATTGGTTCGCCAGCAAATTATAAACACGGGTGCTCACCGTTTGTTTATATGGGCAGATCTACTTTGTGAATGTCCAAATTTATTTTTAAACTGTTACATATGCCCGGGGAGAATATTTACCTTAAGCCTAAAATCGAAAAACATCGGGCAATGTCGAATAACAAGGTTAAAACGGGGGTTCAAACGTGACCTTTATTCTTTAGTAAACAAAGGAATTGCCACTATTATATTCCTCGTCTAGCAATTTGCTCCTTATTAAATATAAAATTTCCAGTTATAGAGAAATAACTAACAGAAGTTCCCCACTTGAACGCGCACTTCTGTAGAATGTCTCTTCTTGTTAGTCTCCAGGTTTTAATGATCTTATTAGAGCTTCGGTATTATAGCTGAGTGAACCTGCTTGAAAGAGATAGGCAAATTCAATTAAAATATAAATTTGACTCGCGAAAAACTTTGGCAAGTATTTATTTTACTAAAGGCGTAAAATTCGAAATCTACTGTTTACTAAAATAGATCAATATTTCACCTTAGGGATATTTTATAAATTAATGGCAGGCCTGCTCTGCATGGTCCGCCTAATTTTAGATTCAAAAATAAACATTGCAGTGCTTGAAAACTACGTACTACTTATGTTAGAAGTACCTATACTGCTTTAAGATATTACAGTGTATACTCCGAGCTCATAAAATTATGCTACGATTTATTATAAGTTTGGAATTTTTAGCATTTACGCCAAGGTGAGAAATGAATATGAAGTAAGTAATAAAATTACAAAATGAAAATTTGCCAACAAATACGGTTTGCTGTTATTCGGTCTACTGCAATAAAGATAACACAGAAAATAGCTTGAGCAAGAGACAAACAGGAACAACTATTTCGAGAGGTAATGCTCCTAAATATCCACTTCAAGCTACATTGTTTGCACCAATGAGAAAATAATGAAATAAGATATGAGGAAAAGGAAGCAAATAGAAATAACAATAACAACAATAATAAATAGTAATAATAATAATTAACAATAATAATACAAATACAAGATGTCCCATATTAGACTCTCAACATGGGAATCTCGGAAATCGTAGAACATACAGAGTCAGTCAAATGGAGGCAAAGTTGTGTCTTTATGAAAAGAGTACTTCGCAAATAGATAAGTGTAACACATGGTTGTTTTTCAATTATCAATGACTAGTCAAATTCGTAAAAAAAGGTCAGCTCCTTATTGGAAAAAAAGTTGATGATAGTATTGAAAAACCAAAACGTCGTACTTCCAAAAAACTATTTTCATGTTGTAGTGCGGGAAAAGTGCCTTAAGAAAATGTTTTCTATTTTGATGTTTCTCTGTAATTTAAGACAGAAAAACATAAAAAGAAAACAACAATTTTGGGTTTTTCGGAATATCTTCGGAAGTAATCGAAATTTATCAAAAATTAAAAAAGTAAAGTATTCCTCGTATAAAGACACAATTTTACCTCCATTTAACCGACACTATATCTTCTACGGTTTCCAAGATTCCCATATCGAGAATCGAATATGGGACACCCTGTACACAAGACAAAGTGCTTATGAAATTATTTTGTGCAGATGCATGATTTTACAAAAATTTTCAATTATGTTTGGCTTCGATTCACCTTTCAAGACTATTAGAGTGCTCATAGCAAAGAAAATTAAAAAAGATAGAAAAAAATTTTAATATTAATTTCACGTTCTTCACATGTCCATTGGAATTCTTGTTCGATTTTCTGAAACTTCCATAGAATGAAAAGGTTTTGAGTACCTACTGGGTAATTGGTTTATGTCAGTGGGAGTAATTTAGGTCTTTGAAAGGCTCATCCATCATAGCCCAGTCCTAAATATGAATGCGGGAATTGGGAGAGAAAAGCGTAACAAATAATCGCGCAAGAAAAGAGGAATTTCTGTAATTCACTGACATTTTTTCCCATGTTCCTTTATAGGAATTTAGGTTTGTTATTTTTATTTTATATATGAGCCCAGGCGCATTAAAGTTAAATATTAAATAAACTATAATAAATAAAGAAATTAAACCTAACATAATTTATTTTGTTATTATTTGTTAACATATTAAGGTTAATTTTGGAAAAATATACTATTATTTTGAAGTATAAAAAATAAAATATAATATATAACATAATTTAATTATTCATAATCACTGTTAAGCACCACTCAAAAAAGCAAAGATTTCGTAAAAAAATATAAAAAAGAAAATTTTGAAAAATTAGCAATTTTACTCACATGACTAGTCGCGTTACGGCAGGAAATGATGCATTCGTATAATGACCACAATGAGGACTTAACGAAACTCCATCAAAAAACCTCTATATACCTGCTGATGCTGACATATGTTCCAGTTTTATTTTTTCTGTTATCGTGCAAGGAACAAATAAATAAAACATGAAAATTGGAAACCGAAGCGCGGAATTGTTCCTGAATTGTGTTGTAAATATCCTTCCAAAGCAACAGAGGAAACGAAATATGTAACATTTCAAAGAAAAATACCTAAGGAGCAGATTAAAGGATGAGGAGGTAGCTAAGCTCTAATGCAAGAAATATCCTCAAAACAATCAAAATTTTCAAAATGTTCTTACTTTTTGTCAGTGATGATTTCAGGTTTTAACAATTTTATTACTGTAGATTGAAAAGTAACTCATACGTTTAACGAGTAAACTTATAGAAGGGAACTAAAGGTTCCATCAGAGCAGGCTCAAAGCAGCTAAGTTTGAAAGTTTTAAGTGAAGTTGTGAATGTTCTGATCACTTGAACTTTGCCACGGTCAAACAATTAATGGTGTTTTACACTTCGGAACATTTGCTGAAGTGGAAGTTTAGATTTCAAAGATGTTTCAAGACTTGAAGTCGTTCTTAAGATCAAATTTTTAAGGCCCGGTAAATGCAACGCAAAGCAAGTTAAGATTCTGGCCTTATAAATCGTTCTTTCCACTGCTGGCTTGAAAAGACCCGATTATTGGGTGCGTCGAATGTCTGTGAAATGCATTTTCTCGTCTTGTTTCTAAAAACATTTGACTACAGCTCTTTGTGGTGACGTTTTGTGGCCATAAACTTATTTATTATGGTCCTAGTACAAGTAAAACTATATTTGAGTAGAACAAAGCAAATATGTGTTTTGCTGTGGCAATCATCATCAAGTTTTCGATTTGATTATAGAGGTTCCTTTATAACCGTATAATATTAATTTTTACTCTAAATTTTAAAACGCACAGCTTGAAACGCAAAAACATATTCAAACGCGATTTGCGATTAATCCGGCCGGAAAATTCGGAGCCTCAAAAAACTCTCTAATTTAGCGATTTAAATGTCCCGCACATTTTTCCAAAATTTGTCCATGGTTTTATTTGACAAAACCGAGTTTAAAAAACTATTTTCTCTTCCTTTCGCTCCTTCCTCTTGCACAGCCCGCAAAGCAAATATTGAACAAACAACGATCACACTCTGCGTTGATCTAAATGATGTGTTGGCAACTCCATGAATTCTTTTTTGATCGCCGCTGATATCCTCGTCTTCATCATACGATTTCCAACGAAACACGAAATGCCTATAAAATTACATAATAACCTGGAAAACCAGCGCTTGGATTACTCCCGCTTTTTTCATTAAGCCAAATTTCAATTAAAACGTAGAAAAATCCCGGGAGAAATCGAAAGGCAAGCATCAAATTAACCCCTGAAAAATGAAGGTCTAAAGTGTGAAGCGAAATTAACCGCATCGCTACATTGTCACGAACTTTTTACGGCCAGGCGTAAACCTCCTTCTAAAGCGTTCCTTCTATTTATTTTTGTATAAAAGTTTTATGCGATATCCCGCTTTTCGGAAAACATAAAATACATAAGACGTGGAATTTATGATTCAATAAAGACGATCTGTAACGTTTCAGATACGCTATAAGTAGTTTTATAGGGACTGAATGAGGGAGATGCCATTCCGAATGTAGGTAGTTTTAAAGAATTAATTTTTGCGACAATGATACGTCGTTTTTATACTTCTTGTGCCCCAATATGCTTCTGCTGGCGGTAAATAGTTAACATTCTTAAAAGGAAGTATGTTTATGACTGGGCAGGAAAATAGAGCGGCAATTTGCTGCGTCAGCTGCTATTTTTGGAGAATGAAAATTATATGTTTTCGATTCCTAGCTGCAAAGCAAAACCAGTAAGGATTGATTTCCCATCGATTTACATTATTCGCGGCTGCGTTTGAAGTTACACTTCTAAGTTACAGAAAAACCTATTTCCGAACAGGAGAACTTCACTTTTAACTTAACCTGCTGTGATTCGTATTAAGTTTCCAATATTTAATTTAAAACGTTTCCAGAGGGCGACGTTTAATGATCTATTATACCCACCTTCTGGGAAATATTATTGGAATATGTCAATCTAATTCCCCGTAAGCAAATTTACCTTCGCAAACTGTAACTTTGCAGAAAGCCTCAAAGGCGTCAGTTTCGCCACCAATCCAATTCGAACAGCCAACATTTCACTCCATAGTTCCAGATCGGCCAAAACTTCGTCCGAAACTTCAATTATTGTTGTTCCAAGGAAGTCGAAACCGGGCGTATATAAAGCACATTCATACTCGTAAAAGCCAACAAATTCCAGGGAGTGACTAATAAATTTACAATTATGACCGTAAGTTTGTTTCCAAGTTTTCAAAAGCAAATAAGCGGTTGTATTAGGGCGTTTTAATTTTGGAAGTTTTTCGTTTCGGTTTGCGTAAGTTTCGGTACCGTGGAAGTTTTTGATCGTTGCATAATTTAAAAGTGCCTTTACTTTTTATTTACTTATAGCATAAGAGTATTTTTGATGAAGCTGAAAAACAACTTTCTCTCGCAGAATTTACGAGCTTTTTTGTTGCATTCTGAACACAATAAAACAGAATTTTATTGAAATTTTTATACGACACTATTGTGTTATACTATACTATTATATACCGGGTGTCCAGGCGAACCCTCGATATAGAAAATTAACGTAGAAAATCGGATTTTGTTTTTTTGCGTCTGCATGGATTATCCATTTGAAAAACTTACTCATCATCATAGTACTCAAGACCGACCATTATTCCGCAATTTTTTCAGTCTTCTAATTAGAGCTGTTTTGGCTCGAAACATCTCTAAACTTACAAAACTTGAATGTCCTGCGCAACCACGAGTGAGATAAAAGATATAGGTTATATCTTTGTGTTATCACCTCAAGTTAATAAGAAACTTGTTTATTTACTGTAGGGATATCAAAGCAGATCACATGATAATTACCCTCAGGTTTTCCATTGATCTTTCACCGAATTAACTCGTAAATAAGTTACAAATTGCTTAGAATTTAGCAAAAAGTGAAAATTTATTTGACATGGGGTTTTTACGCTTGTGTTGTTGGCGACTTTGTCTGTTTAATTCTGACGTTGATTCTAACCAATCGTGGCCTCGAACGGTCACGCGGGACGTTCAATTTTTTTAAATTTGAAGGCATTTTGAGCCAAAACGGCTCTAATTAGAAGATTGAAAAAGTTGCGGAATGATGACCTCCATGCAAAAGTGTTTCTACAGGATAATCCTTGCAGGCGCAAAAAATAAAAACCGATTTCCCATATTAATCTCGTAGGCGCAGGGTTTGCCTGGACAACCGGTATATTATTATATTATATATACTATATTATTATAGTATATTGTTTGATACTATATATACTATACTATAGTTTTGGATGTAGATATAATATTTTTTCCTGCAAACACTTAATGCACGTGTCTTAACTTCGCTGGAAACTTAAGCAAGAACATAAGAGATTTTTGTTCTGATCCTAATTTTGGTAAGATAGCTAGGTCTGAAGGCTAACATTACAGTCATCACTGAAAATACGCCACAAAACACTCTCTAATACGTAAGACTTTAAAAAAATAATTTCACCGGAAGCACGCGCTATTACCCAACGTAACCAAATCTAACCAAGACAAATAAACAGTAGCAATTACCCAAGAAAAGACGTATAGCCAACATACACTGTTTTACGATTGCTTCATACTTTCCGCAGCCGAGGCTTAAACACGTGATGAATCGAGCTAATTTTAGCTGCAGTTTATCACTTTTGTGCATTAATATGTTAGTAACACACCTTTCGGCCAATGTCATCGGCAATCTTGGAAGTTTCCACTGCCACATCCTTAATTAATTATCCTTAATTTGATACTCCTGCTTTCTCATTATGGCATCCCCAGTTCTTTTGCTTTGAGTGGTCCTCGCAGTGCAATTAATCTCGAAAAATATATTAATTTTGTACCGTGATAATTGCACAAAACAAAGGAATGATGAAATATAATCGCACTTCCGAGCCATGTAATCAGGTTTCCATTTTCAATGGATGCCTTCGGAATAATAATGGAGAAAATGGATGAAAAGCATAAGATGAAAATAAATATGCAGCAGGCTTTGCTCTGCTCTTTCCGTCCACTCCTTTATTAGATCAAAGTAATAGGCGGACAAGCCATAGAGCCAAGAATATATTACGTAGTCCTGGAGGTAGTGATGAATACAGATCAGATGTCTTATATTAAGAAAAATTGCTTGCGTCACTTATTTTTATCGTGAACTAGAGGAATCTCGGGCGTCAAAGATCCATCATGTCTAATCCTTGGCTTTTTCCGAAAAAGCGGTGTTGCGTCATTCTTGGAAAGAACAAATTGAATGAGAAGGGTGGTCTCCCCCCATGGGCAGCAATATGTTAAAACCTAATTACCTTCCAAAGTTGCAAATCAATTTATTTGTGTCCGACGTCGAACACGTTTTTTCCTCTCTTTTTAGCATCAGTCACTGACCATTAGGCAGCCGTGCGGCCGGGGCACGTAATTTAAAGTTTGCAGAGCAGAAGTAACGAAATAAATCCCGATAAAGGATTTGGCCCCCCGTGTCTGGCTTGTTACTGTAATGGAATGGGTTTTATAAAATGTGTGCGATATTGGAAAAACAATAAAATTTGCCTATAAATATGAGGAATCGGAGCAATGAGCCGGTACAGTTACTCACGCTCTATATAGCTTTCTCGCTCCTAGAGATTCATGGGCATCTGCTTACCATCTATACAGCCGCTTCGTTCTTCATTAGGAAAAAGGGAGATAATATAAAAACTCGTCAATTATGATGTCAAGGAGGTCGTATTATTACAATTTGAAAAAATGTTATGACACCCTCATCCGCCTTAAGCAAACCTATCATAAAAATTTCTAATAAAATCGACTGTTTTAAAAGACATGAATGTGTGTTAAGAAGCATTAAGAAAAAACGACAATTCCAAGTAAAGATTTTTCCAATTTTTATATTTGCTTGATCCATTGGCAAGGATTAAATCAGTTTTAGTGATTTCTTGCTACTCTTCCCAATAAATTTTAAATCAAACAGCGAAACAAACTCAAATTTTCGGAGTGTTCATGTAGAATACCGTTCTAGAGCGTCTCATTTGAGCGCAAATATCGAGCGACTCGTTAAGTACCTGCTCCCCCAAATCCCTTTCAGAGTTCAAGATCTTGGTGAAAATATACACATCCTTCATTTAACTTATTTTTCACTCTCTCTCATTCGCGAAGCAGCGATAAGTGGACTAATACGTTTTCCTAAAGATGCAAATTGAATATTTCTGGTTAACTGTTAAAGTCGTTGTTTATCTCTTCGGCTTGAATAAATTAGCTCTTTTAGCCGAATTGGACGGTCAACAAAACCATACGGCAGAATTGTTTGTTTCTGATTTTTTTTTCGTCCATTGTTGCCATGACGTTTAACGAAGCTTCATTCATCGTTGCTGAGGCTTCCGAAATGAAAGTTTCCATAATTCTATTTTAAGCTTAAAATTTTCTGAAATATCCATTCGAAGAAGGCGCAACTTCCGAATCCAATACACTCTCTACTTGAAATCTTTTCTGTGTTTTTAAAGGTGACGAATTGGCTATTTTTTTATCTTCAGTTTTGCGGCGAAAACTTTGCGAAATGTACTTATATGTGTATTTCTTCCAAATGTTGATAAGGTCTGACAGTGACCGTCTTCAAATTTGAGTTTCAACTGCTCGAATGGGGATGATACCTGCTGATTTTCGTTCATGCGCTAATACACATTCGGAAAAATAAACAAATAAATACAAATTCATGAAAGGAAATTATGATCATTTGGCGGTCAAAATATCGTTGACCAAACGCTTCGCTCATATTTGCAAAAACAAGTAGGACGTCATAAAGTGAACTTTGGCACAAATGGATTATGATTGTGTCAAAAGGGACAGACCCTAAAACCCGAATATAAAGGGCGCTTTGTTTCGAACAAAAATATTATCTTGTTTTCCCAACATTTGCAGAGGCGCGAAAATAACAGAACTTGAAAGACAAAGGCGATTTTTCATTCCAGCACGTCACTCACTCAATTTTACTATTTCGTTTTATAAGTCGAGAGAACCGACGACGGGCCCGGTAATAAATTCTGATGGTTTAACCAGCAAAAAGTCCGATCGATGCATCGATTCAGTTAGATTTTGCCTGATGTATTTTCAAAGAGACTTTAGGTCTGTCAACTAAAATCGCTGCATTTAATTTCCCGAATGGTTCCGTTTGACCCAATTAATTTTATCAGCCACCTTTGACCAACATAATAACCTGGGGATTAAAGGTTAAAGGGCCTCAGCATCCTTGCATCTTACAAGACTACACCTTGTACCCACGCAGGAATTCTAATTTAAGGTCATTTATCAACCCCGTACTCCATGGCTACACCTAATTTTGTGGTCGGTATATTTTCATTACCATCTTTTTAATTAAAGGACCTCGGTCTATTCATTATTTGATGCATAGTGTCTTTTAGGTACATTTGAAACTCTCAAAGGAACTTGAGTAAGAAAGAAGAGTGCTATGCTTCTCAAGGCACGTATTTTAAATTTAGTTGTAAGTAATTAAAAGGTTGCTCTCACTAATTAAAAGTATACGAAAATGGTGTGGAATATGATTTCAGAGTCATTATTGGTTCAGCATAGTGGCTGAGTTGCAGGGAATTAACTTGATTTAACCATACGCTATTCGAACTGGTGATAAATCTTGAGGCGCCATGGAATATAAATATTTTTCCCCTCTATAAATCATGAACAATGAAAGTGGCCCAATTTGATAAACGCCTAAGTGCGATTATTAATCCAGAAATGTTTTGTAGCTCATTTATATTTCGTTCAATTCAATTAGAAAGGTCCTCCCCGTAATGTGGCTTTCATTTCAAAAGCAGTCACCTCCTAAGATATTTTTTTTCGCGAAGAACCCTTACTTTTTATTTCATTTTGGGAATTTACATTAAAGGTTAGACACATTTCACCTTTCTTCCAAAATGGCTAGATAAAGATCAAGTACACAGAAATCACGTATTACTGGTATTTTTTGAAGTGCTCTAAATATCTACCGAGCATGGGAGCAATGCAACACATCTGATATAAAGCACTTTAATGTTCTGGCGATATGCTTATTTTGCGTGATTACAACTATTCTTCCACAAATGAACGATTTTCTTTATTTCACTTTTGCCATTGACTGCCTAAGCTGCGCTCCAATGAAAATACTTCCTGACATTTCGTCGACAACTGCAGTGGACATTATCAAGGGCAGTGATGTAAACGGCGAAGTGACCTACGTCCCCCAAAATTGACTCTTCCTCTGGTGAGGGGGGGGGGAGGGGGGGGGGGAATGATCTTTGCGCCAGCGTGTAGATAACATGACATAGTATATATTCTCAGTTCAAATTAAGAGCAGTGATTTTTTTAGTCCTGATGACAATTGTGGTCGTACTGGTACATATCTACAGCCTTTTTGGTAAGTCTTAGATGGTAGCGTTACAGTTGACGAAGGCTGATCACTCTATTGAAAAAATCTGTTGACCATCCGAGAGATGTTGCTCAACTCTGGCAGAGACTTCTCTATTGGATGTCCCAGTTTGCAACACCTTTTATGCACAGTGATCCTTGTGTTAACACTACGTCCTGTAGGATATAAAAAGTACACAAAGTCACAGCTTTATGGAATCCGGTACACTTCTTGTGTCAATGAGGATCTCTTTTATCCTCGACTGACCTTTAAGCTTTGCTGAATAGTGTGCACGTTCTTACTTACACGATTCGTTATCGCTGACAGTTTACAATCTGCGATTTTATACTTTAACATTTTTATCTTAAAAGCTACAATCTTTGGTATACACAGAGCTGGTGGAGAGTGTAGCGTTCAACCAAGACTACTAGCGGATCCAGATTTGAAACATCTGAATTTCAGTTGATAAAAACAGTCATTTCAGCAGCTATTACAGTGGAGAAATGACTGCTTTTCGCAGAAGTTATGAATTTAGCCTCTCCATGTATAAGCCATTCAAATTTCATCATCTTTAACAAACCTACCAAATTCGCAGTGTCATAGTAAGCCAACAATTCCGGGTAGATGAATAAATCATATTCCATTTTAGAAAGGGCAAGGCGATTCCAACTTATCCAATTATCCAGAACTTGCCAGGTTGCTCAAACACTGAATAACACTAACTCGCGTTTTGAAGCCGGTTGTTTGGTGAAACTGGGAGTGTTAGCAGTTCGATAGGAGGAAACACAGACGATTTTCCGAAACACGGCAGCAAATTTTCCGTAAACAAAGTTCCCGGTCCCGATAAACGTAGAGGCAATCTGGGGCCCAACTGGTAAAATGGAGTAGTTTTTTAGTCGGCCGACATGTTTGTTTATATTATCGCGTGCCTGCCGGTTGAAGTTAAGCATAAGCCACGTTCAGAGCGCGCGCCAAACAATTTTCAGCTGCTGAAACTGAAAAATACGGGGCCTGCTGAAAGGCAGAGCCCGATCCGGCCGATTAACTGTTGCTCGGCCATTGGCAGGAACTGAAACACTGTACTCGAAACGAACGTTATTTATGATTTTCTCGTAAATTTTTGCGGAAGTCCTATTTTCAATTGGGTTATTTTCAGCTTAATGGCACCTTCATAGATTTTCAATTTAGCCTTCAATTTTAGAATTAGCAAAAGCAATTTCGGGCCATAATCCCTATAGCCACGCTCGACATTCATAGCTTTAGATTTAACGTTGCGAAAAAAATTTAGAGGTTTGGGTACTTTTCAATTTTGGGTTTATCCTTAAATTGTCCAACTATTAATTTCGACCAGTAATCTTGATATTTACCATTCGTCCCGCTTTTTATTCATACGAATTGGGAGCGTGCGACTTCTTTCAGAAGGCAAGCAACCAGATATTTTATATTACAGAAAAATAAACAGAACACCTGACTACCATCAAATTCCTAATTTTTTTCAACGAACGTATTAAACCATTGCACTTTACCGTGCCTATCCATTTTGCTCGTTTCAAGATTTATTGCAGTCATCCTTGCTCTTGGGCTCATATCTACACCTTCCAATCCAGCTCTATCAGGGTTCCAAATCTTTCCTCTCTTCCTTCGATCGGCCCTTGGTTTCACAGCACCTCCATTATCCAGGTCAGCCCGGGACTCCCATACGACAATCTAATCATGTAACCCAGCTCAGCCTTTGAGTAGGGTCCAGGATGATGTTAGCTTTGGTCAAAATTAGGATCAAAGATCAATGCAAATGCTCTTACGAACGATCGTCGAAAAGCATCAAATTAACTCGAGAACCCCCAAAGACCGGTTCTGATCCTATTAGACCATTTGTATTTACCACCATTACTCTTGGTCTTGTGCAATAAATCCTGCGGCTTACACTCGAAGATTAGGTCGAGATGCAGTAGAGAGGATACAGCAGATGACATTGGTAGACTGTTTTCCTGCAGGCTCAACAAATTTACCGCTGACATTGCCGATTTTCCTGCATTTGACTCGAGATGAACCGAACTGATGGGATCTAAGACGCTCGATACCGGTCTTTAGGGTGCTGAGTAAATTAAGAGCAAAACTGGTACCAAGCATAAGTCTCATTCCAGATATCATAAAGTCGTAAAAGGCCTTAATTTTCTCAGGTTAATAGTCCGACACAGCGTCCGAATTGAAGGCTTTTTAGAACCTTCGATTTGGTAAGCGAGGCAATAAGCAATTTTCCGGTGGGTTCAGAAAAGACCTATCTACTCAAGCAATCACTTCACGAACGCTCGAACACAAAAACAAAGATTTAAAAATGCAATTATACGAACAACTATGGACAGAGTTTCCCCCGGAAGGTTTTGTGGAGTATTCTCTGTTCCTAGTATTCTCACTAACTTCGATTTGAAGCCCTGAATAACCGCATAAAACTTGTTTAGAATCTGGAGGAACGTTTCCGATCGGTGGGCTATCGTTGTCTTTTCAAGCGTGAAAGAAATGGGTTCGCCCCAGATAATTTGAGTCGAGACTGGGGATTTCTCCATAAAGGATTTATGAGGGAAAATGAGATGCATGTGGATCATTCTTGTAACATGCTTTTTAAGCCGTGCACAATAAAACATCTCATAATGTCCCCATATTTCCTTCACATTCTAAATTCACACTGTGCTTTCCAGGTTAGTTCAGGTCGATGATTCTGACCGATAAGTGTGAGCACTTAAACACCGAGTCGTTGTGATTTAAATGCTCACACTTTTCTGTGATAAATCATTGCCCACCTTTGCACGTTTCTCTGTATTGTATATTATGAAAGAATATCAGACCTGTGATTCTCCGCAATGTGGTTCAACAAGTCACGCGCTACTGTATTAAAACCTTCTAATAGGACTGAAATTTCAAAATTTTTATGTTTCAAAAAATTTTCATTTCTGACTATTATGTTTCAGAATTCTGTTTACTTTGATCCTACACGTCTCGGTAAGTGTATCACATGTATGTAATACGCACACAGTAAACGTAATAAATACATTAAACAATAAAACCTGCACACATCAACGAGTTAAAATCGGACTTACAGATGGTCAAAACACACGCACTAAGCTATACATTAAAACTGAAAGTCTCGTCATTATCAGGTGGTGCACAGCATTGAAAACGTTTATGTTTACGTTCCCTCGATCTCAGTGAAATACGTTATGATCCTCCAAATTGCTAAATATGAATTGCCGTTACTAATTAAAGGTCTTATGTACAGGTTGTCTCATACTTGACTCTCAACATGGGGATCTCGGAAACCGCAAAAAAATATAGAGTCGTTTAAATGGAGGCAAAGATGTGTCTTTATGGAAGGAATACTTTGCCTTTTTAATTGTTTAAAAATTCCGATTATTTCCGAGGATATCTGAAAAAAAATGAAAATTGCTATTTTCTTTTTTTTTTCCACCTTAAATTACAGAGAAACATGAAATGGAGAATATTTTTTAAGGCATTTTTTCCCGCGCTATAACATGAAAATAGTTTTTCGGAGATACAACGTTTCAGTTTTTTAATACCATCATCAAGTTTTTTTCCTACATAGGGGCTTAACCGTTTTTTTATGAATTCGACTAGTCATTGATAATTGAAAAACAACCAAATGTCACATTTGCCTTTTTGCGACATCTAGATCAAAAATATTCATTGTCAGGAGAAACAAAACCTCAACATTTTCACATATTGAACTAATGCATCCTACTTGCTCAACTTTCATAACACAAATTGAAATCTCCTATGCCAAAATGCATAGTTCAATAAATATCAGATATTGATCACATGACAGGCATAAACGCGTTACAATTGGTATCATAGATGCAGCCTACTTGTCTATTTTATTTATATTATTATTGCTAAACTAAATATTTCCAAATAAGTGGATGGGTAACCATGGTGGAATTCATTGGCCTGCCCGCAATCCAGACTTGAATCAATAACCAGAATGTTTAAAATATATTTTCAATATCCTGACAATGAATATTTTTGATTTAGATATCGCAAATCGGCAAGGGTGATACATAGTTGTCTTTCAATTATCAATGACTAGCCAAATTTGTAAAAAAAGATCAGGTCTCTATTTAAAAAAAATGTTGATGATGTTATTGAAAAAGCAAACACCTCGAATCTCTGAAAAATTATTTTCATGTTGTAGTGATGGAAAAGAATTTTTAGAAAGTGTTCTCCATTTTCATGTTTCTCTGTAAATTACGGCAGAAAAAAAATAAAAAGAAAACAATTTTCAGTTTTTTTCTGATATCTCCGGAAGTAATCGGATTTTTTTAAATTAAAAAGGCAAAGTACTCCTCTCATAAAGATACAACTTTGCCTCTATTTAATCGACTCCGTGTCTTCTACGGTTTCCGATATCCCCATGTTGAGGGTCGAATGTAGGAAACCCTGTACGCAAGTGAAACTGGAATACTCTTTAGGTTTGTAAATTTCCAATTTCTCCAAGAAATCCAACTTGTTCCCTTTTCCTTTTATGAAGGACCACCTCCTTGTCGTCACCTGGGAAATTATGTCCAGTAGACAACAGACGATTAGCGAAGACCGAATTGGTCTCCTGTACCTTCGAACCGCTGTATTTTAAAAACAATTTGTATGTTCTTGAACCCTAACTGAAATTTTAACTCCAGACGGTCCCACTTATGTGGCTGAGCAGTTACTGCAGCTAAGACAATAAACCCCGGATTTTGATAATCTTTCTGCCCTGTCTTAAGTCCTAACATATGTCTTTTAAGAGCACCAACCATCTTAAGAGCGACATTACAGTTTGGATGTACGTCTGGCATTTATTGTGAATGATCTTATGAGAGATTTTGTGTTTACTCAAGAATTTGTAATAATACTTGTCAACCCTTTACGTAAGGAAACTATTAAGAGACGCAATTTATTTAATTACACTCAACTCCTGATTGAAAGCGGACACTGGCAGGTTGAAGAGTCCGTAAAAGAAAGAATTTAATGGTGCAAATGGGGAGAAAACGGAGAGTTAAAGTTAAACAAAATTAACCTGTCAGTGAATGATGGTTTCCTATATACTCAAATTCGATCATGCTAATTAGCTCGTTTCAATGATAAGTCCAAAAAGGGGATCTTTCCATATATCTGGCCTTCAGGGCTAAGTTGTGTGTATGAGGAGCTCAGGAAATTGGAAAGCAAGTTACGATCACTTTTTGAGGGAATGAAAATGTGATCAATAAACCTTTTTTAAAATGTTTAATTTTGTTTGAAATTGCTATTAATTATTTTTTGTTCTATGTGACTCATGAATCTTGTAAACTCTAAGAGATCAACTTAAGTTAAACGCTGCTTAATTGATATGGTTTATGTCTTAATGAAATTTCGCTTAGATACGCGAACAAATTAGGCATTTTCCGGAAATATCCCTACAAAACCCAAAGTTTTCATGTATAATTTTAATTTTACCCACCCATCATCATTTTTTTAATGGCGCCATGGGAAGGCTACGAGTATAAATAGCCCATTTTAGTCACCGATGAGTCACAAATTGATGGCTTCATAGGTTTGCCTTTGTTCCTTATTTGCCAAAGATACTTACGAACCTAAAAATATTCTGTAACAAGGTTCATCCAAATTGAACCTAAATTTGTTTGCGTTTCGTGAATAGAAAAATACAAACCTCTGTCAAATTTGGAACCTATACAAGAACGCTTGAAGCCTTCAATAACAATCAATCCCCACTGACAAAATACAACAAAGGCATACTTTTTGCCCAAACAAGCGCTCAGATTCATGATTAAAAAGGGCTCCCGAATCCCGATCAGTTCGTTGTTGCCTGTTTCCTACATTATCTGCGATCTGCTTTGTTCTAGAAGCCCTATATGCTAACTCAAATTGAATTTGCCATTTCCATTGCTGTATTTTAAACATGATCACACGCCTCTGAACCGAAACGTGCTGTTTTGGATTTGCTTTTCCAGAACACTGAAAGCTTGGAAGGAAATAACTGGCTTTATGTTAAAACGGAATGAAATTCCGAGGGCGGGTTAAAGCTAAGTTTTATTACTGTCGTAATGACAACCTAAAGGCCTGAAGTATAAAACTTTTTGCATTTAACGTCTGTGTTCACTTTAGTGGCTGTAGTTTCTTAGATACGTTAAGTCTTCAACTTTTCCACCTCACTCATAGTACCTTCATTTTCTCCTCTGCAATTGCAATATTTGCCTCACAATTTGTATTTTCCATTTACAATTATTGAATTCCCTGCTGGGGAATTTTTTGACATTTTTTCCGCTTAAGAAAGTGAAACAAGTAATATCTAGTTCTCATGTACCATCAATTTACCCTTTGTAACGCATGCCACAACTTGCTTCATCTCTCCATTCTCTTCATACTCATCCATTCATATGCAGTATCTAATACGTCATTGACTGTAGCCACGCTTGTTGGACATCGCTCTATGGGACTGTTATTCCCACGCACGTGTCCTTTGAGTACATAACGCTTTCTGGATTTCTTATTCCTGAAATATCTATATTGAATTTTCGATTTCCCTGTGCACCATTATATCAACTTATTAATTCACGATGAGGATATTATAGGCGCACTCTCTCATTATCAGGATTTTAATAATAGCTCAGGTGCAAGAACAAAAATCAAGCAAATGAATTCTATTGTGATATTATGCAAAGAAAAACAGTTATCCACCTCCTCTCTCCAGATGTACTCCATATATGCCCTAACATTTCCCGTCGGCATCTGCCATCTTTGCCATTCAATTTGCCCACAACTATTGCGATCGATCCATTAACTATGGCTCTCTCTGGAGTAGAACCTCTTTTTAGAATCGTCTTTTCATGTTTATCGCTAGTTGGAGAAGGTGCTTGAATCACAAGTAGGACGTGACCTAAATCCATTCTAGGAGATAGGCACTCGGCCCTACGCTTTATAGATATAAGATGTCATCTACTTTGAGTTAGTATAGGAAAGCATTCCCAGCTTGTGTATCCTGAGTGAGGTGTGATTCAGTGCCTAGCGATCTCAACTCATTTACATCCAAAAATCTCATTTCCAAATTCTCCGACTGTACTGCGACTGCACAATTTTAAATATCGAAACCTGAAGGAGAAGTATTCTTAGGAGTAGAACTAGTGAGCTGAAGTCCTAAGAAAATACTAAGAATAGTAATACTTTTAGATAAAAAGTTCGCGTGGTAGTAATCCACAAGCTAAGGCTGTTGGTTTTCTGGCTTGGATCGAAGAATTACGCATATCTTGCATACAGGTATCACCAATTCAAGTGAAAACATAGACACTGTGTAAGTGGAAGAAAGATCGCATAAGGTTTAACATGCCCCCGACAAAGACCAACGAAGTGGGTGAGAGACTAGTGGTTGACGTGGGCGGAGTCAGTCTAAGGTTACCAGATCTTTTACCATTTTAAAATTTTTACTAATATAAGTTTTAGTGGTGAATGAATCTTTTTTTGATTAATTTACATTGCTGCTTTTTGCTTTCATATTTAAAAAATTTTCGATCGCCGTGAAGACAAAGCAAAATCCATACCAATCTAAACATCGAAGTGGAGGCGTCGGCCAAACGGACCGTCCCAGTGGGCGGAGTCAGTTTAATGTCACTAGATTTCTCTCCGTTTCAGAATTTCTACTAATATTATTTCTAGTGGTCGATTAATCTTTTTTTCATTCATTTCCATTACTGCTTTTTGCACTGATATTTAAAAAAAATTCCATCGTCACGAAGGTAGTAAAATCCATACTAATCTAAATATCGGCCAGGCTGGGCTAGTGCAGTGGGCGGAATCAGTTCAGTGTTATCAGATCTCTCGCCGTTTCAGAATGTTTACTAGTTCTAGTGATGGATTAATTTTTTTGTTTTCATTTATTTACATAGCTACTTTTACTTTGTATTATAAATTAATTAGGAGTACAAAATATCGAATAGTTATTGGTATATATTATTGGTTACTATCGTTCTTTATATTTTTATGATCAATTTGTACTTATAATAATTATTATAAATTATTTATGTTCATTAAATAAGGTCTAATTAATATTTAGTTATGGAATTATTTGGTTCAGTATAAATAATTTATTCGTCAGTTTTGATTCGATATAAAAACGTAGAAGCCAATAACGAAGGTTGCAGGCGGCGCGATTCCTGCAACCTAAGGTTTTTGAATTAATCGGCCGAGACCTCTGCGTGACTAAAGACGTGCAACATTTATTGTGTGTAACATCTGATATTTTTTTAAATTTCCATCGCCGCGAAGGTAGCGAAATTCGATACTGATCTAAACATCGAAGTGGGGACGTGGGACGGACTAACTCAGCCCACGTCAATCGCTGGCCTCGCAACCCATTTCGTTGGTCTTTGTCGGAGGCATATTAAACCTTATGCGATCCTTTTCCCACCTGCACAATCCCTATATTTCCACTTGAACTGGTGATACCTGTATGTATGATATTAAAACCACTACAGACCACAGACTTGCGAGGACGAAAGTTTAGTCGCCGCTTGCCTAATTTACCTAAAGAAATAGAATTACTCAGGCCACTAAAGACTACAAACTTAGGATTGGTCGAAAGTTTAGCCGACTGCTTAATTGGCATAAAAAAACATACCTGTGTGCACACCATTATCAAGTCTAAATTATAATTGATTCTGAGTATATTTAGAATGTACATAGCAGGTAATCTTTCTTATTTTGACACATCGCTACCTTAAATATTCTGAGAATATACAATGGTAATATTGAATACAAAATATTAACATGATTGGTGGAAAAATCCCGAAGTTTTCAAGCAGATTTTCGTCTGAAACTGCTAAAATCAGCATCGCATTTATTTAAAAAAAAACTAATTAAAAAAGTCCTTGATGTTTCGAAGATATTTGATTTTTTGCACTGCTTGGAAAAAAAATAACGCTCTACAGATACATTTTATCCAGAAACCACCATGTCGTATGCTGTCGAAGACATAACATTTAGTACAAATTTGTTCTTAATGCAAATTTGAAACATTCACAACTCAATAAAATAATTTACCAGGAATAAGTTATTTATCCGGGACTCATGATATATTTAATAGTTAGAAGAACCCTCTTCAGACGTATTTTTCCCTGCAATTGCCGCAATCTCCTGAAGAGGGGATAAACTTCAGAGCAATTTTCTCCTTAATACACTTTTCAAAAATCCAGAACTCCCATTAGGATTAATTTTTTTTATTCAGTGTTTTAGGAAAATTTTAAGGCATTATTAGGAATAACCTTTCTTATTCAAGTTTTCAATGTTTGATAGTTGAAATGAGCCTCTAGAGAAGTGTTTTTTTCCTGGAAAAGTTACCCAGAAATCGATGAGTTCTGAAGAATGTGCCAAAAGGGTAAGTCCAACACAACTTTCTTTTAAATATATTCCCGAAAATTGAAAATTCTCATTAGTAATCAATTATTCCATCCAGATTTGCACAGTTTAATAGCTGTAAAAGTAGTCCACGGACGTATTTTCTTGCTGGAAATTTGATGGTAATACTGAAGAAAAATCTTTCAGTAATCAGCACAACTCTTCAATTACCAAAATGTCGAAAACCTCGTAACTCCATTAGGAATAAGTTATTTTCTCGAACTTTGCAACGTTCGTTAGTTGAATTAACCCCTATAGACGTATTTTTTCCTTGAAAATTGATCAAGAAAGCCATTAGTCCAAAGCTACAAAAGAACAACTCTTCAAGAGACCTGCAAATCTCTCTAATTAATAGAATTTTCCAAATCTTAACTTCCATTAGGAGTGAGATATTTGTTTGAAATTTACGCTGTTCGATCGATGAAACATCCCTCTTGACATATTTTCAGCTTTAAATGTGATCAAGAAAGCCATATGTACAAGGCCGAAGAGGGGAGAGACTTGCTATTGTGTGGAAAGGCATAATTTGAAAAGTAAGTATAACCGTATTTATAGGTCTGCAGCGCTGAGAAGTTAGATGTAAGAGAAATCAAAGATAAAATTTAATGGTTTATAATTAGCAGTGTCATTCATAATTTATCCGTAAGACGTAATGAGAGACTGTCAATTTGAAATTATCCTTATTTGTGATTCTTTACTACTTGCGGCAACTTCTTACGTCTAACTGACATGGAACTATAAATCGATCTGAAGCATCACGAAGCTCATATAGTTCGATAATAAAAATAACCCTCTATTCCCTTGAAATTTGATAAAAAAATTAGTGAGTCCAAGGCTACAGAACGCTGACACTTTACTTACATATGTTCTTCGTCCAAATCCGGCATTCTAAATAATTTTATTTGACTTATTTCATACAGTTTCCATTAATGGTAGTTTTTTTTCACAAAATTAACATCAAAATTCATAACAAGGAAATTAAAGGAACACTAAACATTATGACGCCACTCACCCCTGATAACGTGGTTTTCTCATGCAGAGCGTTCTGGCAATTGAGGGCGCTCTCCGGGTTGAAGTACGTTAGGAATGCGCAACCTGCAATTAAAATATAAAACGAAATGAGGACGTTTGTCGTTACATTTGCATTTTTATTCGCTAGGTCTAAAAAACATTTCCCCTCGTTTGTTGTTGAGAATTTAGTGTCATCAAGTAATTAAAAATACAGCTGAAAGGGCAGGTTTCAGCTGGAATATTAAAACGCAGAGGCCCGAATTTCGGGCTCTACATTTTCACAAAGGAATATAGAGCAAGCTAGACACAAATACAATGCCTCTCCTAAAGCCGACACGCGACGCCCTTTATAGCCGATAATATGGCATCCTGCTGTTAAAGAATGATTGATTTGGAAATTTAGCCTTCGTCTTGAACTCGGGGGTGTCGTTATCGGGGTTGTGCTGAATTCTTGCTGAATTAGATTGCATTCGTTTTCATGACATATCACATAATGAAATTCCCTTCAAGTAATTTCAGGCAACATTTTTTAGAATTTTCCTGTTTTTGTCTTGTGAACAGCAAAATCCACTCTGTACTAATTATCATAATTAAGATTTTCAAAGAAAGCCTTTGGTGACATTGCAGCAAGCTTTTGGGGTAATTCCAACACAAACTTCACTCCCTTATCTGAGGGCAACATTTTTATTCGCACTCTGGCATGATTCAATTTAAGAAAATTAAACTCCGTCCGGCTCTAAACGCAAAATTACCGAGGGACTATTTAGCTTCTTGGCCATTTTCCAACTCAATTTTCCCACGTCTATTTCCGGGAAAATCCATCACGCCGTTGATGATCAAAGTCATCAAAACGTGAGTAATTACCACTGGCTACATTATTTATACACAGGGTAGATCAACATCGATATGTTGGACTAAGTTTGACATGGAGGGTGTACGTAATTACTTTAAAGTGTAGTTTCGATGTTGGCCCATAAAAGATGTGTAGTTTCGATGTTGACTCATAAAGACGACTTCTAAAGCAGTCAGAACTGAACATCTTGATAAAGTTTCTGTATTGGCATTCGAGTTGGTCGATTACAGCCGAATAACAAATGCAGAAACTTTCAGGCGCATCTGAGTACTGGGCCAACCTAATGGGCTATGACAAAGTTTTAAACTCTTGTCGAAGTTTACTATACCTACGCTTTTAGTTCGGAATCTGTTTATATATAATACATTCCTCTAATTCCATATATTTCACTTTACAGGGGGAGAAATGCAGCATCATCTATACCAATCGTCTAAAGTTGGGAAGTTAAAAGCTTTTTATATATTTGGCATAGAGCCTTTCTCCTATATCTGTATATTCTGAAATAATGCCCTGGAAAATTTTTCACATTTAAGAATTGGCATCGAAACCACTTCACTGTTCCAGCAGACATCGGTTTCTTTGGTCGCGTCTGTCACATGCCCTTATGGAGGAACATAAATTTTCTATAAGGGCAACAAGTTCTTTGTGGTTTAACGTTTGAAAACCGCATATTTTCCATTACACGATAGCGTTATATTTTAGAGCATAATAATATGATTGAAAATTATTGAAGTTCAGCAAAGCTGCAGAATTTCTACGTAGAACATGTTTTTCTCTACCTTTGCTGAACATTTCATTAGTGTAACATATTTCGTTCTCAATATGCAAATTTTCTCTCCAAAGAAGTCCATCACGATGAAAGAAATCATTTCTAAATTTAGCTACATTTGGAGGCATATGCTTTCGATCGATATACACACCTAAATTATTTTACAGGTTTAATATGCCTCGGACAAAGACCAACTAAGTGGGTTGCGCGGCTAGCGGCTGACGTGGGAGGAGTCAGTCCGGCCGACGTCTCCACTTCGATTTAGATTAGTATGGATTTTGCTGTCTTCGCGATGATGGAAAATTTTTAAAATATCGGAGCAAAAACAGCAATGCAAATAAAAAAAGAAAAACGATTAATACGTCGCTACAAGTTATATTAGTAAATATTTTGAAACAGTGACAGATCTGGCAAGATGGAACTGACCCCGCCCTTGGGACTGGCACGTCCGGCCTATGTTTCTACTTCGATATTTGAATTAGTATGAATTTTACTACCTTTGCGGCAATGATTTTTTTATAATATTAAAGCAAAAAGAAACAATGAAATAAATTTAAAAAAAAACGATTAATTCATCACTAGAAGCTATATTAATAAAAATTCTGAAACGGTGAGAAATCTGGTAACACTAAACTGTCTCCGCCCCCGGGACTGGCCCGTTCGACCTACGTCTCTATATCAATGTTTAGATTAGTATGGATTTTGCGGCCTTCGCGATGATGGAATTTTTTTTAAACATCGGAGCAAAAATAGCAATGCAAATAAATGAAGAAAAACTATTAATCCGCCACTACAACTTACATTAGTAAAAGTTTTAAAACAGTAAGAGATCTGGTAACACTGGATTGACTCCGCCCACGGGACTGGCCCGCCCAGCCTACGTCTCTACTTCGATATTTAGATTAGCATGAATTTTACTGCTTCTGCGGCGATGGATTTCTTTAATATTAAAGCAACAATGTAAATAATTTTAAAAAAAACGATTAATTCATCACTAAAATTTATATTGGTAAAAATTCTGAAATGGTAAGAGATCTGGCAAAACACTGGACCGGCTTTCCCCCTTCAGCCACTAACCGTGCAACCCAGTTCGTTGGTCTTTGCCGGAGGCATATTAAACCTTATGCAGCCCTTCTCCCAGTTGCAGAATCCCTATGTTTCCACTCGAGTTGCTGAGACCTGTATATAGTTTAACTCTACTTCCATAAATTTCATTGTGAAGTATCCTTTTAATTTCCTAATTAACAATGACGCCCCGAACATTATAGTAAATACCTCTGCTCCTTCCTTATCAACATGCATAAATTATCCAAACCGAGACTCCCATTCAAGTGTCGTGATGAATAATTTGTTTAATTTTGATGATGAATAGGTGAAGCCAGAAAGAGTGCGTGTAAATACAATCGTAATAATTGCGTAATATCGCGTGTGTTTCGTTGATTATCCGACTCAATTTGGTTTGAGGAACGTTTCGTGATACTGATGTAAAGGTACAATCTTGTGGTTGTCTAAACATAGCATGTATTGCCATGGATAGGACGAATTGCGTGCGCTGACAGTTGCGTAATTCTGAGTGTATATGTCCTTAGAAACAGCTGTTTTGTAGGTCTATTAAGTACACTGGGCGGGACAAGTTTATCATAGTGGCGAGAAACAATGCCGAGGAAAACGCGTTTTAACTACAAAAGCCCTTACGGCTTGACACGTATTGCAGAACTTCTTAGAAGCTATATGCAAATCGGAGCTCCTTAGTCCATTAATAATATGTATCACAGTTGCCGCTTCAAAAATAATTTATTCATATGATTTAAAAACTCCATTAATTACAATTAGTGATATCTTGTTTTTTTTTTCTTTTCAAGTGTAAATGAGTAATTGATAATAATCAGCCATTCATCAAAACTACAACATTACAATATATACGACCATTTATCATTTTGCCATATTTAAATCGGAATTGTAAAATTTAATGCAAGCACTGTGAATTTCTTGGATACATTGAGGGAGCAGCTGTCTTCAGGGAAACATTTCAAGGAAGCTAAATCTGCAGAGAAATTGCGCGTATTTGTAAAATAGATTCGTTAATTAATATCACAGTGGTCACACAGGTTAGGGGGAATCCTATGCTGATTTTTTCTGCTCCTAAATATAACGACTTTGTTCCCCATTCACCGGAAGAAAATGCTAATTTACTTTCTGAGGGATGTAAATTTTATCTTTACCTCCCGCCGCAATGACCATAAAAGATTCGGCGCAGACAGATTTTCCAGTTCACTATACGGTTTGAGATAGAAACATCTTATACAGAGACCGCCAAATTATATAAAATTTATCTCTACAGGGTCTTTCACAACTTATCAGGCAAACTTGTGCACTGTTACATAAAAAATCCATTTGTCCAAAAAAAATCGAATGAAAGTTGTGCAGGTAACGAGATCAACAATAATAAAAGTTTGTTTATTGTATTAGACTCATCCATTCATTTGACTGTATTAAAGTTAACACTTTACATGCAAATTGACAAAAAGTAAAAAAAATGTTTATGCTTTTCCATATTGATGAAAGAGCGACAATACCTATCATTATTTATCTTTTTTTTTGTGGCCTGTTTGGAAAATGGTCAATTTGTGGTTATTTGAATAAGACTATGTTCTTTCTCTAATGGTTAATTTTTCTAAATTATTTGTTAATAAAAATAGCTTATGGGTACACCAATGAGGAACTAATGAATATTGTTTTAGTGTACGGCGAAGCAAGGTACTTCTTTGTCAACTTGTACGTGAAGTGTCAGCTTTAATACAGTCAAATGAATCAACAAGTCTAATCCAATAAACAAATTTTTATTATTGTCTATATCTGGTTACCTGTAGAACTTTCACTAAATTTTTTTTTAACAAATGGACTTCTCATGCAACAGTGCATATGTGGTTGAGGTTTGTCCGATAAGTTGTGAAAACCCTGTATACTATCTAAAAAAAACAGATGGAATTCCGGAAATAAAGAAGAAAGCAGGAAAGATGAAAAAATAAACCTAATAAATAAATAATGATGAATTAAGCATTTTTTTTTGCCTTTTTCAATAGTCAGGAACAAGAATAGGCATTATTTTTGCACTTGTTTTCCCAGTAGAATACGCTGTACGAGAAAAAGCTAAAACAATGCACCTGCTTCATGTACCTGCATTTCATAATAATAGAAACATACGAAAGTGCTACTTATTCTAAACAAACCTGAACTAATGTACTTTGAGATTCTTATCAGGTAATATGGAATAATTAACTGTACTTGTAAACTTTACTTCGCATTATACCAATGAATGGTGGCTGGAAGTTTTTTCTTATTTATGAACACCGTATATTTTTGATTGTGTGTTCATATCCAGAGCTTTATCCTCAAGTTCAGATATTTTACTATTTTATCGATCCATTAGAAACTACTTTAGGTTAGTATACATATATGCTGCATCAGACAGCTACGATAGAAAAGTGAGATTACAGAATATTTCGAAAATATTTTATGCTTAAGTAAAGGTCACAATGCTAATAACCATCAAGAATATTCCTTCAACTGGTCAGGTCCTTCCTGCGGCTCGTGCTTAGCTCCACTTGCCTGACCTTTGATATTCTATGTTTTCTGATATCGTCGCATTCAAGCTAATTAATTTTTCAGGTCACCTACTTTATTTCCTCCCTATTCTAATATTACTTTTCAAACCTTTCTAAAGCCGAAAATGTTCTGGCTGCAAGAACTACTTAAACTTGCCTGTGTTTGTCACAACTCAGATTCTCATACTTCATAATTAAAGAAGTTCCTATATTTAGTGAATCAATCTTCGCTTTGTTCCTAAACGAGTTTGAACAATTGTTCAGGCCTGCTGTTCACATGGAACATTTGTCTTCTTCTCTGAGTATTGAAAAGCTCTGGGTTTGAAGCGCACAACGCCAGGGTTTGAAGAGTGGTGAAGATAACGACAATTAGAATACTTATCTGTGTTTCATTGAGTATTAAAATCATTTTGAATTCAGTGAGATTTCCCCTTTTCATGCATGGAATATTCACATTCATGGGTATAGTTACAACACCTGAATATTCATAAGCCGTTTTCATTAAATATTTAATGCGAACTGAGAGCTGAAAATGAACTCAATACCCTATAAAAATTTAGTAAAGGAGAATATGTTATATCATCATCTGAATTTAATATCTATATAACTCCATTTTTTGGGTTTTCAAATTTCCTATTTTACTCGTTTAAGCACCCAGCACGCATCCTTTTCATTAAGTTAACAATTTAATATTCATAGCATGTAGTAAAATGAGATTATTTGAAATTATGAAACAGCTTAGAACAAAATTGAAACAACTTCAAGATGTTCCTAGAACCAACTTTGATTCTTCTAAATCTGCATTCCGGGCTGCATTCTCATGCTATGGTAGCTTTCAGGGACGATCAAATTGCAAGTCCACAAGGTGCTGAATAAGTTTAAAAAACGAATTTAAATTTGAATACCTTGCTTTTCGAGATCACGTCTCTTTGTGAATTGTTAAGCTTAAAATTCTCCAAAAATTCGCCCTTTAAATTTTGCCTACTTACTTTTTCTTATTTAACTTTTTTTAATAATTTTTTAAACATATTTTTTAGTTAAGTTGTAAATTGTAATTAAAATCGTTTTCCTAGAGATGTTGAAGCATTTATTTATTTAGGTTTTGTTTAGGTGCATAAAGTGTTATTTAAGCGTTCAAAAGCGTTAAATTCCAAGAAGAGTCCAGTTCATGTTCCAGTACAAAACATTCATTTATCAATCATCTCTTCAAACTTCGCTCCTGAAATCCTCGGTGTAATATAATTATATACATTCAACCACTATTAATGAACACAGGACGTTCATTTCCTGGAAGTATGAGTGCAAAATAACTTTAAGCTGTAATATAAAGAACAATCTAAAACATAATGAATTGTGCCTGTATATGTACTGTAGGTAATTGTAATTCAGTGAATTCGGAAATTCTCGCGAATTGTCTTCCCTGCATGGATTGATAGGAGATGAAATTAGTGGTATGTAGTTTGTTTCATTGCTTAACGTGCAAGTCAGTGTTTTTGAAATTTAACGCGGAGACACGACTTTAAAAAGAATTTAAAAAATACCCTCCCGAAATGCATTTTCTTTGGGATTATACCTAACCACGTCCCTCTAATTACATGGAATAATGAAATAGGAATAATCCAGCAGAGCAATCTAAAAAACAAAAAAAAACGTTTGAGAATTAAAGTCATTTTAAACTCTTAAGTTTGGCCTTATCTTCTGAAATACAGTTCGCTGCTTTGCATTATCGACTGCAGTCTTAGCAAACAGTGAAAGAAACAAATTAAATTTTAAAACACACTGGAGTGGGAGCTCATAAATTAAACGGACGATAAAAGTAGGGAAAAACACTTGAATGCATTTTCGTGACCAGTCGAATAAAATAAAACTCCGTTTTTAATCATTCCTACACATTTGCGTGTCGCGGGAGACAAGTTGATGTTTATAACTTCACTATCTGTTAGGTGCCTTATCTGAGATGGACTCGTTTTGTTTTGAATTATAATTGTTGAAGGGATATTTATAATGGCTGCTACAAAGGGTCGGTCGATTAGATCATTGTTTTTAATGGAAAATTATGGAACAGGCGAATATCGAAACACAAAATCATATCGCCCGAGGCCTCTTTTAATATTTAATACAATCACGATTCGAAGTTCGTTCAACCGGATAGTCGATTTCAGCATCCAGCGAATAATTCCGCTCCCAAGCACTATAATTTATGGCAAATTTATAATAACGACCCAGGATGGGACGGTAGAACAAGTATTAATTGGGACTGTAGTCACTCGATCTCACTCAGCCTGCTCAGCATGCAAACCGTTTAATGCTGTACGGTACTGATTTGAATAGACTGAAATCAGTCGGGTGTATAATGCAAATCTGATCAGAATCAAAACGCAATGTTGCTATATTAATTCAAAACGCTATATTGCTAATAACCATTGCTTACATTCGAATTGGGAGATCTCGCGATGCGCCCGAATCCTACTGAATTATTAAATATCCAGGTTTCGTAATAATAGTTCGACTGCGAAAATTCTAAACAACAAATCAACCTAAAAAGGCAGACCCAAATAAATACATTATTAACATTCGATTGCCAGAGTCGGGAGCTTAAAAATTTATAGCTTGAGAGCTAGAAAACTGAAAATAATAAGACATTTGGAAAACCTCTTATAGGATCGTTTCTGAATTATTTATAGTGAAATTCGGAAAGTAAGTTATTGTCTTACTCTTAATCATGGTACACATTTTTTTAAGGTTCAAATGGAGTTGTAAATTGCTGTTATTATACTGGAGGATAATTATCATGCATCAACTCGGAAATTCGTAGTGGGCAGAAAAACGTGGACGAAAATACCACAAGCGCCTCAGGTGAAAACAGGCCGAGAGCTATATCCGAAAGTGCTCCGTTTTCGTGTTAGAAGACTTCGAAACTGATTTAAAATGATATGTTTTTTTTATACAGGGTGTGCACAGTAATGTGAGTTCAGTCATGATAGTTGTTCGAAACCGGAAATTTCTGAAAACGTTTTGTGAACGTCTTTCCAGTAGCAGTTTCTATAACAGGAAATTGCCAAATTTCTTAAGAATTCTGACGATTTAGTCATGATTTGTGATTTCAAAAATCACGTTTTTAATTTGAAAATAAACTTTTTAATTGCTACAGATTTCAAAACGCACAACGAAAATGTGTAGCTTATTTTCCAAACTAAATGTCTCAAAAAAAAACACATTTGAATGGGATAAACACGTTCAAATAGGTCCATCATTGGACTGTCATTCGGGGGTATATGAAGTACCATACATTGTGCAAGAAAACTGCTACAGGATCGACGAAATGGCCGTGAATTTTTGATAAAATCTCTTCGGTGCATAACTCGCCGAAAAAAATTTCAGGCCATACATTCATGAGGCAATTTTCAGAGGAATGTGACACCTCGGGCAGTGTTTCGGATTTTCGATATCCTACCTGGTTCGATAAAAACATCGTTTTATCGAAAATTTCAGTCTGATATGCAGTCTGAGCGATATTTTTGTTCTTGTTTTCATAATGTTGACATGCAGTTGATTCTTGACAACTCGTCTAGGAGTAAGAAACTAATAAGAAGCACACTAGATATACAAGAAAAAGTAAAAAAAAATTAAAATTGCAAAAACACCTACCTGCTTCCAGCATCTGGGACCAGCCTGCATAGGTGTCTGCTGTTTCCGAATCAATGAGCATAGTGAACGGGTAAATTCCGAAGGAAGATCACCAACTCCGATATTCTAACGCCCAATTTCGAAACGTGTCAAGGTCTGATCGATAACATCACATTCGGTGCAGATTTAACACATTAGAAATGGATTGATAAATTTCTAGTTTTTGCTTTCCCCTGTATATTTAGCTTTCTTAATAACACCTCGCACAAAAAAAAAACAAGTTAACGATAATAAAAAATAACAAAAAGCGTTAACAGAGGTTTTCGTTTGAGACATTAGTGAAGGGTGAAGATTGTTCTCAGTTAGTTTTAACTGAGAATAGTATGCAATTCCACGGCTTATGTGTGAAACGTTGTTCCCAAACCAAAATAAAAAAAAGCATGCACCTCTCTGAATATGTTTCCCGCATTCAAATATCTTCGTTATTTTCGGAGATATTTAACTTCAAGTATAAGCTATAAATTTTTATTATGCGTTTCGAGGTTCCAACACTTCAGTTGCTAAGGGATTCGACCCCCCGAGAATCCATATTCTGCAGTAATGGTTTTTTTTTTATTTGCGTCACTAGAGAACTTACGAGACATCAGCATGAAAGAGGAGCAATCCCTCCCATAACCAAATATCCAGTAATCAATTCCTATAGACCTATATTTCTTTGCATTACTACATTCCACTACATAATATCTCTTACATGGAGCGACATGCCAAGTCTAAAGATGCACGTGAGTGGACTTGCAAGAGAGTCTCCAACTCCCGGGCCACGTCCTATATCGACTTTATAACTTTGCTATCGTGTTTCTGTAATGAGATTTAGTTGCTGGAGCATCTCCGCTGGTCCGGGCATGTCCTACACGTTTATTTTTGTTAATATTGAATTGGCTACGTGATAAACTTTCAATGACCACACACTCTGCACTTCGCGTTCGTCGTTACAAGGCGGACGTGCCTCGTTTTTGTTTGTCCCAAATAGCATTTTCAATTTCTCCCTGGACATCGGGAGTCAGTTAGGTTTTCCCCGTCGATAGTAAATGGTAATTAATAATCTGCTAGCCGGATTGGATCCATTAACCTTTAAAAAACCATGCGAAATGAATAGCCAAAACGGGTAGTGGATTTATGCCAAGTCAGGCAACATTTTTGTATAAATGCCCGCCCAATTTGAATCAATCGCTTCAATGGCGCTTCCAGTTTTGTTTTATTTTGCTAACATTCCAGAACAATATTTAAAATTGTTTCCATTTCTGGACATGTACCTTCATTTCCATTAAATTACAATTTACATATCCCTCTACTATTAGCCGGATACGGAGTAATTTTATAAAATAACTTCATCCAAATGGGAGTTCGTGCGTTACAAAATTTGCACTTAACCTGTGTTTGCTCTGGCTTCGCGTTTATTTTAATTATGCATCTGAATTATTTTGTAATTGAAGAATAATTTTCCACGGTAGGTACACGCGAGCTCTTCGACCAAAATATGGCCCATTTGCCTACTCGAAAGGCTGTAACCGGTGGTATAGAGGAACGCTACCGAAAATCCAAATTTGTTTTTAATTCGACGTTATGGCCTTCTATTCCACAACTAGAGTGGAGAATGTGGTAATAATTAGGTTAACTTGAATTATACGATAACAATTGGTTTCAGCAAATTTTCTGTTATCGTCGTCCACTTGCTCAGTCCTGTGGACTTCACGACAGGGATTCCGGACTCATAGATTCCTAACAGAAAAACGAAGTCCTTCAAGAGACATATTGCCCCAAGTGTTGGCTTCATCAGTAAGAAAAAAATTATTGAGAATTGTCTGCATCGTCCCTGGCTTGTCGCACAGCGAAAAAACGTCATTTAAGGTAGAAAAGCATCACCGGATTCAAATAATCACAAATAATGTACGATGAAATTTTTGACCAATTTAACGCTTTACTCCACATATAGAAGATTCCTTACAGTTCTCAAAGCAATTGTTAAAAGTACCAAACTGAAGCAAACCTTAAAGGACAGAAATGAGGAATGGGGAACTCTCCAAAAAGGGGAAAACCCGTGGGAACACGAGTTCTGATCATATACCAATGTATGTCTATAGTTAATATTATAGTAGTGAGTGTAACTTACGAATATAAAATAATATGGAGAATCGCAAAGGCACAAAACAAGCAAAACTGCTTGAAAGCCTTGAGGGTAAAATAAAACTAGCCGAGAGAAATTAGACGTCTAATTTTAGACATTATTTCCCTGGTGGCACAATTGAAACTATTGTTAAGCTCCTTTGATAGGTTAACGATTAATTTAAAGGCAACTGGTTAAATATTGACAAAATTAAATGCCATCGGCAGATTCCAAGGCCTTGGGGAATTTACTGCGACATTATAAATTCGACTTAACAAATTCAGATTAGAAAGTATAAAGTTTAACTCGGGTACACCGACGTAAGAAGACAATATTACAGGCGTCGGTGCAAGTTAAATCATGCCGGATCAACCACATGTAAGGGATAATGTGAAGTGTACACGTAAGACTGAACTCCCCTTCCTGTTGAGCCCCCTCGTATTTATTTGAAATAGCCATTTTGTGCCCGTAGAATTTCAAAATGTTGTTGAACAGACGAGTCGATCCCACGGCCTTCGAAGAAATAAAAAGTATAGAAATTTAAAAAAACCCAAACAGGTTTCGATACCTTTTGAGATTATCTATTTGCGGAGACCATTAAACTAACATAAACAACTTGTTGTAACTAAACAAATCCTGACTTTCCTATTTTAATTAAAAACTCGAAATAGCTGCAGCCTTGATTCAATTTCCAAAGCTGCTATAGATCGACAGACATAATGAAACATAGTCAGCTCTCGGGAATGCATTATTTGTTGAAACATAAATAAGGCATATCGGTTCTCACTAACATGCTCAAAATAAAGCAGCTACCAGCGTTGCTATAGAAAGTACCTGGTTTTCTGTTCACCTCAATCCAATAGACGTCAAACATACAAGATTAGGTGCCTGGTAACCTATTAAGCAGCCTATATTTTCGATGATTTATCTACCTGATGGTTACGTCCTTCCTTGTTCCGGGCTACTATCGGACTCCGGTAAACTGATAATGACCCCGATAAGCCGTCCTTTACCAAACAGCTTTATCAAATTTTCCATGACAATGGCTTCGATCCAATTTGAGCCAATCCCGTTTAGAGCAGGTGGATTCTTTCGTGAGGGCTTAGTTTGGAACTAAACACAATAAAATATAATCACAAAGGCATTTTACCGGTCCGAAAACTAAATGAGTTTTCAGGTTTCCCTATTCAATTCCCGGTGAAGGTCCCCGCGGGCATCAAAATAAGTTAAAAGCCCCTGTAAAAGGTAATAATTTTGTTTTATTGTGGTGTTGTGGAATGCCGCTTTGTCTTTTTAGTTTGGAGTCAAATGCGGGAGTGGAAAAAAATGTGGAAAAAACGCAGACCCAGCATGCGAAATAAATTTCCACTGAAAATTTAATTTACGTAGTGGCTGGAAAACGCTAGAGAAATTTAGGAAGTGCGGTGTCCCACATTGTTATTGCTGTAGGAAAGTAGATAAAATAATTTTGAAACTGTACAATGCCATTTGGATTAAGTGCTATAAATGTAATTGAAAAATGATTTCAATATAGTCATTTTCCTAACAAATGCTGAAAGCGATAGTTTTCCGGACGCGAGGGTAATTGCCTAAACGACGCATAACGGAGTTCGGCAAGATGCCAACGAGCCTATATAGATAAATTTTAGGGTGGTTGATAGGGAAAAACAATAACTTTGAACTAAATACAGCACTAAATATACGGCATAGCTACCTTCATTACAAGATATGAAGTAGCATGTTTGGATGGTGGGGCGATTTGACCGGTTGTTTACATAAATAGGAGGACCGGATGGAGCGAAAGTTAAGGCAGAATTCGTTATACCGATAATTGGGCGAAACCGTTCTAGATTAACATTTTATAAAAGAACCGCATCTCTTCCAGTAATTTCACTCAAATATTAGTTTAATAACGTCTGCTTTAATCTCCCCTTGAGGCAGCCTTACTTTATACGAACAATGCCTCAAACCGCCTTACCATCCAGACGTCAGACATGCTACTTCATAACTTCATACCTTGTAAATAGGTAACTTTACATAAGATATACCAAAAAAAAAAACTGAATACGGAATTTCTTTTTTCTTTGTGTGTAATAAAACGCAAGGGATTTCTCGTAAGAGTTTCAATGCAGAAAGTTATGATTTCTTGCGCTGATTACCTGAAACTGACTGGGATATTTGTTCACCAAATAGAGTATCTCAAATAAGTGGTCATAGCTCGCTCTTAGAAAATATATTGTTTCTAACGTTTGCGGAAAGTGTCTTTCTTGCACGTCTGAAGAACACAGCTGTTTTCTCGCTCAAAAAAAATGTGCACTATATTGCAAAAAAGTGCAAAGTCCTGCACTGAAATGCGAGCAAAAAGTTGACATTTCGTCCACGCGAGTAGAAAAAATATATTTGCATAGTTTCTGCTGTTTTTAATATAAATTTGTTCCTTCTATATTGTTGATTATACACAATATTGCAATCGAATTGTGTGCGAGATTTTAATTAATAACAACTATTGAAATCCAATTTCTCCTCCATTACGATTTGAATATTTAATACGAACTGCCACTTTTCATTGATAAAATTTAATTATAGTCTAGAATATTGGAATCGTAATGACATAGAAATTTTTTCGATATTTTAGAATTACGAATTTCTCCTTCTGAAATCTTCGAAACTGAGATAGTCTTTGAAACCTCCAGATGTGACATATGCCGCATTTTGGTAATATTTTTTTAAAAACCTGTAATTTCAAATTGAATACTTGTCTTTTGTGTACCATGAAACTCAGGAGAATACTACTTTAGGCATTGAAATCTAATTTCTTCTAAATTTCATGTAGAAAGTACACAATATACCTGTCTTAAGTGGTCGTTCAGACTTAATCGTATCATGATATTATCGCAACAACTACTCTTCTACAGAATTTCAATCATCCTTTTCGCAGTAATATCGCAAAATATTGATCGAATATCGTACCCCAATGGTTTTTATGTTTTTATGACCTCTTTAAATACAAAAGGCTCTTTATGATCCTATTTTGTGGACATAAAGTGATTCATTACGCTGCTAATATAATAAAGCCGGTTGTAACATATGTGTTTTCTGTGGAGGACATTAATTTCTTTTAAAAAGGTGGTTAGGGTATTTCAGAGGAACTTTAATTTTGATTTAAAAATTAAATTAATAGTCAAGTAACATGGAATTGGACATAAAATAATATGTCTAATTCGTATGTAAGAAAATGTTATTTAACTTATTCGTTTTTGGGCCCGCTCGCAAGTTCGTCAGATCATAAACTAATTTATCTCGTAAAACGGAAAAAAAATTTTGAATTGGAGGTTTGCAAATGCTCACAAGTAGATTTTTGAACACAACAAACTAACTTTTGGCCTGTCTTATAAGTTAATTGATTGGTGGTCTTACAATGGTGTTCTCACAAATCTGGAAATGCACAAAATACTTATTTTGCAAAATCTGTAGGACCCAAAAATGCAAGTTTATCAAAATACCTTTTTCATGTAAAAGAGTTCAGAGGATCAGAATACTTAAAAATCGTATCAACATTAATAAAATAGGCCGACTTTATTTATTTCTGCAAAACACAGATCATACCAACTATCAGCTAGATTAGAAAGGAGTTTTTCGAAAATTTTGACGTATATAAAAACCCTGTTGGGAATAAATTCAAACGTGTTAATCAAAACCTGCATTTTTCTAATTTAAATAAAAAAATTGAACACCCTGTAGCACAAATATAATAAGCATCAGACATTTAATTGAATTACTCTATTTTTTACCCCTCACGCCCTATAAAGTTTGTCAATTATTTTTTACAAATTTAGCTAAGGCCATTTTAAAAAATAGTCGTTGTTATAGTAACTTTTAAAGATTACCAGAGGACTACTATATTGATATAAATAAAGGCTAATCTGCCTTAGGTGTTTATGGATCTTTTAAATATTAATACTGAACATAGAACTTCAGTGTTCTTACCACTGGCAAAATCAATACCATTTTCATGTTAGCAAAATAAACTTATATAAGAACTCCTGAGGGAAAATGAAATTAATAACAACAAACACTGAACTCTCTTTCTACTCTACTTTCATAAGGATTTTTTAACAGTTTGTTGTGGAATATTCTTTAGAAAAATACTGTATTGTTATTTATTATAAGTTTTCTTTCCGAACATTGTTGGTGACGCATTATATCCTGCACATGCTTCAGCAAGTTAAAACTTGCACTTACAAGACAACTTGTCACTAATGTTTTCCATGATCTTAAAGGACAGCCATAAGAAAAGCGTAATATTTTTAAGGAGTCCTCGGCATTGAAAGGCGCGTCACGTATTGACCAAGAGGCGCCTCGGTGCCTCTTTACTGGATCTTAAATGCTTTTTGCAGATCAAATATCTAGCCATGAAAAACGAGAAAGCTTATATTCATTGTCATCTCTTTAAAATTATCAGTTGCTGTTTCACCGTATAATTCGTCTGAATAAACTCGGAATTTGAAAAACATCGTTGAATTAAATGTGCGCAGAGAGGCATCGATAACGTAACTAACATAAAACATAAACAAACAACATGTCCACACAAATTATGCATACACAGAAAGGCATGTTTTGTTGTTGTGTAAAACATGGTAGCGAGTTTACAACAGAGGTACAACGAATTCACAGACAAAACACAGTACAACACTGAGCAGGACTTACTCATCTAAACGATTTTATGGATAAATTTTCCAGGATGATAATTTTGGGTTATTTGTTTGGCCTCAACCTCACCTGAAAAAGAAATGCATTGTCTGTTATAACATAGAAAATTACTTAAAAATAATGCTGATGCTGACAGGAATTTATATTTCCTTATGGATGGGGAATGATATAAAATATCTAGCTTGCCTGGACGTGAAAAGGGGACCGATCCTTTTAATCACTCTGCTCTTTGTGCGCCCTGAACAAAGAGGGGATAAGAGATAGAGAAATTGAAAAGGCATTTTCATTGAAAATAAAATTGTTTTTTTGACGATTATGAACCAGCAAACCTTTGTATGTTTCCACTTCCAGATCTTTATTAATTTTATAAAGTCGACAACAAACTTGCAAGACTCTTCTCAAAATCGCTAATTGCAAAAGCGAATTAGCACTGATGGCAGCGGATGATAAAATGTGAAATATCTGGCATTTTCCCTCGAATACTGCAGCAAAAGCGAAATAAGCTTGTGATTAAAAATGTAAAACAGCTCGTAAATTTCCCTTTACATTTGACATTAATATCTTATAATTGCTTGCCTGAAGCCTGACGGTGCAAAAGGCAAGTTTAATATTTCGGTTAACTATGAAAAATCTGGGATGAACTCATTAAGGCCAAGTTTAACAGCGGAAGATAAGACTTATCAACTAAAAATGCGTTCAGGGAAATGCAATTGATTTCTGTTTTCTACGAACTTCACTTGAAAAGTGAAATATTCTCTTGTTTGCATTCTGGGGCATAATAACTCTACTACATTTAACAGGAAATGTAGAATATGCGTGAAATTTAGGGTTGGAATTAACCAAATATAATATATAATACATATTCAATTAAGTTTTAATATCTCGGAAATTGCACTCTAAAAACAATGCGACGCCTTTATATTCGACATCAAAATTATGAAATACAACCAACACGAAGAAATTTAGAGCTTTGTTAGTGCTACTTTAATGAAATGTCGGAAGGCTGTAAAATAATTGATTTAAGACGGAAATAGGGCCGGTATAATATTTTTTTCACAGAAAATAAAAATGTTGTAGTATCCAATATTTAAGGCTACGAAGGTCAAGAGCGATCTGACAACGAAAAACCTATATACAATAGTTGCCTTTAATTATGGTGTCCAAACAATAGAAGTCTCGTACCCCCTGGAGGAAAATCGTCTACCAAACCCATGGCAAAGGTCAGGAAGCATCATTGCAGTGCTTTTATCTGCCAAATTTCCTTAGCAGTCCAGTTTCCTGGATAATCATGATGGTTGCAGTAACTAATAAAGTAGAAAGCTGTGATGTATATATATGAAGGAATTAATAAGATATAGATATTGATAGGCTGATATTAATAAGTAGAATGTACTTCCAATTCAAGTTTTCCAGTTCATACTTTCCGTGAAAAATATGGCTATAATGAAGTATCAGACCCATCGGAGTTAGGAGTTTTGCAATTTCTCCCAAAATTTTGAATTTCGTTTTCAAGCTAATGAGCCTTGTTCTGGCAAAAATATCACTTTGACGGACTTTAACCATTGCGATACCACAACTGACGATAGCAAAACCAACATTTGCTCGGAATCTTATCTACGTAAATTCCATGCAGAGTCAACCTAAGCGCAGTTGACAACATTCCACCTGACCCGCTTAAAATTTGCTGTTAATTAATTATCCACATGCCCTAATGCGTTCGAGAGTCCTTGTGCATTACAGGCAGATTACTATCAGTTTGCAGGACATCAATCAGGTCCTGATCGGGCATGTTCTGTTCTGAGCTCGCGACAAATGAAATTTATCGCCTGAACAATATTCAGATCGGTTGTTACATGAAATTAAGTTGCTCTAGTGCAAGTGATGGTCCTCTGAATAATTAATCGACCAAATTTAGTTTTAAAGCCTATGTGTTTAATTACACTGGCGCCTCTTTAAGATTTATTGGTGACGAGTGGGGAACAGTCGAATTATGCAAGAAATCTCCCCAAATTACCTTTAGAAAAATAATTTACATGAAAGGGCTGTAAATTTTCCGAAATATATTCAAAGCAAACGCAGCAAGTTTGAGCATAAACTCAAAAGTTTAGGCTACAGGAAAGCATCCAGTGCATCCAAAGCGCTGGTTTAATCTAATAAAACCCCCAAATTTATATAGGAATGTCCTCGTAAAACCGATTCCTTTGTAAACACCGTATCGTCCAAGTATTTATTGGACATCGGGACGCATTTTTGGAAGTTATAAACGAGCGAGTAATCGCGGTTTGGCGTTGTTATGGCCATCATGTTTTTGGCGTTATAGTCCGGCAAAAACCAGACGAGGAGATCTCGTTTTATGGGAGCTATAAAGATTCCCTGCTAACGAAGTTTCTGAATCCTAGGCTCCGAATATTAGGTAAATTTAGGTCAGCGGACAGTTTTGATTGCCCTTGCAATGACCCAAAAGTAATCAATACCCGAGCTCCAAGATTCTAAATGGCACGCCAGTGAAAATTCTGTGGGTCCAAGTTAATCTTTAAAATCTCTTTTTGTGTATGCCTGGTTTCTGCGGTCATTAAAATCGGATTAGAGGGGCTTTTTACTAAAATTAGAAGCCCATTTGTCAGATTCGGATAGAGCTTATAACCGTTTATCAAAGTTTTACGTGAATAGCGGAATGTTGAAGTTGGAAGACGCTACGAAACAGAGCGCCAACTAATGTTGCGCCTTCTTTCCGGGCAATTCTTTAACGGAACTCCGCACGGAATCTAACCAACAATGTAAACTACCATCTAAATCTTAAATTACAGAAAGTAAAACGTTAGTTACATAAGAGATTGAATTTATAGCGACAATAAGATAAACAGGCGAGCGCTTAAGCCAGCGAAGTGTATGATCTGAGCAAAGTAATGTTTTCAATGTGAAATCGAAACGACCACGTCCGGAAAAATTCCAACCGGATTTTTTCTGGATATAGTTTTTTAGCTGCGATTTGCGTTCTTTGGATGAGCTTTGTCGAGAAGACGATAAATATTCTATAGTGCATTGATGCGCTGAGATAGTTATATTTGTGACTAAGGGTGAAAAGTGATACGGAACAGTCAAGAACAGGAAAGAAACTTCGCTCAAAAGTTAGGGAAAGTATTTTTTCTGCGAGCATATTGTCACCTCAGATACTCCGTTTGGTGGGCCGATGTCACCGGTAATCGGCACGAGATGGTAACCATCAACGTCACTTCCCAAGGTATTACGGGCAAATTAGCAAAATAGCACATTAGAATTCTCCTCGGAAATTACATCAAAATGACGTGTATTTGTGTCATTTCCCGGGGAACGTTCTACTCCTCAGTCGTTACATCAACTCAAGTCATTACACCAATTTTACATGCACTCTACTATACGACCTATTGTTTCAACTATTCTACTATTCAACTATTCCTAATTGAACCGACCTTATAACTCTCCTCATCTTGGGTGGTTGGATGGATATGAAATTATTAAATAAAATATTGAAAATACCACCCCCTCCCTATACATATAATCAAATGCCTACATAAATGGGAATTATTTAGATACAGAGAAATGGTGCAAAAGCGAAAATAAAATCATTTTCAATTTTACTTGCAAATGATAAAAATTATTGTTTCAAATATTGAGAGACAATCATAAAAATGTGTCCTGTTAACTTTGCGATTCACATCGTCCCTCGAGTCCGTCAAGCGTTGAAATAATACATAAACCTCAGATGTGAACTAGCAAATTAAAATTACGTTCGCCTTTGATGCCGACCGCATTACTACAAGTTATCCATGATATGAATATTATAAATTCGTCGTAAAATGTAAAATCTGTTTCGTAATATATATCGTACACAGAAAAACCTATATGTTGATTGAAAAACTCCAGGGTCTATGATAAATCACTCGTTGGTCTAAATTCTAGCGAAGTTTGTCTCGCGGGATCTATATTTTATTTTTAGTACTTAGCAATAGAGCCGAATGAATTTAGGGTAACAGCCTAGAGAAGACGAATGTTTAGGGAGTCTAAAAGGGCTCGGTGAAGCTAAAATATCGTTAAAACTTTGGATTGAATAAAATAATTTTACAATTTAATATAAAGCCGCCTGACACTGATTTCAATGGTGAAGATCTAGTAGTATAATTCCAAGGATTAGTTTCGAGCCTTGTTTGAACTGAACTATGAATCTTCCACTTTCGCTGAGATTTGAATGACCTTTTTGCACCGAAACAGTATCATCAGTACAGCAATGCTTTCGTTTCATGAAAAGCCACCTCCATTATTTTTTGTGATAAACGAAAATAGGTCAAGACCAAAAATACGTCAATTGTCGAGGAGAATGTTTAAAATCAATATTCCTTGTAATATGAATTCAACCCCCACGTTCAACTGACTCAAGTTCAAAATAATTATATTATAATACCCCTACTTTGAGGCGAAAAATTGTATACGTCTGGAAAGCCCTAATGCAACAATATAAATAAAATGGAGTTTCATTCGCCCATAGATCGGTTGTCTAAGAAAAATATGAACGTATCTTTAAATCCTCGACTGAGTCTTTGAACCGCCTGAATGGGCGGTAATCCTGTTTCTGAGGTCTTGGAATCAATTGTTAAAAGTGTAAATTTTTATCATCCAACTGTGGGTTTTGATCTTCGTCTTATAATGACTAACGTAAGAGAATAATTTTCTAGAAAATAAACAGACCTATCCTACTATTTAATTTTCAAAAATCACAAACCATAGATAGATCTCTTTAGGAAACTGCTTATTATCTTCTCGGAACACATACGGATTTTCATTGTCCTTGTAATGACAGGTCATTTATCTGATAAAGATAATGTTACCTCGTCATTTCCTTAAATTTAAGTGATTTTGCATTTTCTAGTCATTTCTTCACAAGAATCATTCATAATCATCTTGGAAAAGTGTCTAAAAAAAGTCTGTTTTAGAACATAAATTGAATCAGTTCAGATATTTGATAACTTAGCGACTTTAGACATAATCATTGGATTTAGACTATTATGTTAATTCTATAGAGAAAAACTTTTACAAAATACAAAAAATTTTGCATTAATGAAACAAATGCTCTATTATATGTATAATATGTTCATTTTATTTTAATACACTTTTAACAACTGTAAACTCAGTATTTCTTGAAATAGAGGTGTCATCCAAAAAAGAAGTTAAATGTTTTTTTCTAAAGTTTTATGTAGTAATTTTTCATTTTTTCTATCGCGTTCGATTTTCAAGCTGCCGCATAACCTCACTTTTTTCAAATGGGACACCCTTACATTTTGATATTTTTCTATAAATGTTGTTGTTTTGATTTTAAATATGTACCATGTAAATATGTTAACATTAATTTTCTGGCTCAAGCTCTGGCTAACCTGAACTAAGGTTATTCGAAAAAAATGAGGTTATGCGACGGCATGAAAATCAAAACGCGATAGAAAAAATCTAAAATTACTACATAAAACTTTGGAAAAAAACATTTAACCCCGTTTTTGAACGACACCTCTATCTCAACAAATAATGATTTTACAGTCGGTTAAATGTGTAGTAAAATAAAATGAACCCAGTGTACACAGATTAAGGGTACGAGTATACAAATAAGTTGAAAAACACGGGACTTAATTAAAGCACATAGACACAGTAGTTACCCGTCAAGCCGTGATCTTAAATTTTGCTTGCTTGCGAGGCTCCTAAGTGTTTAATGAAGATCTAAAACTATGCATGATACATATTTCACATTTTATAACTTTTGCAAAAACTTAGGGAAAATTATATTTTTCGGGAAGAGACCTCTAAACCCATGTTACTACAGATGCAGTGCTCAGGGCCCTGATTGAATATGTGAAAGTGAATATGAATTTTTTGACGATGCGGATTGGCCAAAAATGCCATTGACCTATTTTATGGGACAAAAGTTTCATTTTCACTCTTACGTACCTCTATAGAATCTGTGCCCAGACTGTCCTATATTGGACATTTTTACATTATGCAGGTAGTCGAAAAAGCCGCCCGCGGAAATAGATCATTTAGGTAATATATGAGAAGGTTATTTGTAAAATTTCCATTGTCAAAACTGTGAATTTCCAAGATATGTTGAAGATTTGAAGATTTGATGATGTCTCCCCATCATTTGAGTATTTCAACGCAAATTCTCGCCTCAACTTTTTCCGGATCGATGCAGTTATGCAGGTAAACGCAGATGGTTTCTTTATTTGTTCTTCCGAAAATCGAGATCCGGTTCAGAAACATCCATCGAATCTTCGAGGCTAATTGAGATGTGGACGGTCACCTCCCAAATACATGTCTACTTTTCTGGTTTGAACTCATTTCTTATGAGGCAATTGTCGCACTTCGTTCAGTAGCAGCCATCAAATGATTGGTTTTTGGAACTTTAATTACAAGAGCCGAGCTGTTGCCAGCTGTGTCTGGATCGAGCAAAGCAATTTTCTCACATTTCATAATTGCCACTACTTTAATCTTTCCTGGCAATGCACAATAGTAAATCTTCAGAAGTCCTCGTAAATAAAAGATGGTAAACGATTAATTAATTCCAATCGGGTTTGCATATATGTATAATTCGTGCACCAGACACTGATAATTAATTATCAAGCCGAGCATTAATATCCTTGATGGTGTTCGCCTGACAGATCGCTATCAATGGGCTAGACATCAATCGATTCTTAAACCCTCTCCCGTTCAACAAAGATATTTGACGGAGCAAACTTGATTACCCTTGCCAGAAATATAAAATTCGAGCATTTTGTGCATTAAATCGAAGCCAAATCGAATCGATCTCGCGCGATGACATAGGTTTAAGGGTTTGTTCTTAGACCTGAAGTGCAAACATCGCGAAACCTCAAGTTATGGATGACGCAAACGTGGGGGTGCATACATATTTGGGAGAATTTCCTTCAGATTCGATCGATCAAGAATAATGAAGTCTGGTGAATAAATGCACACTTTAAACCGCCTAGAAAAGTCACGGGAAATGGGAACAGATGTTTCGGGGCGGTTTTTGAACGGTAATTTAATAGTTGGAGGCAGAACATCCGTATCGATCATATTGGTGTAAAAATTGAGGTCGGCTTAATAGAGCCATAAATGGGATACATTAGGCCAGGAAATAAACTTTTTATGTCCTATATAGATTAAAGAATACCTACATTAAAGACAGACAAGCAGCCGAAAAAAATTTGCATGGTTTTTATTTGGTAAACAGCACAGCGGGTCTGGAATAAAGCATAATTTTTGCGGCGAGGGACCGAAATTTAAATTCAAGAATTTGCATATTAATTGGAGATCCAACATTCATTAACTACAGAAAATTAAGAGCTGTTTGATGATAATGAACGCACATACCTATACGTAAACGAACTGATCAGCTTTGTTCATAAATATTCAATTCTATCAATTTGCTAATTTTGTTATTTAAATAATTCGCAAAACTCAATTTCAATTTATATCTACTGCACAATGCAACATTTTCAATTATCTAGGTATTACAAAAGCGCACTGTTACAAAACCTAATTAGCCCAAACAACTAGACAAAAAAAGAGTCATTTTTCTAATCTCCTGAGTATTTCCCTGGAATAAATCCAGGATTAACATGGGAAAGGACAACTGATGATTTCCCGAAGCGCCGAGAGGTAAGTCCGAGTCAGGGGTTATCCTGCCCCCAACAACTGGAATTGCTTGCTCCTTTGCTGCTCTCCAGTCTTTGATAAGCAATTCTCCAGAGGAAGCTCCGCGCAAAGATTCGCTTTAGGCATCATTGTCCTAGTTCAATTATGGAGGAAAGAAATTGCAGCTGCTTCCAGGAAACGGGCTATGATTTCGAAGCGATGTTGTAAAAGCCAGTGGCGTAGTTTCGAGGCTAAGATTCATCTAATATAAAAAAAATTTGTGGTAGTTTGAAAGACATGTGAGGTTCTTCTGATAAACGATATGGAATTGCCGTTTGATAGGGCCTTTTCCCAAACTCGATTGGCTATTGAATTTGACATGTAAGTACGATGAGAAATGTAGCAAAAGTCTAATTTCATTAGGATTAGGTTAAATTGCTAAGGAAAACATTAAAAGATTATCACATGCCTTATAAAATGAATAATTCGAACAATTATAACTTCGCAATTTAAACAGGGAAACACGAAGTAAATTTTCGGCGATTGAAAAAAAAGCCATTGGCGGACGTAAGATCGGGCAGTGCAGTTCGTGCTGTAATGAAAATAAATAGTAACTGGAATCTCTCTTCTTAATGGCTGCGGAATGGCAGTTTTTGATGCCAGGATTCCAAACGGATCATCATTCCAGTAGGTTTATTTGCGGCAAGTGATTAGTGTCTGGTCCTTGTACCCAATTTAACCTCGCTTAATTTTATTTTCTTTGTTAGTGACCACTTTAAGAGTTTTTTTCACTGTTTATATGTCCTTCATCAAATATATACACGCTGTATATTATTTCGTTTAGAATGTCGTTTTCTTGGCCAGGCCGATGAGCTGTACGCTCGCAAAAAAGGTATTTGAATATTTGGAAGCCATCATATCGTTGTTGTCATTGGTCCAATGACTCGTACCTTTGCGAAGATATCAAGTCTTAGATGATTCAGTAATCACCGGGTTATCTCAAAACGAAAATTGTTTAGCAATACCTTCGTTAATATCCGAGTTTATAATTTTTGCGATTTTTTGGTGCTGAAAATGAAGGCCCGAAAAGTGCCTTTGCCATGCTCGACGACATCAATGGTGGTGCCTATGGTCAACATAGGTTCAAGATTTTAAATTGTAATTTAAGAAATTGAATTCAATATTCTTGTGTTTCAAGTGTCAACTGTTTGAAGCTCTGGTTTGAGCCGAAATTATTTGTCAATTTTGGCTCTTCCAAAGGCAACTTTAACGGTTCCCAAGATTTTTTTTAAAGTGTCGAATATATTAGTCACAAACGTATTATTAATAAAATTTACGAATTCGAGATAATTTAGTGGAGAAGACGTTGTCCTTGCAGCATCGCAATACGACGTTTATGACTATTGTTCATAAGAAAATGAAATTTATTCAATCACATACGTATATCATTCAGCCCTCCAAGTTGTTAAGTTTTAACAGACCGAGACAAAATGCTAAAGTTGGTAACGGCTTTATCTTTATTATATACATAAATATACATATCAACTATGAACGTGACTTTTAAAATTCTAAATTAGTATTTTTTTCGGAAAACCTCTGATTTATTTTTTGATCAAGCTCTCTTTGTAATTGAAAATATATTTTATATCTCGTCGGGGTTTGTTTACATAATAGAACTTTCCCCCCATTGTACTAAATCTGGAAACATCGCATATTATTTCCTATCACGCATCATTGCCAAAGCCGGTCAACTGTATCTTTACAAAAGGCAGGTAGTACCGGTATCACTTCGCAGATGATTCATTCGAATGTTAGAGTGGCAATGAACGAGATATTCTTAATGCGTACTGCATCAATAATAAAAATAATTCGGTTTTCTTTTGTTCTAAACTCATGAGGTACGCCATTAGTGTGTCCATGACTTAGTGAGTGAAAGTGGATGTTGCTGATGTGCTTCTGACTCACGCTTTTGGTGCTTCGGAGTGAGTTCTGAATGTTGATTCTTGTAGTTTACTCTTAAGTTTTGTCAGGTCAATTAGAACAACGCAATTAGAATTTTAGTTGAACGTCAAATGTATTTGCAATTTTTCCTCTTCAGAAAGATACTAAAGACGATTTTGGACGTGGCCGGAGAACACTATCGCGACTTGAACTGTTTTAAAGACCTTTAAATATTTTTTATATTTTAGATCTCATCTGTGTATGTTTCTACTTCAAATCGAAATTAACTAATATTCAATTTTTTACAAAAATTAATGTTAAATTTTTTACAGTAACTATTATAATATTAAATTTTTTTCAGGAAGTAATATTGAAACTTTTTGTCTTTTAGGTCTCAACTGTGTACGCCTCTGCTTCAAATTGAAATTAATTCAAAACTAACTGTTTTGAGAATTTTTTTCCAGGAACTAATATTGAATTTTTTTATGCTTCAGGTCTCAACTGTCTGTTCCACGTTCCAAGTGCAAAACGTATATGTGACTTGCATTGAAATTAGAATATCTAGCAGTAAAAACTTTGGTTGTTCTTCTTGCCCATTTTCCTTACTCCCTATGAATAAAAATAATTTTAGCTCTTTTACACACGAATTATCGCGATAAATTTTAACTGATTTGACTACATATTAACAACGACCAGTACCACAGGTAAGTAAACCATATTTTATTTTTATAATAAGTGTCAAAATGTAAATAATGAAAAGCCCTTTAAAATGATGTATCACTTGATATATCACAGCCCATTTACCATTTAAGATATTTAAGAAAATGGTTCTGCGGGGTAGAGTGTTGAAAGAAGCGTAGTGACTTCTAAATAAAAACTGTTCCCTCTCAATAACAAAATCGACAATTATAATATTCTGGCAATTTCTTAAAAATCTATCCCGTTTCCAGGTAAGGGGGGTGGAAAATTTTCAAATTGACACCCTGTATATGTACGTTTTTCCTTATTTCAAGTATACTAAATACAAATAGGAAATTAGATGACGCAGCTACGCAAAAATGATCATGATACATTCCAACACGACCTATTTTGTGACACCTAACTAGGTTTCTAATGATATATGTTTTAAATTAATAAGTTTATGTTGACGACTTATCAGTATACAATGAGAACTAAGATTATTTAACGAAAATATAAACCAGCTTAAAATAATACTTGCTCGATTAAACGGTGAAGCAAAATCTTTAGCATTACGAGTAAGGCTTGAAGGTCGTTAGCAACAGAACAACTACACATAAAAAAGTAAATATATTATGGCAAATTAGAAAAAATTAAATATTCCATGGGCGTAAGCTGGGTCTATATAAAATCGTGTCGCTTATTGTATGGGGGTGACCCCATTATTCTTCTCCTAAGGCGTAGTTCACAACTTGGAAGAAATAAATAAAAAAGATGTGACTAGAGTGAACATCCGTGAACCGTGCCCTTTACGTTTCCGTGGGACTTGTCTATTTGTCTCGCAGTCGACAAAGAAATATTGAGAGAGGGTTTAATAAAACTTAAATCGATATGTCTATGCATTCTTTAGGCTCCCTTCACTCGCCTTCTTCAAAATAGAGCCAGGCGCAAAGTTGGTGTCAACTCTAAATTAAATATTTCAAACGTCGGACGACTGAAAAGTTTCGAAAATGAAGAAAATGTAAAATTTATGTCTTTTAAGGAAACTCGCTTCAGCCATAACTTCCCTCAAATATTTTCTGTTTTTATTTCCATATACCTGATGTGTCCCAAGCATTCCATTTAGCCATGTTTTCGTCGAATTAAAGCTACGCCACTGGTAATTTCCACTCTATTCCAAAACGAACGGGCATTTACCTATGTAGATTAATGGTTCTTATAATATCAGAATATTGGGGAACTCGAAAGTCTCATTATTTAAGGAAAATTGAAGTCCGCGCTATTTGCTTAAGACGTTCGATCGCAAGGATAATAAGCCTTTCAAGGCAGAATAAATCACTTCACCTTAATTTTAGTCTAGTTCATTCATTATTTTTCCGCTTTATTTATCGAATGACGTTAAACGGGGAAACTGATTCTGGAAAAAATTAAATTGGAAGAATCCCAGTTTCCTTACCGCCCTAACCAAATCCTATTTTAATTAAAAGTATGACGTAAAATATGCGCCCTGTTTAAAAATTGCTTCCACCAGAATATCGTCCCTTGAGGCTCAGAAATTTTAATTGAATTGTGCCCGCAAGTATAAATATACCTATACAATGTGAATTGTAAGTTTTTACGTCTCACTGGGACATCTCAGAAAATACTTAGATCGTTTTATTGAGACAGTTTATCTCCGTAACAAGGTGGCATCCAGAAAGTCGTTATTAGTTAAGAGTGTCCCTAAGGAGACATTGCTTCTACTTGGTGCGACTTGTAATATATCTCAGAAATGTTTCTTGTCAGAAGCAAGTTTCCCTGGGGACTCCGTATAGTTAATTGGGCAGGCGGTATTAAGGACCATAAGTAGGTTTTGAGGAATTACTAGGGAATAAAAGAACTGATCGAAATATATTGCGTTAGTTACGAAGAACGAACTCTCACGTTAGTATTAAAAACCATTTAAGTATCAATCAAGGCCTTTGTGATCGTGACGAAGCAGCTGCAAGCAGGTTTGATGGCAAAAAATTGGGGGTTCTTCAAATACCGTGCTAATTTATCGTAAGTTTTTTGCTTATGCTGATAACTTGCAAAAAGACCCTTTTTGCCACTTTTTTAGAACAGCCCCTATTTTTTCTATTTTTAACTCGAGCGAAACTTCACAGTTCTGGCTGCAATGACTCACGTACGGGTACACTAAAATTAAGAATTTATTAAGTACAAAATCACTTTAAAAAACATTAAATTAAATTAGGTCATAATCTTCGATATTGATGCGAGATAGTCCCGATTCAGTAAATAGTAGTTGAATCGTAGAAATTTGTGCAGGAAATCGTAGAGGAATTTGAGCAGGAACACTGATTGGAGTATTGGACCGTTTATTTGAATCAAAGGTTAGAAGCTATTTGGCCGTTTATATTACATGATGCAGTTTGTTGCCTTTAATGCCCATTTTATTGAAAAATTTTGGCAGACTTGATACAACATATTTTCGTACATGTAAAGTGCCCATAAAAGTGAATGAGGTCTAACCTACAGTATCCTGAAAATAATATCATAAATATTACTACATATTCGGATCGTCTTGGTGATTCTAATATATCGAATAGCCTCTATTCGATTTCATAAAAGTTCTAAATCTCGAGGCCCCCATAATTATTATGCGTCTCAATAAAATATTTTCTAAGGCTTTTTTGGTACTAAAGAATTGTTCCATTACAAAGTAATCCAAATTCGAGGCTGATCAGTGGGGCATTATAGCCAATACGAGATACGAATGATATCCCTAAAATACGTCTCCATTTATTCCATATCCCCTTCGTCCCTATCTTCCTCTCATCCACCATCACGTCAGCCCATACAAGAAACCGATTTCAAATAAATTGGCTAGAATTAAGATTATTGAGTATTCATTTTTCGATCAGTTCTAAGTATCTGAATGTGTGTCAGTGAAGTGACTGCAGAAAAATATTTACACTAAAGTGCAATATGTATCGTCACAAAAACGACTCCTGCTTTTGGATGATATTGTTCTGGAGTAGTTATCAAAGCGGATGGAATCCTCGAGGGGGATATCGTTAAGAGAGGTAGAGGCGGGCAATGAGAGGATTGATTTGAGAGCGATATTGATGAAAGGGAGGATATTTTAAGTACAATAAATAGTCATAACAATAATAATAATACATATTTGGTCACTCGATAGACAGGAAGGCTTTTAACATCTTCAACAGTTTTAAAAACATACTCTGACACATCTAATTCATTTCAAGATTTTTAAAAAATGCAAAAAAGAAATTGACAACAGTTAAATCTATTGAAATTTCTATTTCAGAACAGGCTCCTCTAGATACACGTTCAAACTACACGGCTACAAGGTAATCAGGATACTTCTAACCATGGGCTTAAAAGTCCTCATTTTCACACGCTTGATTGCATTGCGTTAAACATAGGATAAATAGAAAAATAAGCTATCCGAGTGACCACCAGAAGAACCCCTGTGGGCAATCTACATAATAGAAAAACAACACTTGAGAGCCTGCTACACAATCGGTTAACCTCAGGCCTCCGTGATAATCAACAACCCATGCTCATCTCACTTTTCAGTGAGAAGTAGATACTTTGCGTTTTATTGGCTTTAAAACTCATCCTTATTGGCAGCCGTAACACGTGTCGGCAGCTTTCTCTATAACTGAGGGAATGGGTGTGAAAGAGAAGAGGTCATTCACGTATAGTATAAATAATAGTGGACCGCAGATCGGTCCCTGCGGGTCTTCAGCTATTACTTAGCGGGACAATGATTTACCCCCTAATGCTCGACATTCTGAGCCCTGTCCCGTAAATAAAATTTTATTAATTTATTAAGCGCGCTCGCATATCTCGTATTCGTAGAATTTGTCCGAAAGAATTATATGCGAAACGCAGTCGAAAGCCTTCAAGAGGTCACAGGAAGCGGTGTATCTGTTTTACCCCCTCACGCCTGCCCTGTTGACCTACTCTGCGAAGAGCCAAATCGAAAGCAGATCGCGATTCTCCCGATAGGAAGCTGGATAATCTATTATTGATAGCAATGTCAAGAGGCCCGGAAACAGACGGATCCAGAGATATGGGTTGACAGTTTCTGCCCTCACCGTAATCCCTGCTCTTAAAAATTGGGATAACCCTGCTGGTAGTAAATTTAATGAGAAAATTTACAGATTCAAAGCATTGGTTAATAAATATGTAGAGAGGTGTCCAAGGACCTTTCCCAATAGTCTTTGCAAATTTCTTACTCATGCCATATGTCTAAGGCAGTGCTGTTTATCATCGACGTAAGTATAGTTTTACTAACTCCCCCCTCATGTACTGGGGACATAAATATGGAATGGTCACACGAAACGTCACTTTCCGCACTTGTTGGGTAAATAACCATGATTTGTCCCATTAATGAGACTCGAGTATTACAAACAAAATATCAGTCCATTTAAAATTCACAATCAGCCTCCACCCCTCAAAATCTACATTGTAGAAAAATTGTAACTTCACCCTCCTAAATGGTGCCATCACCAAAATATTTCTATTGAATGTAAAAATCGTATGGAAAAGGGACTGGCATTCCTTAAACACCTCGTTTGTGATGTTCGGTCAATGTGGTCAAAAGATATGTGCGCCTTGAAATTTTATTAATATATTTCCCGAAAAAAGCAAAAATTAAATAGATTTCGCTGTAAGAATCGTATTAGTGAAGTAAACGTTGAAACGTTGTCACCTCCCCCCCGGTGAGGGAAGCTTTAGGCTGATTCATGGATGGTCCAACTTTCTTAATTGAACCAATTTGATAAAGCCGGTTTGCTATTATGTTGAGCAGAATCCTATTAGCTTTAACGTTCACCTAGAGATATTAGAACGTTTGACTTTCTTGATGTTTCTCATGTTAGTAGTAATAGTTCAATGTGTTTTTGTTTCGTTTTTTGTTAGTTTATTTTCGCATTTAATATTTAAATTGTACGCATTCGCTTCATTTGAAATATTAACATGCCGCGGAAACGCTATAACATGTAGAAGGGAGTTAATTCTTTTTCATTAACGTTAACTACGATTTTCTGGATAATCTACCTAATTGTGCAGGTCATCAATTGTGCTTTGTGAAAAATTTTGTGAAGAATATTTATACAGGATTACTGGTAATTTGACGTATTCCTTTGAGGAGGCCACAAGGTATGAAGTAAGCAGTAAATTGAACCCATCTATGTATTAGGTCGTGTAGTATGAAATGAGTAGAATTGAATTGAAACTTTAGTCATTTTTTTTTCATATGAAATGTTTTTATTGTCAATCGAAATATGCACCACCATTATCAATACACTTCTGCCATTTAACGGGAAGTTCATTGATTCCCCTGCTGTAAAAGCCTGCAGGCCGGGAGTCGATAAACTCTTGGAAGGCAGCTTTGACAGCCTCGTCGGAGTTGAATGTTTTCCCTACCAAGAAGTTATCCAAATTTTGAAAGAAGTGGTAATCAGTGGGTGCTAAGTCGGATGAATACGGTGGATAACGAAAAGTTTCCAATTCCAACTCCTGTAGCTTGGCCAAGGTGACTTGTGCGGTGTGTGGCCGAGCGTTGTCGTGCAACAATAGCGGTGCGCTTCGATTGACTAATCTTGGCTGCTTAACCGTCAGTTGCCTCATCATTTCGGTCAGTTGTCGGCAGTAGACATCAGCTGTAATCGATTCACCAGGTTTCATGAAGCTGTGATGGATGACACCTGCGTTGGACCACCAAACGGGCACCATAAGCTTCTTTTGATGAAGATTTTTTTTCGCACAATGTTTTGGTGGTTCATCTTGATCCAACCACTGCGACGAACGTCTGGTATTGTCATATAGGATCCATTTCTCATCACAAGTAACAATCCGATTCATATTCCATACTCCACTTCCATATATTCCAAAACTCACTAGATTTCGAGTTATTTCAATTTTTTTTTTAATTCGGGTCTTAATGATTGTAGAGTGATTTTTCAAAAAATTCTTTTTGGATTTTTTACTTTCGTTACTCGATCACTTGTCTAACATTATAATCTTCCGTATGAAAAAAAATATGTCCGGAAACATTTGAGTTATATAAAGATTTTGAGTAAAAACTTTCATAAAATAATTTTCGAAGACCAAATACTTTAACTTCTTCTGAGCAGTTTTCAAAATATTTTCAAGGCAATATGCGAACAAATTGCTCTAAAAACTTTCTCATTTCAATAGCTATTCGATGAGATATTACATGTTCAACAAATTATTTGTGGTTCAAAAAAATAGTCAAAATGCTTTAGATGAACAATTTAATTTAAATTTATCACTGGAAAATTAACAGAAAATGTTGTGCGTTTGAAAGGAAAAACACAAAAAAATACATTTAAATTGAATTACTGTTCATTCTCAATGTGACCACCTCTGTTCCGAATGCACCTTCGACATCTAATTGCCGTTTTTGTTACTCTTGTCGCTAATGTAATTCTCAGCTCGTTAGCCGCGTCAATAATTCTCTGCCTTAGAGCATCAATGTTTGCTATAGGTCCAAGTACATCCCTATACATTAATGCTTTCGTTGTGCCCCCAAACGAAAAAGTCCATGGGCGTCAAGTCTGGACTTATTATTTTATGAAAGTTTTTACTATCTTATATAACTTAATCTTTATATAACGCAAATATTTTCGGAAATATTTCATGCCATACGGAAGATTATAATGTTAGACAAGTGATCGAGTAGCGAAAGTAAAAAATCCAAAAAGAATTTTTTGAAAAATCGCTCCGAAATCATTAAGGCCTCGAACTAAAAAAAATGGAAATAGCTCGAAACCTAGTGAGTTTTGGAATATGCATATATAGATTCTATTTACTCCTTACCTCATGCCCTATCACGTTCCCAAAGAAATGCGTCGAATATGTTCCTATTTGTTCACCCATTTACGTATCTTTCCAGATCGAAAATTGATTCCTCACCGATAGTATAGTTCTCGAACTTAGTCCAATTGTTCTAAAAAGAGTTTGGAGCTTCTCAGTAACATCTGTCATATACCTGAAGAATGACACATACGACTGCGCTCCCGACCTCACCAGGATTTTCTTGGCAGTTACACCTTTATTGGGTCAACCTGTTTGTCCAGTAGTATTTATCCACTGCAGTCGGTGCTTAGTAACTCGTATATGAAATTTGCGGATATCATTGAGAGTATTTTATATAAATTGAAGAACTTTGCTTTTGTCAGTCATACGCGTAATGATTTCGGGAAATGTCGATTAATCTCCGCACTTCCGTCATAATATAATCGAACATAAGGGTACTGCAAGTCTATCTAGCTCGGAAGTGTCAACATGTTACATGTGGCTCAGTGGTACAACAAAAAGGATCCATAAATCCTTCTCGGGTGTCAAAATAATTGAAAGAACTGAAATTGATCGCGAAATGCGCTAATATAAACTGTAGCAAACCCATTAGAAAGAAAAACATACATCGCTTAGTGTATTTCTGCACAATATTAGGAGTCGTTTTGTCATTTATCAAGGTCTGTCGCGAGCGAATTCAAAAGCAGTATTTTACTTTTTCTGGTTCCGCATCGCGCAGGAAACCCACATAAAGAGCAGAAATACAAAACAGACATTTGTCAAATTACGAGAAAGATTTTCTTGGATTCATATAAAGCTTCGCCTGCCTAGCGGGTTTTAGCCGAAACATTTTTGTGGTGCGTGAAGATTTCGCCTGTATCTGCTTAATCGTCTTTTATTCGGGTCACGATGATATTATGAATTAATGGATCACCAGCCTAATCCGCTATACATAGAGTGTCAATCATGTTGGGAAAAAACACGTGCACGAGAAACCCGCATGCAAGGGATAAAAGTGCATTTTAAGCTCATATGTTTACCATTACTAGCGGAAGTAAATGCAGACAAGTCTCCGATATACGAAGAATAATTGAGCAAAAAGACTAAAATGTACTGTGCTGTCTCCATTCGAAAGTTCCACAAAAGAGGCACAGCTGTGGCGAATCGCTCCTTGAGAGAGAATTCACGGGCAAACAATTTTACAAGAGCCGATTGATTTTTGCATTGTCTACAAAGTTTCTTGCAACTTCGGATCTTATTGAAACAAAGCGGGTAGCCACTTAACGCAAGATACTGTAGTATTCTAGTAAATGTCAGTTGCGGTCGCAGGAATATAGAGTTCCAAGATAATGCAAACCAGTATTTTGACCGGTTTATGGCTTATTCCTGGAAAATGCGGCGCTAAACGTCCCTGGAAATATCCGTTCATAGAGCCGGTCTAGCCGCAAACCGGGCATGCAGGAAGAAATATACGAGCAGGATTCCGGATTCACTTTGCCAGCGACCATTACACTCACAAAACGTTAACTAGTTAAAGGATTAGGTCGCTAATCGTACATGAAAGGGCCCAAAGAAACTGCGAAACTCATTTTGGTTTGGGATTGTAAATTATGAGGATTATCGCCGTCGGCTTTCCGGATAGGGGTTTCATATAATGAGTTTTGCGCAATACAAGAAACTGTGAAGATAATTTGCCGTTGAGATGGATAGGACTTTTAGTTGAATGAACTAGTGCGAATGCAGGACAGTTTACGTGGATTTCCATTGAGAGTAGGACAATAAGAGAGCATCTCATGATTAATATTCAAAAAAATGTCTACAAGCCGAACCTATGTAGTTAGTTTAGGAGAGTCAGGTTGCAGTTTCAAGCACCAGTGGTCTCTTGTTATGTTTCGTTAACACACTCTGTTTCCATATTCAATGTTCTCCTCCTCTTAATTTATTCTGCAGATATTTCATTTGATCCTTGGGCGTTTTCCTACTTTTTGATTGCACTGCGATCTATTCACCTCGCAGTTTCTTCGCTCTCTAGTTCATTGACTTTTATATTTCCTCAAAATATTTCCTTTCCCTCTATATGTTTTTGCGCATTTTTCGTTTACTTCCAGTTCCTCTGTCCTATTTTCACTGCCTCTCCTTACAAGTTTACTTCTTTCTCTATCTCATATTTGTCACCCTCTGCTCTATTCCCTTCTCCCTCTTTCTTCTGAGCATCTCGCCGCTTGTCACTTTCTCTTTTCTCTTCCTCGACCGATATGTTATCTTCGATTCAAGTTAACAACGTCCCGTTTCAATTTTATTCCCTTGTTTATCCCCAAATCGTCACACTTCACTGTTCCCATCTAATCCTCAACTTTCTAAACATTCCTCCGCTTCTAAATTACTTACTCCTTCCTTTGTAAGTTGCCTCCCATCCAATCTAGTTACCCTTTATTATGGGGTTTAAGTGCTATTACTCAAATAATTTCTATCAACTTAAGATAGTGGCTCGACAACGAATCCCTCAAAACCTTATCAAGATACACTGAGGAATAGATGTAGTCGAATGCGTTGAATAAATCACAGAAGACAACTTTCCTGCATTTATGCTAACATATAAAAATAATTAATTATTATTCATTGGTATGAAAAATTGCGAAATTATTCAAACTGAGTGAGATAAATATTAAATCATTCTAGTTTTTAGTACCAGAATAAAATGCACACACTAAGTCTTCAGATCAAAATGATTTAAGTGCGTATTTTTCGTTATAAAAATAATGGAAAAAGACGTTGTTATTCTCAGAATGCATTCCAAGACAGTTTTCGATAAAGTGATAGCAAGTTCGAGGAAACGGGTCAAAATTCAAGTTTCGCGTGCAACGTTCATTTATATTTATACCCAGCCACGTGCCCTTCAAGCAATTAGGGCTAAATGCAGCAATTTTAAAACCATATTGTGGTAGATGCAAAATGTATGAAATCCCATTAAACCCTCTTTAATAGCAAATAATGCGATTATGCTGTTCTAAAATCAGTTTAAACGCTTACTAGAAATTGTGTATATATTTAATTAAAGTCAAATCAAGCAGGTCCAGGTCTGGTATCCGGTCTGGTTTTATTCGATAAGGATGGTAAGCATTCAAAAGTTTCTCTCTATAGGAAACGTTTCCGTTTGTCAATATCCTTTGCTGTTATATTACTATTAGAAAACCTCAGCATTTCAGCCGGTTTAGTCCCCTATATATTTTTGAGCATTTTCTCTGCATATCCATGTCCATGTTTCTCTGCATCTGTTCTCATATTGACATATTGAGCCTATGAGCAGTGTAGAATATTATGGACTGTGATTTAATAGATAAGAACACTACTACTCCTAGAGCTCCTCCGTAAAATCTCTTAGCAGTTTTGCTCTCAAGATTCAATGTCTTTCCTTTCTTCGTAAAGGTTCTATCTAGTCGTTCAGAATTTCGATTACGCTTCAGAGAATGAAGAATGATAGGTTCTCTAATAGCACTTTTCATTGGCCGTACTGGAGAAATGCTAAGAAACCCTTAACCTTATGTTAGTCTTGAGTTAACAAATGATAGAGATAGCTACCTTCACTCCGTCTTAGTGCGGCCTATACTGATCTTTTATTTTTCGACAAATAACATTAATTTCGGTCTAATTATCAATCATTACGCTGTCAACAAATTACAGCATCAAAACGTCATTCAAAACATATTTATTATCATATAGTATACTACTGGACGGGTATATAATGAGGGCCATCATCCCCGATGGAGAAGTTTGCTTGATGAGCAAAACCATGCTGCAGAGTAAGCATAAAAGAATCTGGAAAAGGTTTGCACAAGAAAATGATCTTTTTTACGACCAGCCGCAAGGTACGTACTTTTTTTTTCAATTCTTCTACCTCAACGGTTTTCCAGTCAAAGCCGGAAAGTTCCCATTGTCTGCAAAATAATACTATAAAGCTTCGGAAAATATCAGTGTCTTTAGAAAGGTGCTTATGTCGTTGTTTCGCAAATTCCAGAATAGACTAAACAAACCGAATAAAATATCACTTAAAGGCGATGGTAAAAAAGTATTGTACGCGACGCGACCAAAAATGCATTTAAATGGTGATCACTTCGATTTTCACGTGACAATATAAAATACCACAAACTCATTTTAAGTTTGAAAAATATGGCAAATAATAAGGAGAGGAACTAAGACAGTGTTTGTTTTAAATCTTAGTTCAATCTACCTACATAACCGTTAATGGCTTTCTCAAATGGGCTATTTCAGGATGCTGTTATACGAACTAATAAAGAAGCTGCGAACTTTGATAACTCATTACCGCTGGGTTAAGAGTTTCATAATATTTGGAGCCCGCTTTTACTATAATACCAATCTAACTTTTGCCATAACAAACACATACCGAGCTTCACGTTATCATTTTCTCCTGCTCATTTTATGATAATCTGCTAACTTTGTTTAGTGTATTGGCAGGAAGTAAATAATTAGGGCTTGAGCAATTCACTCGTTAAAGCAACGGCACCAGCCAAAATGAATCTTTGTTCTTTCACAGAAGTAATAATTATAAAAGGTTACAAAGAGTAAAACATCGAATTAAAAATGTTTCCGAAGGAAAATGGAGTTGGGAATTCTTATTGCGGACCCAGAAATTTAATATAACGTTAACAAAGTTCAGGCCAAACTCGACGCCGCCGCCGTAACGTGACGGAGCAAAAACTTTTCTACGAAAAGATGTTAGAGACAGCTCTAATTGGACCGAAACGTCGAAACTCTTTTTATTTAACATTAGAAATTTAACATAAAACTTTCAGGTACGTGATAAGGGCAAAGAGATGTCAAATAACGTATGACAACATTGGTCTTGACTAAATATTTCCTTAAAACTTAAATAACTTAGATACGGAGTAGGGAAAGCAAACGTTGGAGTCGATCATGTCCTAAATAAGGAATAAGCTTTCCCAGAAAGTTAGACACTTTAACGTGATGGCCGAACTTGTTTGCCAAAGTTTTGGACCAAAACTAAAAATAAATTCTGTGCGTGTTTGCTGAGGCACGGCCCGATGGGGATGGAGATTAGGGCTTTTGGCCCTCTTCCTTTATATCAACTTGGCTGAGAATTACGCTTTTTTCCTGGGCAAAGAAAATAAATCTTATTTATATTGAACCCCCTTATTATTCCGTCAAAGCGGCAAACTGAATGCACAAGAGGTGTACATAGAAGGTTTAATAATATAGAAACCATATCACGTAAACAACGGCACCAATATATTTTCGTAATACTTATATTGAAATACTCAGCGTGAATATTCAAATATTTGCACGCCAATCAATTATATTGCCAAGATCAAAAGAAGAGATAAAAATTTGGTTTACTTGCTGAAACGAGTAACATACAAGCGGTATTTATTAGTCCAAAATTTGAATTAATTCAAAGTAGCCGCAGGTAAACTAGATAAATAAAGGACGATGCAGTTTGAGTTCTTATTAATCCGAGACCTACATTTGAGCTCCTTTTATACCTCAACAGTTCGGGAACTATCGAAATAAAAGAGAACTTTAATAGACCTAAGCAAACCTGAGATATTCTTTGAACGACGACAGTCTTAGATTTGCAGATTAGTGAAAAAGGAATCGGCGCTAACCCCCTTCAATTATACAGAGAGATTCAGAGTGTTTTTTTCCAGAGAGTAGAGTTGCTTCCTATTGTTCAAAATCACACATATGTATAAGTTGGATTTATTCCGATGAGTTACCGAGATATAGGGCAATTTGTATTTTTTGCCATATCTTTTGAAGCATCTTGTATATCAAATGCAAAATTGGATGGTATAATTTGTGATACGGTACACGTAGGATGACGATAACATAACTAATGGATTCCAGGTCCGGCCTCCGCCAAAGTTACTTTTATGAAATTTTCAATAACTTTAATTGACTCTGTACTTTATTCCCCTATGAACTCTTTTGCTGATCCAGTTCCTAAATGATACAAAGCCAAACTCGCACTCATTAATAAATTATTACAATAACTGTTCTATATAGCTTCCATTTGCCTCACATTTCCTTCACCGTTAACGTAAGTTGGCTTCTCATTTAGAATTACATTTCGATTATATCTTATTGACCTACAAAAGTTAGTTATCCTCTAGAGGAGGAACGTACATTAAGGGCAAGGAAATGCATTCAAGCAAATGGAAGCCATTTTGAACAGTTGTTGTAATACTTATTAGCGCTGCTTTTTGGTGTTCTTGTGCTTATGATGTTGCAGTTAACAAAAAGAAAAGGGCATGTTAATTGTCCGTTTAAGATTTCAAAACTTTTTTACGCAAGTTGCTCGAAACAAATTTATTTTAGAATTTTGTAGGTTTGATATGACCCTTGACCCTTCATGCAGCTAATACCGCATCTTGGTTGTCCGGAATCTATGACTACAATTCGACGAAACCCTGCCAGTTTTCTAGAGAAATTTTAATATTGCCTGCAAAATTTTTTCCGATATCTACCCAGAAACTAATTATCTTTGACGATACGATTTTGATAACTCCTCCCTTCACTATCCTAATATGAAAAATCTCAAAAATTGCCCTTGTGGCGATCTGCCACCAGGCTCTCCATATCTGAACCAGTTTACTAAGATCGAATTGAAGTCCTTTCACCTTCAATTTGCGTTCAAAACATCACAAAAAGTAAGAAAAAAATCTGAATCGCACAGCCACCATATACCGTCCCCCAAGCACAAAAGCTGGGCTCAATTTCTGAGGCAGCAGCTCCCCTAGAGGCAGTTATTTTTTTTTATCTCGGGTCTACCCGCTTGTTTCCTGGGTAGTTTGGGAAATGCCCTATTTTTATAAAAAGGGCGAGTAGATAGAAGCAGGGAGTCGAAAAATGTTAACGTACATATTAGAGAATCGTTAGTAAAATTACTGTTTTAACGTATACAGAGTGTTTCCTAACTACGTGTAAAAAATTTAAAGGCGTAATCCTCGACTGATTTTGAGTCAAAAAAGTTTAATAAACATATGTCCGCAAATGCCTTGTTTCCAAGATACAGGGTGTTGAAATGTGACAAGAAAAAGAGATTTTATTTCCAAAATGACTCAATTTGGGTGTTTAAATTTTAGAAAAGACAATTTTTTGGGGGAATGCTTTAATGATTAATTATAAGAATTGCTGAAAATGACCACCATTACTCATAATGCACGCTTCCATCCTTCTTCCACAAAGACGTTGAAAGAGGTTTTTAAAGGTTTGGTGGTTGGGAGCTTGGTGGTTTGGAAACCTTTCCATGTAAATGCGCTTCGCTGCCAAACACTTACCATCAGCAAGGCCGTAAACAAAAACCATATTGGCCATTTCTTGATTAGTGTAATTAAGCATTTGAAAAATTTTCAAAACTGAGGTATAATCTGATTTTTGGGACACAGAACTAAATTCTTTCACTTTAGAGAGTAAAACACCAAAATAACACTGACTATCTTGTTTATAGTAGTGGAAGTAGCAAAAAAAAAAAAAACAATAAACAAATTAGTAAATACCACCAAACCTTTAGAAACCTTTAAAACCTTTTTCAACGGTTTTCAGTCAACACCCTGTATCTTGGAAACAAGGCATTTGCGGACATACAGGATGTCCGGTTTTCGTTGGACAGCGGTTGTATCTCGGTAAGTAGAGCAAGTAGCAACTTCGGACAAAAAAATTTATTACTAATGTGACTATGAGAAATCTCTGGAAAATATTTTCAACTTCGTGAAATCGCCGTAAGGGGGCGTAGTAGGGACGGTAGTTCCTTAAAATCGACAAATCTATACTAAGTCACTAATTAAGTAGCACATTTTAATTTTCTATCAATAAGATTACAGCATTCTGAATTTTTTTTGTTTGACACATAATTTCATAACCCACACAATAAAAGTGGGGGAAGCCGATGAATCATTCTAAGTTCAAACTATCATATCTCTGTTTCTAATTATCCGATTTCAGTGATTCTGCACTTCATTGTGAGGGAATTATAAGCCGATTTAATATCCACATTGACCAAAAATCCATAGTCCAAGACAAAATCGCTAGAGGGCATTCTTTCAGGTAATGGCGATTTTCTTCATTTTTCTTTAATAAATCAAATGGAACTGTACTATTTTCATAAGCCCATCTTATAGAGCTTTAAAAAACCTACATTTTTCCCGAAAGGCGCATTTCAATATTCTTTTTCGTTTTTGACTTATTGATAAATAACTGAAAATTTTAACTTACAACGAGTTTTCCAATAAACGGTAAGTAGGCTTTGGAGTGAAACCAAATGTTTTTGTTATTTTGACAAATAAATGTTATTAAATTCTTTAATTTACAAACACATAACTTAATTCATTTTATTAAAAAAAAAAACAATATTCAGAAAAAATTAAGTTTAAAAGTTAGAAGAAGGAAATTAGTTCTAAAGTTAAAAGCTATAAATGTTCGAAATGTTTTCCGTCACATTCAATACATCGTCGAATTCTTGGCAAAGTCGAATTTACAGATCTCTCAATTTCATGTTTACTTAAACTTAGGATGGCGTTTTTTATTCGAACCTTCATATTGTTCTTGGTGGTAGGACTCTCCTTATATACAAGATCTTTTATACGTCCCCAAAAATAGAAATCTAGACACGTGAGATCAGGAGACCGTGGTGGCCATGGAAAAATACTTCCTCTCTCAATCCACCGAGAGGGAAATTTCTCATCCAAAAAACGACGTACATGTCTATCGTAATGAACTGGGCAACCATCGTGTTGCAGCCACATGGTTTGCCTCGTTCTCCAAGTAACATTCTCTAAAAGAGTGGATAAAAAATCGCTCAAAAATACCAAATATCTTTCCCCGTTTAGAGGTTGTTCAAAAAAGTACGGCCCAATAATTTTTCCTTCAACTATTCCATACCATACGTTTAGAGTCCAGCGATATTGATAGTCAACTTAACGCATCCAACGAGGATTTTTTTCCGACCAATAATGACTATTATGGAGATTTAATTGTCCATTACTTTTAAATGTTGCTTCGTCGGACCAAAGTACTCTTGATAGGAAGTCAGTTTCATCACATATCATATTCTCTAACCAATGGCAAAAGTTTAGCCGATTGTCAAAATCCTAGTCACTCAAAAGTTGATGCAAAACAATGTGATACGGATGCAATTTATGCTCTTTTAGCACTTCATGGATTATTGTTTTTGGAACACTTAACTCTCGTGCTACTTCTCTGGTACTCCGTTTAGGATCATAATTAATATAGGATAAAATATTAACAATATTTTGCTGATTTCGGGTTCTGCGTTTTTGCGTAACAGGTCGAGTAGGATGAACATTTCCAGTTAATTTAAGGCGGTTAGCCAATCGTTTAAAAACTTTTCTTGAATGATGTTTTCTCAGTGGATACTTAACACTGTATTCTCTTGCTGCAATTGCCACATTTTCGTAACACTGAAAATACACAGCCAGCATATCGTAAGCGTCTTCATTCGAAAACGCCATTACAAAATACTTAGAAATATTAGGAATATTATCAGTAATCAATAACTCGACAATAATATTAACTATAGTAAAGTAGTTAATATGACATTTATTTGTCAAAATAACAAAAACATTTGGTTTCACTCCAAAGCCTACTTACCGTTTATTGGAAAACTCGTTGTAAGTTAAAATTTTCAGTTATTTATCAATAAGTCAAAAACGAAAAAGAATATTGAAATGCGCCTTTCGGGAAAAATGTAGGTTTTTTAAAGCTCTATAAGATGGGCTTATGAAAATAGTACAGTTCCATTTGATTTATTAAAGAAAAATGAAGAAAATCGCCATTACCTGAAAGAATGCCCTCTAGCGATTTTGTCTTGGACTATGGATTTTTGGTCAATGTGGATATTAAATCGGCTTATAATTCCCTCACAATGAAGTGCAGAATCACTGAAATCGGATAATTAGAAACAGAGATATGATAGTTTGAACTTAGAATGATTCATCGGCTTCCCCCACTTTTATTGTGTGGGTTATGAAATTATGTGTCAAACAAAAAAAATTCAGAATGCTGTAATCTTATTGATAGAAAATTAAAATGTGCTACTTAATTAGTGACTTAGTATAGATTTGTCGATTTTAAGGAACTACCGTCCCTACTACGCCCCCTTACGGCGATTTCACGAAGTTGAAAATATTTTCCAGAGATTTCTCATAGTCACATTAGTAATAAATTTTTTTGTCCGAAGTTGCTACTTGCTCTACTTACCGCGATACAGCCGCTGTCCAACGAAAACCGGACACCCTGTATGTTTATTAAACTTTTTTGACTCAAAATCAGTCGAGAATTACGCCTTTAAATTTTTTACACGTAGTTAGGAAACACCCTGTATAGAAAAAAATCCCTTAAAAATGGTGGACAGTATTACAACGAAAACAACAAAACGAATCGATAATATTGTTGAATATAATATGAACACGTGGTTTTATTAATAATGGCCCGTGTTTTTTGCTGAAACCTCTCGATGCATTGTTTTATTAGTGCTCTCTGCTCGTTATGAATGTTTGTTTTGTTAATATGCTTATAATAATAAAATATATTGGGTTTTATTTTGGTTCGCTAATCAATTCACAACATACATTTATGTTTTTTCAGTCAAATAGTTTAATTAGGACATCGTAGTCTATTTAAACAAATGTGTTCGTATTGAAATAGCTAATATTCAGTTTACATTCAACAACAACAACAAAAATATTGCCCCGATGGGACCTTAAAATGCCTTCCATTGGATTGTTTTTATTCAATTTTATTATTTCTGATAAAACATACAATATAACTCGCAAAAGCAGTCCGTTAGAGAATTTATGTGAAATAAATAAAACACTTCAGCGTGCAAACTTCAGTCAGCATACCCAGTTCTACGTAACGCCTTACTGTTGAATAACTTCAAGTTCCAAGTCAAGACTTGATGAGGAATTCGATCGTCCATGGCGCAATAATCCTCCATGAGCTTATGGAGACAGAGCATTCACGTTCTCAAGATCTATATGAATAATGTCACATACTCGGGATATTGGATGCGGCTGAATACGAAAAGAGCTGATTGGTCCTCTAATTCGACTTATGAGGATTATCAAGTGAATGCAGTTTCAACAATTGCAACATTTATTTACATTTATATATAATTAATGGACATTTTTAAAAATTACCATCGCCGCAAAGGCAGCAAAATCCATATTAATCTAAACATCGAAGTGGAGACGTTGGCCAAGTGGGCGGAGTCAGACCAATGTTACCAAATCTCTCACCGTTTAAGAATTTTTACTAATATAAATTCTAGTGAGACATTAATCATTTTTTTTAATTTATTTAGGTTGCTGCTTTTTGCTCTAATATTTAAAAAAATTTCCATTGCCGCAAAGGTAGGGAAATCGATAGCAATGTACATATCGAAGTGGAGACGCCACCCAGACTGACTCCGCCCACTTCGTTGTTGGTCTTTATCGGAGACATATTAAAGCTTGTGGGGTCCCTCTCCTACCTGCAGAACCCCTATATTTCCATTTGAACTAATGATACCTGTACACTCGTCTACTCTGAAGATGTTATTTAATTATTAATTATTAATGTTCATTAGTATACAGTATTAGTATACATCCATACGGGAAATTAAATGGCCAAAAATTAAAAAATATACTTTTACAATAGTAGGCTGTCAAGTGTCTTTAAGAGCAAATTGCTTAAGGGACAGTGAGATAACTGTAGCATTGACATGCCTGCGATAAATAAATATAACCGTAGCCGTACGGTAATGTCAAACTGCTAGCAGAACCGTCAAGAAGACTGATATATTTAAAATTGTAATTTGGGAGGACAGCTATGTAATAGTATATTACAATGCAAGATGGAAAATGTTTTATTACTCTCGAAAGATTACGTTGTTTATCAAGACGTATAGCTTCGGGATATACGAAATCTCGAGAGAATATCGAAAATGCCCCATCGAAAATAGCATACTATTTTATTTTCAACCACGAATTTTTGAATAAAATGTAAAATTGTGCTTGGATATTTTTTTGTGTAATGTATTTCATTCCGTCTGCGTCAAATGACATGCCTTCGCAGGACATAAGCATTTCTCAGCAGCACCAAGAAGGGCTTAAAAATTCAATTAGTGCTTATAATAATGCGAATTACATTATTAATTTTAATAATTACATAGATCAGTATTACGTATGTAGTTACAAATAAATAAAATAATTTAGTTTTGTTTTATTTAAATAAATAGGAATTAAGCTTATTAATAATAAATTTTGTTGCTTTCCACTTATAATACATAATTACCAAATTTGAGGAATCAATATGCATTACGTACATATTAATGCAAAATTAAAATGCGGCAAGAAAATCGATGACGGAAATCGGAAAGGAAAATCAAGCATGAAAATTGGGACGAGAAGTAGAGAGCAATAATGTGCCTCTTTCAAAATTTTAAAAAGTTACTAATGTCATGATTACACGTGTGATTAGAAATAAAACCTGTCAGCTCCCTCTTTTTGGGTCTCCCGGTACCCCGATTATTTTTGCTTTACGTTCTTCCCTCATCCGCCCATTTGACTTCCTTTGTAACCATTTTTCTACACTATGGTTCGCCTCACATCAAATATAATATTATTCGGCGTCATAATATGCATGTTTGCCAAAGTCGATTGTAGGGCTTTTATATTCTGCTTAGCAATTCAGAAAAATATGCAAGTTCCGAAACATATAACCGCGATCAATTGACCTGAAATTTATCCTGCATGACCAAAAACTGAAATTAGACCCTTGACTCTAAAACTTTAGGGTTGTGTCGTATAATTTACATAACAAAAACTCCAGGTTTGGGACAAAGTAAAACACTTAGCTGGAAGATTGTTGGTGATATTTCGCTTTGCCCTTTGTTCTAATCCGCCAACAATATTTTTATACCGTTCCACATTGAGAATAGCAGCTAAACCGAAAAATACAGTGTCACGCGATGTCTTAATCCAGCAGTTTATACCAGACTAAAGCTTTTTTTCTTCTTTTTTTTTCTACTTTTTTATCGTACGATTTTGACGCATTAACAGAACAAAGGCTTTAAAATGTAAATGCCACGGGGCGGAATTAAAAATTGGGGATCTTGGAAACTGATAAGGATGTTTTAGTTTATACTCCGCAAACTCGAGGATCGGTGATATATCCCCCTCCTTGTCAAAATTATCCAAGTCCTCGGACGACCTATCTAATAAGACAAGCCCTAAGGGTCGGATTCGGGACCCTTATCGATCACGGGTCACCCCACGACTGACGCTTTACATTCTCAGAACTGGGTTTCACTCTATTCTTTTTTTTTCTTTATCGTTCCGGGCGCTTACAGCATTCATTTTCAAGCCCAAACACCTACACTTCAAATTTCATCTAAGAAAATGGATAACTAGACATTTTCTTTCTTTTCAAATCAGCCAGATATACCGGCTGACTTTAAATAAATGGGACAAGCAAATATCTTAAAATCAAGAAGATCTACAAAAAAAATATTCAAATAAAACCTTCCATTTTCGAGAATTCAACTTTTTATGTTGTCAATTTTTTCCTCCAAGGTCACCTTCACCTGTCTTTTGTGTCAACTTCATTTTTTCAAAAGGAACACCCAATTTTTTTTAACGATTCGAATTCTTTGTCGACAGTAAAAATGTTTCAAGTAAAAACATTTTTTGCCAAAAATGATAAAATTCATAACAATACTAGATACAAAGTATACTGTTATTTCGGCAGTGCTACAAGTTCAATTTTATCAAATTTTTGTTAAACCAGACAAATCCAATTGAAATTAATTTACAATGGTTTTTTGTGTGACTTTTTATACTTGGGCACAAAGAAAACTTCACGAAAATGTAATTTTTTTTTCAAACGTGCTATTTTCGAATAAATTAAGCTTCACAAACCACGGCCCAACGAATCGCCACAACATGCATTATTATTGGTAGATTGAAAGTCCGCGTTGGTTGCGTGAAGTAGTAAAACAGTGACCATGGACTTCGAATGTTTGGTGTGATATTTTAGGTAAACATCTGATTAGGCCATATTTCATTGATGGAAACCTCAATGCAGAAAAGTATAGGAATTTTTTGCTAGAAGATTTGCCAACCCTTCTTGAAGAAATTAATTTAGAGCGGAGGTTGACAATGTGATTTCAACACGATGGCTGCCCTGCTCATTGTGCCAGAAATGTCGGAAAAGTTTTAAATGAACATTTTCCACAAAGGTGGACTGAGCGTGGTAGTGAAGTTAACTGGCCAGCCCGATCAACTGATTTGATTTCACCAGATTTTTTTTGTGGGGTCATTTGAAACATATCGTCTATGACCGAGTACCAACTACTAGCGAAAACATGAACATTCAGATCAGAAACGTTTGTCAAAACATCACACCTGAAATGTTAGAAAATACTACACAATCATTTCAAAACAGAATTGTCAAGTGCCTTGAACAGCAGAGGTACCATTTCGAACATTTATTGGACTGATTTCTTTTTATAATAAAGTAAAATTTCTACATAACAAATAATATTGCTCAAATACCTTAATAAAGTTTAATAAAGCGTTTATTTTGTATCTAGTATTATTATGAATTTTGTCACTTTCAGCAAAAAATGTTTCAAATAACAACATTTTTACTGTCAACAAAGAATTTGAATCTCCAAAAGAAATTGAATGTTTCACTTGAAAAAACGAAGTTGACCCCAAAAGACAGATGAAGGTGACCTTGGAAAAAAAATTGATAACATCAAAGTTGAGCCCTCGAAAATAAAAAATACTTTATTTGAACATTTTTTTGTAGATCTTCGCAATTTTAAGATATCTGCTTGTCCCATTTATCTAGAATCACCCGATATAACTTTGAAATTAACCCGCCTTACAACTTCTAACGCTAGAAGCAGGACGTATTGCTTCTAGCTTATTTTCTGCAGCTCTTTATGTCCTGCAGTTCGGGTCAATAATATGTCACGATCGGTTGTCACAGCTCTAAACATTATGGATAGGTCCAAATTCGTGTGGATTAAATTTCGTCGCGTCATACAAGGATCATTGTCATTAACCACCTTTGCTATCTCGATTGGCCCGTTAACATCTCGGGATACTATAATTTCCATTTATGTGCGCCGTATTGTTTCGAGTAAATAATGCATATTAAAATTTCCTTGCCATCCTTTAGGGAATCCCTCCTTAGCATTCCGTGACATTATCAAAACCTGGCTGAAAGGAGTGGATTCGAAAGCTGCTTTGTCTGCAGTCGTTAGGCCTCCCTAAGAATACGATATTATAATTTAGGGAGTTGTGGAATTTAAAATCACGAAATCTCGGCATACTAAAAAGGTTCACAATTTTCATTCCTGTCTTAGATTTTTGTATAAAATAAATTAGAATGCTGCTGGAAATCTGGGGACGTTTTAGGAATAATGGACACGAAGGTGTGCAGCGATCCAACTTTCAAACATTAATTTGGGTACTGGAGTGACAGGATAGACATTCACCTGACAACGTCAATCCTCGTCTATCCATCGAGGAAATATCCCCAATTAAATATACATGTTAACCCCATTTAATGGTTCGAGTTTTAGGGGGTGAATTATTCAGCTTGATGCGATTCAAATTACATGTTGCAGGACGAAATGCTTTGTTGTTGGATTATGTTCTTTCTACACTAATAATACTGGCCGAAAGTGAGTATCTGCTAGTGATGTTGGAGTTCTGTTTATGAACATTTTATGCACAGTTCAGAGAAAACAAATTTTAATTTACTTAATTACTTGTTTTGGAAGATCTGAGGGAATGAGGAAAACTCATGTCGAAAAACATTTATTATTATTGTAGAGATTGGCTCAGGCGCTTGAAATGAGGAGAAATGGAGCAGGAAATATATATTCAGGTTAATGATAGTTTTGGGGAAAATTTCGACTTGTTAACGTCACAAGGATTTATTTCGAGGCTCACAGAAACCATTTTTTCTCTTATTCTATCCGGAAATAACGCCCCACATGCAAGTAGGGATTGTTGGACCGGTGGAATTGCACACTATTCTTAATTAAAAGTAACGGAAAATAACATTCACCCCTTACTAAGAGCTCGGGCGACAACCCTTTTTAACGTTTTAATGACAAACCAAAACACTAATGAATTGCCTCAAATCAATCTTTTGACGTAATTGCATGACTCATGTGAAAAAGTTGATTTCTCAGCGATTAAGGGGAGGAATTTTCAATATTTTTCACACATTTGAGATATTCACTGTTAGGTCCAAAATTTGGCGCGTGTACGTGGTTGGGTCGATTCACCCCTTTCGATACGATAACCGTGAACTACGTAGATCGTGGACTGGATTGATCGATTATGAAGGACCACCCTGAGTTCGCAGTCTCAGAGACACTGTTTTCGCGTATAAAAGAAACTAAACCTTAACTTAACAAAGGTTTATTGGTAACATTAACAACTATACAATATCGAGAAATGCGTTATTTAAAGAATGTTGACGAGAGTTTAACGCGTACGAGTCCGTGATGAAGTAGCGAGAAAAGAGAGCTTCTTCAGTTTCGCACCCTCCTTAAGTACTGATACGGAGGTGTAACGCCCATAGACGTACCCCCGATAGGGCCCCATTAGCGGCTTCTAGGCTACCTTGTTACGTTAAAGCGTGGCACTTAGAGGCACGATCGCTGGGCTTTTATTGGAGCCCAGCCATTGTATTCGTTTGGCGGTACCTTTAATTTAAATTCGCAATGTTAGTCCGACAAAGAATAGTGCTGGAAATCCCAATCATAAAATAACTTCCCTCAGCCGAAGATAGGTGTTAAGCGCTGGGAATTCCAACAGTATTACCCAATGGCTGGGGTTGTCCATGGGCGTAACATCAGTTTCTTAAACTAACTTTGAACATTTAAACTAATAAATAACCGAACCATATCCCGTGATCCCATAATCCGTGATAAAACAATACGTCGCAAGTCCTAACATTCACCTCCCACATATTTTAGTTAATTGTTAACCATTTTTCCACTCATTTTTCTAAGATTCTGAAGATAGTGACAGATTTATCGCAGAAACGCTAGAAAAGTTTCCGTCTGAGCCCTTAACTGAGGACGAATGTTACTCTCAGTCGATTTTTTCCATATTATTCAATCATTTCGACCATTTTGCCTCTTTACAAAAAACATTATATTCGTATTTTCATTATTTAGTAGCTCCTGGCCACCAGAATAATTAATTATTAGCCACATCCCTAGATTTTATTCATGATATTTTTTGCAGTTTTCCAGGTACGGTACATTAATAAATGAACGAGAGCTACAGGACCAAACCTGATACCAGGTAATTTATCTGGGTTGGTCGAAACATCATGTAGAGTTCTGAAATAGTTTTCATCGTTCACCTTTGTTCTCGTTAATAACTATTAACATGAAAATGGCAGCAATTCTTTGAATTATGGGTGTTCAACAAGATCTTAAGGACCCAATAACCTTCAAGAAATTCCCTCAAGTCACGCAAAAAATCATTAAATCCAAAGAATCTGAATGGAGTTTTTTTAACGCGCTCAGAATAGGAAAGTTGATCCTTTCATATACAAATGAGTGCGGTAATAAAGTCATTTAACGTAAGTACGAGTGTATTAATGACGACGATCAATAATCGAGATATTTTAGGCGTGAACCTAGCGAACGGATCAATAAAGCCCGAGATGATTAAACGCTCATTAATATTTGTATTTAGGTATTAGTTACAATGTTTTCCAGTCGACGTCGAAATACGTTAGTTTCTTCCGATATAACCCTTGTCGAAGTAGTAGGATTATTTTAAATCTAAAGGAGCAACTTTTAACTTGCAAATTTCGATGTGAAGTGTACGAAATTGCTAACTTATTCCGTTTTCCTTCACTTGAAAAGGGCATTTTGTTAAACTCCGATCTCTCATCTTTTATAATTACCGCGATCCCCATGATTGAGCTCTGTTAGACACAAACAGCAAACGCAACCTAAATATAAAATTTGCACAATCATGCATTTATGAAAAATCGTGTTTTAATGAGGCTCATTAATGACTGATTTTGTATACGCTAAAGGAACGTGTTAATACCTAGTCGACGGAAAAGTGAGTTTACTTGAAATAAACTTTATAGCAATCGGTGCTGGAAATACTCCCTCCCGTATCCAAATTAGAGCGGCAAAGTGGCTGTTCTGCACACTAGCAGGAAACATATGAAAATTCGGACGACTTTCTCATAGTTTAACAAAAGGAACAAGAGATTTGTAATGAGGACAGGGGAATTTAATTGAGGTTTCTCCGGGTTATTCGGGTTAGTTGAATGAGAAATAAAGGCAAGCGATCCCTCAAACAAGCCAAAGTTTTTCCTCAAAGTAAGCTACGCAATTATTAACCTGAACTAACCCGAACTAAGCAATTATTATTTAAAGAAACTTCTCAAAGGCATTTCATGACTATGCATTTTAACCAAATGTTGCTAAGCCCTTAAGCGTTTCACAGCTCGCGAAATACATTAGCATCTTCGACTAATTAACCAAGTAGTTGAAACTTTGATGGCCTATTACCGTAGATTAGGGATAAAGGGCTGCATTAATATTTAAGGACCGTCGTTCGCGTAATGGCAAACGAACTTGTGCGCCAACAAACACGCACGGTGCACGCAAAGGGACTTATTTCCTGGAGCAGCACTTAACGTCTCCGATGGTTTTATGCAAGCCCTTCTTGGAGTTTACGTAACTTCTCCTAGCGAAACCAGCTAATAATGCGAAAATGTATTTTGCTTGAAAAAGGACGTAAATCCAGTAACACATTTCAAAGGGGAAATTACCTCTAAGGGTTTTTACTTTGACACGAATACATCGTATTCCTTTCCAAAGGAAGTCCCAGATCCACTTAAAAAATGCTCAAAGGGCAGATTCGTTTATCTTCCATTTTATCCTCCTTTTAATCTTCGTATTTCCGAAAAATGTTCTGAAGGAAATTGCGTACCGTGTCCTCTCTGATTGTGTAAGTTCATTTCGAGACGATCTAATTGTTATTCTTTTTAAAAGATTTTTATGGGAGATATTGCATCACATTATGCACCTAGTAAAAGTCTCTATCCTACACCAAGAGGGTCATAAAGAAGCTATACTGAATAAAACACGGTGGATTCCCTCGGTTTCCGTTATAAAGCCAGAAGTTGTGTATATGCAGAATAAATCATAGTCAGTAGTAAATCACCTCTGAAATATAGCCGGTTCTTTCTGCGAGCTGTTTAGTCCAATATCAGTGTAATAAAGTCACAACACGAATTATGAAATTTTTGCTCTTCGTGCATTTTATTCGGTTTTAGACGCGTTCGTAAAAGATAAAGCCAGAATTTTTGGCAAGACTCTGTGGTTCGATAGAGCCTATTTGAGCCAACCAACAAATTTGTTTAATATTATTTTAAATAGCCGGCAAGAGAAACAAAAACGTTGATTACAAAACCCCGCTAAAATAAGGCATTTATTTTCAACAGGCGGAATGGTGCAGTAAAAACGGTAATGATAAGCTCTCAAAAGCGAAGTAACCCCCGGAGATTTTTACTTTTTCAGAGCTTTTGTTATCCGCTTATTTGGGGAATATTTTTATGTTGGCTGGTCATTAGGCTGATGGAGTAATACTGTAACATCAAAAGTTTAATGCGGAAAATGTCCTGGCAATGGAAAAATGGCATATCTGTTTTAGCTACCAAAGTGGTCATTTGAGGCCGGTTTCATGTCGAATCATGTCTGCAAAATGGGAAAAATGCAGCCTCTATGCATTGCTTTCCATCTCACTAAAGAGAAAGTTGTCTTGTGTCACAAGGATAAAGGCTGCTCAGCAAGGCTTTATCAATTAAAGCCGTTTAATGGCAAATTGGTCTTGCTTCACATGCGCAGCAGTAAAGCAATGCCAGCGGCTTTTTATCCACTGACGAAAACATAATAATCTCTGATGTATCGACGCATCACCCTCTTAGCAATTTCAAATTTGAAACTCGACAAAGCAAAAATGAAATTAATTTTGAATGGCCAATTAACTCGGGCTTGAACTGTAATCGTCCAATTGGGCCTCGGGAAGATTATTGAACTATTTCTCATAACGGAGATAAAATGAAAACTGAACGAACACACCAATTTGTCTTTCAAAGGTAAACCAGCCATATTATTCCTTTTTAGTACTAGGTAAGTCGAAGTAAGTTTTCGACATCAGCTCTTGGCGCTATCATTAAGCTAGCAGTAAAGTTGAGCTTTAACCTTTCCTCGGACTATCATTCCGTTTCAACATAAAACTGGTTATTTCCTTCCAAGTTTTCAGTGTTCTTTAAAAGGAAATCCAAAACGGCTCCTTTTGGTACAGAGACGTGTGAACAATTTTGAAGTAGTACAGGAACTCTCCATTTGAGTGACATAAAGATTTTAACACGACGTGGATCCCTCTGAATCATGCTGGAATCAGTCAATAACGAACTTTTGCCATATTCAGCATTTTAAAGACTTTGCCACCAATGTGTCTTTCAATATTTCGAATCACAATGCATCAGAAAGGCTACGATTTCATGGATATTCGGTGGCGCCGTTGCCTAAAATCAGATCTCAGGCCCAATAATTCTTTCGTGCTGTTTCATAAAAGAAAAAGTTGATATGAGTAATTAAATTGCTTGGAAAATGGCGCCAATGGCTGTCCAAAAACTATTTTTCGTCATAAAAATTTAGGAAATTATAATTAAAAAACCATTTGCAATTGTGAGTTTTTACATTGCCTCTCCTCGTTTCGTCCAAAAACCTTCCCAAATTGATTTATAAAACTATTTTTTGGCGAAGTTTACTTCCAACGTAAATATCGTGAAGCTACATGTCTCAGCTTCAACCAGAGTTTTCCTTCACTCAGAGCATCATCAAACCACGGGCCTCAACTTGAACCCGAGCTCCCTTTCTACTTAAATTTAACTGTCGATCTAAACCGAACTTTTTTAACCCAAGCAGGATAGGTCCGCTGCATAGTTTCAACGTGAATATCGTGTGGAAGCTATGCAGATTCTCTCATCTAAAGTTCAACCTAAGTCCCATTCGAACCTAAACATCGTGAAGGTAGAGGTCTTAGTTTCTACCTGACTCCTTTCAACTTGAGCATCACATTGGTATGCGACTCAACTTCGTCCCGAGCAAGTTTCAATTTTCGCCCCAGTTTTCTTTTAGCTACAAGGTCCTGAAATCACAATTGCCAGCTTCAAACAAATGCGATATTGCCTAGAAACAAGTCCCAGCTTCGTCCCGAACTTCCTTTCAACCAGAGCATGCTAAATTGCCTTCCCAAATTCAATTAAGTAATATGTTACCACTCAGTAGCTGATTGCAATAGCTGTAAATTGCTTTAATACCAGAGGACCTTCGCTATTCATGAAGATTTGATTCAAAATTTTCATTCAGAGTCTCATTGTATTTATATTGTACTTGAAAACAGTTCTTTTTGCATTTATAAAGAATATGGTTCTTTAGTGAAAAGGCTACGGTTATTGCCAGTTTCCCGCACCGAAACCCGTGCATAAGGTAACCTTTGTAACCATTTAAAGCTCGGCATCGGCTTATTTCTGGAAATTTCTTAATAAAGAAACGTGCTATTGTAATGCAGAACAATGTGTTAACTCTGTTAATTTTGAAGGATTTTTCGGATGTAGGTGGAACGCTACGTTCGCCTGCAGGTTTACATTACCAAATGAGTTCAGACAAATTTCAAATGGCAATGCTAGCAATAGTTTGGCTCTTAATTACCTCAGAGCCACTTAATTTGGACCAATGCGAATGTGCAGAAATTCCTGGTTTCCCTACGGGTCAGGCGTTGCATAAGTTCCTGCATAAGCGGTGGAATTTCAGGGCCGCAAGTTAATTGGGCCCCTAAACATGGAACTCATTTTGGTAATTGCTTCTCAACAGAGCTCGAAGGTGACAAATAAATTTTCGTTCGGTTGAATATCTTGGTTGAATGCCCTTATGCTCCTATGTTTGGTCCTAAAGACCGGTGCTGTTCTATAATTACATATTGATTCGTAGAGGCAAACGCGCATCTCGCCTCCAGCAAAAGGTGTCAACCAGCTTGAAAGCAAATGTGGGGCAGGCCTGATAAAGCTATTTTCCACTTCGACTCCATCTCTCGCTCTGCAGCTGGATTGAGTGCTTTTTAAATCCATTTTTGAACGTAGCGGTAATTCCTAACCAAATATTATTTATTCACCATCGCTGGGTGAAATAGTAGTACCACAGATGCGCAGCGTTGTATTCTAATGAAATTTATGGTCCTGTGGGCTCGGCATAAATGATTCTCCGAGTGGATGGGGTAATGTGTAAATGAGAACTTCCCTGTAATAATTACAACCGTCCTGGAATTCCTAAACCTTCATGAATTAAAGGTCAATTTATTATTCTCCACGGGGACTTTCACTTAGAGTTAATGGCTCTTAGGGCTATATTTTATGCGTATTTATTACTCACGTAAAATCAAATGGTTAATTATATTGCCACCTACTAGCAAAATGAAACATATTAGTCCTCTCACTGCAATCCCTTTAAGGTTCCTCGTTCGTTTCAGATTAATCTATTAATTCATTAACAAAGATTCATTACATTAATTTAAGATAGTTGGGGTTGAGGAGAGAAGACAGAGTGCATAATTTGGATATTAAGCAAAAGGACACACTAAGGGTATTAACTAAACAGCGTTTAATTAGCTAATTGGTGGAAAACAGGAAAAATTGCTATATCACAGCTACATATATATATATATAGGGTGAGTCATAATTAGTGGGCCAAACTTCAAGACTGGATTCTTTATTCGAAAGTAGTATTAGTTTGATATAATAGTCCGGAAATACCTCATTATGAAAATACAAGGTGTTAAAAATTCATTTAAAAAATTCAAATTTATTAATATCTCCAAAAATAATTGAGATATTTAAATGACATTTTGCACTTTTTAACAATTAACTATGACGATTTTTTTATGTACAACCAATTATTTTAGTTTTACCAGTAACATGTGTACGGGTGCATATTAGCAGAATTTTATCGAAGAAAATGGTGTGCCGTTGGTTTTTCTCAATACAACAATTATTTTTAGAATTCCCTTTCAATTTAAAAGAAAAACACTTTCTTGATATTTTTTTGTCAAACGCACAGTTTTTGAGTAAAAAAATTAAAACTACAGTATACGTGCATTTCGCTAATTCGGTAATTTTTTACATTAATATTTGTTTCTGAACACTACGTTGCTTTTTAAAAATTCCTTTTTGGTGTCTTATGTATTTAATTTAACAAATAATAAAATAATAATAATAATAAGGTAATAAAACAGATAATAATAAATTTATAAATATGGTTGACTTTACTCCAAGGAAAACAGGAGACAGTTTTCGTATATGAATTTTGCAATGAAAATATCCCAGCAGCCAGAAAGGAATATCAGAGAAGATTTCCTGAAAGAAGAATTCCGAACCGTTGAGTGCTTAGCAGAACCTATCAAAGATTTTGTAAAATTGGTCTGCTGCACTCCCAAGGAGCTGGAGCACCATATAGAGAAAATGCAATCCAGGACGAGGTTTCCGTAGTCGGTTCAGTTTTAGACAATCCTACTTGCAGTACTCGTCAAATTGCCCTGCGATTAAGTGTGTCCCAAAGTTTTGTCACGCGAACTCTACGTAGAGAACAGTTACATCCTTACCGCTACAAGGCTGTGCAATCATTTACTTCATCCTGGAGATAAGAAAAAGCGGTTAGCTTTTTGTCACTGGGTTCTTCAAAAGACCGATACTGATCCAACTTTTATTTCGTCAATTTTATGGACCGACAAGTCAACTTTTACTAAAGATGAAATTACAAATTTTCGAAATTACCACTATTATTAGTTAAAAAATTCTAACGTAACGAGAAACAGAAAATTTCAGCAATGGTTCTCAATAAACATTTGGGGAGGAATCTACGACTTGAAATGCAAGAATTTGAATACCGTTTCAATGCCAATGCTTATTGAAATTTTCTCGAAATCCGGTTATTTGTTTTACTTAAAGATCTCCCATTGAATATCAGAAGACAGATGTTTTTTCCAAATGATGGTGCAGTTCCTCACATTGGCAGAATAGTTACTAACTAGTTAAATAATCATTTTAATGATAAATGGATTGGTCATTTTGGTCCTGTAAGGTGGCCAGCAAGAAGTCCTGATTTAAATCCACGAGACTTCTTTTCATGGGAATTTTTGAAGTAATTAGTCTATCGTGAAGAAGTCAATACTAGGAACGAATTGATGAAAGAATTTTAGCAGTAGTAAATCAAATTCGTACAAACTATAATGTTCAACAATTATCCGCGTCATTAATATGACCGTGCCGTGTGTGTACTGAAGCAGAAGGTGGACATTTTAATCATTTGCTTTAGTGTTCAACTTATTATTTATTCTTTGAAGTTGTTTATTGTTAAAGGTTGAAGTTTAATTGACAATCTGTTGCGATAGAATTACTATAAGCCTACCACGAGATTTGTAAAATAAATTCGCGAAATGTACGTATACTATAGTTTTAATTTTTTTCCTCAAAAACTGTGCATTTGACATAAAATATAACATCAAAAGAGCGTTTTTCTTCTAAATTAAAAGGGAACTCTAAAAACAATTTTTGCGTTGAAAAAAACCAACGACATACCATTTTTTTCAATAAAATTCTGCTAAGATATACCCGTACACACGCCACTGATAAAACTAAAATTATATATTAACAAAATCATTACAGTTAACTGTTAAAAAGTGCAAAATGTCATCTAAATATCTGAATTATTTTTTGAGATATTAATGAATTTGAATTTTTGAAATGAACCTTTATATATACCTTGTATTTTCATATGAGGCATTTCCGGACTAGTTTAAATAACAAACTGACTCTATTTTCGAATAAAGAATCCAGTTGTGAAGTTTGGTCTACTAATTATGACTCACCCTGTATATTGACGGATGAGGTAACACGTGACTTTAACCAGTGACGTATTTAAACAACATAAATCAGTTTATTCAGTAAAAAACGAAAATATTAAAACGTTATTTTTAAATTTAATTATATTTGTTTAATATAAAGTCAATTATCTACTTCATAGACCTAACAAGTAGTACACCTGCAAGTGTTTTTGTTACTATATTGGCAACTTTTCTATGTGTGGGATAACACTCTAGAGTGTTGTCATACTCTCGATAATCTTCTCTACAATAAAGTGACAGCGAACGTCAATGTTTCCTTCTCTTACTAATCTGCCTATAATTTTTTTTTGTTCAAATAAAATTACTATGGAAGTGCATGATCCAACATTTATATCTCATACGAAACTTGTCCTCGTCAATTTCTATCGTTTCCGTCTCGACCAGTCAATAGATTTAAAATTTCTTTTCAATTTCCTTTTATTTAACCTTTCTCCGGATTCTTACAAGTAATTTTCATCTATTCTTGTTCTTGGCGCAATTCATTCAATTATATGTCCTTCACCTCACGCATCTCATTCGTCCATCATCTGACGGAACGATAATAGGACAAACAATCTAATTGGACCCAAGTTGTTTTTAATTATTGCACAGTTTATTTCAAGCAACTACAATAATTATAGTTCATTTCGTCGGATGACGAATGAATGAAAAACAGCATTGAAACGAATAAATGCATCCATTTTTGCATTTTTTTGCGTTCTTTTGCCCTATAAATGGTTGCATAAAATACACTCAGCTCGCTTTTCTGTCAGGGAAACTGAGAATAAATCCAGTAGACCCACCCTGACCTGGCCATCGTCTTTCTAAATGCAATAGAGTTATTTTCAGGTCACACTTCACATCCCCTGAGTGGTTAGATCACAGTTCTTACAGTATAAGATTACAGGATTTGCTAGTTGGCAGAGACTTCATAGTGGTGAGTCACAAATTTTGACCCTGAAAAGATATTCGGGAATACAGCTGAAATTTGAGCTCCTACGATACTCTCATCTGCAAAAAATTTAGGTCAAAGCTGAGTCGTGTTGTGCTTACATTGATGGGAAGTTGAGGCTGAAGTTGAAAAGTGTGTATCCACGTTATTCAAAACTTGGATTGGAACTGAGATCTGTTATATTTATTATATTTACGTTGTAATGAAATAGTGCTTGACTCTGAGAGATATTTGTGAGAAAAATGTTGATATGTGAGATTCATGTTGAAGAGAAACTGGGATTGATGCTGAGACGTTGGCCTTACCGCCGCACAGTTTCAAAAAGAAGCATGGCTGGAAACTTTGTCTTCGTTGGTTCAGACAATTTTTATTATAATAATTTTGAGATTCCTTTTACGTGAACCTATAAAATTGGCCCTTAAAAGCCGTCCGCGACAGTTAACATTCGAATTTATCATCATTACGCCAATTTATTATTCAAGCTCCTGTGACCTAATTTAATTTGTCTACATGATTTTTCGCAACTTTTTCCATTTAACCGGTTCTGCTCTATATTCAATAACAACGAAAATCCATGCAGTGCGAGAATGAGAATGGGGCACACTGTGATCAGGCACAGGCAAAAATTGAATCAGCATAAGGAACACATACCAAGCCTTTGCACCATAAAGGAAAACTTGAGGAGATGAAATCAATAACCAGGGTGCATCTCCCTAAAAATCACTTGAGCTACGTAATCTGGACAGAACATTTTCCCCTTGGTTTTAGTCCGAAGGAAAATGTTTCTGGCGATTATACTATACGAATTCAAATTGGAGTAGATTAGTTCAGATTAGATCAGGTCAGTTTTGAAAGTGACCTACTGACCAAAAACGAGGAATCGATGCGTTGGTAATTTTTTTTACGCCCATTAGGGCAAATAACCTACTTGGGCAACACATTTATATACAAGTGGAACACTTACCTGGAATTAGATACAAATTAGAAAAGTGAATCGTTTGCTAAAGAAATGAACAATTACGAGTTATCTTATTTTCATTTGCACGCAAATGTTCGCCTCTGCAAGAACTTTAACCTTCATTAGAGCAAGGGGTAGAAACCACCCGCAAATTTTTTCTCAAATGAGCGACAGATATATGGGTCATGTGGTATGGCATAAAAAAAGTAATATAAGTCACTTTCTACTTTTGAGAATTCGACACATAGATAGAGACATTTGAATTTTACAAACAAGTTCATTTTCTTTTGCCATTTTAACCATGCTTTATGCTAATATTTGATTAGAGCGAACGCAAAGGCTAATTCACGATATCTGACACCGAAACATCATGGACTTGAACCTCAAATGGAAAGATTTAATGCGTCTAAAGCTTTCCTTTCCAGTAAATCTTTACATCGCAAAGCTGAAACTGAAAGAAGAAAAGCACAAAGAATGAACCCCTATGCAATGCGCTATCTAACACTAGATATAGCCTTTCACAACAATTGCCGAAAGGATATTGCGAGCTGTTAAAAAAAGGATAACCATGAGCCTTAGGCCCAACAACAATAAGGCCACCTAAGAAAAGTTTAACATCGACAGAGTGGGGCTAATTTTGGAAAGCTTACAACTGTCCATCACGATCTCAAAAGACCCAATTCCAAATAATTTGAGAGATGTATTGTGGGTAAATATAAAATACGGTTGCAGTTCAGCTATAAATAAAACTATTCAAGGTCATTTTACATTAAACGTCGGAGACTTGAAGAAAACTTCGGAAACTTGACTTAAACACACACAACAAATTTCATTCTTTCATTTGCATTGCAACTAATGATGTGTCTATTTTCATACTCATACATTTCACAGGATTCCTTCAAGCACTGATTACTTGATATCGAGGCAATTCCGGCACAGCTGTATTCTTTCGTGAAACGTAATGTGTGCACACATTATAAAACGAATCTCGGAAATTGATTTTTATGCTCTATGATATATTACACTACATTTACTGTACTCAGTAGAAATGCAATCTATTGTATGCTGGCAAATTCCGGCTTACAAAGGCATGTGTATCATACAATATAGAATTACGAGGAGCCTTTAAACATTTACCTGTTGTCTGAGGCCAAACACGGGGCAGTACAAAAGCTCTGGTCAAGGATCTCCCGGCAAGAAAAAACTAACCAATTTACACTCAACTGATTTGCTACCCAGCAACTTCCAGAAACCATCGATCGCCAAATTTAAAAATACTTTCAGACAGTCTGCGAGTAACTTTTAACAAGTATATTGACACGAAACTTTTGCAGGCGTTGGAAACTTCCGAAGAAAGTGTTTCGACACTGGACGTTCACAGTTCACTTAGTTTAGGTAAAGGCAACAATGATCACGTGATAGAACCAAACCGGTATATTTCGCGGAAAAAGTCTTCGCGATAGTTAGAGCTATATCTCCCTGGCAACGAACGACAGATACGAACGGAGTCGACTACAGAAATCGGGCGGACCACGAGGCCTCGTCTATCTGGACGCAAGCGTCTGGATAGGAGCATGCGCCCGTCTGGAAAACGTCTCACCTGAGTGATGACTTGGACGTTACATAAATCAGACCCATTGAATTAATTTCCTAAAACTTCTTGCGAAACGCTCATCTTGCAACTTTCCTTCCCGCCTTCCGAGGGCCAATACAGAAACAAACGGCCCTGTATCTGTTATCAAACGATGCAGGCGAGATGCAAAAACATGACCCCATCGCAATTTAAATACCCCATTGACCCCGAATGCATGCCAGACAAAGTTATTTAGCTAAGAAGGAAATGGGGGTGAAACTTTAAAACTACACTGAACAGCTCGGAGTTGGGGTGTGTGTTGCTCCTAAAAGCTGGAACGATGCAGATGTGTTGCCGCTTTTGGAAATTGGTCTGCAAAATTAAAAGGGAGTTTTGTCTGCTCGAGCCGGGAGACTGAGCCCGAAATAGAGGGCCTTAATTAGAGATTTATGCTGAGATCAGCATGAAATACAGAGAATATTATGGACATATACAAGAAAATTTTGTAGGTTCAATGCATTAAAAAATTAAACATTTATATATAACCTTTTTTACCTTGATGGCGTTGAGCCTTGACGCTGAACGAAATGAGACGGGTAACGCTTTACTTGAACTGAAGTTAATGCATAAAAATGAGTATCTATTTTGCAATACCTGTTTGGATGTCTGGCGATCTTGAAAGGGAGTTTTTGCCATTTTTCACAGTCATACAAATATTTCTACAATCTTAAAGAGGCTTCATTGTTTCTCAATTGGAAAATAACTTTCACTCTTTCTTAAAACGTTTTTGGGCATTCTTTGGACAATTCTAGAAATCCTGCATGAGCCACTAACCGTTAAGCACTGTAATTTTTCCAAATAATGATTTTTTTCACTGAGAAAACTTCACTCCATATTTCCAAGCACCGGCATTCTATACAGGAAAACAAAATGCTTAAAGAACCTATGAAAATCAAGGAACGGGAATTTTCTAAGCATGGGGAATGCCATTTAACCAACCTTGGCTGATTATGACCGTAATGCTGTTTTATTACCCTAATTTGAGTAAAAGAGCTGTTTATATACTAATTATATCGATTATACTCAATGCAAGCTTAAAACCAGAGTAACATTTCACAGCAAACGCTCTAGCTGTGTAGTTGAAAGAAAAATAAAACTAAACAGTTTTCATATTTGTTTTTCATGATATCCACCGTGATAAAACTTTGAAACTCCCAATGCCTGAGAGCATGGAAATAGCAATATTCTCCATGTACAAAATGTATGAAAAAGTTTGTCAAACGTATCTTAGGAAACATTTCTTCATAACTGGTGCATCCTCAGTATTATTTCCTGTACACTATATTCTGTATTCTGTGGGCGATGCTAACCAATTACTATGAAGAATTTCCATCTTCAAAATGCAAACTGTTTGAAATATGAAAAAGTCCACAAAAAACATATATATATGTTAAAGAAGGTCTGTGCCTTTACGTAGTAGGAACTTAATCACACATTACGTCCATTAAAATGAAAATTAATTATAGGTCGCCCAGTACAAAAGCCGGTGCACGTGATAAACCACGTAATTTCATTGCCAACCCTCACGTTCAAAATACGAAAAGTTTTCAACGAGGAATTCGTATCTAGGTAAACAATAATTATATGGATGAACTGCAAGTAGTATTTGAACCTAAAGGTAACCTACTTGTTAATGTTTAGTAAAATATTTAAACTTAACATGAATGTAAACAAAGAAAATATTAACAACAATGTTGGCAGCAAGGCGCGGTGTCGCCAAATTTACCATATGTTTGCTCGTTTTGACGTTACGCCTTCCCCATTCCGCCATTTTATTTTATTGTGACAGTTGTGTTTACTTAAATACCATCCAAGTTTTCGCCGTTTTCTATCAAAATTTCTGTTTCAATAGTGATATCTTTACAACAAACTGTTCTTTTAAGAACCCAGGCTACTGTGAGTATACTCCACGTTTATTATTAGTATTTTTCGATATGCCTAAGCAGTTAGACAGCCGGTGTAAGGAACTTGTCGCCACCTTAATAGAGTATTTTGAACGGGAAAGGAACAACAACGGCCCTTTGTTGCCATTGAAAGCCGTCAGAGAAGTATGTTTATAATTTTTATTAATTTCACACATTCCATGTCCGTTTTGTTATTTGTCACGAGTAGTTCTAGCATAAAAAATATTGAATTAATCATACAGCCGGTACCACCGCTGAATTTCAGCGTTACAACGCGCATCGGTTTTTGTACTTGGCGACCTATAGTGCTCACTAACGTACCGCCCAGTTACAAACACCGATTTCTGAATACGATCTTAATGTGGAGATTCAATTCTCGTATTTTATAAATTGGCTCTCGAAAGATGGATTGGAATTGGAACATATTTCGAAAACTCGGCAGTTAGAAAGTTTGGTCTTTTATTGAGCCCTTCTTCCTAAGACCCCTATGAACTCCTCTCCACTGAAATTTAAAAAGAGATAAATTTACCCTTTTATGTTATGTATAAATATATAAGAAATTCTAGCGTTTCTGCCACATTAAGATCTAAGTTGTGATAAATCTGAATTTTAGCCTTGGCGCATCTTCTGAAGACTCCCATTAAATCAGAGTCTATTATTGAATTCAGGTTAGATAAATAGGTAAAAACAGGCACATTCCTAATGTATCTGCAAAGAAGATTATCTCAGCTTTTTTAATTTGATTTCATGTTGATACTAATGAAGAATATTAATTCGTATGGTTAGGTGTCAGCGAAGAGCTAGAAGTATTCCTTCGAATCGATTACCGTAGTATTTCCTCATCTAGGTGGCGACAGGAGAAAATTCACGACTAGAGCTAAGAAAAATGTGAAACAGTTATTGATAAAAGAATGAAACTACTTGCTGAGAGTTCTGGTGGAACAATATTTGTCTGAATTCCGTGTGTTAAAAATTGTCAGAAGATTGCAAACGAATGTACGACAGAAATGATCTGCCTAATACCTCACTAATTCTCTGTTTGTAAATTAACGCAACGATTGGTTTATACAACTGCAAAAATGCATTTTCTAAAAAAGAGCAAATTGCCCACTTAATTTAATACACAAAAGAAGCAGAGAAACCTTTCCGCAATTATCCGAGAAAAAAGATAATTGAACACGGATAGTCCATTAAAAACTTCACGTCAAAATATTTACGGAGATGGGAGCATTATCGACCTATCAGGCCATTGTTGACTTAATCAAGAGCCGGTGAGAACTTGAGCCTCACAGATGCGTCCACGAAAATAGAGGCATATGTCGGACAATAAGGGCCGATGCTCCTGCCCTCAGTTTCGCCCTATTATGTAAATCCCTAGCGTTCAATAATTAATTCGCTGGGGCCGCTAATCGATCTTTGTGCCTCCAGCTGGGCCCGTTGACGATACAGGTTTCATTGAAAAAAAAAACGCCGTTTTCTTGTTTTATGTGCCAAATTTTTTCGTAGGCGAGACGTACGGGACATAAAACCTTTAAAACCGTTTTTATGGCCAGCTTAGAACGTTACTGAGAAAGTTTTTGAGAATGCAAAAATATCCTGCTCTAAAACGGAAATAAAAGGGGCCCTTGTATCCCTATTAAGCCCGTCAGTTACCCCTGCGTGGCGCCCTCCGTTGTTCCTCGGGAAGGAAAATGAACTTAAAAGTCCTTCGTGCATAATGTGTTGCCCGGATTTTCTAAGCTTATTATTACATGGAAGTAAACTGCAGTACGCCGGTCGGTGATATCCTAAATTCAAAGTAAGTTTCTCAATTTTCGATCAGGGATTGGTTATTCGGAAGCTGAAGATCCAATCCCTGGACCGGTTATACGGAAGTCGATACTTCTATTCCACTTAGATCAAAAAGATGTTAATGTCATTGATTTTTCAGTAACTTCGACATTGATTCTCTTATTTTTGACATATTGTAACTTTTAAAACTTTCACCGACATTAATCGTTTACGGTGAAGTAACTACGCAGCTAATAGAACTAAGCTCAGACTTCTTTAATATGAAATTCGTGGTTTGAATTGAAATTTGAGAAATAAATAGTTGACTTGACTATTTTAGGGTAAAGCTTGAAACGAGTTGATATTTAATGTAAATTTAACATACAATAAATATTTAGTACGTCATCCCAGTCTATTAGATCAAGTTCCAGATCCATGCCTCTTGAAAAGTTAAAAAAGTGGTAAAATATTTTGGTTTAGAAATTTCACTTTACTTCTTCACGTCTCATTAAAAAGTTTATCGGTCAACTTGTTGCTTACATTGTTTCTTTTTGAATCTAATCTGAATAACATAATTTCGACAACTGTACAAAGTTCCAAAAATGTGTTTTATTCGCATACTTTGTCAATAAGGAAAAGACACAAAAAATTATATTTTCAGCTGCAGGTACTGGAACTGCTACTGTAAATTTTTTTTGGTTCAGGATCGGCAGCAGATAGCATGATCAACTTATGTAAGACCCGATCATGTTGATTTCCTTTGCGTCATGTTATCATTCGTCTTCTTTATACTAAGGAATTTGAGGCGATTTATCAAGGTATTGTTTGAACAGATGATGAAAACTGCTTATTTTGCTCTATCATACGAAGATGTAACATGGTTTAACTCCCTGGGGAAATTCAAGTGGTGCCATTCAAATTTTCGGATTAGCAAAGCGACTCATGAGAATCCTTATTTTGGAATATACAGAAATTGCAGAGAGCATTTCGGCAGGTTACGAATTATGACATTACCATCCGTTTACATTTACAGCCGTCTGATTCAGATTCACAGCAATACCAACAATTTTACTATGCACTCTAATGTGCACACATTTAACGCTCGGAATGATGATCATCTGTGAGTGTCTACTAACTGGAACATTTTGAATTTGAACGTGTTTAACAAGTTACCTTCAAATTTAAAAAAATTTGCTTTAGCAACTTTAATTGAATAATCGAACGAATTTTTAATGAAAATTCCTTCTGCTGGGTGCAGGCTATTTTAATTTCGGGTTATGAACACGACATTCTCCGACACGTGGCCGTTTCTATGTGTAGCTTATAGGTGCATACATATTTATTGTGTTATAATATATAATTATTTTTATCTTCTATATCTTACTGAATTTTAACATTATTGATTTATGTTTTTTTAAACTTTAAATGTAACTATTTTTTAAATTTTTATCGACGTGAAATTGACTTGGTGCTTGTGGTGACAACATAGTCAAGTAAATACATGTATCTACCTATCTCTACCTGACTTCTTCCTCAATAATAACTTCACAAAACTATGTCTAGCTCTCATATGCTCCCGTTTTCATTATTTTTTGAAACAAATTATGTTTAAATACAGGATGCCCTAGAATGAAGAGGTCAACGCTTAACCACATATTCCTTGGTCAAAAATATATTGATCCATGGTGATATATTTACATATGAAATTGTCTCCTGAAGATACAGCCTCGCAGTCTCACTTTTTTTAAAGTTTTACAGAAAGGTTGAAAACGGCTATATGGAGTGCAACGAAATTTAGTGCATAATCTTTTTGCTTCTCGGGATACATTCGACAGAGGTTATTATTCTAAAACCATCAAAGGTACTGGTCAATTGGTAAAAGATCGAATGGTAAATACACTTTTTTATTCGCTCATAAAGACGGTTGATTCTTTTTTTATAAAATTTCCGGTCTGTTACTTAACTTTTTTTTATATTTTATTGGATGTTGAATTAGAGTCTCAATTAGACGAAAAAAATGCAATTTTTTAAATTTAAATTTCTGAAAAACAGGCTACAATGAATGTAATGCCATTGTTGTGTAATTGACAAGAACGCCGTCACCAGCTCAGTTCACTGTTGACAATGTCAGTGAGCGCATAGCCTCCTGATTTACTTAGATTTAACAGGTTTTAAGGAAGTTTTGAAAAATGGATACGTTTTGGAGACCTAATAGATATGTTTCACAAATTGGGATTTTGCCAAAGAAATTATCATAATAATGCGAGAGTTTATGCGGGGTGATTTCCAAATCGGTGATCTCCAAATTGTCCAATTGAGGTTCCAAATAAAAATTCAATGAGATAAAAAGATGCGTAACGGACCGGGAATTTCATTTAAAAAAAAACCTTCTTCATGAGCGAATATAAAAGTTTTGGTGTATTTAATATTCGACCTCCTAATAACTACCCCTAATGATTTTAGAATAATGACCTCCGTCGAATGTGCCCGAGAAGCAGGAAAATTATACACAAAATTTCTTTGCAATCCATATAACCGTCTTCGACCTATCTGCAAAACTTTAAAAAAGTGAGGCTTTGAAAAACTGCATCTCCAGAAGGAGACAATTTCATATATAAGTATATCACCATGAATCGACATATTTTTGACTAAGGAATATGTGGTTAAGCGTTGACCACCTCATTTTGAGACATTCTGTATATCATTAGAGTGTATGGTATTTACTATCTTCTATAGCTTATGGTACGCATTATGCCAAATTTTCCTAATATTCTCTAATAATAGTTTTTTGTTAATCTATAAATGCATTTCCCAGAGCGACACTTTGCACGGGTTTCTCATCTACTCGCCTATTGTTATCTCTGAGAGATCAATTATTCGGGGAGTGATAGAAGGCGATAGACACAGTAATTAAAAAAATTGTATTCTTTTAAGAATAAATCACAACTTCTGGGCCGAAATTATGCATTTCGATGAAGCAATATCAATCAAAAATAGAGGAATAATTTAGAACATTTTGCGCATAAGGAAAATGGGTTTACGATGTATTGATCGCTGTAAGCTAAAAACTAACTATTTCACTAAATGAAGTTTGGACTTTCTTTCCCACGTATTTCTGAGATATTTTTGCTTTTAATTCTATGCTTTTACGCAGACCTAAATAATTCCTTACATACTCTCGCTGTGAGAGATCCTCCTATGAAGGATAACAAATTCTCAGTAAGCAAATTACCCGTTTCTCTCTCTATTCCAACAGAGCAAACCCGAAAACAGTTCTTCGTAATGAACTGACACAAACTAAAAGCGTTCGTTACAATTGCATTTGCATCTAATTGGACGAACGTACATCCTAAATTCGATCCACTAAGACGAATTCTAGATGCTGGGATGCTCCCAGGGAACGCTTGCCATAATTCCAGTTATAATTAAAATGTAAATCGAGGATGAGCTAGAAATTGCGTTCCAGCGTTTATGAACGAAAATATGGTTTATTATGGGTATAAATTCATCAAAAATTGCTTTAAACTATTTCCATTCTTCGCAAGTAACACTCCCCAAGCTAATCTGCCCATTGTGGAAGACATGCTAGCTGCCAGACCGTTTTGCTTTGATATTTCTGCTGGTGACAACTTGAGTAATGAATACACCCTACGCTTTAGCTTAAAGGGTCGATAATAATAGGTGCTATTTGTATCGGTTTGTCACCGACCTCAAAACAATTACCTTTATGTAAGCCTGTGTACTTATCCTTGAGGATGGTGAACTCATAAATTTTTCCGAACTGTTCGAACATCGGCCTCAAATCTTCTTCCTCTAGATGGCGCGGAATTTGGCCCACGAAAAGTTTTACCACGTCCCGAGAACCAGCTTGATAGCAAGATTTCGAGTCGCGAGAATAGTCTTCAGGCTCCATTGTTGAGGCTGCAGTAATTTGCATTATAGGTAGAATTCCAAAACTAATTATTTAGGCAACCTTTTGGACTGATACAATAACAAATTCGTACCAATTCTCCAATCACACTGACTTACACGGTCACGCACACAAGTTTTTCTCTTTCATCTACAGGTGTCTGTACAACAAAGGCCTTAAGTGCGACACGTTAACAATGAATTTGTTTTTATCAAAAATATTGCACAAAATAGACGGCTAACGAACACAGAACGTCACGTCCACAACATCTAATACAGGACTGGCAATGTCACTTGCCGAAGGGATGTTTTGTGTAGTTTCAACGTGGGGAATGGCCAATCTCATTCACCCTTACCCAATAAAGAGGTATGGGGAAAAGCACCCTCGCGTACTCGGCCGCGTACGCTGAATCATAGTGGAATACGCGACCCCTGGGCCTTTAGACCTATGATACTTTACAACAGGCCACACTAATAATTTTAGCCTCATCTTAGTCTGTGAATGATGTAACGGCACACAGGGTGTTTCGCGAGGAAAAGAAAATAATTTAAATGTGTGTTCAGAATGTTGAAATTATTCCCTAAAATCTTCTGTCCCTAAAAAAATCTCTATAAACGAACATTTTGTCAACATACTCCCAGTGGCAAAAAATATAAGGTACTATAGTTTTTTAGGAACGGCGGCCGATGATTAAACTTTACGCGCGAGTAAGAATGCGAAAAATCTGAAAATCATTACCAGATGAAAAGTACACTTTTCATTAAAATTTTTGTCCAAAAAGGCATTTTTCGAAATTTCATTCAATATTTCTTCACGGACAAAATAAGTGAATAAGAGGTGATGTCTTCCCCTGAAATTTGTGCAATATCGTAGGCCTCGAATTGGTATACAAGCAATTGATTATTTCGCACTGTGTGTAGCCTTTTTAGCCATTATCGCGGAGAGAAATCAATGTGCCAAAGAAAACACATTTCCGAGAATAGACATGGTGAAACCAGGAAATTGGCACTTCCTTTGCAGGTTTAATGTATGGGTCTTGGAATGGTGGTAAAAATAATTAAGTCTGATCTTGATTCGGCACGTTGCGGTTTACAAAAACCATCAGAAGAGCACTAATAAATATATAAGTACAACGCTTCATGTCCAATTTCATATTCTTTCCCAATAGTTTAACTTTTAAGTAAAAAATTAAAATACCTTGAAGTACCTGCTATCACCTGTTTAAAGACATTTTAATTATGTCCGTCAGTCAATGTTCAATCATTGTCCGTTTCGCATTAAACACATTGCTTAGAAGGGAACTTGCAAAAAATTTCAAAATTTTAAAAATTTTCACAGCTTTTGAAAATTAGGATAGTTTAATACATCTACTAAAACTAAGATAGGACAGTGCAAACCGTTTTGTTCGATCTTAGAGCGTGTAGAAACTGTAGATCGTTAAAACTTAAACGATGTAAAAGTTTAAGCGCCATTTATTAGGATTTTTCATTTGAAAAAATTTACCTTGCGGTCATAACTTTTTTGCCCACCATATACAGTGGTGGCCAAAATTATGAAAACTTATTATTTCTTAAGCTATATGACAACAACGCTATTATTTTAAATCTTCCTATATTAAAACTTCGCATATAATAGATAAACAAACTATTTCTTGAAAATACTCGTTCGTATGTTAGTTATTTAGTTTGTTTGGAAATAAGACCTAAATCTGGTCAGACAAAGGTATTAAAATCAAAAGCAAAATGGGTTGTATTTTGTTTTACTTTAACTTGAATATATCCGTTTGTCGTGAATATCTTCAAGTGATCTGGGCAATAAAAAATATCGTTCATCGAACTTAAAAAATAAAATAATAGAGCTACATAAGGCAGGAGTTACACAAATTACTATAAGTCGAAATTTTAACATTTTAAATAGGACTGTTTCAAAAATAATTCGAGAGTATAATCAAATAGACACAACTACAATTGCTTTAAAGTCAGTAAGAACTACAGTGTTGAGTAAAAGAGCAGAAAACGTTATGAAACGAATTTCATTGGTAGATCTAAGAACATCTTCTACCGAAATCGCCAAAAAAATGAGCGATATGGGCATTTTGGTACCGTCACGAACTATCAGATGACGTCTAAATACTCAGGTATCATTTCGAAGAGTTGCAGTAAAAACATCTTTAATTTCAAAAAAGAGTCCAAAGGCGCGCCTTTAATTTGCACATGAACTTCTATCTTAGTTACCGACCAAATGAAATACTATCCTTGATGAAAGTAAATTCCCGCTATTTGGAAGTGATGGCAAAAAATATGTCAGAAGTCCAAAAGGTAAGAATATGATTATCAATATCAATTACCTACTGTGAAACACGGAGGGGGGCAGCGTGATGGTGTAAGGGTGCTTTTCTATTATAGATCTGGTTGTGGGCCGTTAATTCAAATTAAATGTAGTATGGATCGATTTGTCTATCGAGCCGTGTTGAAAAATATGTTGCCTTATGCTGAAGAAGAGCCGTTACGATGGGTTTTTCAGCAAGATTATGACTTCAAGCACAAATCATATTTCGTTAAAAATTGGTTAAATAAAAATAATGTCCCTCTAATGAATTGGCCGTCCCAATCACCAGATTTAAACCCCATAGATAATCTTTGGGAGCATTTAAACCGACAAGTTCACCAAAATAAAATTACCAGCGTTAAAGAACTATTCAATTTATTAAATGAAAAATGGAAAAAGATTTCTACGCAATATTGTGCCTCTCTGGTGGATACCATGCCACGACGATGTGCAGCAGTCGTTAAGGTAAAGGGTTATGCAACAAAGTACTGAATGTTTGACGTAAGTTATTAAAAAAGAGTGTAATTAATTCCATACCATACAATTTTTCATTAAAGTGTAATAAAGTCAATGTAGATTGATTTTATTTCCATTTTTATTTAGTGTTATTTGATATTACCTTTTTCGTTAACTACTTATTACTTTCCTTCGAAGGTACAAAACTGTAGAATTTTAAAATAAATAAAGTTTCCATACTTTTGGTCACCACTGTAAAATTCGAAAAAGCATCAAGAAATGTTCTCATTAGCCTGAATGTTGCATATCTTATATCTCATGAATCTGTAACGGACGATCGGATTTAGTCTTTAACTAACATCATATCGAGATGGTCAAATGTGAAAGGCACTGTATACATGAAATTAAATGCGAGTAGAGGTAAACTTTGAACCGTACCAACTCATTCCACAAACATAGAACGTGAGGATAAATTTAATTTGAACCTCTTCTCAAGAAATACTATAAACTAGCCCATAATAAAAGCACTTCACACTGAAACCCGGGATAAACCATTTCCCAACCCGGAAACTCAATAAATAACATCAGTCATTTCTCTGGGCGATGGTTAAGTGAAATGACGACGATATTAAGGTTACTGCCGGAATGCGCTGCCCAAGTGCATTAAATCGGATAGGAGAGATAAAACTGATTTTATTTTCCTGTCAATATGGCATTGAGGTTTAAAAGCTTCCTGACCCAATTGCATCACAGATTTATATTACATCCCTCGCGGCACAAAAAGCCTTCCCGCCGCTACACTGTCAAGAGATACCGCGAACTCTTAAAACTCACCTTTTACCTCCAATTAAGCAATGGCGTATCATCTAGACAAAATCCATTATCGATTAATTATTTGAACTTTTAGATTATTAAACTCTTGTTTTTTTACATTTGAAAATAACTAATAATCGCCGCTAATTATGACACACCCTAGTTAAAGCGATGTACCATAGCATCAGGTCATGCCGTCATAAAGACTATTTAATTAAAACCCTTGATGTCACCTTTCCTTTAATCTCGAAGTTATGCACTACATCTTGGATCCTCAACAGGTTATGAGCTCAGACTCTGAACAGTTAATTAATATTTTAAGTAACTTTTGGGGACAAAAAACTTATTTTGTGTATAGCTAACAAGTATTCCACAGCAGGAAAATTACCAATAAAGTAGATGTTGGAGTGATGAGCAAATTTAACGAGCAGTAGTATGCTCAGCGAACATTTCACATTAAAATGTGCCATAAAAATAAAAGGGCTATATGGGATTATCGAAAGATCAATTGCTCAACCTGCGTCAGTAGAAGTTAACTCAGCGGATAAAGGGACCGCAGGAGGTTTTCACATTTACAGTGGCGGCCAAAAGTATGGAAACTTTATTTTTTTTAAGATTCTACAGTATTATACCATCGAAAGAAAGTAATAAGTATTTAATGAAAAAGATAATATCAAGTAACACTAAATAAACACGGAAATGGAAATAAAAAACAATCTATATCGACTTTATTACATTTTAATAAAAAACTGTTGGTCAAAAGAATGGGAACTAAAACAGTTACACTCTTTTTTTAATAACTTTTGTCAAACATTCAGTATTTTGTTGCAAAACTCTTTGCCTTAATGATTGCTACACATCGTTGTGACATAGAATCCACTAGAGAGGCATAATATTGCGTAAAAATCTTTTTTCATTCTTCATTTAATAAATTGAATAGTTCTTTAAGGCTGGTAATATTATTCTGATGAACTTGTCTGTTGAAATGCTCCCATAGATTCTCTATGGGATTTAAATCTGGTGACTTGGACGGCCAATTTATTAGATGGACATTATTTTCATTTAACCAATTTTTAATTAAATACGATTTGTGCTTAAACTCATAATTTTGGTGAAAAAGCTAACGTAAATATAGAAATATTAGTCAAGCAGAACTGTCTATGAACAAGTTTAAACAAACCATTCCGAAACTTACAATAAAACTACGTAAGGCTATAGAAATTTCAAGGGATGGAAATTAAAATTTAAATAAGAAAGCCAACGATCACTCTACTTTTGTATGTTACAATTGCTGTAAAGGAATAATGCTGCAAAACACTGTCGATTTAGAAAAGTGGATAACAAGTGTGGGAATAAATCAGACTGAAAACCAGAACAAAACCAACACAGGGGTGGACCTGGAGGCAGGAGGAATTACCCAGGAAGTTTAACTAATGAGAGTTTTTTAAGCTTTGGCGAGTCAGTCTTTAACGTTGGACTAATGGATCAAACATCTGAAGATGTCTGCACCATGAAGAGTGAAGCCTCAGTTCACATGGTCAATTGACGTTATTCATTTGTGATTTCATTCACTCAAGTGTTTTGCTTAGCAAGAATAAAACTCTTAAGGTGCAAGCAAAAGGGACTACAAAAATTACAAAATTTGTTAATGGCTGTTGGGAAAATGCCACCATAAACAATGTGTTATATATACCTGAACTCAGAACATGAACATAGAAAAATGGCTCTCGGAGAGAGGATTTATAGCGACGTTTGTGGTCCTATGAATGTGCCTTCTGTACAGGGTGCACGGTGTTTTATTTTGTGTACGGATCAATGTTCAGGCTATAGGTTTATTTAAGTGGTTTATTGTATTGTAGCACAAAAATAATACTTTAATTATGGTTAAGGCGCTTCACGTTATAATGGCAGTAAATATGATGGATTTGACTTGAAATTTTACTTAAATCAAAGTGGTTTTCAAGTTGAGATTACTTCCCCATAGACACCTCAACAAAATGGGCAAGCAAAACGTACAAAATTTGAACTCAAACGCCAACAATGTATTTTTGTAGGCTATTACAAGAAATCTATAAATCATCGTCTATTTGATCCTGTGATCAGAAAAGTTATTATATTTAATGATCAATAAGAAGAAAGATGAGAAACACAAAACGATAAGAGGTTTTGAGGAGGAATATGATATTCATTACCGTGAAACCTTCAATCCAATGATGAATAGTAGTTATTGTTCTAATTTGGCTGCTGTCTTATACTGTCTGTATTGGTCGCAAATTAGCATTTTACCATTAAGAAGTTCAAGATAAAAACAACATTTTTATGGTATCGTATTCGAAAAAACATACAGGATGTTCTTAAATGTCATCTACATACTGAAGGGAATTATTCTTTAGCTTATTTCATGATTAAAAGCTCATATAAACATAGATCTATAACGCCTCGTTACCTATTTACAGGGTATTCAAATTAAAAAATAAAAAGTGAATATTGTTAATGAGTTACGAAATTGAATATTAGATCATTTGAAACTGTAAGCGACTAAAAAGTTTCTAAATGAAATAAAAAAGTAATTTTGTATATTAGAATTTACCAGGGTGTACCGCGAAAAAGTTGAAGGCAAGAAAAAAGGGCAAACCCCTGGAAAAATATCACTTTGTAGATTATCAAAATCATTTGGCATTCCCAATGATGTAAGTCCTTCAGCTTAAATTATATTCCAAATTTTAGCTAAATATCTCAAAAGCTGCATGAGCTATAAAGGAAACACTGAAAAATGTTTGAAATTTGAATACCTTGTAAATAGATAACGAAGCATTTGCAGACTTACGTTTATATAAACTTTTAGTCATGAAATTAACTAAAGAATTACCCCCTTTTCTATGTACATGTTATTTATGGCCACCCTGTATATGGAAGTGCCTGAAAAGTACACAAAACAGACAAGATCTTTTGGAAAGGTCGCCTAACGATTTGAAACAAACTTCCCATACATAGACCCAGTAATTTATAGATTTGTTCAAATCAAAATTAAAAACAGAAAGTTGTATCTTTAAAAACCATGATGGTACCATGTTTTTAGCAATATAAGTGGATTAAGGTATTTATTTGGGACGGAGATGGTAAAGGAATTGAAAATTGACTTCTATCTGACGACAATCGTCCACATTCCGTTTTTCCCTTTTTCCCTCAAATTCAAATAACAAGAACTGATTGTGAGAATAAAATAACCCTAGCTAGCAACCATAATATGTAGAAAAAGCCGTGAAGGCATCTGGTATGGAAAGTTGGCAGAGTATATCTACGTCAATGGCAGGAAATAATTTTCCACATGAGAATAGCTCTGATGGTACTGAGGAAATAACTGCAGAGGATTTTCTCTTCAAACCCAATTGCCCTAAAAAGATCAGTCAATTAAAGGCTGTTTAATTAAAACGGTTTTGCCTAATCTCCAAATTAGACACCGTGTGTTCGATCCTCAACCTCGATGTTATTGTTATAGTCCCAGGTCGTCGAAAAGATATGCCCTCGCAATGAACATGAAACGTTTTAAGTTTATAAAGCATAACAAGCAAATCGCGTGTTTGTGTCGTTTTTCACTTGCTATCTTAATACGCGCTAGCAAGAATCTACGTTCGAAACTTATAGTGCTAATTTATTTGCCATTTGAGGCTGCCCAAAAATTTAATTTTGCAAAAAAGGAAGGAAATCCATGTTTGCAGTAAAAATATTTTTGCGTAATGTGTCGTTATGGTGGTTATTTTAGTAGCGATATTCCACAACTTAGTTACTCCAGAAAATTAAAGCACTTGTCCAAAGAAAAGACTGTAAATTATTTGGCTCGGCCTGAAGGGTACATAAATCTCTAGACAAGGCCTATTCACTGCGAGCAGAATCCACCACTTATCCACTCGGCGATAAAAAGTTTTGTCTTTGAAACTTTCTATGTTAATCAAAGGATTTTAAACCCATAAAACGTAAGAAAACATAAAGTTTCTCAATAGTTGACACTAGAGGGATTTGTGTTTAATCCTACAAATTTATATTGAATAAAATTTTCCACTCTTACTAAATCAAAGAGAATACTGAATCTTGTTGTGCATGGGGCTTTGATTAGCATTTATCTCTCTGCAGACAAAACCAGGTCATGAGTCTCTAATGCAACGATAGAGCATCAAATTTATTCAGTAGATGGGGTTTACCACACGAAACACTATTGTGGCTTAACACGTAGCGCAAATCTGGAACATATATTGTGCGAACAACCCTATATATTACAGTTTGCTATAGGAAGTACAGTTTTGGGTAATTTAAAGTGCACTCTACACCAATTATCTGGGGTTTACTCTTTGAGCCTAATTGTAGGCCTACGTTAATTGAGTTTTACGTTCACATTGTAGGGCATTCATATTTACCGATAAATTTATTGAGATTAGCTGCAGAGCCAGATAAATAGCTTGCTAATGACACCAAAGACATCATCAACATATTTTTGGGCTACGTGCGTTAGGCCGATGTTGACGTTCCGTTAAATACTGGTTAGCCCTTGTGGTCTGATAAATAGGTACTTTAAATATAATTATTTTCTGGAGAAATGGTGAGCTGGGGAATGACACTTCTTCCCTCTAGACTGCCCTAATTTTTCTTCGGCCTGAACCTCCGAGCTCCTCATTAAAAATGCCCCGTCACATGTTCAGATTTTCATTAATGGCCTTGCTGAAGTGAACACTAACCGAAATCAATGAATGTTGGTCATTTAAACAGACGCCGACTTGAGAATGTTTAACGAGTCGAACTTTAAGTATTAAGTCACATAACATTAAAACCTGGGAACTTTTCACCCCGAGCATATGATAAATGGATCCGTTGAAGTAATAAGTTGGTTTTAAAGTTAGGACTCGCCTTATAAATGACCAACATTTTTTGCACCGTCTGACATCAACAACTTAAATTGGAGTCACATTTCTTGCGTCGGAGCAGTCTTTTTGCTGACACGAACGTCCCGAAACTCAAACATTAGACGCCCCTGCTCATTTTTCCTTGATTTTTGTCATTTTTTCGCTACCCGGACATCCGTTATGTCTCATGTTATTCAAACATACTCTCGACATCCTCTCGTTTTTTTATGACGACCGATATTTTTACTACAGTAAAATTGTTACCCGCGTTGCTCCGCAAGATGGCAATAAAATAAAAATCTATAGAGAGCTTTGTGCCTCCGCTTCCGTATTGTTGTTATTTACTTGCTGGTTTTAGGCAAATAGAAATACAATGTAGGGTTAGATAGGAAAGTTTAAGTAAGCTCGGGCATGAGCTAGATCCCGAGGGAACGCTCTGAAATAAAATGCTGCTTTCTCGAGATAGACCACTACGACCTACAGAAATGATTTGACTAGGGGCTTTTATTAAGATTGTTGTAGTAAAGTTTTGCTTCGAATTGTTGACTTCCTTGTTCTTCTCGAAGCCATATTTGTAAAGTAGCTGGGACACGTCAATATAGTTCTCGCTTTATGCAAATTTTAAAACTATTGAATTATCCAGGGTGTCCATACAGTCTGTCTTTTCTAATTCAATGTGTATTTTTTATGCTCTAAAGCCTTTAATTGCGGCAAGTTGTTATTAGAAAAGACGTCGTATCCTAGAGTGGCCGATAAACTGGTCAGACATGAACCCCTGAGATTTTTTCTTTTGGGGTGTGGTAAGGACTAAATGTACCAATACAAATAAATTTTTTATCGAAACTCACTTTAACAATTATTGGTCTAAGTGATCATACAAGTGTAGATATGTATATACATATATGGTACAAAAACCTGCGCTGTCTTAGCTTACATCGAGTATGTTGCATGTGCTCCAATGTGCGTCTGACCTATAGGTCGTCGAGTACAAAAACCGATGAATGTAATAAACCATGTAGTTTCATTGTCAACCCTCACGTTCAAAATACAAAAAGTTTTCAAGAAGAATTCGTCTCTAAGTAAACAATAGTTATATGGATGAACTGCAAGTAGTATTTGAACCTAAAGGTAACCTACTCGTTAATGTTTAGTAAAATATTTAAACTTAACATGAATGTAAACAAAGGAAATATTAACAATAATGTTGGCAGCAGGGCGCGGTTTCGCCAAATTTACCATATGTTTGTCCGTTATGACGTTACGCCTTCCCCATTCTGCCACTTTATTTTGTTGTGACGGTTATTTTTACTTAAATATTATCGAAGTTTTCGCCGTTTTCTATCAAAGTCCCTATTTTAATAGTGATTTTTTTAAAACAAACTATTCTTTTAACAATGCAGGCTAGAGTAAATATACTTCACGTTTATTATTAGTGCTTTTCAATATGCCAAATCAGTTAAATAGTCGATGCAAGGAGCTTGTTGCTTTCTTAATAGAGTACTTGGAACGGGAAAGGGACAACAATGCCATCAGAGAAGTATGTTTATCATTTTTATTAAATTTCACAGATTGTGTATTGTATAAGAAATATTGAATGAATCGTGCAAACGGCACCTCCGCTGAATATCAACGTTATGACGTGCATCGGTTTTTGTACTGAACAACCTATAGATTGATGGTTTTGCAAACATTTCAACGTAAAGTCAATAGAGAGGCGAACCTTTTTGCAAATTCAATGGGTTGAAATTCATATACCGTATCTATTTCTGCTTCTCCACTCCGTTTCTAACTCGCATCGCTAACTATTTCATATACAGAGCCTCTACTCATAGTCAACCTACGTTGTACAAAAACTTAATTTTTCCGTTTAAAACCTGAAACCACTATTAAATATATAAATTTTCTTCATATTGAACCGTAGTAATACTTCGCAGCAATTATATTGATTTGACTGTGCATTAGCCCTTATAATTAATGACTCATAATAGTCACCGCAAAACGAGATGTGAAGTTTCCAAACTGAAATCTGGTTTCCCCTTAAACAATAGCCGTGTTTACCTTTGGCCTTTTGATGCAACTCGATTTCACAATTTAACAGAATGCAAATGCACCCCTCGTAAAACGACAATGGGGGAACAATAGGGAAAATTCGGTGGGTTTCAACGTTAAGTCGGAGCGAAAATATTCTTTTTTACGACGGCTTGAAAATGCATTCAAATACGCAGCTTTAATACCTTTAGGGATGTGTAAACGAAACTAAATTAACAACTCGTGTGTGAAAAAGTTACTTTGAAGGGGAACGGCTTATTGTCAAAGTTCAAGTGAAGTTTTATGCCTATCGTAAACTCTTGAGAGTAACCAGAGTAATCGATAATCGTAAAGCATCCCGAATTAAGGCTACGTAGTCGTCCTCCTCAACATACACGGAATGTTCTATGATGAGAAGAAGATACTTTAGGAGATTATTTTATAGTTCACATCCAACGTAAAAATCATGTAAATAAGGGTCCGATTTGCAATGATTTAATGAATATTTAATTTTATGTTTTAAGTTTTTTATGACATTCTTAGATGTTTACTAAAACTGTGACTCTCCAGTTCCACATACCAAAAATTAAAATTTACCCTTAAGCAATACTTACGCAGTGCTCTTACATTACCTAAACTTGCGGTGACAAAAATCACAAATGGCAGTTTTTTAGTTTGTTGCTCATGCTTTTGTTGGAAATATGTCAGTAAGTTTTAAGTCAACAATTCAGTAAAATACAGAAACACAGTATCCAAATTATAGCTTTTTAAAGTAACAAAAAAGCTATATAATGAGGAAAAATCTAGCGGGGAGGTAGAGCTCGATTGTATTTTAATAGAGTTTAATAAATGTTCTTTAACAAAAATGTTTAATAATGTTTTTTTATATTATCTTAAAGTATATGTGGACCATTCTGAACCCTCTTTTCCTTTTAAGATAAACAAGCCAATCCCGCTTCCTCTTCTCTTCAACCACTATATTGGAACAATTCCAAATGTATTTTTTTTCCCTTCTTTTCGTTGTCTTTTATGATTATTTATGTGTAAATGTAAGTGTTTTTGTCACACGGGCGGAGGGACCAAAAGGTTGACAGCCTCTTCCTCTGGAAATAAAGACTTTTACATACATTAAGCTATAGTAAACCAATAACGTCCCCTTAAAAAAAATATAATTTTTTTGAGAATTTTCAAAAACGAGAAAGTACCTATTTTTACCAGTTTTCAAATTTTAAATACTAACATCTCGGAAACCAATGGAGCTATAGCCTTAAAAGGTCCCGAAAAACGATTTTCCAAGGTTCCAGGATGTCAACTCAGGATCCATATAAGGACTCAATATTATTGATTACCTCTTGAACTCAAAGGGGCGAATCCGGGGATGAAAAACTGCCATCGCGGAAACAGTTAGCTGTGAACATCGCATGTTTTCAACTAACTTCCTGAGGTCAGAGATGAGCTGGCCGGGGAATCGTAAGCACGCGGTCACTCCAGACACTGTAGTCAATACCAATTTTTTTTTTTTTAATTAAACGTTTCATTTCGTTTTGCTTCCAAAAAATGGCAAACCATGCATATCAGTCACAGGTATCAGTAAAAGGCGTTGCGGTGGTTTACTTTTATTTTCCCCACTTGTATTCAGGGAGGTTTCGCTGGGCGCCAAAACAGATTTCTCCCTCTGTGAGAGCTGTTCGATGATTTATACACATGGTGTATCGCAAAGGCTTTGCCAGGGGGAGATAATTTATTGATATTTTTTAAGCATAAATGATGGACTATTATCGGATTTTGAAAGGTGGTTTTTGGCACCGTACGCAAAATATTACTGAAAAAAATTGCCAATTACTGCTGCTATTATACAACGGACTTCATCCATTTATTTTGTGTGAAAAAAAGTCATTTGTAAATTCTGAAAATGAAGGTTTTTTATCCAAAAAAATTATTGGTCACCACTCATTCTGATTTTTAGAATTTCTCCATTTTAGTTCCCTTTCCATTATAACATTTCAATGATCTACAGTACTGAGACTCGAACGAGCAACTGAGACTCGATTCTTTTATTATGCCTTGGTTGCCACGAAAGGAGCTGTCCTGCCACTATAAGTTTCAGAAACCGCAATCTACCATCCATCATAGATGAATCATCCATTCTGAGAAACCAGCATCGAAGAAGGTTCCGCTACGGTATTTTCGAAAGGACGAACATTAACCATGAACAGCTACGAACTGATCAATTTTTTGGCGAAACCACCGAACGTATATTCCTCGAAGAAAGTTAACTTGGCTAAATGCTCGAATTCATCCTCGATATGTCGGCGCCCCTATCTCTTGCCGCGCACACCCGCTGGAAGCAGCAAAAGCAGCAACTTTATTTACTTTAGCACGTTATCAAACCAAAATAAGCGAGGTAATTGTGCATTACACACATCTCGCTTCTCCGGGTTCTATCGGCAATGCGCTTTAATCCGACTAGATCAACGTTCTGAGGCCAAGGGAACTTTCTAAGATAAATATATGCTCGGTGGTGAAACCATATATTAAACTAGACTGTAGTGACTTACAACGTCTTAACGAGCTGCAACACCAGAAATGAAACTTCCAGCTCGCCCTACTTAAGTTGAAAATAATGGTTTGTTCCAGAACAGCCGCTGAAAAAGAACCTTATAAATGCATATTGAGGAAAACCAATAAGCCGCGTATAACGTACCTTGATCAAAAAGACAACGCATCCTTTGTGAGACATAAAAGCCCTCTAGATCTGTCTGACCTTGATCCGCTTTATAGAACATCCTGCTCCTATATGTTAAAATATATTACCTGGAGCATAAGCAGGCAATATTTTAAGATAAAATTCCTGGAGCGCCAGGAACCATAACGCTGGGGAATTCCCTGGTCGATACACGACTACCCACTTTCCATATTTCCAGAACTTTGTAAATCATTTATAGTGGAGCACTCCAGCATAAGGGTTTGAATCGGTCATTGTTCGGTTTTATTGTTCACTTGCGAACAAATATATTTTACGTAGAGGGCGGGTCTCAGGAGAAATAATAATTCGTTGATTTATCGCGCGGATTTTGCAATATTTCTACTAAAACTTTTCAGATGGAAAAGAACAAATGCTTCGACTAGGAAAAGCCAATTTTACCGTTGCAATGCCGAGTTTTATTCATACTTCTTGTGCCAGTGCAACTCATCTTGGATTTATTTCGTGCGAAATTCTTCTATAGTTTCGACTTAAATAAAGTACAGTTTGCCCGGTTTATAGCTTGGATTGTTAGGAGCAGACAAGAGTGCGCTACTGCTTCCTGCTACCTTATTGCCCCCATTTTACCCTATTTGCTTTCTAGGAAATATTTTTGGAACGAAATTTTTACCTTCAAATTGGACCTGAAAGTGAAATGTTAACATTTGGAAATATGTGTTTATGCTGGAAAACGTAACTTTTTAACCGAAAATTCGTTACCAATAAAACTGAAAATTAGCAGCAGATATGTACGTACAACACCATCATCACTCCGTGTATAATATTGATTTTGTAATGCGGAAGTTAAAATAAAAACGGACTGCTTCTAGCGAATTTCCTAAAAAAATTTGCTATCCTCACTTTGTATCGAGCTTTTCCCATAATCTAACCTTTCGTTGGATAGATTTACCACCATATTGCCCTACACTTCTATCCTCAAGCGCCGGGTCCGTCTGGATACTTACGCCATCACTGTAAACTACTGCATTGCTTTCAGCATTAAATCAATTAAAGACCAGATATACTTTCACGGCCCTGTCTAAAATTCTACTTTCAAGAGTCTTCTAATTGAAAGATGGAGTCTTTCAATCTTAATGGGAACGTTCGTGTGTTGCCTCATTCTGATGCCGTCAAATGTCTTCCCAGTACGGTACTGTAACGTAGTAATTACTCTCATTTTTACACGCCCCTGTCTACAATCAGCCTTCTAAGCTGTTCCATTTGTAGCATAGAATTTTTCAAAGAGTTTTATTTGCCTCCCACTGATGCCCTCAAACGCCGCCCCACTATTAGACCACTCCAAGCTAAAGAACTGTCCTGATTTTTAGAACAATAAAGTGCATTCATGGTGATTTTTTACATGAGTCATAGGGATTTTTCACAAACAATTGCTTTTATGTGTTTTTTTTGTCTTGTTAAAGGAGACTCGAAACTGATCTTCGGTGTGCTTCAGTTGAACACACATCAAATATGCAAATCTCACTTGTCTCGAAATTCCTTAATGGCTAAATGTTTCTCCATTTTAACGGTTGAAAGATGAGAAAATCGAATTGGAGGGAAAGCTCGTTGTGTTAATTACAGAAAACTATCTTACGGATTTTAAGAAGATTTTAGTACAAAGCTCGGGAGACATTCTTCTGAATCAATTAACTGTCAAATTTAAAACTCCGTAAAGAAAAAGTTATTCACACAAGTACGAAATGGAAGTGGAGAAATCAAAGTCAAGTGTTCAGTACTGCAGGAAAAGTACTGAAATGAAGTTGTTAACTCTTCCTTCCAATGATCCAGCTGGAAACGTGTCTAGCTGCCAGTGGAAGTATTAGTTGTAAATCCGAGACTACTCAATTTTGGTCTCGGCCTGGCGAAGCCCTACTAAAAACCGAAAACTGCCACACCAAGGACATAAATAGGTCTTGATTTCATTCTCCTTCAGGGAAACAAAAAGCCGATACCACGGATTACTTTTTATCCACTTGACGTGTTTTTCTGCGCCAGTCTGAGATAAGGACCATCGAGGAAGAGGCCCAACATAAGTCCCTCCGAGCTGTAAAGGGCCACTGCAAAGATTATTGCCGTTCGCCCTTCCTATGTTTTTGCGTTTTTGAAAGTGCCCCCTTAACCCACTTTTTACCGTAATGTTTACTCCTATTGAATTTTTATTATTCTTATAATATATTATCTTAGGGATTTAGGCTCAAATGGCTAAAGTTCCAAGTTTCCATCCCGAATTTGGCGAGACGCGAACTTCCTGAAGGCATTTCGGAAATTCGCGAGAACATTTGTGTTTGTGTGCATTGTATTATATGTAATTTTCCTGCTCAAAGTGAGGTTTCGAATTAGAGCAAAATATTCAGACGTAGTATTATAATACGAAAAACTTTAGGGAAATTTCACCAGTGCATTTCTTGCCTAGAAACTTGTTAAAGTTTCTCGTTTCAGTTATATGATGCCTCTGACGGCAAACAAGAGCATTCTGCAATACTATAACAATGACGTTTTGTAATAAGAACTTGTTTAAAAGTTTAATTCAACCAAGCAGTGAATAGGATTTCATACTTCAGACTTGTAGTCACCAGAGATTTGTTTGAAATCCAGTTTTACATACCCAGTGCATTCCGCTATCAAAAAATTCCACAATACTGTTGTTTAATAAACCCTCTCCAGGATGTCTTGTGGCGAAAGCACGTTAACAATAGAATAGAGCCCAAGATACCTGTACCATATATTCATATGGAAATTCTGGTGCCAAATTCTACATTTATCTCCGAAACTTTATTTCCCAAGCTGTTTTCTATACAACAGGATATTTCACGAAGTTTCCATTTTATGTAAATTTGGTTTTGTCTAAATCTACTTGAAGTGCTCTATAGTTACTGGCTTCGAAGTCTTGAGGTCAAGATACACGAAATGTTTCAGCGAATTTAAAACGATCACACAAAAACCAACTCAAAATTAAAAGTAAAGCCACAAGAAATATTCTTACTCAGGTTCGCTTTACAGCTGGCAGCAAGCTGACTCAGATTAAATTTTTGGCTTGACTTCAAAAGGGGTTGGTTTTATTTAAAATTATTCAGCCATTCCTATTCAATCAGGCATTTCTCGGCAAACTCATAATCCGCGTCTTTAAGCTGGATACGGTAAATCCCATAAAAGAAATGTAAATAGAGCATAATCAGTTTTCGGCTTCTCGTAAAGAGAAACAATTTATGCATGAGTTTTGAATCCGGAAGAAAATGTACCGGGTTTTTTTGATAATTTACCTTCATATCAGCCGTTTTATTTTTGCGGGATTCCTGAAAAAAATCGAACAAACATCGTGCAGCCATCACACAAAATCGGCATTCAAAAGCTCATTAGCCGAAAACTTGAACAAGAATCGATCGTGCAGTCCGGATATTTCAGTTGAAACTGCACTCGACCCCCGGTATAAATGAAATTAACGTTCTCAGGATCTAGGCCAACAAGGTGATCCCACGTGAACATGTTTGCCGGAATTTCCATAAGCATGCTTCAGCCTTATCGTTTATAATTTTAAGAGTCGTGGTTTCCAGGGAAAGTTTGTAAAATTGGTTTTCTAGGGCGTAGAAGTACGGGAACGTATTGTTTGCTCTAAAATGGAATTTGTTTTCACTGAGATAATAAAAGTTTTAAATGAGAGTCTTACTTTAGCCCGTATATTTTCTTAACGTTTTTAAAAATATGAACTTACTCAAAACCGTCGTACATGATTGAGGACGGCAATATCCTGCAGAATTCGGAGCCCATTGAAGGGCAGGGTACGACACCAAAATTAAGTATTTTATACATGGGACCAATATTGACGTATAACAGATCCTCTATTTTATTTGTATTTATGTCTGTCCATTTCCCTTCTCAACTCGAAATAGGAATTACTTGTTTATAAATGCCTGTTTAACATGTCAGATTAATACTTTTCCTTCGTTGCCAATCCGGACTTCCTGTATAAAGCAACAGAACCAACTTTAAGAACATTATTTATAGGGAAATAGAAACGTCTTAATTCGAACGATCCAAAGAAATTCTGCGAACTGAATGCAATTTACTCGACAATTCGGCAATAACTGCATATAAATAAGTCGTGATCCCACGTACATCCTGATTGTTCAACTTAGCCCTTGTATCTACCCGAATAATTTCAACAATTCGGTTCTCACATCAAAGCAACTAATGATCAGAAATAAGAACTTGCACGGTCCTATCATAACATGTAATTAATTCTACATATGAATACCAACTCTCTGAAACAATGACAGATCGCTTGGCTTTTATGTGTGAACATGAGATTATAAGATTAAGGCGAGAATATTCCGTATAGCTATTTGCCTGTTAATTCAGTATAAAGGGTTTTGTAATCCAGCTTAACATGTAACGAAGGTATACACGGTGGTTCAGTGGAGACTGAACACGCTTTTCCTTTGAGTCACCCCGTATTTATTTCGAACACGGAAATAGCCATTTTGTATATTGTATATTGTAGAGTTTAAAGATATTGCTAAAAAGGTAGCTCGACAAAAATAAAACAGCTATGATTTAAAAATTAGAATTTTGTATTCAAACACCCTGTCTATTATTCTCGTAATAGTAATATTTTGTGTGTGTCATTTCTAACCGTTTTCAGGCTAACGAATTATTTATAATTCGTAACGAGACTATTATAAAACCATAACGGTAATGTGTAAAACATTTACCTTAATTACTCATTTTTCACCTACTGAAATTGAGGTAAATTAGAGAGAATGTCATCAGTTTAGTCAAAACTAATCGTCTCCTGTTAGTGTTCACTCAACTTTTACTGTTATTACCCATAATTTTCCCATTAAGTCACTTTTAAATGAAGTGTTTTGCAAACTTCCGAGCTCTGCAGTTTCTTGATGGTCAAACATGAGTTTAATTCAAACTAGATCTTTATAAAATCAAAGACGACCAAATAATTCCATGGCATATACATACATTGCCACGTGAGGTGTAGCTCGGAGACAATTAGTCAGTAGGAGACTAAAATAGAGAATTCACGTAACAAGTATGAAAATCGAATTGTGGAAGTCAGCCGCCGACATTTACAACTACGCTAACGTGAATGTGTCCTATTCCCACGTGCCTCTCGACTACCAGCTTCAGAACTTAAGTCCCCCAGTTCCCTAAAACTTATTCCTCATTACTATGGTCTAGCTTGCTTTATTGAAAACAGTTATAAAAAATGAATCCACTCAAAGTACTCCCTTCACTGCGTCAAAATTCCCTAATTGCAGTTATATAGAAATTTGGAAAACGCAGAAGATAAAAAAAAACTCTCATAAAGAAATATTGTGCTTTGAATATATTTTGAAAATGCCTACGTCGGCATTGATTGGTTGTATAGACAGAGGTGGAAGATTTATTTGAATACATAGGGCGTAAATGGCCCAATATAGCGTATACAGGGCGATATAACTCTTCACGTCGATTATTACAAATGTGATTCGTATTTTATTGGAGCCGGCTTTTGGGCAGAAGCGTTTCGTTGTTTATTTTATTGCTTTTTCCAATGTAAAGGTTAGCAGCAAAGCTTGCCGTATAATGGAAGTGGAATAAATAACGTCAACAAAAGGGAGTCTGAGTAGATCAGTTGGATAATGTCCCTCGCCAAATAAATAACGACGAAGGCGGGTTTTGTTCGATTGGGTTTCGATTTAAATGCAAAGTTTTGTTTTGATTGCATTCCGTAAATTATACAGTCCAGTTTTGAACAAGGATGATATTCACTTTTTGCCCGTTTGACTAGACTTAATCAGAAATTGCATTGATTTTCTGGGCGTATCTAAAGACTATGTAGTTTACTCTGAGCAAATACGGAACCAAAATCACCTACAGAAATATTAAATCATCCAATGAGATTATCCAATTTCAGCAGTCCGATTTGACCGGGTGCAATATACCATTAGGGTTTCCACTCGGTTTGGCTGCTCCACCTGAGTAATTTTCAATTTGCACATTCTGAGATTAGGGCTGGAATTAATGCCTAATGAACAAGCAGTTTTCCCCGCCTCGGGCTTAATCATGTTCCACAAGAAAAATGTATATTGGGTTTTGAAGCTGGTCATTTTTTGATACCGTTTTATCGGGTTAATTTATGGGCACAGAATCCGGATTTAGGATAAATTATTTTCAAGATTAGTTGGGCTAAAGTGGAGGGAGGCACACACCTGCCTGTCAGCCTAAATATGCTGATACCTTTAAAGGCAGAGATATCGCTCATATAAAGTCCGGCTTAATTTCATGAATTTTAACATGGTGAACTGATATTACGGAAAACGAGTCTTTGAGAACTTTTATTGCCAAAAGTGCACCAGAAATTTAAATACCGGCGATCTATTATCTGGGATCCAATTAGTATGCTGAAGCAGCGGTCATGATAGTTCCATTAAAAGCTAAGCTTTTAACTGGGGTTTGCTCGCTAGAAATCTGTTTGCTTGCTTCTTTCTTAAATTATGGCAAAGGTATAACAACAATATATATTGCCACTAAGTTTTTATTATTATTACGTAATTAATCTTGTACGAAATGTAGCATTATAGGAGGATTTCTAGACTGTACACAATTAAGCTTCATGAGGCACACATTCGTCGAGTGGAGGAGAATGTCCTGCGCAATACTGCGTATATATGATGTTTGATGAAGAACACGCACAACGGCAATGATTTTGCTTCAACACCAGATTGTTCTCGTAAAATATCTTGCGTCTCTACCCTGCAATGTTCTTAGGATATCTAGCTCTCCTATCTTTACGCACAACTTATTTACCACCATAAAATTTCATAGTAAAAATTCTATTGTTCTATAGTAAGGAAGAATGCCCTCTCGAACTCATTGAAAAAAATAATAATTTTATAAACGTGATATCAGAAGCGGAATTTGGAACACAGTCGCCTCAAACAATTGACATAAGCCCTATGCCGGGAGCGTAAATTTGTCGTCAATTACGTTCGAAAATTAAATTTCCAGACTGCCGTTTGTTTTAACGTTTAATTTCATCGATTTCATCGATATGACTTGAGCAAAATAAATTTTTAGTAAGACACCAACAACGAATCTTTATATATCTATCCAACATATTTACCTCTTTCATAAAAATAAGGAGCAGTTTTGTTTTCTTTTTTTTTTGCTTCTCCGTTCCCGCTTTCTTTCTCACCTCCTATTAGGAACGGTATTTACAGATTTACGGTGATAAATGCATTGATTTATTTGCAGTGATTTACGGGCAGTGCGGGCGTCCTTTTGGTGGATAAACAAAGGGATGTCAACGAGAAATGGTTCTGACCCAAGACAAAACCATTTCCCAAGCGCGGAATGGTCATTAATAGAGAAAACGTCGACGAACCGCATCGCTTGATACGTTTCGTTAATGACGCGATTTAAACAGCAATGTCTAATGTTCCGACTACGACTACAATTCGAATCGAAACGGCCGCAGGCGGCAGTTTCCCACAATCCAGCTCATCCTGTCTGCTTTTAATGCTCCTGATTATGGATGACCGCTGGATTGAATTCAGCCATGTGGCTGGCGGAGCTTTTTCAGATGTCGGATTTACCGGTTTTGTTTTAAAAAGAAAACACTCGTTTTTAAATGAATTTCCTTTCTCAGATTTCCGAAGCAATTTATCGTCGCTTTGGCTTTGTTCCGTGTATGAGCCGAGTTCTAAATTGATTCGGAAGATTACTGCATATGGAGCGAACTGCCGAGTTTTCTATCTCCGCATTTCCCAATAAACGATACAGAATGTTTAGAGAACGCCGAATTTTATTCAATGTTGAGACACTAAAGATAGAATCTTATTCATTTCCTTTCATTCATTTTTTTTCATCCCCAGACTCCGTCCCTGTGCAAGTTCCCCCGATATAGCTGGCCGTCCCCTCAGCGTCCGTCGTAATTTAATGACCTAGTTTTCTGGCACGACTGGCTTCTTCAAACAACATTATCAATCTAATAAACCAGACTTCTGACTTTTCTTTGATGATCGATCAATAAATTTCGGTGACGTGGCGAGCATCCACATTGTTTTTGTTTGACCCTTTTAATTCCCTGCTCGGACTTGCGGGTCAAGTGAAAAGAACTTGGAAAATACGAAGCTAACTTACACAAAGACTTTTAGCTTTTTGTATATTCCGAACTCTTAATTCTTCAACAACCGTTTGTGAGAGTCTGGACAAAGGCAACGAAGGCGAAATCATGAATTGCTGTTCTAATTTTTCCTTTATTTTGTTTAGGAATAACGCCCTACGCAAAAGTAGGGGTCGTTGGAGCGATGGAATTGCACACGATTCTCAGCTAAAATTAACTGAAAATGACACTCACCCTTTACTAAGATCTTGAATGAAAACCCTTGTTAAAATTTCGGTGACAAGATCTGTCATCGTCTTTTGAACCTACGAAAAAAGTAGTAGCAAAAAGAAAAATAGCATAACTGAAATGTATAGACCATGAATATGTAAAATATAAGGAACCCTCCGAAAACTCCTTGTATCAATTATTGAGGGATGACAGTTTTTAGGAGTCAAGGAGTTTTCGGAGTGTTTGAAAAACCTGCCATTTCTCAGCGAGACAGACGAGGCGTTTTCGGAATGTTACAGTTAAAAAAAAAACTGTAATTCCTCAGCGATTGAAGCGAGGAATTTTCGGAGCGTTTCACATATTTTACATATTCGCGGTCCATACACGTTAGTTCTGTCATTTTTCTAATAATTTTTTCCTGCGTTCTAAAGATAGTGACAGATTTTTCACCGAAGCATTAACAATCCTTTTAACTGGAAGTAGTGTATAATTCCACTACTCCAACAATCCCTATTTGTGTGTGAGGCGTCACTCCCAAACGAAATAAAAGAAAAAATCACGTATAGCACATATTTGTTGTAAATTTGAAGTCAAATGAACAATATTTTTTTAAAGCTTTATAAAAAGATATTATAAAAAGAAAAAAACTGTAACAAAACGTCTCTCGAAGTCAATCCAATCTAACATTAACCTTCACTAAAACTGAAATGAGATGTTCTGGATAAAAGTTTGGTATTTATAGTTTATAATAAAAAAACGTAAAAATAGCGTGAATTTTAAAATTAAATATCTTAAGTAGTATTTTCCTTTGACACGAAACATATCAATTTGTATAATAGAAGCTCATAGAAGAACATAAGTAATAATCACACCAGGAACCTTGCTACAATTTAAATAATTTGCGTCAGGTCCTGGATTTTATGTAAGTATAGCTCTTCCCAACTTCTAACAATGCTCAAAAGAAACTCTAAGAAAAACTATGTAGTTTCAATAGTAAGTTCTAAGTACATTAATGTCAAAAATTCCCTGGTTCTTCTGTAATTTGTTTCTTCAGAATTGGAAAAGAAAAACGAGATTACTGCAGATATTCTCATATTGAAGCCACTCTCGAAACTTACTGAGAAACTGACTCGATTTCACAATTTCATCACTGTCTTTGACTAGTCTTAGTTTTCCTGATTGACACTGGGAAGAAAGTTGAGATCTATTACTTGATACTTTGTTCGATTCAAGTTTTTTTAGAAAATTGTTCCTGCCGATCATAATTTCTCCAAAATCACTTCATCATCAAAATCCGGCATTTCCATCTCAAATTTCCTGGTTGACTCCCTATTTGGCTTTATAGGCGCTGAGAAAAAAGTTAACTTTTTTACATCAGAGTGAGCTTTAAAAGGTTACAAAGAGGCCTTATCTGAGAGATTGCTCACATCACAAATTCATCTTCATGATCCAACTCCAGGGTTTCAAATAACAACTATTCGAATATTTACCACTCTCATTTTTGTTGTTCAAAAACTATGTAAGAATCTTGAGGCCTACATACCTTTCCTTCTTATATTGAAGTTCCCTTTAATACACAAAATTGACTCTGTTCTTATTCAAGTTCCCATTAAAAATGTTATGCTTTAAATCAGAATTTAATACGCTTCTTCTTCATCTGTGAAGGAAATTTCAGGATCACAGAATTTTTCAAAGGAAAAGAATAAAATTGCATGCTCATAAAAAGTAAATTACAGGCACGTAACTAAATAGTAAATGAGGAGCACGAAAAAGAAACAATCCATAGTGATTCGTTGCAGTTATGATCAGAAAAATACGAGCACGTAAAAATTAACTACAGAGCAGGAGAAAAAGACGGGACGTTGATGCTAAAGTATTAATAAGTGCAAAGTTACGATTTGAAATCTATGGGTAAGCAAGGAGTCCGTAGGAATTAGCAAAAGGTACGTCTCCCACGGGTTGAACACATGGCGTGGGAAAGAACAAAGGTATGAACCGTATAAATATAGGAGCAGTGTGGTGTAGACAAATCAATGATATCGTGCCTAACCCAGACAGATCCAAGGCTTCATGGCTACTACGGAGGAACCAACAATGCATCGGGGACCTCGTAAAAGTTCTCGCAGGTCATGGAAGACTAAAGAGACATCTCCTGGGAACGGAGGATAGCCCCTCTGCAAACACTGCGGTACAGATTGCAATTCTCATGCTATTACTTCACGTCTTAAGTATGGAGTTTTCAGAGCCATCTTTCTCCTCCGCCAGGACTATCTGGCTCTTGAATGTTTCACGTGTCCGAAGTTTATCTTTTCCGTGTCCCCAGATTATTTTTCAGATCCTCGCTGTTTTTTTCTACGTGCCCATAACTTATTTCTAGGTGCCCGTAATTTATATCTAGGTGCCATAGTTCATTTCTACGTGCCCGCAGTTTATCACGTACCCGAAGTTTATTTTTTACAGCCGCATGTAGGATTCTCTCCTACTCAAAGAGGACGAGCCGTTTTACAGAGGGGGAGGAATATGGAGTGAAAGAAAGTGAATTGGAGGCAAAAAAGACCCTCAAGGATCTAATCGTTGGGCTTCAGGCTCGCTCCTTTACTACTACGACTGCTAACCTATCAATAGGGCCATCGGACTACCCTAAATTAACCTCAACTAGCCAAAATGTGTATATGGAAACAAAGTTACAGATGGCTTCATAAAACGAATCTCAGAGTACAACACTAGATATTATAGATTTACGCAATAGATAAATTCTAGAATTAATGTATTAACCTCCATGGATTGAAATACCAGGTATACATTGTGTCACAGTAGGACATTTTCTAGAACACTTGCCGTTCTTAAAATGATATAAAAGATGTTTCTTAATGGATGGTAAAAAATGAAATGGATGAATCATGAGCTTATTTTAAAATAAAAACGTGGTATAAAGGCATATTCTAAATTGTTTTCATTTTAATCTTCAGGGTGTTGAAGTTTAATTTTTTTTCTCGATTTTCATTAATTTATATGTTATTTGTAAAAATAATTAACTTAAAATTGGTAGTAACGATCATTTTAGCATTACGAACAAACTGGAAAAAATTAATTTCTTTTATATATAATATTTTATATATAATAATAAAACAAATGCAAAATCCACAGCTTACTATGCTTAACTGCAGTGTTCACTACTTCGCCGTTTTACCATGTCCTTAGGTCAATCAGGGCGAACATGGTTAGATATTTTTACAAATATCTCTTAAACTATTGTTCCTAGTAAAAAAAGTAAAGCGGCAAAAAAGGCGATAAAAGGCATAAATGAAGTTAATGAATAAAATCCAAAAATGTCATAAAAAAACTTCTGATGTAAAATATTGAGAGCGGCCACGAAAAAAGGAACGCCCTGTAGAGTATTTTAAATAATTGTTATTCCAGTTTGTTCGTAACGCTAAAATGATTGTTACTACCAATTTTGAGTTAATTATCTTTACAAATAACAGAGAAATTAATGAAAGTAAAAAAAACGAAACTTCAACACCCGGTAAATCAAAATGGAAACAATTTAGGATATACTTTTATGTGAAGTTTTTAACTTAAAATAAGCTCATGATTCACCCATTTCATTTTTTCCATCCATTAAAAAGCACCCTGTATAAAGACGATACTCCAACCTAATTTTAGGAACTTGATAGGAAAAGAACTAGTCACCAAGTGGCGGTAGGCAGACAGAGGTTTGTGAGGGTAACAGCTGAGACGTCGAGCAGGATTCAAGACCGTTGTTTTTTTACATATTCAATTGTGTGAAAATTTTATTACATGACTATTTATTAAATATCGCACAAGGCAACGATTTCCTGTCGGTCCTTCAAAACGCATTCGCATATATTCTCCAAGCCAGTAAATAAGCCCGGCGAGCAACTATACTGTCAGATGCAGGAACAATGTGTTGACAACATTATTCCGATATATTGTACGTGATAAATATTCAGTAAGTAATTCGCATTCCGTGCCGGACAGTTTCTGTGAAGATAAATAGGCCGCCATATTTTATATAAATATTCATCCTGCGGGTGGGTATTCATTAGCGCACAGCACCCTGTGTGGTTTATATCTTTTCGAGCGGTTTTACCGCCTTAATCTATTGTCTGCCATAACGGGGTTTAAATTTCAACTTAAACATAATTTAAAGAGCCGATTTAATCGGTTATTGAACGTCGCCTATGCTTTGTGGTTCCATTATCAAACGCCTTACGGGAATTATTAGCACGTTTGTACGCGTCATCGTAATAACCGAAAAGAGTAATAGAGTAATTACTAAAGCCATAAATGTAAAGCACTGTCACAAATCATATTTAATACTCGTGAAAATCGTGAAGCCATCCCTTTCGCAAGCATTATAGCTAAGGCTAAGTAATACAAATAGCCCCCATATCCCAATAGGATAACGACGACATTTCTAGTTGGCTCTCTTTGTCTAGTTTCCCTAGATTAAAACCGTGGTGCCAATACTCTCAAAAAGTATCAACCCTGCTCTCTGGAGATTCAGATCGACGAAGAAGGAGATTTATCGAATAATTTTCACAAACTGATCTAATATAATCTGCAAAACGCGAATGCCCATTAAAATGCGTGTGAAAAGTGTATTTTCCACACAGCGGGATGTTGGCAGTAGTAAAAAATCCATAGTCAGAAACAGATACAAAAATCTCTTTTTGGCACTAGTTGCACAATATGCCATTATACCATTGATCAATGTCAACATGAGAGTAAGTAGAGAATTATCTCTTTCGAGGTTGCCCAAGTGGAATAGGTATTTTGGCAACAACGCTCTTTTGATACAGTGGAGGAAGCAGAGTTCATAACGGAGCCTTTTACTAGACTGACTGTCATCGGAAATATCATTTGGCTGTTGATATAAACTGCTCACAAAAATAATCGAAAGGGGTCATTTTTCTGGCATTTTTGAGAGCTCCTATTTCGTAAATGCCATAGCTGATTTTCATCAACAAAAAATTCTGAAAATTTGTTCAGGCCTCCTTGAATCATCGATCATCGAATCATATTGAAAATAAAAATTTTCTGAATGCCACCACGTACAGTAAAAAAAGCTATGCAAAATCTTTAATTTTCCACTCACTGCGTTTGATAGCTATGAGTATTGTAGAAATGCCGTTGTAACCTCATTTAGTGGCTTTGGTCGATATCTCAAGACATGTTTGGCGGATTTGCGTTTTTTCCACAAATAAAAAAATTGCGGGGTGTTTTCAAAAAGTAAAAAAAGTTCTCGTCATTAAATTTTTTTTTCGAATTTCGTGAAATTAACAATACACATTTCATTTTTCTTACCATGTATAATACTAAAAAGATATTGTTTATTGAAAATCAACTTAATTCAAGTCAAATTTCCCCAAATACTCTTAAGCGCAGCTTTAGCAACGTAGATATTATTATTTTTGCTAAATTTCCATAAAAAAAATAAAGACTTTATGGCGTCCCCCGTAATTTTAAATGTGTCGCGTGAAAAATGTTCTGTTTCGAATATTTTTGTGAGCAGTTTATTTCGAGGTTGTGAGCCAACGAAAACGGAATTACGAGATCAGATACCACAGAGAAGCGGAAGTTTGTTTTTAGCATTGGCGATTTGAGTCGCTCCGTTCAAGCATGCTAAATAGCTGTCGATGTTGATAGCAAAAGCTTATCTCTGCTTTGAGATTAATATTGTGTAAACTTCAGTCAATAATGCTTTCGGCTATCTTACTTCTGAAAATTATCAGTTTGAAACTCTTTTCAAATACTCTTCTTGAACTTTAAATGATTGCACTGCTGAAGAAAAAACTAGTACAGAAAATGTCGAATTGTAGTAACTACAAGATATCAATATAAAAACTTCCCACTCCTATTATCTCGAAATGAATAGATTTTTTTTAAATCGTCGGAACACGTCAATTTTATTGTTGATGAGGAACACTTTTCATGTACAATTCACTGGGCCTGTTTTGACCCTCTACCCCGCAGAGCCTCTCAAATATCTTAAATGGTAAAGGCTGTTAAATAATACATTTTTTTAAAGGACTTTTGATTCTTTACATTTTGATACTTCATTTGACACATCGACTGTTGCGTTATCAAGTTAGGCGTCTCTCAAACATGTCTTATGATTAGGAAATTGTGATAAATCAATTTACTAACCTATTAACTTATGGTTTGTCGAGGTGCCCATCAGAAAAAAAGACGCATTAATCACCGAAGCAAATATTTATCAATCTAATAAATTTAAAATATAAATTTTTTATTGTTAATTTTTGTTTGCAATGGAATGCTGTTTTGGAAAAATTTCGTATTATTTTGTTTATATTGTGTTGAATTGAAAATGGGAAAAATCGCATGTTTAAAATTGGATTTCATTTGACAATACAGGGAATATCGTGTCGGTTGTCCTCGGGTCTCCGAAATCGCACGATCGCTGAGCATGCCTGGAAGGAGTTTAAATTGAATTAAAGTAAAAGTTTCGGCGACTGAAAAGAAAAATGCCATAGACGGACGTGAGACCGGGCAGTGCAGTGCGTCCTGTGTCGAAAATAAATAGTAATTGAAATCTCTATTCCCAGTGGCCGCGGAATGGCAGTTTTTGTCGACGGGATTTCAAATGGATCATCATTCCAGAAGGTTTATTTGCGGCAAGGGATCGGTGTTTAATTATTTTATCTAGTTTAATCTCGCTTTATTTTATTTTCTATGTTGGTAACCACTCTAAGAGGTTTTTGTCACTGTTTACATATCCTTTTTCAACCATATACATGCTGTATATTATTTCGTTTCGCGAATCGTTTTTATTGTCAGACCGATAAGCTGTAGATTCACAAAAAAGGATTTGAATATTTGGACGCTATGGTATCACTGTTTCCATTGGTTCTCTGACTTGTACCTTTGCCAAATATACCTATTCTTAGATGATCCAGCCGAGTGGTAGTACGACAAGCAAGATACTCGGAATATAGAATAAACCCAATCATCGAGTTAGCTCTAAACGAAAATTGTTTAACAATAGCTTCATTAATTTCCAAGTTTGTAATTTTTGCAATGTTTTGGTGTTGAAAATAGAGGTCCGAAAAGTGTCTCTTTAGGCTCCACGACCTTAATAATATCCATGTTCAACATAGGTCCAAGATTTTTAATTGTAAAAATAAATTCAGTGTTCTCGTGTTTCAGGTGTTAACTGTGCGCCTCTGGTTTGAGCTGAAATTATTTATCAATTTAGGCTATTCCGAAAGTAGCTCTAACAGTTTCCACGATGTTTAAAAGTGTTAAGTACATCATCCACAAACGTGTTATTAATAAAAATTACAAATTCCGGACAATTTGGCGGAGAAAACGTTGTCTCTGCAGGATAGTGGCAAGATGCTTATGGCTATTGTTCATAAGAGAATTAAATTTATGAGTTCACTTATATTATTTCGCCATTCAAGTTGTTAAGTTTTACCAGACTGAGACAAAATGTTAAGTTTGACACTGGCTTTATTTTTATTATATACAAAAATATGTATATCAACTATGAACGAGACCATACAAAATTCTAAATTAGTACTGTTCTCGAAAAACCTCTGACTTCTTTTTCGACCAAATTCTCTTTGCAACGGAAAATGTATTTTTTATCCCGTCGGGGTATATTTGCATAATGAAATTACTGCCTTGAATTCGTAACTTTTGTCCCATTTTACTAAATCTGGAAACATCGCATGTATCGTTTCGAAGACCGATCAGCTGTAGTTTTACAAAAGGCAGGTTGTACCGATATCATTTCGCAGATGATTCACTCGAATGTTAGCGCAGAGATGAACGAGATATTCTTAATGCGCGCTGCACTAATAATCGGGATAATCGGGTTTTCTTGTTCTAAAAACTCGTGAGGTATACTGTTAATATATTCATGATTTAGTGAGTGAAAGTGAATGTTGCTGACGTGAGTCTGGGTCACGGAGATAAGTTCTGATTGTTGTTTCTTGTGGTTTACACTTAAGTGTTGTGAGGTCAATGAGAACGACGCAATTAGAATTTTCGTTGAAAGTCGGAATTATTTTGGGTCTTCTGGAAAGTGCTGAGGACCACCTTTGGACATTGCCGAAGAATGATATTGCAGTTTGAACTGTTTCCAAGATTTAAATTTTTTTTGTGTTTCCGATCTCAACTGTGTACGTTTCTGCTTCAAATCAAAATTCATTGGAAACTCTAACTGTCTTGGAGATTTTGTTCAGAAATTAATATTGATTTTTTTTGTGTTTCAGGTTTAAACTGTGTACGCTTCTGCTTCGAATTGGAATTAATTCGAAGTTTGAACTGTTTCGAAGATTTTCAAAATTTATTTTCAGGAATTAATATTGTATTCGTTTTGTGTTTCAGGTCTCAACTCTGTGTTGCCTAAAAGTATCTGTGGCTCACATCAGAATTAAGATTTCTAGCATTGAAAACTTCTACTGTTCTTCTTGCACATCTTCGTTGCTAACCATAAATAAAAATAATTTTAGTTATTTACTGAGTTGCGTATACCATTTTTAAAATTACTCACAGTAACACACGAATTATCGCAACAAATTTTAACTGACTTAATCTACAATCTGTATAATATTAACATCGACCAATACCACAGGTAAGTAAATAAATATTTTCCGTGCAAGGTAATATCAACATTTATCGAAGCAGCATTCCATTGCAAATAAAAATGAATAAAAACTTTTATATTCTACATAGATATTTCTTTTCGAAGACCGAGGAAATTTATTAGATTGATAAACATTTGCTTCAGTGATTAATCATTTTTTCTTTTTTTTTATGGTCGTCTCGATAAATAATAAATCAGTAGGTTAGTAAATTGATTTATTACAACAATTTTATAATCACAAGACACGTTTGAATTAAAAAAATCTTGGTTTCGACGCGATCAAAAAACACTAATAGGAAAAACTACATTACAGCAATCAAAGACAGCTAACTTGATAACACAACAGTCGACCGTAACAAATGAGGTATCAAAATGTAGAGAATGAAAAGCCCTTTAAAATGATCTTTCACTTAACACCATTTACCATTTAAGATATTTGAGAGGGTCGCTTCACGGGTAGATAGTGAAAAAGGCGCAGTGAATTCTCCATAAAAGTTATTCCTCCTTGATAACAAAATCGACGTCTTCCGTCAATTTTTTAAAAATCTATCCCATTTTGAAATAATAGAGGTGGGAATTTTTCAAATTGACACCCTGTATATCGCACATAGTTAGGTAAGTCCCTAATCTGAGGCATCCTCTAATACATTCGTTAACAGTATTACACAATATTGAAAGATGTACCTAAAGGATAAATACCCCGAACGTAATAATTTGCTTTTCTCCCTCAATGCCACAATAAGAAATTAATTTCATTTTCAAACTGATTTCGGGATCATTCTCACAATAACGAGACGTCATTATTACCCCTCAGCCACCCCTTTCTGCTGGTGTCAAGGGTGAACAATCGGTTATTTATCATTTGTTTTAACACGATTGTTTCGTGATATGCCAGCAGAACATTTAACAGGAAAGTTTGATTGGCAAGCAGATCTCATGTATCAAGCTCGAATGCCCTTTTGAGAGACAGCATTATTTCTCTTCGAGATTTACTGAATGTATTCCCCGTATGGTGGAATGAATCGACGCTTGCATAATTCATTGAATTATGATAGACATTTTTTTTCTATATTACTTAGTAGCACAAAGGTCACTGAGCTTTATTCGGCTTTATCCAATCAGTAGGCAGATCCAGCCATTATTATCAAATTTCCTATTTAAATTCCAGAATACAAGTGGGCGAGACTCTTTAAAACCTAGAAATTAAATCCTATAGTTTCCGTTTTAAGCTATTTTCTTTGTGCTGAACATGTACCTCGTCGGAATGTCGATTAAAAGTTAAAATTACTTTGTTTTGCAGCGCGTTGCAAACTTCTGACGGTTTAATATTCTACGTGATTCTGATAACTCTTAGAAGTATTTAAATTGTCGAAGAAATAAACTTAGGTTTCCTATGGTCGGGTTCCACTGAACGCTACATTCGTTTGTCGAGTGAAACGTTTTTATTGGTCACGTATATTAATTTATGCCCCAAATTTGACTCTTGTACAAAAACGAAAAATAGCTTAGATTTCATCATTAGACATCGACCCCATATCATGCAAGTTTTTCCGCGATACTGGAATCTCGCTATATATGAAGGCATGATCGGAAAGTTTATTGACGAAATATTCTTTTGCCTTCCCAGAATGGAAAGTTTCAATTTATTAAAGTCGGAATTATTACGTTAAGGTCAGGCGAAGAATATAAATTACTGGCAATAAGGGTTGCAATACATTCGGGCAAGACAGATTCTCACGTACAAAAGAAAAAATAATATTGGGCTTGGTTTTATTGCCCCCTGTGGAGGCTTTCAGGTTTAGTAGGCCCCAGAAGAGGCCCGCATTGAAGCCCTTCGTTTTTTTTTAATTGCACCTTAGTAGTGAACAATGGAAGCATTGTAATAAAAATCGAACTATTCCTAACTCAGACAACGAAATCATTTGTCTGAGAGTTTCCTTTCTCGCGGGCTTCGTCAAGTAACAATAAATCCATTCCTCATGAACTATTTTCGCTTTTTTGCCTCGTAAGCTTCTTTTTAACTTCAGGTTCGCAGTTCTGTCGACAAATTTGTAAAACGAAACGACATTGTTAACCCTATTGCCGAATGCGCAGTTTTTAAATTGTCTGGAATACGGGAGTCATTAAAGTCTGGACTACCCATCAAGCTTCGACGGGAAGTGCCGCAAATAAAAAAGCGCAATTATTTTCCCCGGCTTTTTTGATAGTAGCTTAATTGACGGAAACTTTTTATTTTTCATTTTCGTGTTTTGTGACATTTTGGCGAAATTTGCCAATGAAGGCTTGTCGGGTGTTTCCTAAAGAAGGGCACTTTTCTATTTTACTGTGGGTGCGGTTGAGTTTAATCTTGAGCTGTTAATTTAAACACCCTGTACTATTATTATTAAACTCAATAATGACGCTGAGATTATCGCAGTTCTTTGATCACTTGGAAACTCAGATATTATTAAGTTTTAATTTTATATGCATACTCATTTATACCTTGATTTTCTTGTAAAACCCTCGTCTTTTTTTTTAACCCCTATAAGTTTGTACCTAGTTACTCCCTATACCACTTAACACACTCGCATAATTGCCGTGTTTACCTGCAACTCGTGCGAATTAAGGCACAACCCTGCATGAGTCCAGCCAAGCCAAGCAAATGCTGATTTTGCATTTACCTCAATAAAACTGTTTTTCAAGACAAGATCATCTAATTATTAGACTAGTAACCATACGATATAATAATTCCAATTGTACTTCTATATTAATAAAAATTTAGTTTTTAAAAACAGTCTTACCATATCTGGAAAGTTAACTTACGCAACACTTCACGCCCGTGTGTTGAAAGTTTGTAGGAAAAATTACCAATCCCAAATATTTACTTATATTAAAATTTATTTATTTCACTAGTGAATACATCAGGGATGCGATTAAAATATAAAATCTTAAAACTCTATTTAAATATTATACATCTTATTATTTAATAATACTTTACATATAATAAATAAAGGTGTCTAGCGGAAAAAATGCTACAAGAATATTGCAAGACAAATTTGTACTTAGTCTAACTTGAATAACTATCAGCATTTTCCACAATACAGCAACTATACAATAAATAATTTGGCTAATAAAACGCAGGTTATTTTATATTTTGATTTCGTTTGGGACAGGAGAGCTAACAGGTTTCTAAAATCCTGCTTGACCACCATTAGAGAAGCTTACTTTATATTCGATCTTACTTATTAACCAAAGTCATCACCAATTAGAAGCAACAACACATTTACAAAAACTTCTTATATTTTTTGAAATGAATATTCTGTAACCACACAAATGTTTGTTTACATGTTTTGCTCTTGCTTGTAAACATCGTGATAAGCATTACGGATTAGCGCGTAAGGAAAACACGACTCTAACAAATCCATAGTCAAGAACGGCGATTCCTGTACAATTTGATCCAACAACAAATACACCGATTCTCTATTTCGCACCGCCTCTTTGTCTGCTTCCTGACCCAACCTTAATAAACTAGAGGAAGCCAAGGCTAAGAATTCCTTCATGCGGTCCTCAATGTCATCCCGCCCACAAATCGTGAATAGAGCTCCGAAGATGTGGTTCACAGCCAGAGCCATGCAATGAATGTTATTGGTATGACCTTCTAGAGAAGCTCTATAGAAGGATTGATCTGACCTCGCCAACTTCGGAATGGATACTGCGACAAATACCATCAGAAGACACACTAAAAGGTGCTCGTTTTCGCCTTCAGTTTCAGTCTTTTGTAATTTCAACGCTGAAATCAGCGTGGGGTCTACTTTGCAATTCAAACCGGCTGCAGAGGACATGTCGCTAACCACCTTCATGGGATCTCCACTAGGGAGATGATGGCGAAAATCTAATATGGAACTCAATAAGAACGGAATTCGTTGTTCTAGAACGTCAGTCAAACAGGATTGAGCCAATTGTCTAAAACTCAGAATTACTCCTACTATGGTCATTCGCTGCAACACGTTATCTACATTAGAAAGTCTCTTAAATTGCTCCTTCATCACTTCTGGCTTATCAAAATTGGTCCGCAGTTGCAGAAGAACATCCTTGTTAATATCAGCAAGCTTTTTTAGTTCCACCACTTGACTGGCAATGTGCCACATTAAAGTTTCACTCAATTGCTTCATCCCGTACGGGCCGATTAGCTCTGCCAATGCTTTAAGCTCGTTTACGTCCGAATACTCTTCAGGGTTAAAAGGAATCGTCCCTTCCATTGTGAGACTCACAAATGATCTTTGGTTCATGGAGAAAATTATATTTCCAGCGCTCACTCTTCGCAACAAAACTTCCGAGTACCATTGCGTGTAAAGGGAGGCGATTGTTTTCTCTCCATGACTATCCATGGCTTGCGTCTGCTGTAGCAAACAATTATTGAACACCCTAGTGATATCTATATGAACGTAATTCTCCACGGTTTGTAGGACGTTCATGTATGACCTTACACACACCAACAATTCAGAGGGTTTGGCGATCTCGTGGGTGTCTTGGTTATACATGACCATCCCAACCAAAGCTTTAGCAAAGCGATTTTCCAGATGCTGGTGTAAATACTCTCGAGGGGCAAAAGTGTACTCCCAAACGTTAATATTTGAAAAATAGTTGATAGCGTAGCACAATTCAGTCAAGGCCATATGCAGCTTATCCATCGTTGTCAAATTCTCTCTAGTCTTCCTATAACTCTCCTTGCCCGGTTTTTCAAATTCAATAGCATTTTTCTTGTTTTTCTCCTTTTTCTTCCTATTAATCTGCTGCGAAATCAACTGAGCGCAATTCTTGGGTAGCAGCTTATCACTCATCTTACACTGCGCGTCGCAAATTGCTGTAATAATATTCTTCGCTTCTTTCGCCATTTCGTCCAAAAACATATTAACAACAGAAAGACTACGTTCTCTGATATGGTGCCGCTCTTCTGGACAAAGTTCGTGAGTGCAGTGTTGGAAATGGCTACAAATTGACGGAAAAGCAACAATGTAACGATTCTGGGCAGGGAATTCCAGGCACATATGAAACTGGTCCTCAAAAATTCTGCTATAAAAGCAGAAAATTGATAGATCCGAAGTTTCCCTGAGCATCTCATCCAGGTTATCCACCATCTTAGTGTGAAACTGGATCATGTCCATCAGAGGTCCCAAAACTTTAAAATCCATAAGTCGTAGTTTAGACTGTTGAGTGGACGTGTATGCTTGCAATCTGAACCAATCCAGTCTGAAGGCAAAGAAATTAAAGGTTTCGTTTTCTTCGACTTGCTTTACAGAGAGGCTGGATATGGTGTTGCATAGGGAGGATAAAATAATGGCTTCATCCTCGGGACAGTTTTGAAGTTTTTGCATTTGCTCCTTCAGACACAAAGCGTCGAAGTGGGATAAATATTGAACGTAGTATCTTTGCATTACTTGACTGTACTTTCTAATAAGAACTCGAAGGTCTTCCATGTGAAAAAGTAACTCTGGAAGGTGACGATCCACAAGGTCTTCTGTTGATTTTCCTGAAAGAAATGCATTTTGATAGAATTACAATAGCTTATTTAGTAAACAAATCAAATAATACTTAAGTTCAAGATCAAGTTATTTAACAGAAACCAGATCACAGTAGCGACAATTCGCATGTTTCCCCAACAATTTCCATAACAATGGCAAGAGCTCGAGAAAACACATCGGGTTATAAAATCTTTTGGATACGTGATCACATGGTTCTCAAGGCCGTTTATCCAACACAGCATCTTTTTATCAATGGATCATTATTAGTGTTACTCAGTTCTTAATACTGTTACTTGTTTAAGGTTGGACTCGTTACTTCTTGAATGCGATTTTTGTATACTTTTCTCAATGGATTCTTTTCCTTTTGGTTGCATGGACTCGGCATGTTAAGTTGGATGAAGATGTAATCGACGGTAAGGCACTGATTTTATGTCGAAATAAAATTCGTTTGTTTCACTTATTTATTAAAGCTGCCAGTAACAGCAAATGACCAAAAGGTGCAGATTTGCACCTTGTTTAACGCGATGTTGATGCTTTATTGACCTTGACAAAGACAGCACTAACAGGTGTCTTTCTCAAGGTTTACTTGTTGAATTTGTGTGGCAGGGACCAGGAGTGTTTATTGCAAGGAATGACTTCTTTTTTATTTTATGATAAGAATGAGGAATAAATAATAGTTTATGTTTGTCAGGTTGTACGTAACCTATGTTATCGCGGATTCACCAAGAATACTTGAGTACAGGACAAGAATAAATATGTGAATAACTAATGACTTCTTACCTTTAGTCTTATGTTGAGGAGGATTGTCATGATGCCGTAACAGCCACAGTACCTCATCCCTAGAGTAAGATAGTCCCATGAAAACCATCAAAGCTTTAGGACCAAGCAGTCCTGGCTGGTCAACAAAAATTAGACCTAATTCCTTCAATGCTGTGCGCAAAAATTTCCTTCTTTCACGATGATTGTAGCCAGCCTTCTGAACAGCTTGTTGATAGGCATCTTTGATATCTGTTATCCTTTTTCCATATCCTGTGTAAAAAATCCTTTATCTTTAACAGGTATTTAAAACCTTTTTAAAATAAATCAGGCGAGTCTCACATGAGGGATACATGAAACATAAAAATGCAGTAAATGCTGGTTGGAGACATAATGACACAAAAAAAATAAATTTAAAAAGATATCATAAAATATTGCATGCGAGCACAAAATTTGCATACTGGATCAGACAGAAATTACTGAGTAACTGCTAACTGACTACCAAGCTGACTACTAACCTTTCAGTGTGTCTAAGTATGACCAAATGTACTGATGAATATGTAAAACTTCATCTCTGAATAATGGCAAAACCCAAAAGCTCTCTAAGGCATTTAAGAGCAGTTTATTATAATGATCCTGCCTTGCATCTAGCAATACTGTATGAATCAACATTATTCCAAACACTATCCATCTTTCTTGTGTCTCAATGGACAAGAACTCACAACTCATTTTATCTGAATGTACTGGTTTCAACAGCACTGCTGGATTGCCCACCAAACTTAACTTTTGATCAGCTCTCCATTGATCAGCAGTAACATTTCTCGGCACATAAATTGGAATTAGTGAATATAAAGCTTGACTCAGTAGCTTTGAGTGAGGCACAAATTCCTCTGATAGTTTCTTTAGTGGCACATCATAATCCATAATCATGGATCCTAAGCGAGGAAAACTTGTATCTGCTGATCCATGAACTATCTCATAAGCAGCATTGAAAAGCCCTAACACAGCCTTTCTGTCCTCTACACGTGACAGGAGAACCATCAGTGAGACATAAATAGTTACCAAGTCTAAATAATTCTTAGTTAAGTCGAAATTAATAGCAATATCTAGCTCAACTTGGTATGCATCTAGAGTTGTCAACAGCTCACATACATGGTCCTTGAAATCCAGCAAATCCACAAATGTGTAGTAATATAAGGAAAGAGATTTGATTATCTCATTTCGGAGACCGTGAATAGGCGTTAAACTCTTTGAATCCAAGTTGGGAAACCTTCGGACTATACTCTTAATCGAAGATTCCAAATTTTTATCGGAGAGAAATCCGGGCTTTGACTTTGCATCCCCACAAGCCTTTTTAATGTTGTATATCCTGGTAAGCATTCCAACTCCCCTATCATTCAGGATTATTAATTTCTCAGCGAGTTTTCGCTCAGATTGACTCATCTGTCGTGACATTTTACCGGAATTATCACTACAAGTAACTATAGATATTAATATTGTGAAACCTTTAAGTCAAAAAGGTTTTTAGAAAATAAAAACACTCCCATTTCCCATGTTCTCAATAAGAAAAATATATCACAGGTGACATATGTCAAAAATATAGAGATTGACATTGCGTTGAAGTATAGGTGTTTTCAAATTAGTTCGAACAAATAAGGTTGGAGAGTAGCTTTAGGTGTTTAAAACTAAAAGCGTAGTAGAACGCTCTATCAGTTTATTATAAAATCATGAAGATTAGTATTAGAGTGAGTAGGGTTCCAGAAGCTATAAGAAATTAAATACTACGTTTGTGCATTCATAAAAACAGCAAAAATCAACAGTGATTCATACTGAATCACTTTCAAATTGAATCATCCATATATGTTATTGCACTTTAACATGCAAGAAAAGCATGAATTAACATAACTAGTGATTTCAACTTTTACATATCTTCATTATATTATTAAGTGAACTTTCGCATGAGACGAATTACGCAAAGTAACATTTCTTTCATGTGTTATGTCTAACATTGATTAACACGTCCTCTTTTTTGTGGTAAAAATTCCTCCCGCCTGGTTGTGGTAATCTATCTCCAGCGAGTGTTAGCTCTAGAGGATTCTAGAGATTAAAGGAAAAACATAAAAAGACTACTTGATTGTATCCATCGAGTTTCGGATTTTTTTTCATTATAGAGAAAATATGTTTTAACTTCAAAAACTTCATTTTAGACGATCAACAGAGTAGTATAGTAAGGCACATGGGTAAAAGCCCTACGATTGTGTATTTTGAGATCCTCCCACTCCCCAATCCACCTTTTTTCGCTTCATGCGGACCTCCTCGAACTTTCTTCATGAAAGAGAGGATCTTATTCTAGAGAAATGAGTTCCTCTGCGGAGCAAGGTGGCTCTGAAAATTCTGGATTTTACTTTGCAAACAATAGTGTGATGATACCACTCCTGTACTGCCGTGTGTGGATCGGCTACGCTATGTATTCATTAAATCTTCTATAAAAAAAAATACAGTCAATACGTTAAACGTAGTCAAGTTTATGAAGAACATGATTTTTAAACAGATCCAACAAATTAAGAATAAAACAGACAAATATTCGTATAAAAACAACTATTTTATTTCCTTATTTACATAAAATATCATTTATACAGTACCAGTTACAAGAGAATAGCGTCAAATATATTTTGATATACTAGACTTCTATGTGGATAAAGTCAAACAGTTTGTTCCAGTTGCGTAATCCTTGCGGTTTTTTTCGAATAATCGTCATATCACATTTCCAAAGAAGTTAACAATAAATAGTACAATACGCTTTTACCCAATACAAAAATACCGTTATTTCACGAAGGATTTCCGTTTTAAAAATTAATGAGATCCGAAAAGAAATCTGCACAAATTTTACAGATAATGTTTGTTACAAGTTTTGTAATAATTATGATACATGAAAACTTTAATTACAATTTATCGCAGCGGCCGATTAGACAGCAAAGTGCATGAAACTTTATTAATGGTTAAAAATCAAAATTCAACCGCCACATTATAATACACATCACTATAGAAAATATCATATCTGCAACGTTTGGTCATTTCAATTCAAAGAATACATTGTTATGAGGTACTGGTAGTTACGGTGATATACATACAAGGTAATATATTTTCAATATTGAAATTCGCGTTTAAAACAAGTTTCTTATCGGCGTAATAAATAATCTAATAAAACAATAATGACTATGTATGTATAAAAAAATAAACTGACTGGATATTTGGTGCATCATCAATGGCAAAGGTGGGTTAATACGATTGCTATGTTCGTATAAAATATTGGCAATGATCGTAACACGTTTGATCTAGACGTAGGGATAAAACCATTCAAAAAGTGTAAAAACCCGGCGTTATGCCACGGAATAACAAGAAAACGGACAACGTTCACAATTTAAAACCTACAAAAATGGAATCTTGAACAAGAAATCAGCCTTGTCTCCAAGTAAGCTAAAACAATATCTTACCGTATTTAATACAGCTGACATCAAAGAACTCTCAGATATACAAATTATTTCTTAAGGTTAAAAATTAGAAGCTGCTAATTAATCGCAAAAGGACAAGAGGGTTTTTTATTCCTTGGCTTCAGAGTTTCGTTGGTTACTTCAACGAGGACGTCTAGGGACCGTTCTTCAATGTCTAATTAGGGAACGACAGATAGTAAGCCACAAGGATCTATGCATATAAAACACCACCACAGCTAACAGAGATCCATTTGATTAATCATTACTCTTGGCTATAAGTTACTTCACATGCGGCTTAGCAGAGCATTGAAGACCTGGTCCTTAATGACATTAAAATGGGGAGTTGTAAGGTAAATAGGCAACCAAATACAATAGGTTAGAACAGAAAAATTAACAAACCATTTTTCACGAATATTTTTCTTCACAAACTTATTTTAATACTAAGATGATTCTCCGAAATCAGCGAATTTTTCGGATTATATATATTAAAAAAAGACAAAAAACATTAGACGTCCCAACGATAGATGTGAGAAGCACATTTCAATCAGTAAGTACCCAAACATGCCATGGAACAAAATACCCTCCTGTCCCTTACTTTTCACCCGCTTTACACCACCTAAAACGGAATCTTATTCGCACTAAATTGAGAGAGAATCAAGTTTTTTCGTTCAATCACAGAACACATGTTGGCTAACACTTCTTACTTACCACCGGTCGCACGTTGGCATTAAAACATCCATTTAGCAAAAGGAAAATAGAGATCAACCAACCAATAATCTATACAGGGTTATTCACCCAACCCGTTCATTAGAAGTTTACTAGGATCAAAAAGTGATACAAATTTGAAAATTTGGAGTTAAGTTCGATATATACTATTTTTTAAAAATATATTCAACTTGCTGTCACTTCCGGTTTAACCGGAAATAGCTGTAACTTGTTTATTTCAAATGGAACCCCCTGTATATTATTTTATTTTTAGATTCTTCATAATATTTTAGGTACATTTTCTGTATAATGTCCTATACTTAGTTCTTACCGTTTTTCAGATATTTGATCTTGAATTAAAAACGTGCCTCTGTAATGACCAATTTTAAAATTGTATATCTTCGCAGTTATTAACGACATAATCTCCATATTTTGCAGAATGTCAATACATAATCTTAAGTTCACACTTTCACTATTTACATGGCTTAGTATTATACAGGGTGTCCAAGATTCAGCTCCTAACATTTACATTTTTGAAGTTGAAAAAGTCGTTTTTTTTAATGAGACACTCTGTATAATACTAAGCCATATAAATAGTGAAAGTGTGAACTTAAGATTATGTATTGACATTCTGCAAAATATGGAGATTATGTCTTTAATAACTGCGGAGATATGCAATTTTAAAATTGGTCATTACAGAGGCACGTTTTTAATTTAAGGTCAAATATCTCAAAAACGGTAAAAACTAAGTATAGGACATTATACAGAAAATGCACCTAAAATATTATGGAGAATCTAAAAATAAAATAATATACTGGGGGTTCCATTTGAAATAAGCAAGTTACAGCTATTCCCGGTTAAACCGGAAGTGACAGCAAGTTGAAAATATTTTTAAAAAATAGTATATATCGAACTTAACTCCAAATTTTCAAATTTGTATCACTTTTAGATCCTAGTAAACTTCGGTAAAACAGGTTGGGTAAATAACCCTGTATACACATCGATTCAGACTTGCAACGAAGTGAAATAACACACGTTCGCTAAGAAAACTAACATTTTTGCCAATGGAAGTTGGACCTGAACTAGGGCTGGCTGGTTCGGAAATCATCCGCCATCTATAAACGTTACTGTAAAAACAGAAATTTTAACCTTTAACCGACGATCTTAAGTAGCAGCTTCGCGTCCTGCCACTGACGACATAATCGCGCTGACCCCCGGTCGAATGATGACCTCAGGGCTGGACACTCGCGGTTGTGTGCCGTTTGGAAGCTGCAGATTGCACGTTGCCTCTTGACCTAAGTCGGCCTGCTGCAACCGATGCGGTGGCTCACTAGCCGCCGTTTCGAAATTCAAAGTAATGTTCGCCAACATGGGGGTACCTGGGTAATCGGGCGGTGGAGACACCCGAGGGGGAGCGGCAGGGTTGCCCGTTCCTCCCTCGTCCTGTAAAATACAACAGAAAGAGTTATATATACTTAACTTAATGAAAAATTATAAACTTAATTATATACTTACTTCCTTATATGCACGGTGTCAATTTGAAAACTTTCTACCTCTATTACTTCGAAACGGGGTAGCTTTTTTAAAAATTACCGAAACACGTCGATTTTGCTATCGAGGGGTGAATAATTTTTATGCAGAATTCACTCACCCTCCACCCTCTCAAATATCTTAAATTGATCATCAAAAGAAATGATGCATTAATCACTGCAGCAAATGTTTATCAATCTGATAAATTTAGAATATGAATTTTTTTTGTTTATTTTTATTTGCAATGGATTGCTGTTTCGAAAAATTCAAATATTATCTTGTTTATATTGTGCTGGATTAAAAATAGGTAAATATCGCATGTTTAAAATTGGATTTCATTTGACAATACAGGGAATATCGTGTCGGTTGTCCTCGGGTCTCCGAAATCGCACGATCGCTGAGCATGCCTGGAAGGAGTTTAAATTGAATTAAAGTAAAAGTTTCGACGACTGAAAAGAAAAAAACCATAGACGGACGTAAAACCGGGCAGTGCAGTGCGTGCTCTGTGGAAAGTAAATAGCAATTGAAAATTTCCTTCTCAGTGGACGCGGAATGGAAGTTTTTGTTGATAGGATTCTAAATAGATTACAATCCCAGAGGGTTTATCTGCGGTAAGGGATTGGTGTTTCATCATTGTACCTAATCTACCCTCGCTTAATTTTATTTTTTGTATAGGTAACTACTTTAAGCGGTTTTTGTCACTGTTTATATGTTTTTCCTCAAGCATATACACGCTGTATATTATTTCGTTTCGCGAATCGTTTCCATGGCCAGACCGATGAGCTGAACGCTCGGAAAAAAAGGCTGTAAAGTTACTTAAAGTTTAGAGGCCATCGTATCGTTGTTAACATTCGTCCTATGACTGGTACCGACATCGAATCTTAGATGATTCAGCAGAGTAGTAGCACAACAAAAAAATGTTCGAAACACGGAATAAACTAATCATCAGGTTAGCGCAAAACGAAAATTGTTTGGCAATATCTTTTTTAGATTCCAGGATACAGCGTCATTTTTACTTCTAATTTTTGGCGATTTTTGGGTGCACAAAATGAAGGTCCGAAAAGTGCCTTTCCAAAGCTCTACCAACTCAATGGTGATTATACCAACGGTCAAACATAAGTTCAAGATTTTAAATTGTAATTTAAGAAATTGAATTCAATATTCTTGTGTTTCAAGTGTCAACTGTTTGAACCTCTGGTTTGAACCGAATTTATTTGTCAATTTTGACTCTTCCAAAGGCAACTTTAACGGTTCCCAAGATTTTTTAAAAGTGTCGAATATATTAGTCACAAACGTGTTATTAATAAAAATTACGAATTCCGGACAATTTGGTGGAGAAGACTTTGTCCTTGCAGAATCGCGCCACGACGCTTATGACTATTGTCCATAGAAGAATGAAATTTATTAAATCACATACATATATCATTCAGCCTTCCAAGTTGTTAAGTTTTAGCAGACCGAGACAAATTGCTGAGATTGGTAATGGCTTTATCTTTATTATATGCATAAATATGTATATCAAATATGAACGCGACTTATTAAATTCTAAATTTGTATTGTTCTCGAAAAACCTGTGACTTCTTTTTCGACCAAATTCTCTTTGCAAGGGAAAAAGTATTTTTTATCCTGTCGGGGTATATTTGCATAATGAAATTATTGTTTTGAATTCGTAACTTTTGTCCTATTTTACTAAATCTGGAAACATCGCATGTATCGTTTTGAAGACCGATCAGCTGTAGCTTTACAAAAGGCAGGTTGTATCGATATCACTTTGCAAATGATTCACTCGAATGTTAACGTGGCGATGAACAAGATATTCTTAATGCGCTCTGCACTAATAATTGGGATAATCGGGTTTTCTTTTGTTCTAAAAACTCGTGAGGTATAATGTTAGTATATTTATGACTTAGTGAGTGAAAGTGGACGTTGCTGACGTGAGTTTGGTTCACGTTTTTGGTGCTCGAGAATCAGTTGATTGTTGTTTCTTGTGGTTTACAGTTAAGTTTTGTCAGAGATCAATGAGAACGACGTAATTAGAATTTTAGTTAAAAGCCGAAATTATTTTCAATTTTGGCTGTGCTGGAAGATGCTTGGGACCATCTTTAAATATGGTCTATGAATGATATCACAACTTAAGCTGTTTCGAAGGCTTTTATATATATTTTTTGTTTAATTCGAAACTGGAACTATTTTCGAAATGTTTTTAGGACTTAATGTTGTAATTTTTTCAGGAATTAAAATGGATTTTTTTTGTATTTTAGGTTTCAGCTGTGCACGCCACTGCTTGGAGTCGAATTTAATTCGGAACTCGACCTATTTCGAAGATTTTCCAAACTTATTTTCAGGAATTAATATTGAATTTTTTTTGTGCTTCAGATCTCAACTGTATGTTAAGTCCAAAACGTATTTGCAACTCACATCAGAATTCGAAGTTTTAGCATTAAAAACTTTCGATGTTTTTTGCACCCCTTCTTCCCAAAAAATAAAAATAATTCCAGTTATTTGCTGAATTGCGTATATTAATTTTAAAATTACTCACAATAACACATTAATCATCGCAATAATCATTAACTAATTTTAATAAATACTATGTAATGCCTATTAGCATCAACCAGTATCACAGGTAAGTAAATAATATTATAATTTTATAATAAGGGTCTAAATGTAGAGAATGAAAATTCCTTTAAAATGATGTATCATATAACGCCCTTTACCATTTAAGATATTTAAGACAGTGGTTCTGTGAGGTAGAGGGTTGAAAGAGGCGCAGTGAATTCTGTATAAAAATTGTTCCCCCTCGATAACAAAATCGACGTGTTCCAGCGATTTTAAAGAAATCTATCCCATTGCGAAATAATAGGTGTGGGACGTTTTCAAATTGACACTCTGTAACTAGTGCGAATTGTATTTACTTTAATGGTTGTCTAGTTTGACGTCATGTAGTAAGTCCGATTTTAACTTATTGTGCGTCTGAGATTACCCTTAGGGCCGAAACCCGGGTAGCGCACTTAATAAAAAGGTATTTAAGATTTACACGTCGAGTTTCAACTTAACAACAGTATGAAACGCACGCGATTTCGCGAATATTCGGTTGAGTTATTTAGAGACAAGAAATCCTTGACCCAAGAAATGTTAATTGCCCGTATTCGTCATAAATTGAAATTCCGTAATATTAGAAACAACAAATTGATTAAATGTGATTACTAATATAACCTTAAGTACTTACTTTCTGTCAGACTTTATTTCTCATTTCGTAAGCTCCTGCATACTGGTAGTTTCCTGCAGTAGGTGGGGCGGTGGCTAAAGGAGTATAGTCTAGTTAAGTCAAGAGATAAAAGAATCACGTTAGTCTCTGTGTGTTTTTCACATGCTTAGATGAACCTTTATTATTAACAAACATTATTGTCATGCAATAATAAAATATAGGTTAATAAAATATTCTTAAATTTCGATAAGTTGCCGAAACAAAATCTGTATCACAATGTAATATTCAATAAATCGTTAAAGATTGGACATAGAATTTATTTCGTCGTAAAGAATGTTTCAAGTTGTAAACAAAAAAAACCTATGCATTGTTAATAAAAAGTTTGAGAAAAACTCCAAATCGTAAACAAATTGATGCAATTGGTATACGACGAGAACCTGCATGCCCGATACGGTGATTAGCCATTGTGAAATATACAAATTTTTTTCAGATACCAAAATTTTCTTGCAACATTTCATTTACTAATTTTATTTTTAAATATTTGCTAAGTTGAAGGATTTTTTTCTTTGAATGAAGCACGTGCTATACTTATGTTGTCAACGATTTAAGATAGAAGTAAGTAACTCCAGATACAACATTTTAAACAAAGTAGTTCTGAAATACATTTAAAAAAATACTAAAGCAAATTCGACACTCCTATACCTTCGTAGGTTTGGTAAGGCAATTTGTTTGACAGTATGCATTTACGACATTAATATAGACATTAATTCCCAAACTTTTTATTAAATTAAGCACAATTATTAAATTATTGCATTACATAGACAATTAAAAGGCAAAAGCAGCATTAATTTTTTTTGTAGCTAAAGTTAAGCTCAATTGCAGACGTAAAATGCGACAAAATTGTTAGCGTGAATGATTGCAGGCACGAAAAACACACATGACACAGTGAAATGAGTACAAAAACAGAAATTATATTAATGGAGATAACGGCAGAATCGATCTAATAATAAGATAAGCAGTCTTTTAGTAGCGTGAGAAAACTATTTTAATTAAATACTTATAGCTTTTGTGTTTTATTATATTATTTATATTAACTAAAAAAGGGTACGGAACCCACTAAATATTTGAAATGCGCAGTGTACGACTTTCATCAAATTAAAAACGCAAAGAAAAGAACAGAAAATGTCATTGTATTGAATTTTCACCTTAGAACAAAAAATAGTAACAATTTATATGGAGACATGAAGATATCTATTTAGTTTGGAAAATTATGGAAAGCACATGGAGACTGTATCCTTGAAAAAAGTTTTGACTGTTTAATTTGTCTACTCATATTCAGTATCCTAAACTTTTTCTTCATGCGTATTGATAGTGCGACATTCCCATAAACACATGATAAAACGTCATTTATTTCATACTGTCCGGGTGGATCTTTTTTACCCTGAACTGTGTGTGCTGATTTGTGACCGGAAAATCGAAGATTATAGCACCCGCTACTGAATATTATTGTTAAGTCACCTTGCGACACTAATTAGTGATCAATCGTTCGAAGACTTACAGCTGTATCCATAACTAATTTCTTATATAAACATTTTTCTCTTATTGTGATTTAAGTGGGTACTAATTTCAACTTAAAGAATATTTAAAACATTGTAACATTCCCCTTTTAGGGGGCAAACAGTAAAATATTCATTAACTGAATAGGAAATGTTTCAAAAGTTTCTATGAATACCTATATAATTGCATTCGATAAACATGGCATTCACCACATTTTCAAGAAGTATTATTTGTTTACATCTAAAATATAAGTTTTTTATATGTATATTACAGGACAGTGTCAAATTGAATAATATATGATGCATCGCCACCAGGTATACAATATTCATTGACATTTTCCAGACTTGGCATCTGACATTACCTCATTAAATCAAGAAAATTAGTAGAAATTTATGCGACAAAAAGAACAAGAGATAAAAGATTGCATAAACAATGTTCTTATTTATTCATCTCCGAACGTAATTCAATGAAATTTTTTGCTTTAGAGAGTCGATTTCCGCTATAAATAATTACCAGTTTTTCTAAAACGAATTTTTTTAGAAGGTAATTTACAAAAAAAAACTTATCCGGAGCAAGTAACTTAATGCGAGAGACTGCCATCTTATTAAAGCATTTCTATCTAATGTTAGGAGAAAAAAAGGTTCGATATGAGAATGAACGGCATGAGGATCTTGGAAATAATAAAAGATACAAAGTTACATTGTACAAAACGTTATATAAAACAATTAAACAGTCTAGAATAGTTGGATGTAGGGATTGTTTTTCAGTTTTATAGTTGAGATTTTTTAATTTTTAAAACAGGATTTTGTTAGGCTCTAAAATACGCTACTTTTGTACCGTTTCCAAGACCTCCATACGATTGATTCTTATGTGAGACACCTGTATTCCGGCAATTAAATAATAAATTAGAAACATAAATCACTTAATTGAGAAGGGCTCACATAATATGCAATTTTCTTGGCAAAATACGATAATAAAATACAATGAACGTCTATTTTCATATGATATTAATAACGAAATTAAGAAAAAAATTAAATGACAACAGATAAAATAAAAAGATGAACGTACTTTTACTACTTTTACCTTTAGGTGCCTGGTAATGGCCCCGTCCTTCCCCATAACCGGGTCTGGGCCCGCTTTGACTAGATGTTGCCCTCCCCGACCGTTCCGGTCGACTTCTACCTTGAACTTGCGGCCCGGCCGGTGGACGACTAGGCGTGTTATGGTGGTATCTCTAAATTGCCCAGCAACGACATAAATAAATCAACCAAGACTTCTAAGGCTCAGTTGTATATCATCATTTTAAACTCTACTTGTAGTTAAATTAATGAAAAAGAACATACGTCGAATCCGAAACTTAAACATAAGATGGAGTTTAAAACCCGCACATACTACTGAGTCTAAATACAATGACTTGCCATTCTTCTTAAAGTATTCATGGGCCGCCGCAGCGTGTCCCCTATCCTCCTTGCTGGAGGTTTCTTTGGATTAGATGACGGCGTGTGCACGGCACAACATTTGATGAACATTCCCATGAAAATGATAAAGGCGATGCCCAATAAGAGAACCGCCCACCAGAACTCGGTGATCCACTGGGCCACTGTCTGGAGAGTCTGGCGATTCAAAAGAAGATTCATGAGACGAACTAGTGGACCGTCCGCATCTACAGCTCGACATTTCAAGAACACGTCGCAGTAGCCCTGAATAAACACGAGATATGAATTAAACTTACAATTCTATTCTTGTTTAGGTGAATGTGCACTGTCTCCAAATATATACAGCTTAGAGTGAACGAAAAGTTGTCGCTAAAAACAGAAAAATAGTAATGGCCAATGATTAAAACTAGACTCCAACTCTTATGTTTCTTTAAGGTTAAATCGACTGCAGTTAAAAAGTTGCTTCATTCATATTTATAAATAAAAATTGAAGAAAATTATTGTATGTAATCCCAGATGAAGAATTTACACTAACGTAAAAATATTTTCAAGATGAGTTGAATTTGCTTTTAAACTGTATGTCAAAACAGCCTGTTAACAGTATCAATTAATAAAAGCAGCACCAAGTCCGAGTTCTTTACCTGGAAATTATCACAAGGAGAGCCAGGCCTCAAACTTATCCCCCCAGGAGGCAGGCCCACTTTACTAGCAAATTCGCTGGTACTTCTGCACATATCCGTGCCATTCTGACAAGCCAACTCGCAGAGTTTCCGTTTGTCTACATTGGGGTGACCTTGCGAGGTTAGAGAGCATGCTTGCAGGTTCCATTCCAAACATATGGAACCCATACATTCGCCCTGAAATAAGCGCAAAACTTACATGGGTACCTGGGAAAACTATTCCGCACTTACTTTAATACATAACTGAGTTCCGTTATTGCATTTAGTCTTGTCGGGCTTGGGCTGCGGTTCTGGGCATTCGGCGTTCCTTCCGTTGCAATAGGAGGTGCGAGAACAGTCGGACTCAGGTTTGCAAAGTTCGCTTTGATATGAGGGAATAAACTTGCAAGTATCACCGTTGCAGCATGGTCCTTGGCTGGGACTGCAAATTAAGGATTTAAATTATTACCGAAAGTCTAGATTCGGTGGGAATAAAATACCTGCATTCAGTACCCACTGGCCTTCTGCAACCGGTTGCGGAGGGATTTCTTTGTCTAACCTCGGGATTAACCACCCGGGGATAACAACATTTATCCATACACTCATTATCGTCGTATCCGCAGTCACACTCCTCGCCGGCTTCCACAATTTTATTACCGCAAAATGCACCTAAAAATGCAGACTTTCAGCAGCTAGTGAAGGTTTTATGCTTTCAACGACAAATCCCCAGTTGGGATTTAGACAAACTGGCTCATTCACATATACGAGTACATACCCGCAGATGCAGAAAAACAATTTCTCTTTTTATTGTCATCAATTGCGTCTAACACATTGCTAATATTTCCTATAGAGCAACGGGAGAATTTGCTATTATTGGGCCTGTCGCCGCTGGTGGCTGATGCAAACATAATGTAGTTTCCATTTATTCCTCCTGGACGACATTCGGGGGGATAATCGTGCTGGAAAGTAATTAGTGAAAAAAAGTAGGCAATTAGAAAGCAGTGGGACTTACAGGTGAGCCGAAATTATGCCCTATTTCGTGAGCAAGAGTCAGCTGGGACACTTTGGGTGGCACTCTGCTGTTGTAGTTTACAAAAGTTATGATACCAGTGTTCAAAGAACGTTTTGTTGATTGGTACATGCCACCTGAAAAAAAAACACAAATCTTGATGCTGATCTACTGTGAAAGATTTATAGAACATGCGGGAAAACTATGGTTGTAACAAAGTAAATAATAGTAAAAATAGATATTACAATTTATTATTTTCGTCGCACGTGAAATATCGCCTTTTTTCTTTCTCCGTGCTTCATTCGACCAGTGTGTAAAGTAATTTTTTGTAACTTTTGGCAATCCCGACATGAACAAAAAAGCATTTAAAATGTCGGGAATTTTTACAACCAAAGTTTCAACCCCATTTCGCACCCCTTATACGGATACCCTCGGGACCTTCTTAAATAAGGTGAAGGTAGCCCAACGAGGTAAGATACACTTGATAGCCCCTGTGTCTCTTACGAATGAAGCTGTTTCTCCCCTGGGAGGAGATTGCACTCATAGAAATTGAAACTTTGGGATTTTTTTAAAGATATTTGTCTACGGAACAAGAGGATAGCGATTATAATCTTCCTACGCAGTTTCCGGACAACAACGAATGATCTTTCGAACAGTGAGATAGCTGTTTCTGCAAGGCGAATAAAGCAGAGTCCCGCAACATGGCATGAGTTACGCAAAATAGTATTTCCTAATAACTTTCACACATGATTTTTTAATTTTGCTGTACAAGGAAAAAATCAAAAGGAAAATGCGCAAATTTGATCCTATCCAAGTTACGCCACGTATCTCGTAAATTACAGAAAACATTCTTGTTGCTGGGCCCATTTGTTAACTGAATTGCGAAATGAAAATTCCTGGTTTCATTTGCTAATAGTTGCAAAATGAAATCCATTTAGTCGTCCTGTTAGGTTCAAAAATTAGAATTTCTTATCTTTAATTTTAACAAATAGAAAAACACTTCTCGTAATCCAAACTAGTGACCAAATAAGTTCGATTTCACTATTAGTTACATAATGGAAGCAAGTACCCTCAATTAAAAAAATATTGCCGATTTAGTTTAAAATATGTCGATAATGGCTCCAAAGCTTTGAAAGAAAAATTTATTCTTCTATATGATATTACTTACCTATTGTCTCGGTGTAAGTCTTATACTTTTCACAAATTCCACCAGAAGCCCCTGAAGCACTGGCAACCCAAGCCAGTCCCAACGTACCACCAGTGAAATCCCTGTAAGTGAACACATAGGCAAGGCAAAAGTCTTCATGATTCCCTAAAGAATGGATGTTCAAAAAGTTGCTAACGTCAATGTTTTCCAGACAAAATTGGTTGGGATCCGGACAAGGATGTCTGGTACATCCGCAAGAGGAATCATCATCAATCTGAAAGTTAAATTTTGGAAAACGCTGAAACAAAACTGACAATTTGGCAAACCTTGATTCTTTGCACTTCAAATTTAATATTTCGATGCTCATTTCTCCCATCGAATTTTGTATCTCTGTAAATATAGTTAACGGCAGTGACATGGTGGGCTATGAGAGACAATATTTCCTCCCTGGTTTTTTCGTTTACTTCATGTTCCTTTCTGCCATCGGTGTGCTATAAATATTCATACATGAACATTCACAAAAACGATTAGTCACACAACTAACCTCTGGAAAAGTCTCTCTAATATGTCTCCAAATCAGAGGATCAGTTTGTATATACAAGGAACAGGTATTTTTATGTTCATCCCTCCGCGCAGCCCTTTTAACCCTCGAATGCCCTTCGTTCGCCTCTTTGGAATACTTACTGGACCGGTGCTCATAACTTCCGGGAAATTGATATTCAGACTCCTTTGAAAATTTCTTATCTAATAAAATATTGTTTTCTTTATTTTGTTCGAGATTCTTTCTTAATTTCGGATTGACTGGCTCAAGAATTTGAGGCGCAGCAGGTTGCTCTGGCCTTTCTGAATTTTGGATTGAATCCATCCACGCCAAGACGTCATCATTAATGCCGCAACCGGCGGAATGACCTACATAATTTCAAAATTTCTACATTCAGAACCTAACAATTCTGAATATATACTAGGTATATCACCAACTTATTCGAGAATTTAATTCCTAATATTACAATGAAAACGAGGTATTTGTGGATTTGCGAGTGCAGTACACTTTAACAAAAAAACCGCTTACAAAGAAGCGGTAGTTCTCAGGAAATTAATGTCAAAACTATCAACTTCCTAGAATCTTAATAAATTCTGTCACGAGCTTCTTAAAAAAGTCGTTAAATGTAAGAAGCATGGTTCGAAATTAATCAACATTAAAAGTCGATTGCGACCTCATTACTCTCCTTAATGGGAAGTTTCATTATTGCCGATTCTTATCGGGAAACGTGATAAAGCCTTCCATTACATTATTTTGGCACGAATCTCTCTCTGGAGTAAAACGCCAATTTGTTCCATGTAAACAAATTAACCGAGATTAAGCGATAGTTAATGAAGCAATACGATTCGAATTAAAAGAAAAGTGAATTTCGGGTTAGTTCAATTTAAATATGGTTTCACAAGACAAAGACAAGTCTAAGTAGGTAACTCACCTTGTCTAACGGCTTCATAAGGATCGTGCACGTGATCCTCGTGGTAAATCACCGAATGAAAGGTCCTCTTTGGGTGCGTTTTGTGCGGGAAATAATGATGAGCTTTCTCTACAAAAAACGAGCCATTCGGAGAGAGAATCCTTCCCTCAAAAACGCCATCAATAATTGAGCCGAACACCTTACTGTCTGGTTCGCCTGAAAATAACAATTTTACAAATTATAATTTCAAAAAATAGGAATAGTTACCTAAAAGTTGTCCAGTATAAATATGCGAAGTGTCCGCAGCAATAGGTTGACCCTTATCATCTAAAACTTCCAACTTATCGTTGAACACATCCAAATCCCGTTTCAACCGAATTCGGAAATTGCGCTGGTGTGCTTTAAAGGACAAATACACGTGACTGTCCAATGACCGCTTACTGCGCAAGTGAGCATTATGGACAGCTCCCGTGTCGTAGCTGAGAGGTTCATAGTGGCTGATGTACTCGTTCAAATGGTTTGCTGAAACAAAATCAGTTTTATAGCAATTATTTTCAAGCGGTGTTTTGCATTATAAATGTTCCAGATAATCCATTTCGGACAATCGCGAGCTCCAAAAAATCGGAAATTAAAGCAAGTAAAATTAAATTACCTACAATCAGTTTTAACTAAGTTGACGCTCTCACAAAAGAGGAATGGTTAATACGGTTAAATAAAACCAAACTTTCAAAATTTGATTTCAACAAGGTTTAGGTTAAGTGTTAGTTAACATACGAAGAATAACTCGTGAAGGCCATTATTATTATTAGAGCTTTCTTAACGCAGTTTCTCAATCACAAATGCAGTTAAGAATAATTCCGAATATCCATGAAAACCGATTAAGTAGGTTAGTTTCTTCAATGATAATTGTATTAACAATCAGTAGAAAGTGAATTTATTTTTACCAATTTAGAACTACAATAAAATAGCAACAATGGCTTCTTGCTGGATTAGCGATAAAACCGTACTTAATTGAGTGATAATCATCGCGACTGGAAAATAAAAACAAGAGATTTCAAGTTTACTTCTCTATTTCTGGTGCTCCATGACTTAGCGAATTTACAACGAAAGGGAAAAAACAGATAAAACAAGTGTGTACCCCGAAAGTCTCACTTACAGCTTCAGATAAACATAGGCAAGTCTTTGAAAGTAAACGTATTTTGTAGCACGTAAATGTGTCGATAATGTTTAAAAATGAAAAAGTAAATTCAAGGATTTTAAACATGCATTAGCCCTGGGGAATATCGAGGTCACACAGCCCCTACAAGAGTATTATATTATATTCAATAACGGATTTAATAACGAGACACCAAAACTTTCCTGAATGTTTACTGACACAGACATAGAAGCGTGTATGTGGGATATTAAATATTTACAAAGCCAATAAAGTCATAATACATGAGCTTCAACTACATATTCTAGAAGAGATGAACAACGTTCCTCTTGATAAAGGATTTTCATACTCGGAAATATCAGACTGCTCCATAGTAGGTAACCACATTTCTTTCCTAGAAGTAATATGATCACGAATGCAAGTAGGAATCATTATCACCGCAAAGACATTGTCATGACAAAATGAATTTGGTTGTTTGCATGTACACTATTTAATACGTGAGTAATTGGATGGAGGACGAAGTGTTTTTATGAGCAACGAGAATCAAATCAGTCAGCGTTATAATTAGGAAAAATTCAATTATTTATATTATAATATATACCGTTTTAATATGTTTATACGAACGTTTGCTGTATAAACTATATTCAAAAATTGAGAGATCAAACAAAGATACGGCGATGAAGTTTCATTTAAAAAATTATCAATTTGATAATTATTCCAAGTTATACATTTTTTCATGAAATTTCCAATTTCAATGGCATTAACTACTTCTTCTTGGTAAGCAGTCAATTTTTGGCACATTTAACATTTCATTTTGCTTTGTTTTACACGAAGGAGATACATTTTCGGGGGTCTCTTCCTGCCGTAAACGAAATTGGGGTAATTCCGTACTGTCATGGAAAATTGAATTATGTGGAATCATATGAAAGACAACGAAATGTAGCTCATGTGGAAGACAATTGTGACCTACCTTCCGGCGACGATGACTATACTTCTTTCCGTGAAACGAATAATGACGATGACAGGCTAGAAAACCCTCAAATGCAGATTCTAAATAACAAAGATACCAGTCGAGTTTTTTATGACTGGCTTTAGCTCAAGACAGCTATAGCCAATTTCATATATTCAAAATTTTACAACTCTTCGTGACTAAAGAGTCTCCTTTATATTTTTATTTATCATCTCACGTTCGGGTCACCTGAGTCGTATGACAGTAACGAGAAGACGCAAAAAGAAGTCCACTCTTTAAATCAGAAAATGCAAGAACTTTCGCTCTTTACTACTAATAAGATTTCTCCAGGAATGCGTTTTTACATTACCCGTACACACTTTATCATTCATAAATTATCGAGTATCTCAAGAACGCAATGAATCCTCGTGTATTTTCTGCAATTTAAATATATATATATGTATGTCTGAGCACAAGCTGATGATAAATTTCGCAATGATTAATTTACGCTTCTTAACAATAATTAAAACTGTTGGTTAGTAATAACAAAGGTACAACTTGAACACACGACAAGGTGTTTTAAATCTCAAAGCAGGTCTAAAGAGGTTTTTACTGGAATTAAGGATGGCACTGCTATTGTGAGAGATAAAGGTTCTTTGTTAGTGATGTTAATTGTTATTCATTGGAGTCGTTATTTACAAAATCGATTTTGCAGATTGCGAAAATCCCAATTTAGAGCACAAAAACCCGCTGTAATGAAATTAGTGAGGCTGTAAAAAAATTAAGGCTGACAACCCAGATTCAATCCACAACACACATTTTTGTTTTTGTCGAAGTGTATATATCGATAAATCCCATATAAAGCTTTGTGCAATCACTTTTCTATTACGTTGGAGTCGATTTTCCTTTTAAGTTTGAGCTGCTCATAGTCGGCATCGTTTTTGCCGAACGGAAACAACCCTTTTATGTTCCGGATAAAGTATGAAGGGTTTGGAACATGCCTGCGCTTGAAAATTATGAAATAAAAGCAATAGAAAGGGAAATATGTTTCTAGAATCTAGAAAAGATTCAACTACATATTCCTCTTGAAATGATAACGAAGAGTTTAGCTCATGCAGACGACCATGAAACTTTTATTTTCAACACTAAGCTGTGAGTATCTCGTGAAAGTGAATTTATGATGATAGATGTAGAAAACATACGCTTGAACTCACATCTGCCTCTTTTCTCTAAGTATGTACGTATGCAAAGTGAGTAAATAAATATATCACTTTCCATTCTTTTATCTCGAATATCCTTAAAGGCAACTGGGGCCTAATTCATCACATTAGCGTCATCTCTTGGTAACAGATGGTCGATATTTTACTAATTGCCGGATGTTTGTATTATTCCTCTTACGGGAAGTAGATGGAATTTGCTTTATCTCCAATTATTTTTGGTGATTTAAAATCACATAACGGGAACCTACTCAATTATGAACAAGAAATACAACATTAAAATTTAATTTCCGGTAATTTTTTTCTTAACCTAAAAATTCTATTTTAAGTACGAAACATATTTAAGCATCTTCAGCTTTGTGCCTGTTCGGCCATTTCAGCTTCGGTGGAAGCACCATTTAATTAACTTCACTAATGAAACGTTTATTACAAGAAACATGAATAGGTTGAGCTCGAAAAACGTAACACTGGTGCAAAACATCTGCTTTTAAACTACGCTTCGTTACAATGTAAAGCAGTTTGCAGTGGTGTAATTACCATCGTTTTATAGGGGTGATGTACCCTTGATGGTAGGTTAGTTCTGTTCTGATGGAATTGAATGACATCTAAAAATAGTGTTTCATTTCTCTCACAAGCAAATTAATAAAGACACTAGAACAGAGCTTCGTTTATTTTACATTTCTGTTTCTCTCATTTCTAAATTTCTCTTTTATTATTAATTATGCATGTACCTACTTAAACGGTGAAGCCAATCTGTATAGTATGCGGAGTTCTTGTTTAATGATTTTACTTTTACACATTATAACATTATTTGCCTCCAGGCCTTGTCAATGTTGCCTCTGTTCTTTTTTAACAACCTCTTCCCAATTATGTGGCATGCAATGATATGATATTTTCCTTCTTGTAATTTTTTTTCAAAATGTTTCTTATTCAATTCTTTTCTTGGTTTCGTACACTTTTTCGCTTTCATTAAAGAATATGGAACTCGTGTTCCGCATAGTTATTACCTTTTTAAAATATTTCAATTTAATTCCTTTATTCAATATTTTATATCGTAAATATTATTGTATTTTTTACAAATAAACGTGTCATTAATGGCTTAAAATATGATTCATTTGTCACAATTGATATAACTTTAATAATTATCTAGAATAAATGTGTTCGTAATAAATAACAAAGGCTTCGAATACTACTTTCTTACAACCTATTCGTGAATTACTGTCTGCTTTTATCGATGACAATTATAGTGATAAAATCTTATAAACGACTAATTTTACTTTCTAGGTTCACGTTAAACAAATCTGAGAGTTATCTGAGGAATTATCCAATCAAAACATACTAGGTATTTCTGGATTCAATAAGGGTGTGATAGTTTGGCTCAGTTTAAGAAAAAAGTTCCTATTAACATGGGTTCGCAAACGCACCGTTTTCGAGATACAGGGTGTGTCAAAAAGCAGTATTTTTTTTAGTTTTTTGAGAATATCTCAGGAATCGTTTGAAATACAGAAGTCACATTTTGTACATCTATTATCATTAATATTAGTTACGTTTTGAGCACTACTTCAATTTTTTCCCATATGCCAGAGGCAGAAATTTTAGAGTTACGTGAAATTTTTTTGCCCCTAATTTTTATACCACTGGGAAAATTAGCATTTTATAGGCACGTTTTATACCGCCAATGTGTTCTACACAAAAAAGGTATTCATGGTCAATAGCTCTAATGCGAACCATTGTTGAGAAAAATAACATTTTGTGATGAAAAACATGTAAAAAATTAGCAACATGAATAAATATGAAAATCTCACGCAACCCTAAAATTTCCGCCTCTGGCGTATGGGAAAAAATGAAGTAACGCTCAAAACGTAACTAATATCAATGATGGTAGGGGTACAAAATGTGACTTTTGTATCTCAAACAATTCCTAAGATACTGTCAAGAAACTAAAAAAAAACTGTTTTTTGACACCTTGTATCTTGAAAACAGTGAGTTTACGGACCCATGTTAATAGGAACCTTTTTTTTCTTAAAATAAGCCAAAGAATCACACCCTTCATTTTCTGATACATGTTTAGAAACACCCTGTATATGTATGATTTTTTAATCATATCACTATCGACTAGCAGTGAATAATCAATCACAATATTTTATTTCGCAACAACAAAATTAGCAAAAAGCAAAGCCCTTTATTTAAAATCAAGACTCTGTGCAAAAACAAAACCTAGACTTACCCTGCGCGACTGTAAGAAACTCAACCCTTCATTATAAAAATCTTGCATTTTTAAAGCATTATTACAAATACCTCTAACTTTAGAATGTAGTAAATTATATGCTCGATTAAATGTAACACGGAATTATTATTTAATTTTGCGATAAAAAATGGAAATGTGGCTTGGAAAATATAAAATTAATTCTTTACATCTTTCCATTTTTAGCCTCAAGTTTTGTGTGAAGGAGAACTTAGATGAATCATAAAGATTTAAATTTTAAAACAGACACGTGAAAATGTCATAACACAAAATATATTTTGTAGTACGTGTTTAATATTAAAATTTTTTCTTTGTTATTTTTAACTTCAAAGGCGCTTTACATTAGTGAGAACTCTTTATTTCGAAAATGAAGCTCTTTTTGAATATAATTTATATGGCGAATTAATACTATTTTTGGGCGTAAAATACGTGGTTAAATCTTTGCTACAAAAAAAATGTTGCAAAATGCTCGGCCATCCTAATGATTTAAAATTTGTAGTCCAAACTAAATCTTCTCAGCTTCTAAGCATTTACGTACTGACTACGAGCCAGACTTCAGCCTAGACATTTTCTTTTCTGTAGACTTTTTACAATTATAACATGCCACTGAAAAGAAAACCACCTAAAATATTATAGTAACTGGAGCATACTGATTTTCTGCTTAACAGACCCAACGCCGGAAACGCCTCATTACTCAACAGCTTAACGAGATATAACACAACACCTATTTGAATATTATTTTCATCTCCGAATTTCCTACAATACACAAATCATTTATTTGAACCTGGTTTTCAGCTTTGCTGCTGGCCATTTCAATTTCGGCATTATAAATACGAAGCGATTAAACAACAAAATAGTTTTGTATGTGTGCCCCAGTTCAAGATACTGTTTTATCATTTACATTTTGCTATTTATATTTATTAACAAATAATGCCAATTTTGCTTGCTTGTCCCAAATTGTTCCAGTTGACTAGTTGTGATATGCATATCATTTTAAGTAGATTACCAGGAAATGATGCGGCTGAAATATCTAAATCGCTTCTATATACAATACATACACATTTCTATTGCAACTATGGCACGTTACATCGTTGTAACTTTCGATTAACGTATTGAAGTCTGCATTGTGTTGCCTGCACAAAACGGCTTGCTCGGGTTTTACAGGCAAGACCTCGCTCCTGTAAACTGCAATATAGAGCAGCTGAAAAGCAACCGAGCCATAAAACATTTTCTCCAGATTTCCACAGAATCAAGACAAACTGGTTTAACACAAAGTTCTGCCATTTTGACCATTGACTTAAATTACTTCCGACTTCTGAAAAGAGCATTTCCCAAATAAATTTTCTGGATTTTCGGAAATAAATTTCTATACACGACATAGAGGCCCAACGACTTCGAACTGTTACTACCGCTACCCATTTAATTTACGGGATTCCAGCCTCTACAGCTGTCAAGTGCATAAATAAGTAATGGGTTTTTACATACAGGGTGGTCGAGGAACGTGTCCAGGATCTAAATTAGGTGGGGTACTGTGGCAACATGTCTTTATAATTACTTATTTCCATGTCTCTGCCAGAAGTACTTCGAAGCAGCACTTTTTCGATCTTAAAATTGCGCAAAATTTTTTCAATTAAACATTCTCGCACCTCTCTTACCATTTACGCGATCCCAAGGCTTATTTCCCCACGTTAAGCATCCTAATTTTGAATGAGCATTATAATACTCTTTTATTACAATGGCGAATTTTCAGTATGTTATTTTGTTATCGTACGACCACCCTTTAGGTGTATCTACATGTTGAACGGAGTTAAAATATAGCCGATTTAAGTAGAGAAATTCAATTGGTCAAAGCACCAAAGAATGAACCATAATGGAAAATGGGTTATCACAATAGCCGAACCAAACTTGAAAACAATTAAACCAAAGTTCCATCCTACAACATTACATGGTTGTTATTGTTTCCCAAGTTCGAACGGTTTCCAGCCATTGCTCTGCAAATAAAGCCCGAGTTATTACGAGATACAATCGCTTTAGTTAGGTTATTTATGAAACGTTTTAAAAATGATATATAAACTTTTCATGTTAAGCTCAAGCTTTAAATGCACAGTAACGATTAGGTTTAATGCCTTAAATTGAAGTTGTGCGATGGCATCTACTGCAGAATGGGCCATATATTTCTATTAAGCTCTAAATGCATTGATAGCTGAAAGAAAACAACTTAAGCAGTAAAGATAAATCATGATATTAAACCACAGTAAATTCGTATTGTACCACATGTGAATAGATTTACTGAAGTAGAAAAAATATCGCATTAATATGCATGCATCAAACCATTTTTTGACTCCAGTCACAAAACCAACGCAGCAATTTTTCCCGTGTTGTTGTTACATCCACTTTGCATATAACAATTGAATCAACTTTTCAGGCATAATGAATAAAAAACAAAAATCTCCCTTAAAAAGCGGTAAAATGAACGAGAATTCTTCGAAAAAATGATAGCAGATGCTTCTATTAGGTTCTAAAATATTTTTCAAAAATAGAAATAAAAGCTTGTCCCGGGGTTAAAAGAGTCGTTACACTATGAAAACGAAAGCAAAGTTCGGTCTGGGAGCGCTCCATTTTTATTAAAAGCGAAAGATTGTTATCAGGCTATTTTGCCCGTCTTCCGTACATTGACACGAGCTTAGAGACAATGAAAATATATAAGAAGTGATAGAACATGAATACGAATACACTCACTAACAAAACCAGTAAGATAAAGGAAATCGTTTCCTTTTGCGGTTTATTTGCGTAAGATAAATAATACGTAAAGTCATAGGCACTCTTACAGCAGATATAATTGGTTACTTTTGTATAAATGCTATTTGACATAGTTTATTTGCTTTGATGCCTTTCTAGCTATGGGCAAAGGTACTATTTCAATGCGTTTTTGCAACTTTAAGTTTGAATAATTTTTAATCCACATGATAAAATTTTAAAAAATGTATTGCACCAAATTCAGGGAAGCCAGGCCTTACAAATAAGATGTCATTATCATCCCTATTAATATTTTAGGGTTGTAATCACAGCGCAAAGGAGAAAAACAATTTGGAAGTTAATTCTATCACAAAAGTTGTCCCCATTAAAAATTAAATTGACGTATCTCGGTGTTTATAGAACAAAAAATTCGTGACCACAAACTCATGTGTTTTGTTTACAATGAGCCATCTGGTATAATAACATCTCTTATTATAAGTAAAGTTAAAATTCATCTATTAATCCCAAAAGAAAATCGTATTTCTTGTTATGCCCATGCTGAAGTAAATTAGCGAAGTGCCCTCCATTAATTATTATGAAAAGTGTGAAAATATTTTTAACGTTTTCTTTTTTTCGAGCGTTTTCATTTTTTCCCATTTAATCAATCAAAAAAAAAAAATCAATAGTCGTGTCCAAGGTCCTCCATACTGTTTATTGCTATGAGGCACATTTTGTTCCACTTCTTAATAATAATCGAACGATAAGCAACATGTTTCCTGGAAAATTAGTCATTTGGATTGCAGTAGCTTTCAATTAGGAGAGATTACCGAAATATTTATTTTGACACAATTAGCTGAATGGGCGATAAAACTCGTGTAACAAACAGCAACTAATAAAAACAGAACACCATGGATTGTGTACGTATATTACAAAACAGAGCTTTCAGGGTGATTACAAATTAGAAGGTAGGTTAATCGGAGGTAAATAAGGTATTTCCTTATTATAACCTTGACGAAGTCTAATAAGCTACTATTACTGCTTAGCACGTAAGATCGATTTAAAATTTTATTGATTTAAAAAACTCCACTATCTTTTTCATCATTACTTAAAGTGACTAATGTGGTTGATATTTGCTGATTTTTCCTTGCTGTGTAAATATTTCCAAGAATATTTTCTTTCGAATATATCCTGCCAAAGTCTTCATGGAATACATAAAAACTCTGCCAACCCTTAATATTAATGACCAACAACGTCGAAGTTTATCTTTCTCGCAACAGAATTACCACTAAAACACTAGTATTCAAACTCATCGTTTCACCTGAAATATGATTCATTGAACATTTCCCGAGAACGGCAATTTTACTGTAGTTTTTCCGGGAAAACGGTTGGCTCGAGGGTTTGCTTTAAATCGAATATTCAGAGAGTTTGCTCAGGGGTTTGTTTATTTTATGACTAAAAATACGAGTATTCGTATATTATTTCTCAAACGGTGGCTGCAGTTCATTAAACAACCGTTTTAATTATAATAATTTTTGGGCTTCCAAACATTCCTAGCATTTCTTCCCACTCTCAGTTTTACCTATTCTATATACGTGAAATAATTAAAGATTACAGTCACCCTTGTGTGGAAGGAATAATCCAAAGTCAAATTGCGTAGAAATAAATTAAGTAAGCCCTATGGAAATGAAATAAATCGTGAGGGTTAAACCACACTTCCTCCCAATCCCCAGCTTAGTGTCACGAATAAGGGTCAAGTTATATGGGAGAATCATGAAATTCTGATAATTTTTAGTTTTTGAGAGGATTAAGAGAAGGGTTGATTAGTGCGCACCACTATAAACTTATATTATTAAATTTTACCCCAATTAACAATTCGGAGGGTGAGTGAACGAAACCGTCTTTGCGTGAAGCCCCTCTCCCACATGCAAATAAAAGCTACAACGAATGCTCTCATTAAGATCATTATAAGTCTATTTATATTAATAAAAATTATAATTTGTATGCAAACGAAGACCGCTTCGTATCTCCCATTTGCAAGGCCACTGACACCGACGGGAGTTCCTGTATGTGCCGGTTACGTTATTAGTCACACAACCTGGTTACAGGCGACTGGCCAGTTCACCATTATAACTATTATAAAAGCAAATCATCGTTACAGAAACTTTGTTTTTTAACAAGTTAGTGTAAATTCAATGGCACAACCTGGGAAAGTTGTTTTGCCCCGATGCAACTGTAACACTATTTTTTATTATTCGGTTTTTGTCCAATACCCAGCACGCAATCAAATGCAAAATTTTATTCTCCGTTGTTCCTTGTTTTAATTTTCATTGTCACATTATTCTTTGTGGCTTGAGTTGTAAATTTATTTGTAAACTTCTCTCCTACCCCTTTCCTTTCGCTCATGGCACATTTGTTACCCTTGATTTAATTTATCTATAATTACTTTTGTAGGGTATTAAACACTCTGTATACAGTTTTTCCTATTATTTTGTTTGGGAATAGCGCCCCACGCCGAAGTAGGGATTGTTAGTGCAGTGGAATTGCATACTGTTCTCAGTTAATACTGAGTGGTAATAACATTCACCCATTACTAAGGGCTTAGACGAAAACTCTAGTTATTCTCCTTTTTATAACATTTTTCCTAGATTATGCAGATGCACATTAATTTTACCCGATGAGATAGATATCTTACAATTAACTTTTTTTCCTTGATTGCATGGTTGAAGTTGTAATTCAAGTAACGGTCTGTGAGAGTTGATTTCCGGTAAACAATTGTTTCGAACTTTGTAAGCCTTTTATGATTAAAATATCTAAGGAAGAAAGTATTTTCATTTTATTCTTCCTCAGTTATACGTAAATTTTATTTTAGGTGCTTTTAAATTTAAATGAGAAAGTTACACAAATGATTACTATCATGCTCATATATTGGAAAACATCATCAATCCATCATCATCCACTAAATTTAAGGTTAAAAAAAAACTAAAAAACTACATCAAAGACTCTACGAAATAAATCAGACTTTGTCAACAAAATTTCACCTGATAATTAATCATCTAGCGTTCAAGTCTATCAGACATATTTTAACACATTTAAATAAAGTTAACGATAATTCAAACTTCAACTTTAATCGTGTAAAACACTAAAATCTAACATAACCATCAACATAGTCTAAATTAGTATAAGTTAAAAAAACACAGCAAATTAATGAATTAAGATAAAACTGCTACACTCAATTTCACATGAAATGCACCACCCAGTTATAATAATAATTAAGTCTCATAATTTTGGCAAAATAATGCTTCATAATAGAGTATCAAATGATAAGACTTTTAGTTAAAAGATACAACATTTGATAATTAAAAAATTAATAATGAGTGATATCGCCTCGTACGGCAATGCAAGCACGTATTCTTCGCGGTATGCTTTGCAACAAATGATCAATATCTTCCTGGGGTATTTCATTCCATACTACCTCAAGATGATGTCGTAGGTCATCCACATTGTTTGGAAGCCTCGGTAAATTTCGAAGACGGCGACTCATCATATCCCAAAGATGTTCGATGGGCGATAGATCCGGTGATCGTGCAGGCAAAGGCAGTATTTCCAATTGTGCTTCTTCCAGGTATCGTCAAGTAATGTTCGCACTGTCTGGTCTTGCATTATCCTATTGGAAAATGCCATTTGGTAAAGTTTGCATGAAAGGTACTAATACTGGCCTCAGAACATTGTTAATGTAGCGACGTGCGTTTAGGGTGCCTGGAACGAACACAAGAGAAGATCTTCGACCAACACATATCGCACACCAGACCATAACACTAAGTGTTAAAACTATGTGGCGCCTTTGACAAAATTGCAAATTTCTTCTTTCACCTCGGTATAGTCTAACTCTTCTACGACCATCATTGATCCATAAACAAAATCGCGACTCGTCACTGAAGACGATATTGTTCCACTCATGATTCCAATCAATTCGTTCTTGACACCAGGCCAATCTGGAAGCTTGGTGTTGTGCGGTATGAATGCAAGTCAAAAGACGAAATTCTTCTGTAAACTGTTGCCATCGACACCCGACGATTTAGAGCTCCCATCCAATCTACTGCAACAGACATTGTTGTTTGAAATCGATCACCAATGGCCATCCGTCTAAGAGGTCGGTCTTCACGTGCGTTGCTGCTACGGGGAGGACGATGTCGCTGAACCCTTTCTTCAGACCACGAAGACCATATTCTCGCAATCGTGGTGTGGTTCCGATTCATTCTTCGGGCAATCTCACGAAAAGAAAGTCCACCCTCCTTCATGCCGATAATTCGCTCTCTATCAAAATCCGAAACGTGGGAAAAATTTCGACGCTGTCTCACTGGGGGCATTTTGAAATGTCTTGTTCACAGTTCAACAACAAAATAAACTGATATTTCCATGTAAATATTATTTTATTTATTTACAATTGAATAAAAAATCTAATAGGTCGATGACAAAAAAACCACTAACATTCTTTCTTTTTTACTGAAAGTATGATCATTTGATACTCTATAATGAAGCATTATTTTGCCAAAATTACAAGACTTAATTATTATTATTACTGGGTGGTGCATTTCATGTGAAAGTGAGTGTATTAGGGTGAGAGTAACAGCATAAGAAATTAAAATTAAAATTCACAACAATTAAGATTTCTTTCAGTCAGCAAAGGCCTTCCTAGTATATTGCAGAGCGATCGGTGTCTAGGTTGGCTTTTAAAAAATCCTGGTAATTATAATGAACTGCTTGAACGAATAGTTTTTATTATACACTTATTTTGTTAAGATTCTTAACACTATTGGGAACTTTTTTTAAAAAAATTATTGTAAAATAGTTTCAACAGAGTTTACTGGAATCCATCCAGAAAGGGGAGCTTCTAAGGAAACTTCTCTGTCTTGTATCGTAGGCATGTTCAGGCAGGGTGAGACGCCGTTTATTCTCGTATGCACATCCAACAAGCACAAATAAATAACTTAGGTAAAATATTTTACCTCAAGAAAGATCCTAATCCAGCAAGTAATAAAATTGCAACAACTGTACTTTTAATTTTAATTTCAATAAATAGGAAATAATATGCGAGTGACTTATTTGTATGATGATGGATCGGTGTTTAAAAAACCCTTTAAAAAATTCGTAAATAACCATATATTTTACTTACCATTTGGTTGAACGGTAACCGAACGGTAAGTAAATCACTTCCCACTTTATCAACATTAATAACCAGGAAATGGTCTTTACGGGCTTTAAAACAGGTACAGTAATTACTCAAAAACAGAAAAGACACATAAAAAAAATATAGAAGCCCGGTACAATGCTTTAAAATGGCACCTAAAAAGAAAGCCCTTCACTTATCATCCGCGTATTTGTCGTCCTTTCCGCCCTATCGAACGCTTCAACTTTCAGCAAAATATGCATGAATGGCACAGTAGTTTATAGCTTGAATACAGTATTAGTCAACGAAGCAGCACCCCCTTTAAATCCCAACAAATATATACTGAGAAAAGTTTCATATGAAGTTTTGAAGTGGACAATCTAATTTTGTGGATACTTTAAATTATACAAAGTGTCCCAAATCCATTTTCTTTAATGAGCCAACCAACTTGTTAAATCAATTCTATATTCTACATTCAATTTCAAGTCGTTTTTCTACTACGTACTATGTGCATAAATAAATTCAATAAGCAATAACGCAACAAAATTAATAATGTTTCCTATTAATTTATAAACCACAATCTAGATTATTTGTAATGAAACTTGATTAGATGAGATAATTGTATTGCCTAATGCTTCCAAATGTATATAGAAGTTTATAAAATTCTTCAAAAACATTTTTGTACGCAAAAAAGTGCAAATCACATAACAAAATAAATTTGAAAATTTTACCTAATTTATTTGGATAGTACATTTGTATTGTATATTTTTCTTTCCTGGGTAACAAAAAAGTTTTTAATGAAGTTTATGAAAGACCCTGTACATTTGGAGCTATTGGACAATAATCGTAGCCAATCAAGATTCATTACAAATAATCTCAATTGCCGTTCGTGATTGATAAAATGTATTAATTTTGTTGCTTTCTCATACTCTGATGTTGCTACCACTCCAATGTTATTGTATATTCACACACGTAGTAAATATGTTATACGAAAAATACTTAAGATTTCAACGCCGAATATGGAATTTATTTAAAAAATACGTTATTCCATTTATAAATTGACCTTACTTATATATCTTTGGCTTGGGCTGCTCATTATAAATCAACGTACCAACAAGCTTGTTCCCAATCACCAAATTTTTAGATAGACGCTAGTATATTAAGATACAAGATTCATAAGGCAGCTCATTGCCGGACCAATCTAACTCCGGTTTTCAACGAGCGAAGCGACGGATTTTGTAATAGATGTGTGCAACATGAACCTTATGAATCGTGTATCTTATTCTACTTTTTCTACTCCGCACGGTTTTCATCTTTTATAATAAATATAAAACAAAGCTTTACTGAATGTAGCTCTGAGCTTTTTACTGAACTTTTTTTGATATCCTCCTGCCAGCATCGTTTGATATAAAGGTTAAATGAGGCAAATTGTTTATTTTTCTAAAACAATTCTTTCAAGATAAAAGAATAATATTGTCACTTAAATAATCCCTGTTATAACATTAGCGAATTCAATAGATTCTATACTGTCGGTTTTTACCGCTTTTAACCAAGAGACTTACGATTTAATCAAGACACTGATATGAAACAGCTTCTTATCGACGATTTTGGGGTTACACTGTGAAATAGACACATCATTTTGATTACGGAATACAAGGAAATAGAAAACGCTTTTTTCTCAGTATCTATTTGTTTAAGATTAAAAGAGGGAGAGGGAAGGACTTCTTTCACTAACCTTGTATGTCAATATGTTGGTAATTTAACTCTTAAGATATATTCCAGAGAAATGGAGAAATTGGCTAATGCTCAGCTCAAATATTATAATTTCTACACAAATTATTATGTTTGTAAAGGCATCAGGGATATTGATAACTATCTCAATCGGTACACAATAGACACTTAGGCCCAAATTATTAATGTGCCATCATGCTATCAATTTTAATTTGATTTCCGCATGAATTTCAATAGAAACTTTGAAGTAGAGACTGTGTATTTATCAGATTCATGGCTTCTGTGGAAACTAGCTTGCCATTAAAATTAACTGCATATTAATAATTTGTCCCCCTTGCCCTTAGGACCAATTTGTTAATATACCATCAACTTTAATTGCAAGCTGCATAAATTAATTGCTATAGAAACACCAAAATAGAGCCTAGGTATTGCTGATTCTCAGTTTCTGTGCAAATAGAATGAAAGAATCCTCAAAAAAGTCTAAAAGGTAGATTGCTGATGAATTTGCCGCACACCAAAGTACTTTAGAAATGCTCCAAAATATTTACCTTTGAAATACCTCAAGTGTATACACCAAAACATCCCAATGATTCTTGAAAGAAACTGACCAACACTAAGATTGCATTTCAATGTTTATATGGAAACTTGCCTGTAGTTTGCAGTTAAAGTTAACAGTATTTTAATAATTTGACCCAAGAAGATAGAAACTCCTTAAAAATAACTTAAACTATTAACAATTTTCAATTGGTGTGGTATGGCCAATGGTGTAGTAGGTAGGTAGGTAGCAAGATACCTACCCCCTACAATTTTCAAGGTTTACTTACTACTAATTTGTAGAGAAACAAAGACGATTGAATAGTTTGTAAGTACAAACTATACACTAGGAAACCACAGTCATCTGTCTCTCATTAAAAAAATCATTTTCTCTCAATACTTACCACTGTGAGTAGGATGTAAAGCCAAAAGGAAAAAGGTAAACAGAATACTTGGGCAACCACTGAACATTGTCCCCGATAAAAATTAACCACTGCCTTAAAAGAAAATACACCCGAAAAGGTCCCTTTAAGCCATATTTCCGAATTTACAGCTGACTAATAACTGGAGTCCAGTGGAAACTGTTAAAACCTTTGTGATATCGGAAGAAGTGCGCATGCTATTTTAACTACACGTCCGCTTTTGTCTCGAAACAATGAAAAAAATTAGTTTAATAAGAATTTATGGTAACGAAGCGACGGTTTTTAATTGACTTAACTCAACTGTACGATTTAAAAATACGGAATGATAGAATTAATGAATTAACAAATTGTTTGTAAATATTTTGGAATCGAATCGCTTTGATGACATGTTGATGTTGTGACAGACCGAGAACGCGCAAACTCCTGTTTTGACAGTAAGTCAGAGGATTTCAACGCATGCGCATCTGTTCATTTGTCCAAATCGTTATATATTTGATAAAATAACCGTTAGTGATACCCATAAGTTCTCGTTATCAGTTATCGTTACCAGTTCTTACTTCTTATTCGCACAAAAAACTGGCAGCACAACAATAACAATAACAACACCTCACGTTTATTTCGTATTTCTTTGACGTTTGTAACAGTTTATTGTGCAAGTTTTTTATATCTCCTAAATTTTTTCAATTGTGAAGTGTCGCCCCAGCATTTTAATGCAGGTAGGTATTACATTATTTTGCTATACATATGTGTTTAACACATTTTAACGCATAATCAGTTTAGCCAGATATTGATTGGGGCTCAGCAGCTTGGAGTTTCTAATCCCTATAAAGGAATTATAATTCGATAGTTTAGGCTTCTAATTGACCCTTTAAAATTCATAATTTACGTGCGACAAAATTGCTGAGACCTATAAACATATTTAATGCGCTTTGTGGTACTGTCAGTGACTAACATTAATATCGAATTTCGACACTAGATGGCAAGCTCTTATTTCGAATCCGTCAAAAGGGGTGATCATTAAAAGATACTCAATGTGGCGTTGAAATATTGGACTCACGACTTGAATAGATTCATCTATTAGTACGTTGGTATTCAGATACTTGACAGTAAATAAGAATTTCCTTAATTAACGCTCTATTTTATGGTTCACTGTCCACGGCAAGGTTTTTTATCGCTTTAATTCTTGACAATATGGAAAGTGATCATTAGGGCCAAAAACAATATAACACAATGTGTTATACGCTTCATTATAACCTGACGCCATCTATTTATTGCTTAAATTGTTGTAAACAATAACTAATCCAGTTCCAAAGCGGTTACTTTTATTTCTTACGTTACTGGTTTCTGGGAAAATTGCAAGTCGTCACGTTTTTGACTTTGATCTTGACAAGTTTGACAAGCTGTGTTGCGTTTGGTTTTATGGGTTTTTCGATGGCGACGGTCTCGTGTTTATGTGACAATTGAATTTCTCATTTCCACCAAACAATAGCTCCGATTTCCTGTAAGTTCCTAAAAAGGCCTATTTAAAGTCCCATTTTCAGCCAAGTGCTAAAGCAAATCAACTTTAATCGAACTTAGACGATGGAGGAAATTGAAAATATAGATGGAATGGAGGTGTCCGAAACCACCGGCGAGAATGAAGTCTCTGCTGAGGAGGCTTTCGATCGTGATGATGTTGGTGGGTTCGATGAAGATGTTTCCGCGGATGTTCCTGAGAAACGCAAGAGCAGATTCAGGTAAGAAAATACTAATCTATATTTGTACAACCTCACTATAAGCTTGGCTTAACTAAGCTACGCTTAAAAATTGTCAAATACTAGAGTTAAAAAAACTTACATTTTTATTTCCGATTACGATTAACTTATGTTAATATCACATACTTCCATAATATACTGTTCATGATCAATGAGTTAAATTACTGACTTTGAACTGTAAAATAGGGAAATGAGAACATCAATATCGACCTTACACTCCTACTTGCAAAAGCTGTACTTATACTATAGCTGCTTGTAGTAAATTCTAACAAATCTTAAAAACTCTAACACACAAATAAATAATACTGTAATATGTCATGTTTATTCCAGCCTACCCTTGTATTTTCCATAGATACACAAGTCGAGTTTAAGTGTTCTAGGCCTATACAAAGATTCCCTCCAATTTCAGTTTATCAATCAAATTTGGTATGACAATAAACTAAGTTTGGAAGTAAAATCATATGAAGTTCATTGCTACCACAACTCCTTAAATATGGTTTAATATGACACTTCTAGTTACAACATTCTCTATTTAAGTTATGCTTAAGGACAAAGCCAGTGTGCAGACTTACAGAATATTTATGCTGGGAAATGTTGCATATTTAGTTTATACCTAAAAAAATCACTATATACCTATAAATAAAACCAAAACACTTTCATTTGCAGTAACAGATGGTCAGAAGCTCCACCAGTGGGAGCTGCACCCGTGGGAGGCCCACTCATGGGCAGTCCACCAGTAGTATCTGGTCCACCTGGATCAACCCCACCTCCAAGATTTCGTGGCAGAGGCTTTGGACCACCACCAGGTATGTTTAGAGAGGTTGGTGGCAAACTGCCACTATTATTTAGAGCAAGACTTCCTTTAAGATGCCCTCCAGATGAGTGTAAATGAACAAGAACAAGTATAATCAATATGAATCTGACGGATTCAGATTTAGACAGATAGAGGGCCTATAGCCAAGTTTTATAGTTTCAAACCAATCCTCTAGTGGGAACTTAATGTTAAATGGTATTACTTAAAATATACATAATCTTATATACAGGTTGATTTAAATATTTTGAAGAACCCTTTGTGCCTTGAAGGTTAGATTAGAAAAACTTGAAAAATCTCCAAGTGGTTAAAATTGCATTGTTGTTCTTGTACTGTCTTTGCAATGTTAGAAAAGAAAATTAATAAAACAAAATTAATTTATATTTTTTATTCCTGTAAGTGTATTAAGTAGGTGCTTCATTTGTTCTTTGCTCATTTGATTGTGTCATGACATAAGGCTGTTTTTATGATAATTAACATTTTTCTTTTGGATTCGCAGCACAAAACATGCTTCTATGCTGTCAAATAATCCTGAATCTCAAGACAGCTGTAGTTTTTTGTCAAGCTAACTACATACTTGTTTGAGTTCATTCCTCACTTACCTGGTTTTAACAAATCTTACTAAATAAATAATTATAAGACAGCATTCTTCTTCCTTTATTACAGGATTTAATGGTCCACCTCCTAATTTTAATGAAGGTGGTCCAAATTGGGGTCCTCCTGGAACAAGAGGACCTCCACCCAATATGATGGGTGGGCATCCACCATTTGGAGGGCCTATGATGGGTGGTCCTCCAGGCGGACCACCTGGCGGTTTTGCAGAAGGTGCTCCTGCCAAGCCTATTGATGTAAGCTTTAAAAAAAAATTTTTTTGGTATTTTTTCCTTTTATGTGTGAGAATTTACTGTTAACGTAATTTGTTGGTAGTATATCAACTGCTCAACTCAATAATTGAATCAAAGGGGCCACTTTTGGACCCCTTGATAGATAAGACCTACATGTTGAGTAAAGCATCAGATTGTATTGTATCAGTCATTATTTCCAGGGTGGCAATTTTCCCTTATGTAGAAACATTTTGGCACAACACTTTAATTCTGATTACAAGTTTTAACATAAAAATCATATGTTGTCCTATTTATCATTATAAAATTTTGTTTTTGTCAATTTTAGCCTAGCACACTTGAGTTGAATGATTTGTGGGTTGAGACTAAGTCTGGCGAGGGAAAGTCGTATTATTATAACGCAAGAACACGTGAGACAACCTGGACCAAACCTGAGGGACCTAATGTCAAGGTTGTAACCCAGGTATGTAAGAACTTGAATCATGGTTTTAAGGGATTATAAAGCTTAACACTAAATTTGATACTGTAAGCAAAAAACTCGTAAGAACTTTTCTTGTTTTCTGACTTGTTCCAAAAATGGCATGAACCGATAATTTTTTTACAAAAATTAAAGAATAATGATAAAACTTACATGTGCCACTGCTTTTTTTATTATTAGATTCAGTAAATGAATATTAGTGAATATTTATGGAATTTTATAGGAACAAATTGAAGCAATGGCTCAAGCTACTGGCGGACCTAACGTTCAGCCCCAAAATACCTCAACAGCTGCGCAGGCTGCGGTAGCACAGGCTAGTGTCACAAACAAACCAGAAGGAAAAGGTAATTTTTTTAAATGTTAAATTGGGAATATTATGTTTAATTTGTCATGGGGCAACATACTATCCCCTCTGAATTAAACTTCACTTGTAGAATCATGTTTCATATTGTAAAAATACAATTTATGAAGTTAAATATTGAAAACATAATGTGAATTCGGTGCCAATTTTCTGCTGAAATCGCAATTTTATTTGTTAATCGTAAAATAAGTATATTGAAACGTGCATAAGGCGTCGACTTTTTATGTCATTATAGCTATCTCAAACCGTATGGCGGGACTAAGGTTATATGAATCTGCTTAAAAATACAGCAGTGAATCCAATTCGCAGCAAATTGTCGAACTCGTATGCTCGATCAAGCTTATGCGTACATTTTATACAGGAGAATACAATTTTACAATTATAATAACAATTATACAATTTGAAAACTTCCCATTCCTATTATATCGAAGGGGGAATAGCGGGATAGAGTTTTAAAAAATCATCGAAACACGTCAATTTTGTTATCGAAGGGGAACAATTTTTATATAGAATTCTCTGCGTCTTTTTCAATCTCCTACCACGCAGAACCACCCCCTCAAATATTTGAAATGGTAAAGGGGGTTAAGTGATGCATCATTTTAAAGAGTTTTTCATTCCCTAAATTTTTGTATCTATTATAAAAATAAAATATGATTTACTTATCCGTGGTACTAGCCGATGTTAATAAGTATTCAAATCAGTTAAAAATTTATTGCAATAATTCGTTAGTAAAAAGAATTGAAATTATTTTTATTTATGAGTAGCAAAAAAGATAGGAAAGAATAGCCAAAGTTTTTGGTGCTAGAAATCTTAATTCTAATGTGAGTCACAGATATGTTTTATACTTAACACACAATCAACTTTTGAAGCACAAAAAAAATTTAATGTTAATTCCTAAGAATTCAATATTAATTCTTGAAAAAAATGTTTAGAGCAGTTTGAATTTCGAATTAATTTCGACTTGAAGCAGATATGAAACACAAAATACTTTTTAAATCTACAAAACAACTCAATCGTTCTTCGGTCAGATCCAAAGATGGTCTTAAGTAATTTCCAGAAGAGTAAACATTTCAAATAATTTCGACTTTCAATTAAAATTCTTATTACCTCATTTTCATTTATCTGACAAAATTTAACTTCAAAATACTAGAAACAATCAGAATTCTTCCCCAAATACCGAAAGCGTGAATCAAACTCCCATCAACAACATTCACTTTCACTTACAAGATGACACTTAAATGCCACCCATTTTCACTTATTAAGTCATGGATATATCAACGGCGAATCCCACGACTCTTTAGAACAAAAGAAAACCCGATTATCCCAATTATTAGTGCGGCGCGTAACAAATATCACGTTCATAGCCGCGCTAACATTCGAGTGAGTCATATACGAACTGATATCGGTACGATCAGCTGTACCTTTTGTAAAGCTACAGCTGATCGGCTTAGGAAACGATACGCAACAGGAAGTAATGTGCGATGTTTCCAGATTTAGTTAAATGAGGAAGAAGTTGTGAATTCAAGGCAGTAGTTTCATTATACACACATACCGAACGGAATAAAAAGTACATTTCCTATAGCAAAGCGATAGAAAAGGGAATCAACGGTTTTTTGAGAAGAATAATAATTTAAGATGTCATGTTATGTGTATATATATATATATGTATAATAAAGCTAAAGCCATTACCAATCTTAACATTTTGTCTCGATCTGTTAAAACTTAACATCTTGGAGGGCTAAATGATGTATGTGATCTAATAAATTTAATTATCTTATGAACGATAGCTATAAGCATCATGCCTGCGATCCTGCAGAGACAACTTTCCACGAAAATATCCAGAATTTGTAATTTCTATTAATAACATGTTTGTGGATGACGTACTCGACACTTAAAAAATTTTGGAAACCGTTAGAGTTGTCTCCGGAAGAGTCAAAATTGACAAATAATTTCTCTCAAACAAGAGACGCAAACAGTTGACACTTGAAACACAAGAGCTTTGAATTTAATTTCCTAAATTACAATTAAATATTTGGAACCTACATATGTTGACCGTGTATACTACCATTAAGGTCGTAGAGCTTTGGAAAGACACTTTTCGGATCTTTTTTTCAACATTAAAAAATCACAAAAATGAGAGTCCAAACTAATGCTGTATCTCGGAAACTAAAGAAGATATTGCTAAACAATTTTTGTTTCAAACTATCTCGATTAGTTTATTCCTCATTTCGAATATTTTATTTTTTGTGCTATCACTGGACTGAATCATCTAAGAATCAATATTTTTGCAAAGATACGAGTTTTCAAATTGACACCCTGTATATCTGCAAACCGAACTCGCCTGATCTACACGGTTCTTTTTTGTAACTATTTAGGCTAGACAACAGACAATAGGAAAAAATAGGTATAAAATACTTTTTAAGTAGTCTTGATTGGCGTATTAAGAAGAAGTGGTGTATTTTACAATTTTTTCCGGCAGTTGAAGTTGAGGACTCAATGAAAGATATGGGCAATAAAATGTCCATGTTACCACCGGGACAAATGCCGTCCGGTCAGGGTCCACCTCCGGGTATGATGGGTCCCCCACCAGGTATGAATTTCGGACCACCTCCAGGTGGATTTCCACCATTTGGGATGCCTCCTTTCGGGATGCCGCCTCCAGGACAGGGTCCGCCGGGTTGGATGCCTCCAGGAAGTCCTTGGGGTTTACCACCAGGTTTTATGCCACCTCGTAAGTAAATTAATTGCTTATTTGAGGAATTTTGTGGAGTATATTTGGAATAGCCTATATTGATATTCATTTTTAATATGGCTTTTACAGCTGTGAGTATTCCCAGTGCTCAACCAGCAATCACTGAAGCAGAAATACTTTCAAAAATAGATCCGGATATAATAGAAAAGGCAAGGGAATGGACCGAGCATAAGTCCCCTGATGGGCGTCTTTACTACCACCATGCTAAGAAAGGCGAGTCAGTGTGGGAAAAACCTAAAGCTCTAAAAGAACTAGAAAGTAAGTAGTAAGAGAAACCATACAAAGTAAAAAATAATTATTTCAATCCTGGTTGAAGCTAATAATTTTTTCTTAAATTTGACTCTACTTTGACGTTAAGTTTTAGCATTTTTATGGATATTTAAAAAAAAATCTCAGTTTTCCCTAATTTCTTCTCTTTTTTGAAACATCAATTTACTTAGGTGCCAAATTGGCAGCCTCCCAGGGAATCTCGACCAAACCAAAGGTTGAAACGCCCCTTCCAGCCTTCCTTTCCGATTCAGGTAAGAATAACTCGCATGTGAATGGCGAGTTCTCGAAGCAGCAGGAGGCGCAGGCACAGAAAGAAGCAGAGGCGAAGGAAAAACTGGAGAAGCTGCAGGAGGAAATCAAGAAGAAAAAGGAAGACGATGAAAAGGAGAAGGAAAAGAAGGCGCAGGACAAGTCGCGCCCCGTTTCAAGTACTCCTGTACCAGGCACTCCCTGGTAAGTCGCACTTTTAGGTTTTAATAATTTAAAACCCAAGATTTTAATAATTAATGTTTTACCTAAACTCAAACTGTTTTTTTATTTTTATTTCCTTTAAAGGTGCGTTGTATGGACGGGAGACGGTCGAGTCTTCTTCTACAATCCATCGTCTCGTACCTCGGTATGGGAACGTCCGGATGAATTGGTTAAGCGCAGTGATGTTGAGAAAATGGTCTCGACGCCGCCAGATACACTGGCGAACACCAGTGTCGCTAATAAGCTTGACGTTGCGCAAGCCAAAACGCCCACTAAGACGAAGCGGTCGTCTGACAGTGAAAGCGAGGGGGAGACGCCTGCCAAGAAGGCTAAAGTGGAATCTGATGCGGGTTGTAAGTATTTTTTGTCTACTTACGACTTAGTGAGGTAAATTTCATCATGAGACTTTGATACAAAACAAATATAATTTTCGCAGTCATTCTCAAAAAAAAACTTTCGATCACTATTGATGTTCGTTTTATTATTCTAGCTGCAAATGGTACACCAGCTAAAAAAGTTGACATTGGTAAGGAAGCGGCCATTGAGGCCGAAGTTAGGGCGGCCAAGGAGCGCGCCGTTATCCCCCTTGAAACTAGAATAAACTTATTCAAGGAAATGTTAGCCGAAAAACAGGTTTCGGCTTTTAGCACGTGGGAGAAGGAATTGCACAAGATTGTCTTCGATTCCAGGTGAGTTTAAATAATTTATTTTTTGTTTCAATAAAAAATCGACATCAAAACAATTTAAAATGCTTTTAATAATCACCTTATTGTCATTTTTTGATTAACCAAAACAGGGGCTGTTTATTTTCAATACTTAATAATTCTAGGTATCTTTTATTGACTTCCAAGGAGCGTAAACAGGTATTCGAAAAGTACGTGAAAGAACGTGCCGAGGAGGAGCGCAGAGAAAAACGGAATAAACTAAGAGAAAAGAAGGACGCCTTTAAAAAATTACTCACCGAAGCACACCTACATGGCAAGTAAGTCTCGTTTAATCACCGACAACTGCCGTAGTGCTTATGCATTTTTTTTTTTTTTCAATTTATTAGGTCGTCCTTTAGCGATTTCGCTCAAAAGTTTTCTCGCGACGAGAGTTTTAAGGGCGTAGATAAGATGCGGGAAAGGGAGAGTCTCTTCAATGAGTACCTCATTGAGGTGCGCAGGCGCGAGAAGGAGGAAAAGTTCCAGAAAAGAGAAGCGGTAAGTTTCCTTGGATTTCATCCGCTGATGCCGATAATTTATTGCAACCTTGTTGTGTCAATTTAGGTTATATACAATTGATTTATTTACGGCAATTGAGGTCAATGTGTTTTCAAATGGGAGGAGCCAAACAATCTTAGTAATGAGATCAAAGTATCCGAATACAAGTCAATATAGGTTTGATAACATTTCCTTTCTTAACTGTTCCTCCTCCCAAATTTGAAAATTTTGTTCTCCTGTCGAATTTTTGCATACTAGTGATTTATATTGGCTGGTATCCTTTTTAAAGTGACTTTCATACTTTCACTTTTTTCGTATTGTGTCATTTCACTTGTGACTGATACGTTGCACAAGTAGCTTCCATTTAATAGATAGTCATCCAGCAGTATTCGTAGGAGGGGTCTCCTGCGATTGTAGGTGTAATGGTAAAGTATATGTTCTGGAGAAAGGAGGACTTGGATTTTATCGGCGATATTTCGATTTTTATTTTAAGCTTGCAATGATGATTTTGAGCGGTTATCAATAATACGCTTAAATTGTTACGGTTTACCTTACGGTTCTATGAAATGCAGATGCTGTCGAATTTCCATGTTATGAAACTTTATCTTCCAAAAATGAATTAAGCAATAACAATTGAAGTATTGAAAACAAAATTTAAGGACAATTAACCAGAACTAGGTTTCCTCAAAACAACTTAACTAATGTTTCAAAACGAAACGCATCCTTCTTGTACTATTGCACAAAGGTACTTTTTTGTGAAATTTCACCGATGCATAATCCTTAAAAAAGATTTTTGGGTCTTCAAAGGGATTCAGGAGATTTTGTTATACAGCAATAAATAGAAAAATACGAAAAACATTCAAAAATAAACTGACATTTTATTTTTACTGTTAAATACTTTGTATTTAACGGCAACATGTCAGCAATAAAACCTTATAATTTCTTCACATTCTAAGGCAATATACTTTTGTTGTCGTTGCGGGAATTTAACAATGCCATTTGTAGAATGTTTTTGGTTGAACGTGAAGCCATTATATGCAAACTTAGTATCGCCATCATAGCTTTAAAATTTTAAGCTAGGCAATACCAAACTGAAAACATTGTTAGAAATCTGAACTAGATGGTGAATGTAGAGTTCCGCCCAATGTTTAACAAGTGTCGTTGTTTTTGATCATCTTAAGCAACCTTTTCGGTAATATATATATATATATATAAATCCAGATAATCTTTTATTAACAAGAATTGAGCTGTTTCTACAGTCAATGTTTGTTCGTATTGTCGAACATTTTGGACGTCTCGGATGCGGCCAATTTTCTATGGTTGCACGGCATTCTTTAAACTTTTTACAATATACAAACATCTGGGGTTTGAAAAGACTGATTAATTCATATTTCGAGCCTATCATATTGATGTAGAAAATAATGGCTTGAGAATTTTTTTTAAGAGTTGTGCTTCAAAGACATTTCCATAATCACAAGAGATCTTTTATGTTCCTTATTTTATCTCAAAATTGTCGTATGTGAGCTCAAAATAAGAATAAATTACTAATAATAATTACACTCTTTAGAGATATATAGTTTTGTATATTGTGTGATATGAAAGATTGATGATATAGTATGTGCAAATAAGAAGTACATACACTTCATTTAAATTTAGCTGGATCAACGAATATTAATGATCTATTATTCCAGACGTTGCTTCCCTTATTCACATTTATCAGAAACTTATTTGCACAAACAAATTATTTCAGGAGACATTTTAGCGTGCTGTTTTTCTAACAGCACCCAATAGACGACCATCATTTAGCCTTTCGTGGGGCTTTTCCAGCCGCATGGATCGAGCCGCACTTAGAATTCCAACTATTTATAAGAGTACACCTACTTTTAAGTTTCCAGTAAGTCATTTAGCCCAACCAAAATTCTAAAGTTGACAGTGTTCTTTAGCTCCTGGTCGTCAGAGAGAATGATGAGTGTGCTGGTGCAGCGTGAGCCCGTCAATAACTGTCTTTCTGTCGCATTCCCCCGCACAACGCGATGGATCGACACACTGTCTGTTGTCAATTGAGGTCTCTCGGAGCTTAGTTTTACTTGACGGTACATAAAACAATACATTTAAGACCAAGAGTTTTCTATACTGCAAATATGGGCTAGTTTTTCCTTTCATGTCCTATATCTGGTAATTTTTGTGGGTTTTGAATTTCACCCATCATATAGGTGAAACTCAATGTCACGGTGATTAAATTTTGCAAGGTAAACTAGCCCATTTTCCGAAATGTGTGTTCGATTAATTGGGTCACTATTGATGTCGAGCTTTAAACTGATGTTTTCGTAAGAAAATGCCACCATGTTATATCTGCTAATGGTTTTTTATTTCAGGATTTGTCGACGTTTATGAATCATTGTTTATTTATATTTTAATGACACTTTTTTTCAGGAGAGAGTTCGCATTTCTTGCGAGTTCTTTCAATTTTCTGATATACATCATTATGTATAAGGATAACATATATTTTTTCCAGATACATACTCTAATTTTGATTTTCCTTTGCAGAATTAATCGATTGTTTTCAGGTGTCTGCTGAAGCACTTTACTGTGCTCATAATTTACGATTAATTCGATTAATACAGCATGAGTGGCATACAATTTTCTCGTCAATGTAATAAAATTCTACTCAGTAACATTCTTTAGCATTTTTCAGCATCATTAGCGAGTAGATGAGACGCTGGATTTCGGCACGTTTCTGACTTTCGAACTTTTACAGGTGAAGAGAGACTTTCTAGCGATGCTTCGGGAACATTCTGATATTGACCGGCACGCGCATTGGTCCGAGGTGAAGCGCAAACTCGATTCTGATGCGCGCTACAAAGCCGTGGACTCGCATGGCTTGCGCGAGGACTGGTTTAGGGAGTACTGCAAGATGTTGAAGGAAGAAAAGAGACGCCGTAAGGATGAGAAGGAGAAGTCCAAGTCGAAGGATAAGCGCAAGAAGAAGGACAAGGAGAGGAAAGATGTAAGTTAAAAAAAGAAATGTGTTGAAGTATCTGGTAGATTGATATGAAGTGAAATAAGATATTTGAGCAGGATGCAAAATCAAAAGTTTGTTTTGTACTTGTCACGTTACGATACATTTTTGTTTCGGTTAAAGGAGAAACGCGAGAAAGAGAAGGAGGACAAAGACTCGAAAGACAAGGAATCTAAAGAAGGTGAAGCTGACGATGAGGACAAAAAAGATGAAGGTAAAAATGACGACACTTCGGAAAAAGAAGGGGAAGAGCCTGAGGCCGAAAATGAATCTGACAATGAAAAGGTGAGAATGTAATAATATATTTAGTGCAATGGGTGAGATATAATTTTCAGTAAACTCATTTGCTTATGATAAGCTTGTTGAGAGGTTAAAACGTTCAACAGGTTGTAGTACTCATAAATGTAAATTATTTCACCATAAATTGCTTAATTCCCCATGCTAAATGCTAACTGTTAAATGTCGAATTAACTGAAAATTAATAAAATATTTTTAAACTTCTGAGACCAGTAAATCAAATCTAAATACTGCGCTGCGTTATTTATTTATTTTTATTTAGTTCGATCTATAGTGAACGTCTCCATATCCGCTGAAAATGTGTTTTTGTGATATTTTTCTTTGACGTTATGACAAGATTATTGATTTTTAAGAGTTCTATAACTAACTTGATCAAACCTAACCTGTTAGAGTAAAAGCCTCAACTTTCAAAACACCCTGTATTTTTGTTTAATTATCTTTGTATTTTCTTGTATAGGCTAAAGAGGAACGCGAGAAAGAGCGTCAAGCCAAAACGGAAGCTAGCCTAAAAAGACGCGAAGAAGAAGTTCAGCGCACGTTGGCAACGCATATGAGAGACAGAGACAAAGAAAGGGAACAGCACAAACGAGAGGAAGCGAGACAGGTTAAATTCCAAAATTATCTTTAAACGTTCATATTTAATTTATTGTTGCAGGACTTTAATGCACTCTTAGTAGACTTGGTACGTAACACCGATCTAAGCTGGAAGGAAGTGAAGCGTCTTTTGAAAAAAGATCACAGGTGGGATCTTGCCGATTCACTGTCCCGCGACGAAAAGGAGAAACTTTTCAACGAGCATGTGGAGGCTCTAATGAAGAAAAAACGACAGGGATTCCGGGAAATGCTCGACGAAACTTCTGATGTCACGTTAGTCAGCAGTTGGAAGGATGTGAAGAAATTGATTAGAGATGATCCTAGGTATTCCAAGTTCGCCTCCAGTGATCGGGTAAGTTTAATTAAGTGAAATTTCTCTCCTGTGACAATTTTTTAATTTGGAATTCAACGAAAATTTATTCTTTGACCAATAAGCCTGTTGTTTTTAGTGTGAAAGGGAGTTTAAGGACTATCTTAAAGACAAGCTTATAACCGCAAAGAGCCAGTTCAGAGAACTACTTCAAGAGACTAAGTTGATCACCCACAAGTCCTTGACTTTGCTCAGGGAGAATCAAAATCATATGCAAGAAATCGAAGATATTTTGAAGAACGACAGAAGGTAAATGTTTTAAATGAGCTGTAGTTCAATATGAACTTTTTTGAGTAATTTTCAAGATCTAACATGTCTAATAGTTAAATTTTTCTACATAAATGGAAGAAAAATTGCCATTTTTAGAGACTTAATATGCTGTAAATGGGGCTGCCAAATTTTATTTTTATTATTTTTTATAGTTAATATTTTCTGGTATTGATTTATAATTTAGTTTTTAGTCCCTGGTTTTCGTGTTTTTGCATTAGGCAAAAACGATGATTTAACGAGGTTTATTTAGGTTTTTGGTTCTGGACCACATTCCTCAAGAGAGAACACAACTGGTTTTGAATTATTTGGAAGAATTGGACAGGAGGGGCCCTCCACCGCCACCGACTGCCACTGAACCTAACAGAAGAGGAAAATAAGTTTAGTGTTTAACAGCAGTGTTATTTATATTATGTAGATTTCGCAGAAAATATTGTTTGCAGTAAAAATAAACCGATTACTCCATGTATGATCTTTCTGCTTATTAAAACGGTTATAAGAAATGAAGTGATTGAAGAAATTAAACTTTCAAGTGGAATGTAATTTGGTTACTCTACACGACCTATTAATGAACGTTAATAGAATACATCCATATATTAATTACTTTATACAATGTGTTCTAAAATCTTATGTACACATTTCAGGGTATGATACTGCGGGTTATTTTATAAAGAAAAGTTTATGAGCATGTGAGTCCGCAAACGCTTATTTACCGAAATACCGCATGTTAAAAGTTACAATTTAATTAAACTTCTTTATTGTGTGCCACTGACTGTTTGTCTTTGAAAACTGAATTGTCAGTTTAATTTAGAAATTTATTTGGCTCTACCACTTTTCCCGTATTTGTGTTTGGGCTCTTCATGAGAATGTAAAACAGTAAATGATATTTAGAAAGTACTTTTTTACTATTATTTACTACAAATCTGCTTGGTTTTAGTTATCATAAAATCCCATCAATCCAAATATTACTTATTTAACATAACTGAAAAACTAGTTCATTCAATAACTTAACCTGAACTCTGACATACTGCATAACACTGTATTTCGGTAAGGAAGCGTTTGAGAACCCATTTTTTCTCCATAAAATGACCGAAAAAATCACACCTTGAAATATGTAACCCTGGATTTTGTTTTCAGAGTAAAAACTAAACTGTAAGTAACTGCATGATTGAACACTAATATGTGTTAAATTTCCCAAATATTTATTTGGAATTTACTTTTTTACTTTTACTGAAGAAATATTTCAGTTCAGGATTATAAGCCCAGTTTACGTTTATCCAATTTTTATTTCCACTTGATATGTATTTGTTAAAAGTAAGCTGGGTTCCATGTTTGATTCACTAAAAAGGATAAACATTTTTGTTTATGTCCGTATTTGGGCAGTTAGTTTCACCACTTTTATGCACTTTTCTATAGTACTTGACGTATATTGTGAATATATAGCATTAAACGAATTTAAAAGAATGGTAGTTTTATTTGGATTTAATCCACGGACTTCAACACCTTAATATTGGATGTTCATTTTCACCATAAAATAGCAACAAGGATGTAGAACCAAATGTTTATAGTGCATATCCCCGTCAAAATCATATACACATTTACTACATAGCGCTGGAGATACGAGAAACAGTTATACTTAAAATGACTTCCTTAGGTTTTAATCACAATTGAATCTCGTTTTGTTTATTTATTTAAATTAGATCCATCCTTGCATCTTAGCTGAAAGTAATCATTTTCAACAATTCTAATTTGTATAATATTTCAACGTTATGTTACCTCTGTAATGTTGAGCATGGATCTAAAGACGCAAATTATGTACCTAGTTCAACCGTTCCAATCTTCTAAAAGCGATGGAAAATTTGAAAATAATGCTTTGCCGAAAGTACTTCGTATACTACTTTTATTCTCTGCTTAACTTTATCCCTTAGGGCTGAGGCTTTGTATAATGAGAAGCAATTTAATTCGTTCATGGTAGAGTTTCTGAGTATCGTCGCAGCGCCAAAGCAAATAATAGCTTTCAATTGCAGGAAATTGTGTAGTTTCACAATCCTTTAGAGTGTTATTTATGTAGAAATTGTTTTTATTGCAGCAGCGGAGTTAATTTTTGAAAAGTTTTATATGCACCAGTATAATTGCGTTTCATCTATGAAGGTTTTCAAAGGTATTCCTGCTAGTGTTATGAAAATAAGCGACGTATTTCTTTTGAATTTGCTTTGTATTCATGCAAAGAAAATTCTTATATGACGGTAACTGAAGCATTTTTTAATCGCTTTGCTTCAGGGAAAAATTGTTAATGATTAACGATACTTTAGCAAGAGACAATTTTAGGCGCAACAAAATGGCATGTTTCATAATAGAATAGCAACGTCTGGATGCTATGTGGGCTCCTCAATATCGTGTAGAACAGTTCCTTTTTTCTTAAACAGACAAGAACCTTCATATGAGACATCAAGTAGACCACCATAGACATGCATAAATATTGCTGAAGGATTTCCAATTGGAAGATTTCTTGTCTTATAGGTAAAATATTGCTGTTAAAAGAACAACTGGAGAAATTAAAGAATAATGCAAAGGTCGTTTTCTAGTTTTCAGCTCTTATTAGAAGTGGGGATTGTTCAAAGGGAGAGTAGCAACCTCATTCAACCTACACAAGGCCGATCTTCAAGAATTTGAAGCTATTTGATTTAAGATTCGTGTTCTATCTTTTAATTTCTGGAACTTCGTTAAGTGTGCTTATTTTTTTTCGAGTTTTACGTGTTTAAGCGCTTGAGCTCAGTGATAAAACTGTCATATTTCAGCAAGGTGTATACGTTCAACATGAGCACACATCAGAAAAGTTCCTGGAAGTTAAAGGGCCAATAACATACAACTTAGATTTTTCTTCAGACGTTAATTTTGTTTTTGTTCCTCAAGCTTTGTATGGTAGTTTTATGACCGTTTAAAGAATATCATTGTTATTTCAAGTTGAAGAAAAATAAAGAAATGTAAGTCTTAGAAAGCATTGAAGAGGCTCGGATAAAAATTATAACTTGTACAGTTTCTGATCCATAGAAACTACGTCACCACTAAATGCCATTTTTCTTAGATGAAATTTTAAGCACAAGTTAAATATTTTTAGATTCCCAAATTGAGAAGCATTACCAATGAAAATTTCAGAAACTACAAGAAAATGCATGTACACTGAAAAAAAATATGTATATGAATATCTCCTGAAGATCATAAGCTACATTTCTCCAAATTCCGCAAAGCTGAGATCTAAGTAATTTTAACTACAGATGACTACTTTTAGTGGTTAAGTTCTAGAAAATTGAGAAAATGTAGAATGAAATTCTCAAAAAACAAAAGAAAAGGTGCACATTTTGTAGAAATTCAACGCTCTTTACAGTACTTTAGTAGAATCGCAATTGCCTATGAGTACAATATATTTATTTCAGAAGGACCTCCTTCCTCCGATGTACTACTTCTTTGTATCTTTTTTGCGGTATTAATTTGGAAAACAATTTTTACTAGCATATCGAGTAGTATTGTTATGGTTCATTTTTTAATTATCACTGGAAATAATATTGCCTGTCATACCTTAATCTCAATTTGAAGTATTAATTTTTATTACTATCAGGTCTAGCTCATTTTTGTTATCAAAGTATTTAGCAAAATTCGTTGATTATTGTTACTAGACTGTTGCTGTTTGTGGTAATCAACAACACATATAAAAACATAAAATTACAACATTATTACTTAGTTGATTTATGTGCAATTAAATACCACATTTTTTCAAATCCTGTATACGAGGTATGTTGAGAAAATAACGGAAAATTGTAACCATGAGTAAAACAAGGGTTTACGAGTGATATAAGCGTTTTCAAGAAGGCCGTGAAGACCTCGAAGATAACGAGCGCACTGAATGGCCCAGCACATCAAAAAGAGATGAAAACAAAGAAAAGGTGGAAGAAATGATTTTGAAAACTCGGCGAATTACAATCAGAGAGGTTGCTGAAGATGTTGGTATATCAGTAGGTTCATGCCATGAAATTGTTTCGCATGTTTTGGTTATGAAACATGTGACTGGAAAGTTTGTTCCAAAATTGTTGAATTTCGAATAAAAACAATGGCGAATAGAACCTGCTCATGAGTCATTAAATGTAATCGACAACGATCCAGAACTACTAAAATATATCATAACAAGTGACGAAATGTGAGTTTATGGTTATGACGTCGAGACTAAGACTCAATCATCCCAGGGAAGGCATTCTGGTTCGCTAATCCCAAAAAAAGCTTAACAAGTGCGATCGGATGCGAAAGTAATGCTCAGAGCATTCTTCGATTTTGATGGCATAGTACACCATGAGTCTTTGCCATAAGGTCAAACGATCAACAAAGAATATTACCTGCAGGTTCAACGTCGTTTACGTGATGCAAATCGAAAAAAAACACCAGGATTTGGGGCGAAAAAATTCATGGCTTTTACACCATGATAATGTACCCGCTCACACTTCATTGCTTGTTCGTGAATTTTTGTCCAAAAACAATACTGTAATTATACCACAAGCTCCATATTCGTCAGATATGGCTCCGTGCGACTCCTTTTTGTTCCCGAAAATAAAGAGAACTTTAAAAGGTCGTCGTTTTGCAAGCATTAGACGAGATTAAATGTGCGTCGCTGAAAGAGCTAAATAGTTTTCCAAAGTTGAGTTTCAGAAGTGTTTCGGGTATTGGTATTGGTAAAAGCGCTGGCATGAGTGTATCTTAACTAACTGAGACTATTTTGAAGGGAATAAAATTGACGTAGTCGAATAAATACAATTCTTTCCAAAAATTTAAAATACCCGTTTTTTCCTGAACATACTTCGTATGTGTTCATTTTAATCTTCCTTTAGCGCGCACTATGAAAGGCATAAATAAGCGATAATATCATCGATAATCCTCCAAGATAGTATTATCTCATTCGTTGAAACCGAGCTTTACTGAAAAATATCGTTCCGTTACTATTGATACTTTATGTATATCAAGAAAATCGGTTTATTATTTTATAATTAAGGCTTAGATTGATCAATCAGGATCTACAAGAACGCGATGCCTAATCTTCCCAATACTATCGAAAATAACAGCAATCCCACGTGGAAGGAAAAATATAAAAGGTTAGCTTACATTTTATTCAGTCCTTCTGGTGATCGTGGCAAAATGGTATCCAAAACAGTTACTTTTATTTGTATCGTCATTGCCATAGTGGTCACTGCAGGGGTAGTTGTGGGAATCATGTATTGGTTAATGGACTACAGTCATGAAGACAACGACCTACCTATCACAGGTAAGTTGTTCAGCTTATTGTATGTGAGTGAATAACCATGCCCTCAAATTGTTAAAATGGAACACGTAGGTTGAAGATACAAGTAAGACTGACTTTATTCAATGAAAGCAATATACAGACAACAACTAAAAATAAAAAAGGAAAGTTCTGGTCCTGGACTTTCTTTATAAAACTAGAGCTATACAATATGGCTCTTTGGGCTTAATTTAATCGTTGGAGTTAATTTTTCGAAATTCCAAAAAATGATTCAATTTTTAACACAAATCCCTTTAGGGACTTGAGAGTGTGACAGATTAATTTTATGTATCTGCTTAAATAAAAAAAGGTAATTAAACTATCGATCAAAATACATATATGCAATATTTGACGATTTTTAAAATGTTTTTTTTTTAATGTGCTGACATGTTTTAATGGGCCCAGTTATCTCTTACATCTCCCTACACAACGTTATTCCCCCAACCTGTTGATAAAAGTTTACTAGTATCTAAAAGTGATAGGAATTTGAAAATTTGGAGTTAACTTCGACGTGTACTATTTTTTAAAAATATTTTCAAGTTCCTGTCACTTCCAATTTAACCGAAAATAGCTGTCAACTTGCTTTTTTCAAATGGGACCCCCAGTATATTATTTTATTTTTCGATTCTACATAATATTTGGATCACATTTTCTGTATAATGTCCTATACAGGGTAATCGTTCCAATTTGAGGTGGTTTTGAGAATTTAGAAAAATAGAAATTTTTCCTTGAGAAAATTATTGCAATTCTCTATTCAGTCCTGCATAGAGCAAAAGTATGATCCTTGAATTGAATTATCATCAAATAGCCATGTGTGTATTTGGAAATCTTTACTTATACTCCTAGTATAAGAATTTACATATTATGAGACATTTTGCCTAGTCAGGCCCGATTTTCCATTTAATACAGTGATAAAAAAAGTGAAGTAAAAAAAATGAAACTTAAATCAATACAAAATTACTGCTGAATAAATGTGCATAAGTCAACACCGTCATTACCACGACATCTTAATCATTGAAATATTTTATTGCAGAATGCGTCTTTTATCCATTTGAGGCAAACCCGCATCCACTGTTTGTTCTCTCAGGAACCTCCTCCTTGCTTTTTCCCACATGGCCGGAAAAAGTTCTGAGAATTCCTGCAGGGCAAAACGTTGACTTCATTTGTCCAGGAAAGACAATTTTCATTAGAGAAACCGACTCAGAAAGCGAGATTTTAGTTGGGACATGCTCTTCAGACACAAAATTCCAGATTGGCAGTGATTTAGTTGAATGGGCTGATCTACGATGCAGCGACTACAATTGGAGAGATATTCGACATACTGGAAACACTTGCGCTACAGACGGAAAGGAACTTGAGAGCGGCTTCTCAGTCTCTGATGGCAGATTCATAAGGACTTTAACCATTTGCTTTAATCCTGCTATGCAGATTGCTTATTACACTTATATCAATCAGACATCTGCAATAAATCACAGGGTGCTTGATACTCCAAGGCCGAGATTTTTGCAAGGAAGTGCATTGTATACCATAGGATCTGTTACAAATCTGTATTATAGGAACAATCAGAGAGCCACCGTGAATCGATTGTTGAATCTGACAGATGATTCGCAGGTTTATATTGAAGACGATACTGAATTCTTTTTGGCCAGAGGTCACATGACAGCCAGAGGTGATGGATATTATGCTGCTCAACAGAATGCTACGTTCTTCATGTCGAATATTGCTCCTCAATGGCAGAAATTTAATGCATGGAATTGGAATCAAATTGAGATGGATGTTAGGGAGTATGCCTCAATAAATGGAGTAGACTTGCAGGTAAATTATATTTAATCATTTGGTCAATGACGCAACATTTTTATCTAGGTTTGGACAGGAGTGTATGGAGTGACAACCCTGCCCAACGCAATAACTGGAGAACCAACAGAGTTGTACTTGTTCGTAAACCAAACATCGAAAGCTCTACCAGTTCCAGAGATATTTTGGAAAGTAGCTTATAACCCCATATCTGAAAAAGGCGTGGCACTGATAGGAGTGAATAATCCATACAATGCGACTTTCAACAAATTGTGCTTTGATGTTTCTGATAAGTTGACCTGGCTGCATTGTGATAGGAATAATCAAGAGTTGGGATTCTGTTATGCTTGTACTATTACAAGCTTGAGATACGTAGTGTCTTATATACCATATGTTGCCGAAAGGGGATTATTGTTGTAACAAAAGACATATTTGGTGTAATATTATTATGCTATGTTTGAAAATAGCTTTGAGCCAGATGAAATTATAATTATCTAGATAAAACCGGAATTTCAATTAAAATACCCTATTTTCTGCTTTAAAGCTTATTGAGTATTTAAATAATTTATAAAGGGTGTCAATTTGAAAACTTCCTACCTTTATTATCTTGAAACGGGATAAAATTTTTTTAAATCATCAGAATACTTCTATTTTGTTATCAAGGAGGAAAAATTGTTATGCAGAATTTACTGCGCCTCTTTCAACCCTCTATCCCGTAGAGCCACCGTCTCAAATATTGTAAATGGCAAAGGGGGTTAAATGATACATCATTGTAAAGGGATTTTCATTCTCTACATTTGGGTACTTATTATAATACTATAATGTTATTGACTTATCTGTAATAGTGGTCGATGTTAATAGGTATTAAAATTAATTAGTTTATTGCGATAATTTATGTACAGTGAAATCTCCCATAAGCGGACACCGGTGGTCGTCTTCTATTTGTCCGCTTATAGGAGGTGTCCGCTTATTAGAAAATGTGAAAATATAGATGGGTTTTTTAAAACTTATTTATTAAATAAATATTTTATTCAATTAAGAGAGTAAAATAAGAATAATCTTAACTAATCAGCCACAAAAAAAGAAATATTTTAAAATGAGAAATTAACAAGTACGTATATGTATGTACATGTATGTACTACATATATACATACATATTTAGGTAACTAAAGTTTAGAAGTAAAATACTCAGTAATTGAAGTTTGACGGGTCTTTTTCTTCATAAAATCCTCTTCAAAATGTATCTCTAACTTACTTAACATTTCGAATCCTCTCAAATCACTGTTCTTCAAAGAAAACTCTTTTAATTTATTTACATTATTAAACGCGTCACTGTAAGAATGTATTTTACTATCGCTCATATTATTGTTGTATATCATCGTATCCGATTCATCTTCAGAGTCTATCTCTTCCGTGTTTTCATTAGAAATTGAAACTTCCATTTCTTGATCTTCAACTTGAACAGCGTTATCAACATTAATAAAAGCATCTGTATCAGTTTGTTCATGTCCAGCATGTCTCATCATTTTGCACACCTCCGCAAGTTTTGATAACGGGACTTCGTCATCTGGGTCCCAACCCTCACCTGATATTGGTGTAACTTCATATCTAAACCCAGCTTTAGTAAAGCAATTCTTTATGGTCGTAGAAGATACTTGTTTCCAAGCTGAATGAATGAAAAACACCGCCTCCAGTACATTTATACATTTGGCTAACTCATTAGCGTTGTTAACACTGTCCATTTTTATTAAAATGTGTCTTAATATAATTGAGCGGTAACATATTTTAAAATTCTTTATTATTCCCTGATCCAATGGTTGACACAAAGCTGTCGTATTTGGTGGTAAGAAAATTATTTTGATATTCTGCAGATTGAGGTCTCTTGGGTGAGAAGCGGCATTGTCCATAAATAATAAAATCTTCCGTTTTTCCCTGGCCATTTTGTGATCAAACACTTGTAGCCATTCTGTCATGATATTACTTGTCATCCAAGATTTGTTATTTGAATACCACGTGACAGGTAAAGTACGTAGGTCCAACTTCTTGAAACGAGGCCTTGCTGATTTTCCGATAACTAAAAGCTTTTCCTTCTCACCTGCCATATTTGTACAGTGTAAAATAGTGAGGCGTTCTTTGGCCATTTTTCCACCCGCACATTTTTCACCTTTTAAAGCGAATGTTTTTTCGGGTAAGGCACGAAAGAAAAGGCCAGTCTCGTCAGCATTATAGATATTTCTTGGCTCGTAGTGTTTCAGTAACACCGAAATATTGTTCTTGAAAATGGCGACGTGCTCCGTATTGACAGTAGCAGCCTCTCCTGAAATTGAACGAAACGTAATGTTGTGTCGAATCCGAAATTTTTCAAGCCATCCAGAAGAAGCGCGAAAATCCTGGTACCCCATTTTTTCTGCAAGTTCTTTCGCCTTTGATCGAATTATAGGCCCTGATATAGGAAAATTTTTATTCCGGGCTTTAACAAACCATTCATAAGTTAGTTTGTCGATGTTAAATCCCTTAGTTTTGAAGAATGATCTCTTCTGCTCCGAGTTAAATGATGTAACACAACTGTTTAATAGTTGTTCTCTCTTCTTAATTATTTCACTTGCCTGGGTTTTTCCTATATTAAATCGGGCCGCTAAGTTACGTACACTAAGTTTTTCTCTATCGTAAACTTCCACTACTTGCAGCTTTTCTTTTAAAGTTAACAGACGTTTTGTTGGAGCCATTATTAACATATAAACACTAAAAACACACAAGGAGAAATACTACTACTACTACGACTACTCCGAACGTTGCGTTAAATACAAATGTAGTAGACAAAAATAGTGGCATGGTTATACATACATAATATGCCTTTCGGGAGTCCGGTAATTCCCCTACGAAAGACGTGCGGCCAGGCAAAACGTTGCCATTCGTTAAATATATTAAAAGGAACGGCAACGTTCATTCGAAAATTATTTCCTGGTCGCGGGCTAAATAAATGTCCGTTTATGAGAGAAAAAATGTAAAAATGGAGTTAGATTCAATGTCCGTGTCCGTTTAATAGACAGTCCGCTTAATAGAGAAATATTTATTAGAATATCTTATGGGAAAGAGTTGGTCCCCAGAAAACTGTCCGGTTATTAGAGAGGTCCGCTTATCGGAGGTGTCCGTCAAGGGAGATTTTACTGTATTATTGTGAGTAATTTTAAAAATAGTATACATAATTTAACAAATAACTGAAATTATTTTTATTTATTTAAGAAGAAGGGGTCCAAAAAACATCGAACGTTTTTAATGCTAAAAATTCCAATTTGAATGTGAGTCGCAGATACATTTTGAACTTAACACGCAGTTGAGATCTGAATCACAAAAAAATTAATATTAATTTCTGCAAAAAGTTTTGAAAATCTTCCAAACAATTTCAGTTTTAAATTAATTTCGACTTGAAGCAGAGGCGTACATAGTTGAAACCTGAAACACAAAAAAAATCAATATTCATTCTTGAAAAAAAAAAATGTTTTAGTCTTCGAAATAAATTAATAGTTTCATATTAATTTCGACTCGTAGAGGCGTAAGTAGTTAAGACCTGAAACATAAAAAAATTTTAAAATCTTTGAAACAGCTCAAGTTGTGATATCATTCTTCAGCCACGCCCAAAGATGGTCCTAAGTACTTTTCAAAAAAGCCAAAATTGCAAATGATTTCAACTTTTAACTAAAATTCTTATTACGTCTTTCTCATTGACCTCACAAAACTTAATTGTAAACCACAAGAAACAACAATCAAAAGTGACTCCCGAGCACCAAAAACGTTAACCAGACTCACGTCAGCAATATCCATTTTCACTCTCTAAGTCATGGATATATCAACGGCGTACCTCACGAGTCTTTAGAACAAAATAAAACCCGATTACTCAGATTATTAGTGGAACGCACATTACAAACATCTTGTTCGGCACAGCGCTAACATTCGAGTGAATCATCTACAAAGTGATATCGGTACTATCTGCCTTTTGTCAAGGTACAGCTGATCATCCTTGAAAAGGATACGCTAAAGTTCCAAACTCAAGGCAGTACCTTCATTATGCAAACATACCCCGACGGAATAAAAAATACATGACTTGTCGCAAAGAGAACTTCAGAAGAAAAAGAAGTTAGAGGTTTCTCGAGAATAATACTAATTTAGAATTTCATACTAACTCGATGTTTGTTTATTTCGTATTTCGAATATCTTATTTGCCTTGCTACTACGTAGCTGAATCATCTAAGAATCGACATCTTTTGCAAAGGAATTATGTTGTCAAATTCCTTGTATATGGGTTAAATAAGTTCATCTAAAATGAATCCATACAATAAGAATTCCTCACTCCAATATGGAACTTTACACCTTGCTTAAGTTGCAGTTTGTTGAATATAAAATAGGGAGCGCATCCCGATAAAGTATCTTTTGCTCTCGTAAATTAATCGTAGCAATTAGAATATTTGGTCTTGTAATCTTTATTTTAATAAAAGTTTTTTTTTTATAAAGTTACTTAATTCCAAAACTTAGCTAAGGTACTAGTCACAAGACGAATGATAACAACGATACAATGACCTTTAAACCACATTCAAATACCTTTACACCCTTTTTTGGGAGCGTACAGTTCTTCGGTCTGACCTTGGACACGATACGCGAAACGAAATAACATATAACTTGTTTATGTTTTAGCCAAAATATATAAACAATGACAAAAACCACTTGGAGCGAGGTTAAATTAAACACAGATCACTTACCGCAAATAAACCTTTTGCAATTATGGTCCATTTAGATAGATATCCTGAATCTAGTATAATATATGCCGGAGTAACTTGTGAAGTATTCTCCATTCTTTTTTGTATTTGGTATATCGCTTTTTTTGTTAACAGAGAAAAGAAAGATAGAAGAGACAGACAAACCAGTTCACTATTCCACTACCGCTCTTCTTCCCATCAATCTATTAACTGCCAGTTCTTTGTCCCTGTTGTCTTAACTTTCCCAGTTCTGGTGAGTCCTTCAGAACCGTGGGAAAAGTATCTGCTAGTCCCTATTACGAAGGAACCAATAGTTTAGTGTCACCCAAATAATTAGCACATATGGCCACTTAAGCGCGTCGTGGCAATAGTGACCTCGTTCGACAGTGCTTTGTCTTCAGATTAATCAGATTAGGCCCTGTCAGCCTGCCCTTCATCTTATTGTCTATCCTAATACTATTTTTACAAATCTTAAAGACTAATAAATCTCCGACATATATTCCCTCTGAAGTAATGCCGAAAGGCGGTTCCGGGAGGGTTTCAGGGTGAAGAGAGGAAAAGGATTTTAGTGGGTGGTCAGCTATTGCCTCAAACACTGAAGTCCCACATTACCAGGCCGATCAACAATTTAACAGCAACGGTCTGGTGTGCGTAAATGCATTTCTCCAATCTCTATTAAAAAAAAGTATAATAAATATATTCTAGTACTTCCAACGTCACTCGAGCAATACGAGGTTGATTAAGACTTCGTTTCGAAATATAGGGTGTTCAAATTTTAAGATGGTTTACAATTCTTTTTTCCTGCTCCTATAGTTTATGAGATATTTACATGGTTCAAATTTGGGGTGAATGCTACTCTTAAATATACTGGCGATATACCATGTCAGTCGGAGGTGAAAGTCTATAGATTGATGGTTGGTTTGAGGTATTACCCTATATAGGAAGATATAAATAGGGACTTATCACCCTGTAGATTTTGAGTTTCACTTGAGATGCTACATAATGAATATCTTTAAGAGTAGAAATTACCTCAAAAGTCTAAATATCTTAGAAATATTTCAGATTTTAATATCTTGCATTCCGGTAACCAACCACTTAGGTATTTATGTTTATATAACATTTCTTGTTAAAAGTAAACCATGTAATCATTGTAGAACACCTTGTATATAATTTAATAATCACTTCACTGTAAATCAATCCTCCCGTGAAGAGTATGTATGATATATGTATTGATCATAACCCTTTATCGACATTCTAAGTTATTAAATTTATAAAGTATGATGTTATTATAAGCTATTAAAGGTAAAAACTGCTTCATTAAAAACACCACAACAAAACAATCTCCTTTCGAAGAATTGCTGCAAAATGCTGTACAACATACCGTTACACGAGGTCGGTATACAATAAGGAATATTACCCAACAGCTATTATATTTTGTGAATCCATGAAGACTTCGCACAACAACCAGAGAATCAGGTCGTTGGTCTTCATTTTTAACAACTTTGAATATTTCTAAGCATGCAAAATCTAACTTTCCTTCTTTTTTGGTACCATATAGCCCTTGGCGCAATAATGATAAAGAATGGTAAGTTCAAATTTATTCATTTATTTCATCCGTTAAACACTACAACAAACGAAATTTCAGAATGTGTGATCGACCCATTCGAAGTAGACCCCCACCCCTTGATAGTTTTATCGGGTAGTAGTGACTGGAGTTATCCAGAACCGGGTGAAAATGTCTTGAGATTCGACTTAGGTACCTCTATCGACTTTTTATGCCCTGGTCGTAATGTTCTGATCAACAACAAGTCCACCAGAAGCCCAATTTTGATGGCCCTTTGTATTTCTGAAGCAACCTTCCAGACCAGTGATGGAGATTTGGTGAGATGGAAGTCGCTCAGATGCAGTGGCCACCCCTGGAGGGATATCAGAGACAATGGGCGTACTTGCGCAAGTGACGGTATAGAATTAGAGGTCGGGTTCTTTCTAGGAGATGGAAGGTTCTTGAATTTCCTCATGATCTGCTTCAATGTGGAGCTGCAGATTGCTTACTATACTTTTATAACCCAGACTGCTGCCATCAATCAAAGAATACAGGGAACTCCTAGACCTAGCTGGCTTCAAGGCTCTGAAATCTACTCTATGGAGAAAATTAAGAATATTTACTCGAGAGATCAGCAGAAAAGGACTATAAATAAGCAAATAGGACTTTCATCTTCCTCAAATAAATTCATAAAAAAATCTGGTAATTACTTCTTGGCGAGGGGACATTTGACGGCAAGATCTGATGGGTTCTACGCAGCACAACAAAACGCGACTTTTTATATGCAAAACATTGCTCCCCAATGGCACACCTTCAACGGGGGCAATTGGAATCAAGTTGAAGTAAACTTAAGGGATTATATAGAGCTAACAGGTGAAAACCTCTGGGTTTGGACGGGTGTGCATGGAGTTACCACACTACCTCATCAACTAACTGGGGAAGACACTGAGTTGTACCTGTTCATCGATTCCAACACCAAGGCTGTTCCAGTTCCTGAGATTTTCTACAAAGTCGCCTTCAACCCTCTAACACGCGCAGGGGTTGTTTTGATAGGTGTTAATAATCCCTATATTGAAGAATTCATGCCATTGTGTGAAGATGTTTCTGAATATTTGCCATGGTTTACTTGCAAAAGCAGTCTGGTAGGTGGGTATTGCTATGCTTGTACTATAGACAGTTTCCGGGAGGTTGTCGATGTTTTGCCTAGATTGTCTGTTAAAGCATTGTTAGTTTAATGCAAAACAAATACATTTATATAAACATATTGAGAGTTTTATTGCTATTCTTGACGTCAGGTTTTGGTACGACTTAGAGGACCCGTTTTCTTCTTAACTCTTCAGAGTCTTATCACCTAAGCTAAAGTATTAATAAGTTGATTAGAAGCCTAATTATTGATTTTAAGATTAACACAGTTATTTATCTAACAAATGTGGAAAGTGATACTTTACCGCTCGCTGGTTGCAGTTTTATTTGTGATCTCTGGTTTAATAAATTTAGGGATTTGAACGTCTGCCAAAAAAAATAAGTCATTTATTTAGGAGAACAGGAGGAATTCAAGATATAGGGGGAGTAAATCTTATTATCAAAACAACTGAAAGAAAAATAAGTTGACGTTAATATCTCAGAACTGAAACGCAAATTTTTGGTTTTTAGAAGGTACCTCAAAAACGAAAAAACACATTTTTCAAAATAGCATTGAATTGGCCAATAAACTTCAGCTTTTTCCTGATTTTCTTAATTCTTATAGTTTTCAAGATATCCGTATGTATAGGCTAATTTAGCCGACGCTGTGCATATCATCAGATTTTATTGTGACTTTAAAAGAAAAAAGCATGAAGACGCGCTTATTGGAGTAAGGCCGGAAATATGGGAAGGGCAAGAAAACCCATGGACGTTATACATTAAGGGACATGTGAAAAAGGAGACAGGAACAAGGATAATCACTTCCTCAACTGTCCAGCCGAAGACTTTCTAGTGAAGTAGGGGCCTTTAAGTTTCCTTTCATTTGGATTTAAGACCCCTCAACCTATACATTATTCGACCATAATTAATAAAATAAAATGTTTACTCAACAGAACTTTATTTGTAACTAATTTGAAACTTCATGTTCTTTTTTTTACATGAAGGCCGCGTTATTTCTGTATCGATGTCTATCGGTACAGATTAACTCTAAAATGACCAAATTTGAACTAGCTTTTATAATTACCTTTCCCGTTAAATTAGCAGTCCACTGATATCCAACTCAGGGAAATTTGGCACAATTCTTCTAAAATCTGTAACGGTACAAGCCCATGATATTCCCCTAGCCTGGTCATCCTTCCTCCATTTCAACCATGACAACAAATCCGATTTATCATCGCAGAACTTATCGATATCGCTTGCATCTTTATAAGGGTTATTCACCCCAATTAAGACAACCCCATTTCTAGATACAGGATTGTATGCAACCTTCCAGTACAAGTCTGGAACTGGCAGAGCTTTGTCACCTCCATTTACATAGAGATAAAGCTCAGTATCCTCTCCAGTAATTGCATGAGGTAGGGTGGTTACTCCCCATCCACCGGTCCAAACTTGAAGATGCACGTTGTTAGTTGAAGCATAATCTTGCAAATCAGTTTCAGTCTGGTCCCAGTTGAAGCCGTTGAATGTTTGCCATTGGGGTAGGACATTGGCAAAGTGGAAGGTGCTGTTCTGCTGAGCAGCATAAAAGAAGTCACTTCTAGCTGTTAAATGGCCCCTGGACAGGAAATAGTTGTTATTGTTTTGAATGTAAGTGTAATCATTGGAGGGTAGCCCCAAAAGTCCGTTAATGGTAACTCTTTGTGTGGAGGTAGTATAGAGGTTGTTAACATTGCTTAAGGTGAAGATATCAGTGCCTTGAGTGAAACTAGGACGTGATACACCTACAAATCCATAGCTTTATCTTAATAGATTAATTTTTTTCTCCGGTACCTGTAACCTGTTGGCGTATCGCTGGAATCAAGTCATAGTAACTGTAGATGGCAGTCTCAGTGTCCTTATCAAAGCACACCAGCATAGTCCTAGCGAACCTCGTAGAGCTAATTTCAAACCCAAGTTCAACTTCAGATCTTCCAACCTCACAGCCATTTCCGGTGAACCTTCCACTTGAAACTGGGTTGGTAGAACATTGAACTTGCCACCACAAATACTTAGCATTGTTAATAGTGAATCTAGCTCCAGTGACACAGGATGCTGTAGCGACATCAAGGGTAGTAGTAGCTCCGTCCAGAACAAGCCGACCTCCCGGACAAGCGAAATCTACGGTTTCCCCCTCAGAGAACTTCAAGGTGCTTTCTCCAGATGCTGTTGGGTACACGAATTCCTCCCCTCTTATTATCAAAGGAGTTGGTGAGCCTCCTGAGAAGGGGTCAATCTCACACGCCACAGCTTCAATTAAAGGGGATTCAATGACTTCAAATTGGATGTAAAATGGTACTTACCCGCTTTCACTGCATTAGCATTGGTATACTGAGGTATAACCTTTGCAAAAACAGTGGGGCTCAGGAGGAGGACCAGAACTAAGGGTACCATTATAGTGAATCTCTTCTATTACTCACAACTCTATTCGATTGAAATCTCTTATTTATACTTACTTTGTAATGCAAGTAATCTGGATTTGTTTCGTAAACTTCACTAAGCTGAGGCAAACTGTTAAGCTACTGGATTTTAGAGATAAGGAGATTGTAAATTTTCTATCACTGGTATCTAAGAAAAGTGTTTATACATTTCTAAATGTAGTTACATAGTTTGTATTATAGAAAATTGGAATTTCTATAATTGAGAGTTAGCGTATGTCTTAATGGATTCTTATTTTAATTTTTCAAGAATTGAATCCGTATGGGTGATTTATTGCTTTGAAATATTGATAGCATTAATGGAATTTTGGTTATTTGATTGTTGCTTCGGTTTTCTTTTTTCTTTTAATTTTTGTGCAAAATCTTTTATCTCTTCGTTTTACAGTATTGGAACAGGCAATATACTTCCATATTCATCTGAGAATCATTATTCAATTAGTAGAGTGGCGGTTTAATGATTTTATTAAGGACCAAATTTAATTGCCACTTAAGCCGATCTTAGAAAACCGACCATTTTTCTGATAAGGTCAATCATTATTACTCCATATATCTGATTTTTACATTTTAAGGGGAATATGTCGAGTTTTATGGTTTCATATTTATATTATTATCTTTTGTAATTGCGCCTGTCCCTAATTCACTATAGATATTTGTCAGAGAATTTTTGGATTTCTCAAATCTGGCGTTTTGTTTGGACCCAGTAAAATCTAATTCAGAGTAATTTCTAAGATTATTAATGGACTTTTTATTTTACATATTTACAGCTATCTACAAATTTTTTTTTTCTAATTTTGGCAAATAAGGTGTCAGTTTTCGTAATGGAACCAGGCGATTAGAAGAGAAGTGCTTAATTTCGCAACTAGTTATGAAATCAAAGCAGGTGTCGTCATTTTATAACTCAGTTAATAAATGGCACCAGTAACGACAATTTTTGTTTTAGTTCTGCAGATACGAGGAGGGACAACTTTAACTTCTGAGGAGGGCGGTGAACCAGTGGAGAGATCGATTCGTCAATTGTGGAAATTAAAATTCTACAGTTTCGGCGATTTTCTCGAAAGTAATCTGTGATCTAGAGTCGCAAAAAGGAGTAGTGTCGTGGGACTCAACGAGCTCTATAAGACCCTCAATATCAGACCATTTTGATATGATCGGTGGGCTAAGAGACAAACTGAATCCACAAATACAGAAGGACATAAAAAAATTATGTAAGCTTGTGAAGTAAGTCATTACAAAAGACGCGTTAATTACCTTCCCGATGTTGTTGTAAGGAAAGTTTGATGCAAGTACAAAAGTTCAATGCCTGTAACGATACAGATGGCTATACACCTCATAGTATTAAAATTTTTCATTTTTTTTGAGTTAAAAATTGTTTTAACATTAATTTGTTATACATCACTAAATTCAGATAAATATTTTCTATGAAAAAATTAAAAACAAAATAATGGAGTCTTGTTTGAAATTCTGAAGCTGACACCCGAAGTCGAAGAAGTTGAGTTTAAAAAAATCAACTTGGACGCTACTTAGCAGTCTGAAAAATATCATTTTATGTGGTTTTTAGTTCATCAAAATTGGTTTTAAAATAACTGGAGTCATACTTTCGTCCATTTTTTTAGATACCCTGCAAACAAAAAATATGCAAATTAATAATAAGTACCAACTTAAAGTAATGTGTTCCAATTTTTAAGTATTATATTACAATAATTTTTCAATTTTCTATTTACATTTGTTACTTTGAGTTACTTTGTTACTTTGACTATTACACGTGTCTGCTGCCTTTTCATGAAAAATTTGATTTTCGTGAGCGATTTTCGCTTTTCGAGAATCATCTTTTTTGCATTGTAGGTCTTCAGTGGACTTTCGTTCAGAAGCAATTTCATAGCAACAGACCTCTTGCATGCACACGTGAACACCCTTTTATCCTTCCACAGAACTCCGTAACTGAACAAGCGTACATGTATCCTAACACACGATTCCTCTTCTGTCTTCTGAGATTTTCATTAAACCACGAGACATTATCAGACACATCATTACAAACGAAATCAAGAAAATCATCAATCTCATAAATATTGTTAATTGAGACAACAACAATGGATTTTCCATCTGTCCTGCTTTGGATCAACTTCCAAAATAATTGAGGAACCGGCATGAGATTCTTATTATTCTCTGTGTGCAGATATAAATTAGTTTTTTCGTTGGTTTTCGAATGTCTCAATGTTGATACTCCATGAACTCCAGTGTAAACATCAAAATCTGTACTTGAGGAATTAGCCAGTTGTCTCAGGCTGATTTCTAACTCATTCCAATTGCCTCCATTGATAGAAGCCCATTGAGGAGCCGAATTTACGTAGTGAAACGTTGCTAACTGCTGAAAATCATAGACGAAGTCCCCCTGTGCTGCGAGGTGGCCTCTATTGATAAATCTGTTGTCACCATGATCCTTTATGTATGTGTCAGATCTGCTATCCAAACCCAAGAGGGTGTTAATAGTTCTTCGTTCTACATTTCTATTGTACAATGTAGCCAAGCTGCTCTGAGTGGAGTAGAAACCATCTTCTTCAAAGAATTGTCTCGGCACTCGTGAATGACGATTATTAATTTTCGAAGTCAAAATATATTGGGAATAAACTGGAGTGAGATTGACGTCATCAAAGCAAACCCTTATCTGCCTAACAAAGGTCTGATTTTCAGGAATGAGGTAACCGATTTCGATTTCTTTGCCACCCTCGGCACATGTTTTATGAGTAGTTCTTATAGTGTTCTCAGGTATTCGTTGACAGTGCAAGGAATAAAAGTCCAGTTTACGTCCTGCGGAATTTAAATAATTATTTTCCAGACATGTTGCCGTAATGTATTCTGCTAATAAAATGTTTTGTTCTAGTAATTGACTTCCAGGACAGGCAATAGTAATTTTCTGTCCAGCCGGCAATGAGATGCCAGAGCTACCGGAATCTGGGTACAGCACCTCATTTTGAGAATTAATTATGAGAGGTGTGGGTCTGATTTTAAGAGGATTTATTCGGAAGTCTGAAAAACTTGTTGATATTATATTATTTAGATAAGTTATATGTAGATATATCTTACCTGAGGTAATTATAATGGGGAACAAGCACAAAGTAAACAAAATAGCGAACTTTATTAATTTGATCATTGGAAATTTAGAAGGGAAAACGTGAAATTTATAGAAGAATGGTGAATGACAAGATTAAGGGAAGTACTTTGAAGTAACCTGGTTGGTGCTGGTATCTAAAGTATTGAATAATTTATATTAAAGAATGTCACCTGAGAGGACGATTGCAGATTAGGGACTAATGAGGTGCCGAAATGGCATAATGGTGTCTACATTTTTATTGCCAAAGAGTTTCAAAAGCGAAAAGTCGTAAGTCTCTTTCTTAACTGCATTACGAAAGAGAAATTATTGAGTTTTTCACCGATCGTGATAGAGCCAAAGGCGTAAATGGTGCAATCTTAGAATAGTCAAAGAAGTTCCTTTCAGTTATTTTTAGCATCGGAGAAAATTGGCAAAGCTACTTCCCCATCCCTGGAATCGAAACTAGTTTGAAGCAGTGGAACGCACTGTCCATATAATTGATAAATCTCTTCGCAGCTTGTGATATGAGGATGGGTAGCACTGAAAATTAAATTTAGCACATCAGATTCCTCTAATTTTTTATGAGGAAAGGATTTCTAAAAGAGTCACTAATCATGCCTTCTATAGACATTTCAAACATGAGATGCGACGTATGTCACGATTTACCTGGAGATTACAGGTCTCGATGCCTGTTTCTAAGGACTAAGAGATTAAGTAATAGTAATATAATATAATACATTCTTGTCCATAATTTTACCTGTATATGAACTATGGATTATCGCAAGGATTGTCAAGAACTTCGCAAGACTAATAAGGTATTTATGGCCAGTAATATAAATCGTCACTTTTGCTAATCTAAAAACGTGTCTGAAACGTGTCCAAAAACAGCGCATTGTTTTTAGGATTTTTGTTTTTAAGGTCATAAAAGGTTACCCTTATGCAAAAATATTAAAGCAGTTTTTATGATATTCAGGTAATTTTTATAAATGGGAATTTGCTAATTACCTGACTAATCATAGTTTTAGGAAATCAGCGTATTTGATCGAATCAAAAATCAGTAGATTTATTTTCATAGATTTAAACAATAGCGTAGTTGGGCGAATAGCAATTGTATTTAATCACACAATGATTTATATGTGATTAGTAAAAAAAACAGAGGCGAAGTTTGCCTAAAAAAACAGGGAAAATTCTTGAATTTTAATTTGATGTCTTCTGTACTGAGATTTGTTTCCCCTTTTTTTTTACATGTAGGTCAAAACCTGTAATCCATGCCATCATCATTTAAATATTCCAGAAAACAACCTAAACCCCATGATTGGTTGAAGCAAAACATTTGTTAACAGAAACCACCTAAATACTAACAAACAAGAAATTCATACAAGTTGTTCTCCATTGACCATTGTGCGGCCTATTTTATTATCAAAAAATCATAACATTGCTTGAATGCCTAACATTGAGCAACCAATAAATAAAAGAAATTAAAGTATTAATTAAGATTATTTTTTGCATTATCGCATATGTGTACTGCTGCAATCTCACAACAAATTTTCAGGTTCTAAGGTTTCTTCACTGATACGGCTATTTGTGATTTCATCAAGATTTCCTCCGATCAGGTTGTTATGGCCCTCTAGCAGGTAACCTAAAAGAGAGAATACAGAAGTCAACAATAATTGAAACATTAATAACCTCAAGCGAGACTTCATGGTTGACGCAGTCGAACGCTCTTGTACGATCGCAAAAGATTCCTACAAGACAATCTTCTGCCTCCAAGTTCTTCACTACTCGCTTTATGAAAGCCATAATCGCGGAGTCTGTGGATTTACCCAAAATTCATTCGTTATTAATGTTGTTTTTGTTCAAATTAGTGCTTCTCCGACATCGTCTACCCAAAAATTTTAGAAAAATCCTACGTCAGTGCTATGGCTCGGCGGTTTCTTGGTCGTGAAAGATGTTTTTTCAATACATAATCAGGTAAATTCATTTGAGTTACTATTGTTATCTGTTTTTATTAGAGAAGAATTTAATACGTTCAGTAAGTGAAATGTAAACAGATTAAAGGTATTCGGCAATAAAGGTATTTGGGATTAAAAGTATTTGTGCTAAAATAAAAATTCAAGTATTCAGATAAATATATGGATAAGATTGCATTATTGCAGTGCAAAACACGAAATGGAAATAAATTATTAATTCTTCATTGTCACCTATAAGAAATAATACTTAGTTCAAATACCCATTCCTCCCTAAAACCTACCCTTCCTAAAAGCAATTTCGGTAATACTCGATAGTAATTTTTTCCGTTCCAGTAGAGCAAATATGAATGTAAATACTTTAGCGAAATTTTCTAATATAGTAGACAAACTACAGGGAACAGCCGCAAAGTGTTATTGGTAGCTTATGCGAATGCTCATCAATAGCACTTTTCGCTTTTGTATATTGAATCTAAATACTCTCAGTGAAATCACTAGAAACAAACACAGTGTTGCAGGAAAATGCGGTTTTACTCACTAGCACTTTTCACGCTTGATAGCTAGAAGACTGGACGATTAGAAACGATAGGAAAGTGTTAACGATATTTCCATAAAATCTCATGAGTGTTCAAAAAGAAAAGAGAGAGAATATTGAAATTATTTTAAAACGATCCTAAAGTGCTGTGCGAATATTGTTTCCGTTACTTCCAAATTACAGCTGCGAGGTCTGCAATATTCGTCACCATTATATAACGAAAATTTCAGATTCCTCTGAAGTTCTAATCTGACCATAAATTTGTTATCAAAAATTATTGTTTTGGATTTAATTATCTACAATTCCAATGAATAATCTCGGTTGTGATTAATTCCAACGTAGACTAATTAACATAGTTCGCACCAACCAAAAAGAACATTAAAACATTTTTATGAGTAATGCCTAAGCTGGTCAAAGTTTCCATACTAACAAAGCCGTCGAAAGTTCTATTTTCAATCAAAAAGTTCAAAGTTGAGGGATATTTATGGACCGATCTGGACGCACTTATATACGATCTCTCCACGTTGCTCTGGTCACCCGCTTTGTCTTCACGCGGTAAATAATGTCCACACGTTTCTATATATATTCAACAGATTTTTGTGTTCATCTCAGTTTTTAATGCACAATAAAAAATCATTTTTAAATCACCGGACGTCTCTCGTAGTGAAAGTTGTAGTTAAAAATGTGGCTGTTTCCTATAGGTGGAATACAAAAAGAGTGAGTACCTTCGTTTATACAATCAAGTGTAACGTCTGTATCGGGCATGGTATCCACAATAATAACGGGAGGGTCTGAGTCGTCCTCCATGGGACCCAGAGACATTCCTTCTCCAATGGTTGGAACAATATTCTCCACGTCTTGATCAAAAGTCTCACTATCTATAGAGTCCTCATGAATGTTCTGACCCTGCTTCAGCAATGAGCGGTCATTGTCAAAACAGACGATTTCTATCATCTCATGATTTTCTGTTTCAATGAACGTCTGGGTCTCTTAAATAATGGTAACAAATTAGGCCCATACTCATTACACATCTGGTTAAACACACCATGCCCCAACCTGGCAGGAGCATCAAGGCAAATCTGCGAAACTCTATTCCCCATGTGCTGACCATCTATAACGCCAACCTGCTCATTTTCCCCAGATTGTACTCTCAAGCAAGGTTTCTCGGTCATACCAATGATCCTCTGCACTCCTGTAGGATCTGTGGGCATATTTTTGGTCAGTGGTTGATACCTGAGACCTGACGGGGCTGGTCTAGCGTATGGTGAGGGACGTCTTCCCCTATATAAAATAGCAACAAGTAATGCGGATAATACTTGATGGCTCAAAAAGACCTTAATACCTACCCAGTTTGCCCGTGGCCGCTCAACGTACGGTTGAGGTCAATCTTACATTTCTGAGCGTATAACAACTTATCAATGGCAAAGAAAAAGTTGTGGCCGCTCAAAGTTAGTACAGTGTGAAGGGTGGCTGGATGAGTGTCCGGAAATAGCTGCATCAGGCGCAGGAAGTAGAAAAAGTGGGTTGACGAGGACGATTTCCACAGAGTGGCATAAGAGGTTGAAGACAGGTGCTCAGGTTTCTTCTGGAAGCCCGAAAAATGTTTTTAGGGCACAAATTAAACTGTGTTTAGCCCAATTTGCTTACCGATGAGTTATTGGCAGAATGTTTCTTCGATAGGTGGTCAAGTTTATTTTTGAGCAGCTCTGCTGATGGATACGGTTGACTCGAGACCCAAGGGCACATAATTGGCTGATGTTTGAACATCATCGGCCTGCGATCGGGGATAAAAATACTATTATAATTATTACCTTCCATTACGAGATTGATTTTTATATAGTTTAATAATGAGTACACCACGGAGAATGCTTTCGTAAGTTGTTTTGGTTGCTAAGCACTTTGATAGCTGTCACCTGTGAGAGGTTCGTGAGACAAGTGAATTCTTACGTTACCGAGGCCTACTCGGCTTTTAGGGCCTGATTTGTGAAGGTCATTCAAGAGGATCCACCGAATGACACCAATTTAAAAATTTTCCAAAAAGGTCCCAAATTCACAAAATCTGCACGGTTTTTGAAAATTGTAAATCTACTTAACTCTCTAGTCTTTGATTGTAAGAGCCTTGCAGCTGGGCCAGACCAGGTCAAGACTTAATCGAATACAGAGTGTCTGTTTCTGGAGCTCAACAGGGGAGATCTTGGTAACGCACGAGGTCGGTTGAATTGTGACAGAGAATAATAAAGAATTCCTCTTAGCATGACTCTCATAAGTACGTAGTTACTTACGCTTTTCTATCGTTTCTTTGAAAAAAGCATTAGTCAGAAACTTACTTTCGAATAAAATCCAAATAAACAGATTACTGAATTATTTATTCAGCGTCCGCTTAAAAATATTGTTTACAAAAAGCAAATCAATCCAAATTTTTCTTGCTCAAGTTTCAGGAGCCAAATGAAACATCAGCATGTAACACGCATCTCAAGGTGCATTGAAACCACGTTTTCAAAATGTTAACAGCCTTCCCAAACAAGTTAGAAAGAGACGACGACAAGCTTAAAAGTTATCTAGAATAGAGCCAAAAATAAATTGAATCGAGCTTTGCGGCTAAATATCGCGTGCCTTTGCGCTGCAAATAACGTCGTACCAAATAAACGCCAAACTTTTACTCTAGTGACGCCTTGTGTCGTTTTACTTCTCATCGGTGAAGAAGAAAGATGAGTTTTGTGAAAAATATCTTCAGCAAAATGAGTGGTGGCGCTTCGAGCTTGGAAGACGACCCTGATGATGAAGAGGATTTGAGCGAAACGTCCAGTGAAGAATCTGATGATACTGGGGTGTTCACTCCGTCGGACTCTTTCAGCCCTGTTAACAGCAACAGCAACATGGGTAGCAGACTGAGTGGAGGTACTTCTCTCAATGATAGTGGTGCCAGTATACCTGTAGAAAGACTTGGAGGGACTGTTGTTGAGGGCATGAACGTTGAACCTGATTGCGCGACTATATCAAATTTTTTTGGATACTGGTATGTGTTTCTTTCTATGTTAGATATTGTTTAACAAAGCCTATTGTTCTCTCCTGAAAAATTCTTCGAAATTCGTGCCTTGTGGTGCTGTCAAAGTTATTCTTAGACAGGCAGTAGGTGGGTGCTGAGATGAGCTTATGGAGAACGTAGTATGTTCAAGTCATGTTAACTTATAAGTAAATTATTAATAGAAGGTATCACTTCCAGCTAAATGAAATTTTATAGAAAGTGTTACAGGATTTTATGTTAGAGTTGGTAACATTTCACTTGCAAATTTTATTTAAATTTGTTCCTTAATTGTCCAAACTTCAATTCCTGAACAAGGCAAGATTGATTTTGACCATCCAATAGATAAATAATTTTAAATTTAAATAAAGTTATCCACCATCACTTGTAACTAAATTCTATTCTCAGCTAATCTACATATTTTATTATGAATAAAGCGCAAACGATTGGCTACTTAAACAAATTACATAATTTGTACCTGTGTTTTCATATACAAAACCCATGTTCAGGGCCACTAATTTCAACATAAATTGCCAATTTGGCTAGGTAGTTTTATGTGGGCATTCAAGATTAAATGCTTAATGGGGAATATGCAAGCGTTCAAACTAAAATATCTGCACCTATCAAGAAACCGCAAAGAAAAATGTTTACACGTATACAGAGTAAGGTAGTGATTTGATTTTGATTTGAATAACACAGATCCCGTTTCTTGACATAATGGCAAAGGTGTATTTGTAAAATCAAACAGTTCTTAAATTAATATTTTGTGCAAACACTTAATTTACTATAATGCTCAATAAAGTACAACTATCGCCGTAAAAGCTGCTTGGTAACCAAGTCGTATGATACGAGTACATATGATATTATAAACTCCAAACTAATTGCTTAATTAGTCGTATCAATGTTCATTTTAAGGAAATTGCATTTATTTGCTAGTAATTGTCACTGAATTTTTGGATTTTGTTTCTTAAACTTTTTGTATCTTTTGGTTACATTATTAAGGCTCAGAAGTCCAGTACCATCCTAAAGATCAGAACTCAAATTTCCGCTTTCAGCTATAACTGTCCCAATTCTTTTGAGTTCCTGTGTAGGTGGAGAATAACACTTTCATTGATACCTTCGTTGGTTTTATAAAAATTTAACAACACTCCATGAAAATCGCATCCTCCCATGTTCATTAATAAGTGAAATACTTGGCAGAAACATCGAAAATGAGATATCCCGTATACGAAACAGAAATATTTCGTATCTTGACGATGGCGAAGGTGAAGTTATTTAAACGTTTCAAATCCTCTTACAATCCTCTTAGATTTATCTTTTAAATTTGCTTCAATTGATTTTCCACGATCGCTGACATTCAAATAATTCTTCTGAAATACTTCATAAGTGATATTTTTTTAAGTACATTTGAAAATGGTGTAAAACGATAGTCATGGGTGGTACATAGAATCAAATCCTATTGAAATACCGCCATGACAGATGGTTTGACAGATGGATCACCATCACCGAGGGTACATATTGTACCTTTGGTTCTGAAAGACATTACAAATTATCATTATTTTATTTTTGTCAGCATTAGTAGCCTTTTTTATGGTTGCAGCAAATTCCTGGTTGTGTTATTAATTATTGTATAAGTTGTGCATATTTCTCAACTTCACATTCAAGCTCGAATTTCAATTTCAACAATTTATATTCAAGCAACATTCCAGAGGTTGAAATTTATCAACGTTAAATCTCTCTGTATTTAATAATTAGGTTGTTTATCACATTTTGGCAGCACTAAAATTAAACAGAAATACTATTTTATCACATGCTTTAATGCCGGCGTATAGATAACGTTTCTAATAATTTTAATATTTCTTAATACAAATGGTCTTTGTATGAATGTAATTTTAATTTTTATATAAAAAGTTTAATGTTTTAACGCTAAATCTGGACCATTCATATGGAAAATACCACTTCCCTATAGCACAAAGAATGGAATGAACTAAAAGTCACTTTTACATATCAACGTTTAGATTTCACACTGCACAGTTTCTATTTCCGATCTAGGTCAACAACAGATTCAATCTATCTTAGACTATCACACTGAAGTGCTTCATAATCATTTCGTCCTATATTCCTAAAATATAGAATAGAATAAATAATTCCCCAGGGCAAAAATACCATGTGCCCTTATCACTATACAGGGTGTCCCAAACATAAACCTCCATATGTTGACCATTAATTCTACGTCGAAAAATAACCCTAGTTCGCTATGTAGGCTACGGCTCAAAGATGTTTCGTTACAGAAATACAGGGTGTTAAAAAAAGCATGCATAAAAAGCAATGGAGACCATTTTGAGCAATTTTTGTAGACTTGTTAGTTTTATTAATTATTTAAAAATACTTCTTTATTTTAACTTTAATTTTCAATTTTCTAGCGCGTAAAATAATTATTTACGAGAATACTTTCTTAACACTGAAATGCGGTGAAAAACAACAGTATTTTTTCCTCAAAAATCGTGAATCACACAATAAAATATCATGGGAGTTAAGCCCTTCAGAATGGAACAGAGAATTAAACGAAATAATTTATTTATGGAAAAATCAGTGTCGTATTTTTTTCTTCAAAAATGCGGCGTAGCGCAACGCCATTGGCAGTTCTAAAAAACTATTTTGCATCGCAAAATATTCGGCTTACGTTTCTATCGACACCACCCAAATATTACAATACCTTAAACGGTTTTGAAGATAATTGAATTTTTGAGTTTTTTAAATTTTATTTCAACGACCTGCGTTTCTGTAACGAAACACCTTTGGACCATGGTCTATATAGCATATTAAGGTTATTTTTCGGCGTAGAATTCATGGTTAACGTATGGTGGTTTATTTTTGGAACACCCTGTATAGCTAACACAAAACCTCTGCAGTTCACGTCATGAAATTTGATTTCGATACAAAATTGCGTCATTAGTGTATTATTTTTAGGTTTATGATGTTAGATTTTCGATGCTCCTTCAGGAGAAACACCATGAGATTTATTAGTTTTTTTTAGAAAATGCACACTCATTATCAGGTTAATGGCGCAAACATCTAAATGTTGTTTTGTTTATGTTTGCTTCTTTTGGCTCTTTATCGCATTGTCTAGCTTGCTTTAAATCGCTGGACGTTTTAAGGTCTGGTAACAGTAGTATCTACTAATGCATTTTCTTGAACAAACATTGGTGATAATTGAGTGGTCCCAAATCAAAGCTGCAGCCACCTAAATAACAAGTGTTTCTACTTAAATCCACACCAAGGACAGGATCTAAATTTGCCTCGGTTTTCTTTTTGTGACGCCAATTCCAGCTTCTGGACTGTCTCCCACCTTAACACCCTGCTTGCTCATTGTTTTTTGCTCCTTCTCGCAAGATTCGCTCAGCATTACCGAACCGGATCATAACTTGCTCCGTTGCAAAAGACTCGATTTCGCTTGTTGATTTTAATAATAATTTGATGGCACAATTTTGAGAAACCTCTCAACGCTTTCGGTTCAAGTGGACTCTCCTATTTCTAAAATTAACACGCGCTTTTTTGAATATCAGTGAGGAAGTTTTAGTCTAAAACCGACAATCGTCCAAGTGCGTGTACGAGTGTAAATAGAAGCAACATGAGGTGCTTCGAATAACACACAATTGAGTTCAGTTCAGTCTAGGAAAACATGTTCAGCTTCTTCAAGAAGTCCAAAAAAGATGAGAGTTCGAAGAAGACCAAGAATGGTAACAGGGAAATGAAAAGCTCCAGCCCTAGTGACAAGCCACCTGTTGAAGACCGTGACAGTGTTACTGCCTCAACATCTATAAATAAAGAACTAATTGGCCAAAGTCTGAATGGAATGACAGAACAATCCTCGTCTGATGATGAGCAGAATATGTGTAAAAATAATCAACCTTCCACACCTGAACTTGCGCCCGAATCCGTCTCCATTCCACTGCCAAAAAATGCGGTGAATGCAGCTAAAACTATCGGTTATAGTGAGGTGGCGACATTTTCCGAAAAAGACAACGACCCAAACGACTCAAAAATGTGCGATCCTTACGTAAACGGACTTAGAGTTAATCCAAACGATGGAAATCGACTCACAGAAAGACGCGGTTCTTGTGTGAAGCCCTGTGGACATGGTACCACCGCTATTTTGCCGAGATCGCCCCTCCAGAGCTCCAACGCGAAGAGGGATGCCACCCCACCAGGAAGCCCCATTATGGAAGTTAAGAAAACTTTCAGGTACACTGTCAATGGAATTGAGGGAAATCACCAGGAAGATCTTGAGGATAAGAAGGAAAGGAAGAAGTTTGAGAATTTCCCGGCAGCAGCGAAAATTCCCAATGGAGTACTTGAGGATAGAAGTGAGATGGATGAGTACGTAACTCACGTGTGCTTAATAATATTAGAATCTCTCGATTGCTTTAAATTTAACTCTATTTACTTCTCATGAGAAGTATTACCATCCATCATAAGATGGAAGTGTTTATTTTGCCTCAAATTCTGTCAGGCAATTTAATGTTGGACTGCAAATACTTTCAAGCGTAAATTATGATGAAGATGAATTTCACACAATCTCGAGCCATTTTAACTCCAGTCTGACACAATATTTTAAAAAACTTATTTTTTTCTTTTTAAGGATGTCGAAAAATTGTCAGTTTTATCATAGTTTTGTATCTGATTTCATAAAAGTATGAGCGATGAGATAAATTTGCATTATGATAAATGAGACAAAGGTCATTCCAAACATCTGTAGGTCGGAGAGAACTCAATGTTCGTTATTTTTAACCACAACATTAAAATTAACAAATGAGGAAACATCAATATTACACTTTAAATATGTGAAGCTATGGCTTAGAGTTGCATTGAAGTTCCTTATTATTATAATAAAAAACGGACGTTAACTAGGATTAAACAAATTGTTGAAGTGCCCAGAAAAACACCTGTACTTTCTAAAAAATTGCTAAAGTGAAATACCCATTAACACGAGAGAATTTTGAGCCTAATGAATCATATTCACTTTTACCTGGCGTGCTTTCCAAATTTGTTGGACATAAAATTGAAAGTTTGAATTTTCGTATTTTAGGCAGTTTTTGAAGTAATTTGTTCAGAAATTGACTTGATTAAATATACCTGGTTATCGCGTAATTAAGAATTTTCCTTCCCGATGGTTGTTTTGAAAAAAATGTATACAGTGCACCCAAGATAAGGATTCGAGCAGGGATGCCGTGATGGATATTGAAACTCATATTAGCTATTGAGAGATGGTTAATATACGAGAATCTATTACATTTTTTTGCAGAGGAGCAAGTGATGAGGCAAGACAAAATTTTTCCATTTATTTTAAATGGAACTCTATATATTTTCACATTTTCCAATTCGTCTTCATGCCCAACATCTCGTGTAATATGTCTTATTGCGAATTTCAACTGATTTCTAAATGTCAACGTTTGAATTATGGCACTTTTTACACTTTCAATAGTCGTAACTTTCAAGAGGCTTGGGCTATGACAAAGTGGCTTTTAGGTTGCATACTTATCTTCGTCGTTAAAGATCATCGGAATTCCAGGTTTGACATGCGTCGAAAATTTGAAAACTCTTTGATAGGTGTCAAATTTGTCAAAAAAGATGTCACTAATTTTTCATAATGCTAAATCTTAATATCTTGTCGAATGCAATATTTTCTTTTGTGTTTTTTTCTTCTTATCTACTTCAACTTTCAAGTTATTTGCAAGTGGGTAAAAAGTAAAAAACTATTTGGGGTTTTTTCAATCTCGTTCAACGCTATTTACGAAGATACTAAATCAAAATTAATTTCCTTTAAATGTTCTGAAATTCAATTTATCTATTAAAAATAAAACTGCAAATATCTTCTTTGCGGAAAACGAAAATTGAAATTTTCAGCCAGCTCATATTAATGAGTTTCAATTGAAATATGAAATCCTGTTATCAACGTCGTTTGCCAAAACTCCAGAATTATTCTATAAATAAAATAGTCTTTCCCATGACGTCCACAAATTCCATTATGCATTAAGTTACAGAAGGTGAACAAATAGTTTACTCAAAATGAGGAATACGTTAAAGTTGAATTAAATGTACAAAATACAATTTAACAAGTTGATATATAAGGTGAAATATTTGAATATTTGTTTGTAGAGTAAAATTATTATATTTTTTCTCCTCTTTTTAAAGCAATAATACTACAACCAATGCGCCAACTATGAAGAAGTCCATAGTGTAAACATACATCCGGAAACTCTTAGATTGCCAAATTCGCAGTTGATTTTTTTTCAAATTTTTCTTTTCACAGCTTCTACTGTTTTTGAGATATTTCTCTTTATTTTTGAATGTCGGGTTTAAACTAATGGAAAAAGCCACAATCATTGCAAAATATTAATAATAACAAAAATTGAGACTAATTTAAAGATTTTGGACTATATGCTGATTTTAAGTGTTTTTTTTCGCAGAAAACAATTATTAAGCTAGGAAACACATAAATTTATTGGATCGAACATGAGGTCGATTTATATTTGGCTGGAAGCATGCCCAAAAAATCTCACCCACTCGGCATAAGCACAATTATGTCTTTAAAAAGTATTTACTGTATTGCCGGAATCCATTGCGAGTCAGAATGAATCATAAATGTGAAACTATACATGTCTTCAATGGAGATGTGATTAATTTTGCTACATTCATCATTAATTCCATATGTGAATGATCCTTTTATGACAAAGTGTAATATTTGACAACAAATTAGTCAGTGTCAAGTTAAAGTTGACGTAGTAGTAGTTAAGTAAGACGTTGGAAAATAATCAAACTGGTCATATTATCTAGACAAAACTGAAAAAAATCTGGATTTGTATCGCGAACAAAATCATGCTTTTATCATGCCAGGAACACTTATTTGGCTCCAAATTGATACGATTGCCTGAAAATCGAACGTTTCTAAGTATGAGTGCATTTCTCACTTCAAACATTTTCCAAAGGAACCCGATGGTTTTCAATTTAAAAACAGTTTTTCGAAAGTCGTTTATAAATTTTTCTAAAATCAAATCCTTCATTAGACATATTTTTCCTTGAATTTGCTATTCGTGAAACAATTTTATATATTTTCGGTGTTTTGTTTAATATGCGCAAAAATGGAAACATTCTTCAGCATGAATTTTGATATTGATTTCCTTACTATAGAACATTTGTGTTTCCTTAAAATCAAAATAATAGCTTAAGCGTATTAGCGTTTTATTGTGAGAGACAGGATAAACAATTTTAGCTTTTTATGAAAACTGCAGCTTTTACAGAAAAAACAAAGACATGACCTGAATAATCCCTCTGACAAAACAAACCATCGTGAAACGCAGAATTACACCTATTAATAGTCTAAACAGCTATTTTGAAATCCGAGTGGGTGTATTATGAATCAATTCGCGTCAAACAAGCTGAAAATATCTCAAAAGTGTTCTCCTTTATTATTGATATGCAGCTTTGGACTTACACTACAAATACTTTGTACTGTTGCTACCGAATCTTTTGCTTTATAAAAACTGCCAGCAGTTTTTCTCCCAAGTAGTGAAACTTCCAATGCATTAAAAGAAATTAAACTCTCCGTTAGCCAGGCAAGCGTGGATTATCCAAAAATCTGCAGGATATGTCCGAGAAGAGCGGACGAGTTCCAAAAGGGCAGAAGTTACACCTATTAGATCCTTTTGCCTGTAAGAAAGATATCTTAGATACTTTTCTTGAAAAAAGAATTGTGTAATTATTTTTAAAATAAAACCTTTTTTCAATAAATACTTGTAGGAGGAGACAGTGCGATAGTTATTATCTTTCACCAGGTACAAAATCAGGAATCGTAATGTTATTTTTTTTCCACCTCAAAGTGTTTTATTTATAGTTCAAATTCATGTCATGTAAAATTGGGAGATACACGTGCATTGTGGATTAAAAAAATAATTTACCCATGTTTTCGTATGTGGGCACACAGAAACAAGCAAAGTATTATATCAGTCTCTTATTAAGTCACTCATTTAGCTCGATTATATTTAGTCTAGTGAACCTAAACCACTTTTTTTCACAACATTTTTCTATATTTTTAAAAACCAGAAGTTCGTTCACCACCCGTTTACTCTTTTACCTTTTACATTACGTTCTTCAAAGACAAACCTGGCTTGGATTTGCGATTATTTTCAGATCCAAATAAAAGAGCAGAAATTTTGCTTTTATTTTTAGTCAGCAATTCCTGGAACATTAACATTGTCTTTCCCGTTTTTGCTCTTATTGGAAATCTTAATTACTCCATTGTCTGGATTATTTAAAGCGGACGACTGTTAGAACGAGCTCACAGACCTGTTGATCGGTTCATTATCAAGACGCTGGTTGGTCTGAAGTGACTGCTTTAGTGCGTCGATGCATGTATTGCGCAAGACAGATTTAGTTTTAAAAATTGGACTCAAAGTGGTTTTCCTTATGTATAAGTTATTAGTGTTCAGTACTAGCAATTTGAGATCGGCGGTCTTATCAAATAGTTCGGCCAGGTTGGTTCTTTTGACACCAATTACGCTCACTCAGCGGCTGTCTTCGTTCTTTGCAGGAAAAATTTAATAAACCAAGAGGCCAAATTCCAAAGCCAACTCAATGACTTATCCAAAGAATTGTCCATTCGAGATGCCGAGGCAACGAAACTCCGCTTCCAGATGGATGAACTGCAAAGGGACGTTTTCGCCAAATCAGCTGGCATGGACAGTACGTACTCAGCATTTCTTTAACAATCCTCCTTATAAATTCCAAATCCAGGACTGCAAACTGAACTCAATGCCGCCAATAAAGAAGCCGACACAGTACGGCAAAAGATCCGCCACTTGGAGAATGAACTTGAGAATTATCGTAAACGAAACCACGATCTCGGCGAAGAAATTCAAAACAAAACAGGTGAGGACCACTTCTAAACAAGTATTTTTTTCACAAATTCGATGATTTTAGAGTCATACAGCAAATATGAGAAAGAAACAGAAACCAGAATCAACGAGCTTGAAGGTGTGATCAAAAATTTGAGGCTCCGAATTGAAACTCTGGAAAGTCAAATCAATGAATTGAAGGAAGAAAAAGAGCAGCTTGAAGCTAAACATGCAGAGCTCCAGTCAGATAGGTATTAAAATCCGAAATATTTTTTACTGATACTCATCACTGGACTTTACAGAGATGAAGAACGGAAAAAATTGGCAGAAACTCTTGAAACAGCTTCCAAGCAGAAAGAAGAAATTGAAAAAAAATGGAAGGAGGATTTTGAAAAACTGAGAACGGTCAATATAGTTAAAGAACAGGATTTGCTCAACGATTTCGAATGGAAATTAAGAGAAGTGCAGCAAACCTGTAAGAAGAAGCTGGACGATAAGGAGCAACTTATTGAAGAAAGGCTACAGGAGGCTTACAGGGAGGCTGAAGAGAGGATGGAGGAAGCTGAGAAGATGTTGGGACAGGTATTTTTATTAAAAATATTTAAAAACGTGTGATTTTAATGTTTTTACCCTGCAGGTAGAAGCATTAAAATCATACGAATCAGAAGTACAGCAGCTTCGAACCCGAACTTCTGAACAAGAAAAAGCTTTGCAACAAATGAGAGACCAGCAAGGCCAAATGATGCAAGCGGAAGCCAACCTAAAAAATGAAACCAAAAGACTGCTTAATCTTATAGGCAAGTATCTTTAGCACGCCGAAAATCTCCAATCTTTCATTGCAACTTCAGAAATGGAGAAAGAAAATATCCAACACGTTCAAAGAATCCATAGACAAGAACTGTTAGACAAGGAGAGGAAGCTCAAGGACACCCTCAATCAAAAGCGAACGGAGATAGCGATGTATTGGGAGGACAAATTGTTGACTGAATGTGGGAGGCTCAAGGATGAGATGGAGCAGATCCATAACGAGGAGAAGTATTTTGCAATGGAAGCTGTGCGAAAGCAGAAGGAGGAGGAGTTTCAGAAGAAGCAGAACCAGTGGGAGAGCAAACTGAAGGAGTGCTTGAAGGAGGTACGGAATTTTTCAATGTAAATATAAAGAAATATATACAAAAATGTTTCTTTAGATCGAATCTCTTAAGAAAGCCCTGGATCAGAAAGATGAATACTACCACGATGAGTTAATAAGAGTAAGATCTAATACCGATAGAGATATAATGGAGCTTAGAAGACTTATGGATAAAATTGATATGACTCATCATGATAATTATGAGAAACTTGTCATGCAGCATGATGAAGAAATTGGTAGGTCCTTTAACTTCAACAATAGGGAAGAAAATTAATTACATTTGTCTCCCAGAGAAAATCAATAGGGAACATGAAGTTGCGCTGAGAGATATGGAAAATCACTGGAAAAGCCGTCTATCAGATGTTACTTCAAACCTAGAAGATGTTAAAGAACAACTGGAAAAGGATGCTGAGAAGAAAATGGAAGCGTTGGTGGAGCAACACAGATATGAATTAGGTATGTATTTCTTTCTTCCCAGAATCAATTAATAACAAGTATTCCATCATAAACCTTTAGATACCCAATGGGAAAACCTTAAGCACCAAAAATCAGAAGCTGTAAAACTAGTTGAAGACGAATATGTATCAAAATACCGAACTCTAGAAGACCAACTTTGCATGCAGCAAAAATCTTCCAGCGCGAGAGAAATAGAGCTGCTAAAAGCTATCGACACTCTAAAGCATGACATTCAGAGTAAAGACTCTACAATAGATGACTTGCAAAGCAGCATTGAGACTTTGGAAGGAGGAGTTCAAGTGCTTAACCATGAAATTGCCCAACAAACTAGCGAATTGACTAAGTCGAAAAAGGAAGCTGAGCAAAAGATACGGTGAGTTATTTTGTATAAGTTCAATTCCACCCTTCATTCATGACCATTATTCATGTGGCTCTTTTGTCTTCCTATGTAGATCTACTAATAATGGTCTATCTTCGGATACTCCGGTTTTAGTACTGATATTTCCTTTAGTTTCGTACCTCCTTTCCCAGTCCATATTCCAAACTATAGTGTTCATCGTAATTTCTGTTTTATACATTGTTAACCGAAAATCACTGTAAGTAGGTAAAGTGTGGGTTTACTTGGTACGATTTGATTTGTTGCAAATAATGCGAATAAGAACACAATGTCAGGTTAGTTCGTAACAACTTTCCACCTGAGCAAGATCCAATTTTAAAAAGTTTTAATGAAATTTATTTGAAATTAATGTTTTCCATAACAATTCAAAGGTTTGAAACTGGGCTCGATGCGACTCGGAAATCCTAAATTGCAATTTGGCGAAATCTTTCGCTTACTCAAAAATCTCCTGTTTCTGTATTTTAGATGTCTTCGAATTTCCAAAATAATGCATAAAATGATCTGTGGTTTCCTCAGAGATCTCTTAATCTTCACTTTCTTGTGATCAGAAGTTGCGCAGTTCTATAAGCTTTCTAGTATATGGTCATTACAAGTTTCTTAAAATTCGATTATTCAGGTTTTTTCCCTAGTTTCCAAAAACCCAAAACCTATGTTCCTTTATTGCGTTTTCAAATTTTCCAAAAAATTACAGAAATTTTCCGTGGCTCCACTATGATTTGCTCAAAAAAAGTTATTTAATAGAATTGGGGAAGCTACAAAACTTTTTCACATTTTTTGCTCCAGTATCATGGTGAGAATAATGCTGTTCAAGAAATATACACACAACCGAACTTATATGGAATCACTTAGTAATTACGAAGAAACAGTATTACACTTGAAACAAATAATTTTAAGATAAAAATCAATTTATCCAAAAACGTTTTATTATAAAAAAAATTATCGAAACAAATTCTAAAATAAAATAATTTTTTTAAGTAGGAAAATTAAATGTAAGGTAAATAAAAATTTAATAAAAAATAATAGGTTCTTTAAATTTAATAATCAGTATTGCTTCCTTTAACGATAATACAAAAACGAATTCGATGAGGCATGCTCTCTATTAAATTATCAATGGCTTCTTGGGGAACATTTCTCCAATCTTCTAAAACTACTTGTATTAATTGTTCGACGAGGTCAGGGTTATTTTGACGTGCTTTATTTCTTCTTTTAATCTTAATCCACAAGTACTCAATTGAATTAAGATCCGGTGAACAAGAAGGCCAATCTAAAACTGTCACATCTTCCACTCCTAAAAAATTTCTCCTAGCTCCGCTAATATGTGGAGGTTCGTGCGTTATCGTGCATGAATAAAAAAAAATCACCAAAAGCACCTCTATAGAGCCTTACTACGGGTTGCAGTATGAGATCCACATACCTTCATCGCATTAGTGTTTGTCTAATGGGAATTAAAGGAATTTTTTCACCAATCATAATGCCACCCCAAAACATTACAGTTCTTCCTCTATACTTGGAAACAAATTGAGCAGCTCCAAGCCTAACCTGTGACCTACAACCTCTTAAAACAAGAATTTGCCGGTCGTCTGATTGTAGGTCAATTCTGGCTTCATCTGAAAACAAGACATTTCGTCAGTCTTCAATTGTCCAGTTTTAGTACTCCAAACATCAATTTAAACGATCAACTTTATTTTGTACTGCTAGGATTGGAACTCTTAGCTGTCTTTTGCTGAAAAGACCTCGAGCTTGAAGTCTTTTCCTGATAGTTTCAACCGAAACCTGTAGCTCGCAAAAGTTGCCTTTGAAGCTCGGGGTGGGATGTTGTGGGATTTCTTCTTGCTATTTGAGCTAAAAAGCGATCCTGACTTTCTGTAGTGACTTTTCTACGACTTCTTCTAGGCCTGTTTTTTAGGGTCCCCAACTCCAGAAATATTGAATAAGCTTTTGAAACAACCCTTTGTGTAACCCACACCGTTCGTGCAATTTTCCTTTCAGACATGTCTTGTTACGAAAGAGTAATAATACACCCCCCCCCCCCCCCCCCCACGTCTGATAACCCCACGTGAGGCGTTTTTAATAAAATTTGCGGAAAGAAAAAACTTATAGTTTCACTAAGACTACATCGAAACACTAGAACCGAGAGTACAGGAACAAATCTGATAATCTTTTTATGAATTTAACTCCTTTTAACAGTAAACAAATTCGATTTTTATTCACTTGCTATTTTTTTGCAAAATAAAGATTTTTTCCACTAAATGCTGGGCGATTCCATATAAGTTTAGTTGTGTGTATTTAATCATACCATTCATTAATTATAACCAGCAGATACATACATCGCCTGTGCATGTCCCATAAATTTACTCTTAGACCATTTATAATTTACAATTTCATCGTATAATAATGTATAAAACTATAACCCAAAACCATCACAACGACTAATTGGCAGCTTATATGGTAAACTTCAACACAAAATTTGTTTAAATTATAACTCCTATAAGCCCCTATTCCTTCTCACAGAAGCTTACACGAATCCATAGCCCAGTTACTGGATGAGAGGGACAAGGAACGAGAAGCTTTCAGGCTTAAATACATGGGCTCCCATAAGCAAAGCCAAGAAACTATCGACCATTTGCAAAGAAAGGTCACATGCCTTACTAAACTGTAAGTTCTTTTTCCAATATTCGTTCCTCTTCTTGAATATCCCTCGTTAATAGCTTCGAAGAGGTGCGCCAACGCTACGAAAGACGCGAATCGCGCCAAGAAGACTTGAACATTATTTCTGATTTGAGGCAAGTGATAGCAGAGCAAGAAAAGGATCTTGCCTGCATCAACGAGGAGAAACGGTATTTCCAGATGCGTCTGATGCAGCTGGAAAAGCACTTGGAGCAGCAGTCTTCAATAGAAGACGACGACTTCGAAGATGCCGAGTCAAGCAAAGTTGAAAATTCCTCGCAGGTTTACCAGGGAGCAAAGAGGCCCACTTTCCTACCTCCCAATCCAAGTGAGGCTGGTGCTATGGTGCCTAGTCAGAGTAATGGGCCTATATTGATTCCGCCTACTATCCCTGAAGGGGATGAGTGAAGTCCATTTACGGAAGGAGTTGTTTTTTTAATTTTACATCACGTTTAAGTTTTCGCTATTGAGTTTTTACATCTGGAAATTTTATTGGATTTTTGGATTTAGGGAAATTTTATTTTTATAGCTGGGGTTTTTACATGCATTTTCTTTTAGAAATTCTTTTTTACATGTTGCCACTGTTGTCATATTGATGATGATGGTAGATGTTTGTTGCATCGATTTATAGTAACGTATAGTACCTACAGGGAGTTTTTGCTATAACATGTATTGGTGTAACAAAGGGGCAAGTTTTTTACCAGCACGAGTGTTTATATTACTTTTACTTCGTACCAAAACGATTCAGTTCTGGCCTTCGTATGTGCACATTAGCGATAAATGATTTTCTATTACGCGCGCAGCATAATCGGTGAGCATAAAACTACCTTTCTGGTACATGCCTATGTAGATAAACAACGTTAGAAATTTCATTTCGGGCATGTCTAGATACTTAGACAAACTCGTAATACTCCTAAATGCCTAAACACGTCAATTCGTTGCATTGCGTAATAAAAAATATTCTATAATATTCGAGTATAAGAGCCTTCTTATGCACTTATATTATAAGTTACTATATTATAAACTCTCATAAAGAATATAATGATTATTATATAAGTGATGTTATAATAGTATCTCGGTTATTTTGCTTCAAACAGACTCCTAATTTCTTCGCGTGTATGCTATGATTAATTGCCAGTCTCGTCTGTTTGATGCAAAAATTAGGAATTTAATAATGCAATATTTTATATATATTTGTAATAATTTTCGTTTTGACAAATGAATAAAATAATTTAAAATTGTTTATCTTTTATTTGAAAATCTTGCAGGTGTATCGATAGAAAGGGGTTAATGTGTATCCTGAAAACTTTTGTTTAGTTAGGTAAATAAAAAGATGAAAATATTTTTTACAGTTATTTTTTTATGCACAACTTCACGCCAACGTACAACCGACCATTGTAAGTTGCATATAATCGACCATTTTGCGTACCACCATGAAAATCGCACATCCCTCTTCGGCTAACCAGTACACCCCCTTGGAAGTTGACTTATAAAGGACAATCAAAATATTGCTTGCGACCCTCGGCAGGTAACTCTGTCCTACTTCTATGATGCAAAAGTATGTGAGTCGTCATGATGTTTCATTATATACCAGTACCCTTATTCACTTCACAGTCCCGAAATCTTGCAGATACTTACACTGGATTTTGTCTATAACGTACATGGAATATAACGCACTTTCGGTTATTAAGTACGTATTTTATTGGTTAAAATACGAATTTTTTTTTTGTACTTTTTATAACGTACCTCCGGTTGTACAGTGCCCTATTTTTGCTCCCTAGAGAGTACTTTATAAACGGAATCCATTGTATATGGAAAATAAATAAAAAATCCGCAATTTTTTGTAAAGAATCACTAATGACAATATCAAAGAAGTTATTTTTTCAAAAAAAAAAACCATGAACTTTTGGTGGGTTAAAGTGATATGAACCCAAAAAATCTAACAACATATTTCATAAATTTGAAATGCAGAAGCTGAATCTGAATTATTTGAATCCCTTTCTGAGAAATAAAAACCAAAAAAGGTGTATTGTTATTAACTATGGCAATTGCTTTACCTAGAAGTTAACTTTTTACCCCCCATTGTTCTTCATTTACTAAGTTACCTCTCGCATCGTAAAGAATTGTTATTTTACGCCTAATATTCGTCGTTTTCAAAAGGATGGTTTGGATGACCAGCGCCCCTAAAACCAAACAGGAATTAGAACGCCAACTTAAGCAAGAATTATCATAAATTAACATACTCTGAATGTTGGCATACTCTTCCTTCACAATTACACGAGTCTAATACAGCCACATCTGCAGGCTCCAGGTAAAAGTCGAAAATGTTAATGTTTTCTTGTATCCTGGATTTGGTGACGGATTTGGGAATTGGCACCACTCCAAGTTGGTGAAGATACCTTTTACACTGTATTCTTTTAAACTGGCAAATTCAGAGTGTATTAGATACCTCAAGATGATTTGAGCAGGACTCTTCTTGTACTTCTCAGCTAAAGCCAAGATTTTAGGTTCCTGGACTAAGATCGGGTCTCCAGGTTTGGCCCATGGCCTGTCAGGGGAGCCTAACGGACTATAGGCGGTTATCACAATGTCCTGGGATTTGCAGAAGGAGATGAGTTTTTTCTGGTTTAAGTAGGGATGGCACTCAATCTGGAGACAATGACATCATTTAGTTCTCAATCGATAAATATGTGATACCGACTTGATTCGTTACTGGCTTAACAGTGGCTACATCCAGAATTCTTTGTAACTGTCTTTTGTTGAAATTGGACACACCGATGGACCTTGCTAGTCCCTTTTTGTGGATCTCTTCATAGGCTTTCCACGTGTCTACATAATCTACGTCACTATATAACGTCTCACCATCTGGGCCCTTAGGGGTGTAATCACCACCTTCCTGAAAGGAGAAAGCTTTCATAGGGACTCTCAAGGAATTCAATAATTACGATGAAGACTCTGGAGCTGGACTTCTTCTCGATGTTTCCGTTCAGTAAGATTATACAAGATTTGGTTACTACAGTCTTTCGTAGTCCAGTCCATCACTTTGATTCAAGAATTTCTTCAATATTTTTAAAGTATTTTCGGTCATACATGTTACTTCCGGATTCAGGTAGTTTAGCAAAGGATAAACACTTTACAAAAGTCTGATTTTATTTTATATAATTTTTTAATCAAAACATGAACCAATTGCTTGTTCCAACATTATCTCTTTACTCGATATAATACGCATTGAAATTGTCTTGCTTCAAGCTGATATCTGAATACTGACGACACTTATCACTGGTTGGTGCCCATTTATGCATAAATAGCACTCGAAATTAACTTAATTGTGATGTATCAAGTACATAACAATATATTGGAAAGCATTTATATAAGACTGTTTTTAAATATCATTAACATCAAATAATATAATATATTCAAGTCTTTGAGCCTCCATGGAAATCAGCTGGATGTTAAAGTGTACCGCATGTTACTAATGTGACCAATAAAAGCGGATCTTAATTACATTAGAATGATGATAATATCTGATGTTAGAACACTCTCATAACTTACTTTAAAGGCTGTGGGCCAGTGAATCAAGTACAAATCCAAATAATCCAGCCCCAGGAATCCTAAGCTCTTCTTAATGGTCGGTTCCACCAAATCAGGCCTCATGAGGTTGCACCATAGCTTACTTGTAATGAAGAGGTCCTCTCTCTTGACGACTCCTTCGTCGATTTTGGCTTTAATTCCCGCACCTACTTCCTCCTCATTGAGGTAATACAAAGCACAGTCCAAGTGGCGGTACCCAGCATCGATGGCATCTTTGACTGCTTGCGTCACTTCACCGGGTTTGGACTGTGAGAATGGTATATTTTAAGTACCTTATGGATACTTAACAGAAACATACCTTCCAAGTTCCAAGACCAATAGCAGGCAAGAGTTTTCCATCATTAAGAACGATGCTTGGTACTTTGGGTGGCATGTTTGGGGTACTAACCGGGGACGCCTGGTTCGGTGTTAACTTGTTGAAGTCAAATAAACGATTAGGTATGCTATCACCATGTGCACACTGTTTCATTAAAATTGAAGGTCGATATGAAAATAGAATTTGATCTAAGGAGTGTTATGTCATTGGCGTAGTTAGTGAGAGGGGTAGTAACAAGTTTGTTCATGTTTGAGCTTTTTTCAAATATTGTTTTATCCTATTTTTTATGCGGCATGATGACCAATAATACTGGATCATTGTTCGAACTCTGCAAAGATTTTCTTTAGAAAAACGTTGAACCATTCAATATAATTATTCGATATAGAAATTCAAAATGAATTAATGTATTTTTACTATCTATAATCGCTCTGAATTTACCTAAATCTACCAGAAAATCTTCTCTTTTAAATTTAATCTTATCTTTAAAAAAAATTTAGATCCAATTTTAATTCCAGGTATACCGTGGTATACCTTACTGAATTATCTTTAATTTGATATACTACAATGGGTGCCTTCCCATTTGAAAATAAAACGTTAATAGGGGTAGCTGGATAGGGGCGAAAAATTTGAACATCGAAAATAATGCATTGAATGCTTTTTTTAATAAAATTATACGTGTTTAAGTAGTTTTTTTTTAATATCAGGTTTATCAAAGTTATAAATATGTTGGAGTGCTTTTTACAAGCGCTGTATATTAAGCGCAAAACTTTTGACTGCTACTGTATATGTATCAAAACTTTTTTATCACGAGAGAAATCTTCGAAAGATATCCGACGCCTGGTGGGTTGATTTATCATCCAGGTAGTGGAGATAGTGTGAAATTCGCCATGGCGTCTATCCACGCACTAAAAATCTTGGAAACGAAAGAACCCTTCCCCCTCTCTTTCTCCGATCCGGAACTGTCCTTGAAGGAATCAGTGCCGGAAAAAACGGATTTTTTTCTTTTTACTGCTTTCGTGTTGACGTTTTATTTCTCCTGTTGTGAATTTTTTGCCCAAGGGCCGAGGGGTTCTTTTTGCGGTGATGCAGAATCCATTTGCTATCTAAGCCCGACGTCTCTCTATACTTCGGTGATCAGACGGGAATCAGCAGACCAAAGCGGTACGCAGCTAAGTATATCAAAATTTTAAATGGGCTGTTCATCAGATATTTATATTGAACTAGATGATTTGCGTAGGAATACAACTCAGTTATTAAAGAAGCAATAGGACTGCACTTGAATCATATTTTCTTTGGATTTGGCAGGTTCGTTGGTCTCGGGGGGAATAATCTGGTCTCAATGACTTCTTCTGCAATCAGATTCAATATTTTCAATTTTTAATTAAATTTTTTATATCATACAATTTGTTTTGCTCCAATACCTCCCGTAGCGTTGACTATTACCATCTTCGAATAGAAGAATTTCTAGCGTTCAGTTTTCTAACATTTCAGTTTCCATGAAATCGCATGCCCTGGGCAGTATTTCTTCCATTTCTGTGATTTTCTCCTACATTCAAGGTTCAGTTTCGATGCACACATTTTCAGTTGTTGAGATATCGCAAGTAAGAATAAATCGCCTGAGAAATGAGGACTGGAAGACGCCACAGTTGAACATCTGAATATGAATGAATGTAATGAATGAAAAAAAAAAAGAAATGAATAAATTGTGGCACGAATAAAAGGTAATTTGTAATAAAACCAATATAGCTCAAAATTAACGGATGTATTAAAAAAATTATTTTGTTTTCTAACAAATAACACAAAATAATATTTGTATGTTTTATAACTAAGTAAAAAGATATTGTTGATCACATCAATGTGCAATGGTGCTGGTTTAGTACTCATCACGGATGAAAGGGTGGTCTTTGTGGTCATAAGCACTAGAAAATTAGAAGAGAATGAAGAATAATTATTCACAGAAAACATCACTTATGAAAGATTGTAATAATTATTAAACTTACTCGGTATATGGGCAAATTCTGCCGTTGCAGTCGAAGCTGTCCAAGTGACCAATATCGTCTGCGGATAGTGCAAAGTCCCATATGTCGAAGTTCTGCTGGATCCTGGATTTATTGACCGATTTTGGAATAACGATCAATTTTCTCTGGATTCCATATCTAAAGATATTGAAAATACTCGGTGTTACTTAATGATATGCCGTAGTTCCAAGGGCGCATTCCTGAACTAAATTCAAATAGAAAAATTCATATAAACACATGTCCTAGAAAATCAGGTTTTCAAGATACAGGGTGTCAAAGGTAAAAAAAAATTGGTTTTCTATTAATATCTGAAAGATCCTTTTGCCAATTTTGTTGAAATTTGGCTCTGTTGTTTATTGCAATAAGATGCTAAGTTAGCACTAACTAGATGATAATTGTGAGCTCCAGTGACGTTCCGAGGGGCAATCATACGAATAATATTGACCAAAAAAAATACGCCACTGACTTTCTTTAAAAGTTTTGTATTTTTTCGGACTAATCAGCTAAAAATGCAACGTTTCCATCTCTTGTTATTATTTCGTATCTTGTTTCGTTTCCGAGGAAAAAAATAAAAACCACTTTATTGCATACCGAAAAACTATTAAAATAAAGTCAAGTTAACTTTACTGGTTCCTAGAAAATGTTGTCTTGTTGTTATGAACATAATTTGGTTCAGGAATGCGCCCTTGAAACTACGGCCCATCATTAAGTAACATCCTGTATAGTGACACCAAAACAATTGCTTGAATTTGAGTCTTCAAAATGGACCAAGTTCCCGTCAGTTTTATAATATGTATTCCCCCGATCCTTACTTGATAACGACTTGAGCAGGCGTTTTTCCATACTTCTTGGCAATTGCCTGGATTTTAGGATCTTCAAGTAATTGTGAGTCTCCAGGTTTAGCCCAGGGCCTGTCAGGAGATCCCAAGGGACTGTAAGCGGTGATGGTGATGCCCTTTGCTTGGCAATGCGCGATAAGTTTCTTCTGGTTGAGGTATGGATGGACCTCAATCTGGAATCGTAATTGCATCTTGAGAGAATATGCGTTTGATGGCAGGTTTGAAAAATATATTGAAGGACAAAGAAAGGTAAACACCCAGTGTTTGTATTTTTAATTCAATAATATTTGCATGCTAATGTGTTTTGGGTTTCTTTGTCGTTCAGTACCTATAATTCAGTAAGTATTCGCTGAAATAATAAAATAAACGTGTAATCTTATCGAAAAGGTCTTCTGGATGCCGTTGAGCTAGTTTAGTCACTACAGCTTTAAAACTCAAAAGATTATTCCCTACATTCTCTAACTTTTTAACACATATCGGATTAGAGCACAAAAATGAAGAATAAATATTCTCTACATATTGCATCGGCAATGTTCTCTACGTGGGAACTGCTCTATATTTTATGATAAAATACTTCTTCGCTTAAAAAAAAAATTACGCCTCGAAGCAACGAATCTTCTCTAAACTTTGCGACAACCGTTTTCTCTAAACTACATCACGAAAAAATGTTCTAAAAATTATAACAAGTATTGTTTGAATAATCGGCAATTATCAGAGCAGATTTAGGAAAATAACAAATATGGTGTGAAAATTCTCTAAATCTTACCACATAGATTCTCTATCTTAGTAATTCAATTCATACTGAAATCGAATTACTCACTTCAATTCCGTTCATTCAATTCAGTACGAATACGAATTCATACTGAAATCTTTTATCATGAAAATTCGCTAAAATTTTCAAAACCTTATTAAACTACTGGAGCAAATTGTGCTATTTTAGGATATCGGAAATAATATGAGAGCTATCTAGGCGTGGCCAGAAAAACAGCTTTTTTAGTAATGATAACTCTTATCTAACTCATGATAGAGCTCATAAAAGAATCGATAAACATGTGCAATAAATGCTCAAACTTATCTGCTTAAAACAATAACACAAATAAAGTCATGCATGAGTAATTCCAAGACCTGAAAAGCAATTGAGGATAATAGAGAAATTAAAAAGGGACAATGCTGTATTGATTCCGAAACAATAACCGCAATTTGATGTAATGGTATAATCGATACCATTTCTTACCTGATTAGTCACAGGCTTGATGGTGGAATTTTCCCATAGCCTGTCCACCTGCTTTTTGTTAAAGTTTGAGATGCCAATAGACTTAGTAAGACCCTTCTTGACAACCTCTTCCAATGCTTTCCATGTATCCAAATAGTCTACTTCACTGAACACAGTTTTGCCACTTGCATCTACTGGGAAAAGAGCATCTTCTTCCTGTTTAGAAATTATTCAACAACTAAGGTTACCGAAGGGTCAAGACTTACCTTTAGGGCGAAAGGCCAGTGCATCAAGTATAAGTCTAAATATTTAAGCCCTAAATCTGAAAGGGTTTTCCTCAGGGCTGGTTCTACTAAATCGGGTCGGTGCATTGTGTTCCACAATTTACTGCAGAAGAAAGAACTTTGTTATTTTTCCTTTTAAAGGGAACTAGGGCTCTCACCTAGTAATGTAAATATCTTCTCTTTTGACAGTCCCATCAGCAATCTTGCCCTTGATAGCTTCCCCAATTTCAGGTTCGTTTCCGTACACATGGGCGCAGTCGATATGACGATAGCCAATGTCAAAGGCATCTTTTACTGCTTGAGTGACTTCACCTGGTTTCGACTAAGAAACACTTACTGTGTATTAATTTGAAAACGAACCACCCTCGATATTTAGGTGATTATAGAAAATATGTTCATCACACGTCGATTTTATCTTCGAGGGGGACATTCTTTAAGTTGGTTGTCTATTATATTGCACGCGCCTTTTAACGGGGGTGAAAACAACCATTAAAATCTTAAATGGGAAGGGGGGTTGAGTTATACCTCATTCGAAAAGTCTTTCAATTACCTTTCCAAATGTACCTTTTCTTTATTGAAAGCTTGTCGAAAAATTATGTTCAAAGCGTAAACAAGCTTCGGTATCAATTTTATTGTACAAAAATTATGCTTAATATTTTAAATATTCAAAATGCTGTCCATTATTTTCTAAACAATAATAAAATGTGTTTTAAAATTCCACTCGTCAAACATTCACAAAAACTTCTATTTGAATTTCCCTACACGCAACTGCAATTCTTCTTTTCAATTCAACCCCCCCGCCCATTTAAGATTCTAGTGGTTGTTTCCGCCTCCGCTAGAGGGTGCGTGCAATATAATAGACAACCGACTTAAAAAATGTCCCCCTTGAAGATAAAATCGACGTGTTTTTGCATATGAAGATATTTTCTATAATATAATCACCGAAATATTGAGTATGGCTCGTTTTCAAATTGACACACTGTGCAAACAATTTGAGGTAAAGGAAAAGTGTTATTTGATAACCTTTTGCATAAGCATTGAGAGAGGATAAGCGTGAACATGTCGATGACTTGGATAAATGTTATCTCGGCAGATTGGTCACAACTACATCACTCAAAGGTTTTGTATAATACGCTATAAATATCGGGTTTTATATAATAAAATTTTTGTTTTCAATGAGAGAAAGGCAAGTTATTGGATACAAATAAACTATAAATATTTACGGACTGATAAGATCTTGGGTGCACATCCCTATACAAAATATTAGCGAAGTAGATATTGGACGATAAAAGTGCAAGTAATTCGAATCAATAGCGAAACTTAATGGAAGTGGTAGTGTGGATTCCTGGCAAATGCCCGCAAGGTCACTTTGGACGTAAATTACCGTCAGAAACTCAGTGGCTTCTTGTCTAATTTTATCACATGCGAATTTAACTAAACTACAGGAAACACATTACATCTAACAGGTGAATACCCCATAGGTCTAGAAAAACAACAGTTTAATGGACGAATAAATAATATGATTCAAAAATTGTATCGGACTATAAGCTATCAATGAGTTCGGACGTGCTTGATAGAAGCAAATATTTACATACGGATAAAAAACCCAAAAGGAATTTCAAGAATTCGTAATCTCTCAATGCACATATTAATATTGCACTAAATTGTGAATAAAACGATTCAAAATATCTTGTGTCGACTGCGGTTTCGGACCCCGCAGTAATCTGCAAATAATATTTAATTAACGAAATGGACATCATGGAGTCAGATAACGAAAGCATTAGCCAAATGTTGTTACATCCAGGAACTGTTATCCGTACTGAAAATCTTGTCAACTCTGCAAACGGTACTGACCCTAATTCAGCAATAACTCATATTGCTTTAACACGAGCAGTTAATGGATGGTAAACAGTTAAAAGAACGGCTAAGAGTCGCAGAGAATCTGATAGTCCTACTGAAGAAATAGAAACCACACTAAGCAACCAAAATAGAAACAGATATGCACCTCTTTCTGAAATGGACACTGAAAATGACAACTCTAGTAATAACAAGCCTGATTCGCGACAAAACAAGGAGCCAAAACCATCACCAATATATGTACCAAGGGTAGATAATGTTAAGCTGCTGTTAGAAGAATTGCCTAAGACCAAACATTACCACTATGTCTTATAACACAATTAAGAATGATGAAATAAAAATTACACCAGACACAATAGATACTTATAGAAGGATTGTCCAACTTCTTAAAAGTAAAGATGCTGCCTTTCACACATTTCAACCAAAATTGGAGCGCGCTTTTCGTGTCGCTCTCAGAAAAGTTTACCCAACCACACCACTAGAGGATATAAAAGTTGAAATTGAAAAAATAGGTTTCGAAGTACGCCAAGTATCCAGCATCAGAGACAGAAAAGACAAAAATGAAAATTTACCACTCTTCTTCCTCGATCTAGAACCAAATAGCTCAAGTAAACAAATATACAGCGTCAAAAGACTGTTTAGAGAGGACATAGCAGTGGAACCACCAAGAAAAAAGAAGGATACCCCACAGTGTACCAGGTGCCAAAGATATGGACACGTCAAATCATATTGTTGGAGACCTCCCAGATGCGTCAAAAGTGGTGGTGATCATGGAACCGCGCAATGCAGTAAAGGCAAAGACACTCCTCCCACATGTGCTCCCTGCAATGGTGCCCATACCTCCAACTACAAAGGATGTCAAGTTTACCGGGACATCCAGAAACGCAAAACTCCCTCTCCAAACAACAACTCAAATAACAACACACGCAATTCAGTCACCGGAACAGAAAGTAATCAAACTAATCTAAATCATATGATAACAAGTGGCCTAACATATGTCAACGCTACAACTGGGAATCATCAAGCAGAAGAGCAGAATCATGATGAACAAGCAACAACTTTCAATCTGATCAGCCAACCATTCGTTAAGCTAGAAAATATCCTCATGAAGCAAACAGAACAACTTGCCGCTCTAATGAACCTAATAACATGTCTCATCTCAAAAATCAATTAAAATGTCTGTATCCAACACATCCAACACACCCAAAACATCTAACACTAAATATCGCGCTCTGGAATGCAAACGGTCATAAAGGTATAAGGTTATAAACGATATATAAAACCATATTAAAACCCACTTGGACATGTGGCATCCAACTATGGGGTACCACGAGTAACTCAAATATCGAAGTTTTGCAAAGATCCCAATCAAAAACACTACTCAGGAGTATAACCAAGGCTCCATGGTACATCAGCAATAAGACAATTCACAATAATTTTAAAGTTACCACGGTACGAGAGGAAATCGGAAAGTACTTCACCAATTACAAGCAGAGACTTGAAGACCACCCGAATGTTCTCGTTAGGGGATTGCTGGATGGAGTGGCGATCAAAAGACTGAAAAGGATTCACCCGCTAGACCTTCAGCAACGCTTGCAATAATTGCGATACCTGGTAACTGTTGAATACCATAAAATAGCGTGCGAAGCATTCTAATGGGAGTGTTTCGCCTCCTGTCCATGTCTGTGAATCTAATTGCTTCTTGTCTGCAACGCTGACAGATTGCATAGTAACATAAGAGAAAGAAAAATTGTATCACCGTAGCAGTTTCTACGTGACCACTTCAGGTATGTTAGAAAATAAAGTTATGATGCGCTGAAGGAACGAGTTTGATGAGACTGGTAGCGAAAATGGACCATTTGATTCGTTATCAAATAACCTCACTGTCGATTTGGAGATCTTCGATTAGAACCTAGAGAGAGAAGAAGAAGAGAAGAAGAAGAGAAGAAGAAGAGAAGAAGAAGAGAAGGAGAAGAAAGAGATGAAGGGGACTCATTGCATCTAAAGGGCAGTAATTGTTTTGAATAGAAATTTCCTGCAACAAGACTTCTCTCGTGGTAAATTCAAACGATTTTGGGACTCATAATACAATATGTATTGAAAATTGAGTCTTTCTCCTGGTCCTGTAGATATTCTCGAGTAAGCTCATAACACTTACTTCTTCAGATTGTGGCCAGCTTAACTCCCCATAAGGTGAGTGCATTACTATTATATTTTTGATGTTGATTAATAAAAATAAGCGAATTTACAGTTTTTGCTGGATAATGCACAAATTTCTCATTTATTAGTTTAGGCATTATTCTTAATATAAAAAAACGATCGTTACATAAGTTTTATCATGTATAAAAGTAGATAAAAAATTAAAATAACCACTCTAACTGAACCTGTTTGCGCTAAAATAGTACTTAATTTTTTGTTATATTTTGAATTGCTAAAATACATCCGTAACTTGTAAATTAGAATTCACGTGTCGCAAAATTGACCTTTTTCTAGTTTGCAACTTTTGCTACTGCCAGTTAGCATTCCTTTACCTTACGGTTTTCAAGAATGTGTGTTTTTTTGGTCACAGTGTGTACTGAAGTGTTACATGCAGCCACTATTTATGTCTCCCAGAAATCTATGATTTTCGATGTGTTCAAACCTCCAAAAATGTACGGAAGGCTGGAGTCAAATTTAGAGCGAGGAGCGACTGTCGGCAGGGTGGGGTTTCGACCCTTCTTCTGTGATCCCTACCCGTGGACAACTCGTCCGTCGACCACTCTGATCCTATGGGAAGCGTCTGCAGTCCGGTCATTTCCAGACGACAAAGAACACAGAAAAAAGTGTAAATTTTTACATTTGGACTGAACAGGTGCATCTCCAGCACCATTCAGGGGGTGCTGAAGAAACAAAGGAAAGTACTCTCCCTGAAAGAAACGCCGCTCTTTGGAGTTACAGATCCGCTCTAAAAAGAAGTGAAGTGAGTAGCGCGACTCATAGAGATCACAAGATTGGACAACTGCGTGGTCAACACGGTGCGGAAAGCATTAGTTTTCCTATAAACGGACAGCTAAAGCTTGACTTCAAAAAAACGAGTAAAGTGCGGATAAAATCCGCAGATTGAGCCTAGATTCAAAGTTGAGATATACGCAACAGAAATATGTGTAAGTTATATCATGGAGAAGTCGGCCTTATTAAAACCTGCTCAAACTGGCGAGCAGCGATTAATCGCCACTGCAACTTTCCATTTTAATTTTAAAGCCATTAAGAAAGGTCGCATGATACTGAATGCTTTGATTGAGCATCGAGGGCGGGCTCACCTTTTGTGGAACCTGAGAATCCAAGAACACTTGAAGAACCTAGATGTTAAAAGGTTCCTGATGGAACCGTTGAAAAAAAGTGCCCAAGTTGATATGGACACCAAATTATACAGGGTGAGTCGTAACGGAACCGACACAGAGCAGGTGTGTGTAGGGGACCTCAAAATACGATTGATAGTGGAGGAGATATTGACCTCCGAAGTTGGCTTGTAAATTTCTAAAAAATAGCATTTCGCCAAGGGGAGATTGACCTTTCGTGGAACCTGAGTCAGCATTAGGGATATCCCACTGTTTAGCGAAAGTGGAGTTCCAGAAGCGGAGCCTGTTGTAATTCCGGGAGCACTGAAACAACTTGCCGAGTTTAAGAAGTTCCTGATAAAGGAGAGAGAATTTCCTCCTAATCTTTCATACGATTAAGCAAGTGACGTCATTTCTCCCCATGATTTCCTGGTTTACTTTAATAAATTTCTAACAAAAATTTTTTTGTACGCCAATGTCTGTACTGCCTATGTCTAATTCTAATTTGACCTTTGAGCAAGAAGAATTTCTGAAGAAACCGCTTTACAAGAAAAAAACGCCGGGAAATAATCTAGCTTAAGCTTCCGTTAATTTTAAGATTCGATAATTAGTTTACTGGTATTCAACTTGCATGCCAGCATTAATCAGGAAGTAAATAACAATATTGCATAACATTTGCCAACCTTGCCCCTCACACCTGCCGGACGTGAAGTGAGTGCCCATCATCAAGGCCACAAAATTAACAACAGTAAAAAAGTCAAAATTGTGAAAGAAAATTAAGGTAATTCTTACCTTCCACGTTCCCAGACCGAAAACAGGGAATTCCTGCCCATTATTGAACTTGATTTTGGGTACTTTTTCAGCCATATTTCGTAAAATGCGATCAACTTCAGACACCACAAAACGCAAAATGCCCGCACCAAATGCGCGATTCAAGTTTAACTTGGGGATATATAGACGGTAGGAGAATTGGAGGGAGCCTTGATCAATGAAACTGCACAGGGACGGATTTAGGTCAGATTTCATAGGCGGATTGATACTGCAAAGGTGATCAATTAAATCGAAATTTGCAAAGCATGTGAAGTGTGAATTTGCGAAAATTGCTTAATTCACCAGCAGATGCGACAAACATGAAACAAGTCCGGCAACGGTCCAAAAATAGTTGGATTTACCAGTAAAGAAACTCTTATAAATAGCCTCAGCAGAGCCAAATGTTTTTTGAGCAAATCTGAAATGTTAGTGTTTGGAATTTGTGAGCCCTTTGACGTTATTTTGCTGGACTGTACTGATAAAGATATTTATTATTATTATATAGATATTTGTTTAAAAATACGAAATAGCTTCGTATATTTCATACCCACTTGAAATTGCGAAAAATTGCCATAATAGTACGAAGGCAGTCAATTTGAGCTTCACAAATCCACGAGTTATCTGAATAGTTTTTTATTATCAGGGATCATCACAAGCCATTTCATAACTCACTTGAATTTACGACGATGATTTTGCAGATTTTAAAAGTGTTCTGCTCGAAAGGTATTTAATCTTAAAGAGCATTTTTAAGGAAACCAAGTCCTTGTTTTTATTTCTTTACTCTCTACTCTTTCTTCTACAGAAGTTATCCTCGTGGTAAAGTTGCCAGGCCCGTAGTACGTGACTGGCTAGCGAAATTTTTATGTTACTAGTAAATTACATATAATTAAGGAGGAACTAGCTAATCTTATTTGAACCAATAAAGTACACAATGGAAGAGTTTTAGTGCGTGATGCGTCAAATGGAAAATTTTCAGGATGCCTTGATTTTCGGTTTGATGAAGGTAATCAATGAATATTTTAACGTAAACAAGTTTATTTTGGATGGTGATGGAGCATAAAAGAAAATATGCACATTAAAAGCTACATTGAATCAGTCAAATATACCGTGCGGTCCTAAATTACCCACCCCCATACCCTTCTTGCTAACTTTTTAACAAGTCGTTATTTTTTTTGAAAGTTCAAAAATAGCATTAGATAGGACAAAAAATATTATCTTTTGAGATTTTTTTATTTTTTTAATATTGCTTACGTCACCGGTAGTACAAAATGGCTGAATTTTTTAAATTAAAACATGAGTCAAGTGACACCCCAAGTTAAAGGTTTTTCGAAACTACATTTAATGGTGTATTGCGATTCAAAATCTACCGATTGGTTTTTGAAAAGAATAGGTATAAATTTGGTATAAAATGCAATACAAACTCAGTTAAATAGTGCGCAGATAATAAAAAAACTTATTTGCTGATAGGAACTTGGTTCATTTTGTGAACACAAAAACTCTTTGATTATTTTTATTTATTAATTCGATTTTTTAAACAAAGTTGCTGTGTGCACAAAATGGAAATCAAACCAATTTCCTTTCCACAAAGAGGTTTTTCGTAGTTTACGTATTATTTAACTGACTTTGTATTGCAGTTTTTGCCAAATTTATATCTGTTTTTCTCAACAACTAATTGGTAGATTTTGAATTACAATACACCATTAAATGTAGTTTCGAAAAACCTTTAACTTGGGGTGTCACTTGACTTATGTTTCAATTTTTAAACATTTAGCGGTACCGGTAACATAAGCAATATTTAAAAAATAACCATACGTCAAAAGGTGGAGGGCAAATGCAGAACCGCAAGATATGAATAAAAAAGATTCAGCTTCGCTCAGGTCCAAAATCCTCTATATCCTTCATAGAAATTCACCTCATAAAAGTTAAGTTATAACGGAAAATTACAGATAAATATGGATAACGAATACTCAAACTGTGCGTAATACTATTACGTAACATTGTTTAACTGAGGCAAGCCGATAGATTACACACACAGTACACGCCATTAAATATGCGTTATATGTTGCGTCAGTATTTCGGAATACAAACAGAACAAACGTGATCCTGGGTATTATCAAAATTATGGAATCTTCAGTAAGTTTCTGATGAAATGATCCATACTCGTACATATGTTATTGACTTAGTAAGTCATGCAAAGAGCATTCTGCACTATTTGAAAAGAAAGGACGAAATTACTGCCATAGTCTACAGCGCGGCAACAAACTTTCGTCTCGCTCGTAACGTGCCTTTTACTAACCTCGTAACGTAATGTACCATTCCTTGTTCGTTTGCTATTCGGTCTCTATTGTTCTCGTGGCAAGGCATTATGTATTCTGGTAATGTAGATGAAATGCTGAAGATCTATTCGTATCCATGCGAAACCCCTCGAAAAGGTAGATACTTAAGATATCTGTTCTGTGACACATGTAAAATTCTTTCCTAGTGTCTTGAGTAGGTGGGAATAAAGGAAACACCACTAATGTGCATACTATTTTAAAGTGCTACTAGCTTTATAATCAAAACACCAAGGTAGGGCAATGCACACAGTTCTCAATAAATCCGACGATATCAGATCATTTTCGTCTTAACATTGATGATACCTCTATTTGTTAGCCAAAATTCTCAAAACCAGACTCATCAATATTGCAATAGCTATCGCCAGGCTCAGACCGACGATCAACATCTGAAAACTCACCCTGCATCAAACTCTCATGTCATCTAACTAATAGTCTTACTTTATTTTGCCATTTCCTGTTCTCCACACACTGTCTATAACCCATATGGCTAAAGCTAACAGAATTATACAAAGGAACCCAAAATTTCGGCCATATCTTAGCTAAGTACGTGTCAATCACTTTCCTGGCCTGATACGAAGGTTTAGTAACTAAGTCCCTCATCTCCTTGTAGTTATACAGAGCCAAGTCGCTTATTGCAAAAGCATCTCCTCGCCTTCTTTCAGTGAATAACACAATGGATTTCTGGATGTCATCGTCCGTTTCATTAAGGATTTCGTTGAGGACGGTGCAATCTTCGAAGCCAGCATTCATACCTTGACCATAAAAGGGCACAATTGCATGGGCAGCATCACCAATGATCATAAACTTTTTTCCCAGGTGATACTGGCTGCATTTAATTGAAACCAGAGACTGGGGAGGAGTTTTGAAGTAAAAGTCCTTCAAAGTATCTTCGCCCATAAGAGGAATTGCATCTGGGAAGGTAGTTTTAAAAAATGAAAGCAACTCCTCTGCGTTGGTAATAGCGTCAAAGTTCTTAAAGGGCATGAAGAGAGTGACTGTCCAAGATTTGTCTCGATTAGGCAGGGCAATCATCATAAAATCACCTGATGAAAATTATCTGTAACTCATCAAACTGAAAACGCTGCCATACCTCTGGGCCAAATATGCAGATGGTTGTTTATCATATTATCACTTTTCTCTGGTGGAATGGACAACTCCAAATATCCATGATCGACAAAATTTTGTGAGAAGTTAAACAGTGGGGTTTTTTGCATGAATGCTCTTAAAGATGAGAAAGCTCCATCTGCCCCGACTATAAAATCAGCAGTGGTTTTGATTAAGTCCTCCCAACCATTCCTTAAAATTTTAAAAATAGTCGAAGACGTTCAATCAGAGAGATAAACGATCTCGAAAAATTTACTTCTGAATGGTTATGATATCGGTATTGAAATCTACGTTCACCAACTTGTGTTCGAAGCAGAGGGAGACAGATTTACTTCTTTCCGCAACTGAAAGCGTTGACATCCATGTAATAAAGTAATTTTTAGTACTAATTGAGTAGAGAATTTTTGCATGGATTGGATTATATACAGGGTGTCCCACATTCCATTCTCAACATGGGGATCCCAGAAACCGTAGAAGATACAGAGTCGGTTAAATGGAGACAAATTTGTATTTTTATGGGAAGAGTACTATACCTTTTTAATTTTCTTTAAATTCCAATTATTTCCGGAGATATCTGGAAAAAAATGAAAATTGCTATTTTCTTTTTATTTTTTTCTACCTTAAATTACAGAGAAACATGAAAATGGAAAACGCTTTCTTAAGACATTTTTTCCCGTGCTACAACATGAAAATAATTTCTCAGAAATACTTGGTTATTCAATACCATCATCAACTTTTTTTTTCAAATAGGGACCTGACCGTTTTTTTACAAATGGGGCTAGTCATTGATAATTGAAAAACAACTATGTGCCACACTTGTCGATTTGCGACGTCTAGATAAAAAATATTCATTATCAAGAGAAACAATACCTTAACATTTTCCCACTCTGCATTAGTGCATTCAACTTACTCCCAAACTATTTCCAAGTAAGTGGATCAATAACCGTGATGCGGTTCATTGGCCTGCCCGCAGACCAGACCTGAATCAACAACCACAATGTTTAAAATATATTTTCAAAATTCTGACAATATTTTTAATCTAGACATTGCAAATCGGCAAGTGTGTCACATGGTCGTTTTTCAATTATCAAGGACTAGACGAATTCGTAAAAGAACGGTCAGGTCCCTATTTGAAAAGAAAAGTTGAAGATGGTATTTTAAAATCAAAACGTCGTATTTCTGAAAAACTATTTTCATGTTGTAGCGCTAGAAAAAGAGCCTTAAAAAAGTGTTCTTCATTTTTGAGTTTCTCTGTAACTTACGGCAGAAAAAAAAACAATTTTCAGTTTTTTTCTGATATCTCCGGAAGTAATCGGATTTTTTTTAATTAAAAAGGCAAAGTACTCCTCTCATAAAGACATAACTTTGCCTGCATTTAACCGACTTTGTATCTCCTACGATTTCCAAGATCTCTATGTTGAGAGTCGAATATGGAACGTCCTGTACAATCACCTAGCTAATAAATCTTTTAGATGCTGGATTTCATATAACTTACCATCTAGGAGTATCTGGTTTAGCAGATTACGCCCCACGGAGTAAATACACTAAAACAATAATGAAAAATCCCCCAATTTCCATCGTTTCCTTTGGTAAATCTCTGCTTCAAATCTTTCCTACCTGACTAGAAACAGGATCATAAGGCACAGAAACAGTAAATCCATCTTTTCTGTGCAGAAATCGCCCAATCATTGGAATCGCATTTTTCAATACCTGTTCTTCTACACCCACCAACTTAAGACCTTTCCTGCCTCTATGCGACAGGGCCAAGTTTATTGATCGCCCCTTAGCTATCGTTAATTTCCTAATATCTATCGGACTTTGAGTGTGTTTTAAATCAGAAGATGATAATTTACCTGGTCTTTTCTCATACAAAGTCACTTTATATCCCCGCTCAGCCAACAAACAAGTACACAAAGACCCCACCTAAAAAGTTTAAACTTGAAAAAGGGAAATTCTGAACAAATTAAGGCACTGTTAGTACTAAACCACCCCCAATGACGATCGCAGTGCGTTTTGCAGAACTATCCTGATTCACAGTCTTCATTTTAATGCAGGAAAAGCTGATTGCAAATAAATATGTATGGTAATGCGATATAGCTTTTTCGCTGAGAACCTTACATAAGGCTTCAATTTGTATACATATGATACTCGTGGTCTAAACTTAATTTGAGTTGGTAATATGGGAACTAATACTTTGGTGAAATCGACTTCAGTACTCGGTAAAGCCAATATCTTATATACTATCGCCTACAAAAGTGGTCGACCACGCTAAGTTTCAAAATCGCTTGACGCGTGTTCCGAGCGAAGGCGTTTTAGTTCACAAAAAATGACCCACAGACCTATATAACAGACACGTTGTGTTGAGCGAATAAATTTAGAATTTTACATCAAATACCAAGTTTGCCGGAATATTTTCAGGATGATAATTTCAAATAAATCAATTCGGCTAGTAATTTCCTACCTCTCACTTAACAATCAAGCGATTTCTATGTTGCAAAATTCTTTAGACAAACATAAACGGCGTTTTTCGTAATGCGTACGTTAAAAGGGACAATTTCAAGACACATTTTTTTCGGAAATACAGTACGATCGAGAGAAAATAAACTTAAAATTTATATAAATAAGTGACAAAATTAAAAATAAACAATTCTAATAGCGGGTTACTCCCCCATTGGCGTCAATGACGTCTTGCAGCCTCCGATCCATTGAACCCACAAGGTTTTAACACAAGGGTGAACCTCTAACCGCATTCCAGATTTGGTTTCAATGTGCCACCAAATCGTCGGTGGTACGTTCATTATTATTGTGCCACCTTTGAACCATTAGGCCCCATAAATTTTCTATGGGGTTTAGGTCTGGTGAATATGTAGGCCAAGGAAAATTATTTATGTCTGGATGCTCGTGATACCAGTCCCTCACAATGTTTGTGCGATGTATCCTACAGTTGTCATCAACATAATTGATGACACGTATTTCTGCTACAGGATACAAAGTACGAACAGAAGGAAGCATAACTTCGTCGAGCATCCGAACGTATTCAATAGAATTCGCCCTTGTTTCAAAACTTGCCAGTTCGCCGGGACCATCAGCAGACATCCACCCATAGAAGTTAACCCGTATTCGGCCGAACCTTCTGTTCAATACAATATAGCGTTCATCGTACCGAGTATTATGAGGTCGCCATAAATGTAGCCTGCCGTTTTCGCTTGACAAAAAAGTTTTTTCGTCAGCAAAAATAGCATTTGCCCAATCGAAATTTAAATACTCTTGGGCAAATGCTAAGCGGGCCTGTTTATGTTGATTTGTCGGAGCTAGTTTCGTTGCTGGTCGCCGATTATGAAGACCCTCTTTATGAAGAGTCCTTCGGATGGTCTGCATACTTACACCCCAACGTACAGCGCACTGGGATGTTCGTCGGAAACCACATCTCCGAAAATCGGCGACCAGTTCCTGCCACTGGTCGTCCGATAACTTGGGGGGTCTACCAGGCCTGGGTCGCTGGTCTACGTGACCCTCGACCCCATGACTGGTGATCCAGCGACGGATGGTCTCCCTCTGAAGCGAGATCAAAACTGCACAGATACAAAAAAATGTAAAAACCGCTAAAACTTGAGTTTCTGAACAGCAATTTTTCCTATAGATAACACAGCTGACGTCTCACAGACTTTTCGCTCAACTCGAGATGAAATTCTTGCCAGAAGTAACAATATAAACAAAAAAACGTCCCCAAATTTAAGCCAGTAATAAAGTTACCTTAATTGAAAAAAGACAATGTGATTACGTACCGTAATATTCAACTCACGACTAATTTGGGAAATATTACGCCCTTGTTCGTACAAAAGTACTATATTACTTTTTATGTCTTTGCTCAGATTCGGAGCCATTGCGCCTTAACGGTGAACTGAGAAAATACCAAAAAATAAAATTGTCTTAATGAATTGGGCCAGCAATACATGTTTTTGTGCAAAATATTGATGTATATACACAAAAAGGGGGATCTAACAAAAAGTAATCTAGGTCAAGTGTGACAAAAAAAGGTATCCGACCCACAGTACCGCAAGCGATTTTGATTTGAAACTGGTCGGCCACTTTTGTGGTCGATAGTACATTTGTATATATTCTACTGGGTGAGTCGGGAGAATCGTGCCAAACTTCAGAAGCGTATAATACACGAAAAAATAAATGTAAAAAACTCAAATGTTGTTATCCGATTTTTATTTGTTTACAATTATAAGCTAAATAAAATTAAAACATAAAATTCAAAAAATTCTTAAATTTCATAAATTAACATTTTGTGTGTTATGTTAATTAATATTCAAAAATACTGCCATTGACTTCTAAAAATTTTTTATTTGGTCAATGAAGAGCCTTCGTTGCGCTCCTGATTGTTTCAAGTTGTTCTTTAATATTATATTAGCTGCAGCATTTCTAATACGTTGACTCTGTACACTTCATTCTTAAACCAACCCCACAAACAATAGTCGAATGGTGTAAGATCTGGAGATCTTGGAGGCCAACTAATAGAACCATCGCAACTAATCCAGCGCCTTAGGAACTTTTCGTCTAAATGTTGCTTAACCTGCCGAGCAAAATGTGCAGGAGCTCCATCGTGCTGGTAGTACAATAGGATTCGGATGTTTAAAGGAACATTCTCTAGAAGTCTTTGTAATTCATTTTGAATGGAGTTCAAATAGTGTTCTCCTGTGAAGCGTTCTCCAAAGTAAAAGGACTAGTTAAATAACTCACAATCATACCACCCCACACGTTTACTGAAAACTTATGTTGAAAATTAATTTTGCTACTCAGCTCATAGTTCTGGTAGATTAAGAAATTTTACATGTAAAACTTGGTAATAAAATGTTGCTAATGTCGAAATTTTTTCTCGTCCTAGGGGACAAAGAGACTTTTCAAAAATCATCAAAGGACAAAATATCCTTAGAATAGTCTAGGAAATGACCCCTTGAATTTTTGCCGTATTTTTAATGGACATCCTGTAAACCCGGCTGAGTATACATTTCAAAATCCAGTGGAGTAGGTATTCCACTGAATTCTTCGTTTAACCCCCCTAAATCTTCCTTTTAATAAAACTCTGAATATAATATCTTTATTAACAAATAACTGTGAATAACAATTTAAAACTCATCGTTTTCGAATGGATGATATTTATGACCAAAAGCCCTGAAATAGAAAATATAGATTAACTGTTGAATTTTAAGGGAACAAAATTGAAACTTTAGCAGCAAGGCTAGTGTACTTACGCTGTGAGTGGGCAGAACCTCCCATTGCAGTCAAATGAATCAATATGGGCAATATCCACAGGAGCCAATTTAAAGTCAAAGATATCCAAGTTTTGCTGGATCCTGGACTTGGTAACTGACTTCGGAATGACGATTACCCCCCTTTCAATTTGGTATCTCAGCAAAATTTGAGCAGGAGTTTTGCCGTACTTTTTGGCAAGTTCAACAACTTTAGGATCTTCCATTAGTTGTGGGTCACCTAAAATCCTTATCTAGATACCTAACCCTCTGATTAATTTTTAAACAATTACCCGATTTAGCCCAGGGCCTGTCAGGGGACCCGAGAGGGCTGTAAGCAGTGACTGCAATCCCTTTGGATCTGGCGAAATCGATCAATCTCTTCTGGTTCAAGTATGGATGGCATTCAATCTGGGTTCCAATAGATAATTAATAGTCGTAAGTATGCTGTAGTAGATAAATCGAAGCGTACCTGCAAAACTGAAGGAGGGATGGTGGCGTTTTCCAAAACCCTTGTTATCTGAGCCTTGTTGAAGTTGGAGAGTCCAATTGTTTTAACAAGCCCCTTCTTATGGACTGCTTCCAAAGCTTTCCAGGTGTCCAGATAGTCTACGTCGCTAAAAAGAATTTTACCTGCTTCGTCTTTAGGGAAGAGATCCTGCTCTTCCTATATACAAAAAGACAAAAATAAGGGTAAATAGTTCATTCATTTTACAACACTGATTTACCTTGTACGCAAAAGGCCAGTGGATCAAGGCAAGGTCCAGGTACTCTAAACCTAAATCTGCTAGAGATAGTTTGACGTTTTTCTCGACTAAGTCTGGTCTATGGAAAGTATTCCAGATTTTTCTAAATCAGAAATTCATTTTTTAAGCAACCTACTAAGCCAATTTTAGCAGTTATATACCCGGTGACCCAAATATCTTCTCTTTTAACGGTACCATCCTCGAATTTAGTTTTCAGAGCATCTCCAACTTCTTTCTCATTACGATAAGCATAGGCGCAGTCAATATGGCGGTAACCAATATCAATGGCATCTTTCACGGCTTGCTCTACCTGGCCAGGTTGGGACTGAAGAAGAAAAAAAAATCTCAGCCAAAATTAATCACAATTTTGATAATATACAAAAACCCCAGAGTTTGTCAGAATGCATATTCAGCTGGAAAATTCCAGACTAAAGTAAAAAAGGTGGATTGTGGAAAAAATAGTAAAAGTATTGAAGCTGCTCAAATTCGAAGATCCCCCCTCCCCTCCCTGCTTTTCTTTGAGAAATTGATGAATTCCTTTTCTTGAACGGGTCATCTCTTCACTTAAAGGGAACCTAAGATTCCTTACTCAAAACGTTTAAGTTCCATTAGATTTCTTCAGTTTCTGAAGAATCTTGCGCTGCAGGGTGTTTGCTTTTGCAAAGGTTTTAAGGGGTTTTTCAGGAGAGAAGTCCCTCATTTGAGGATTGTTGGATCTTCAAAGCATATTTAAAGGGGGGATTTTAAGCATATTAAAGGGGGGATTTTTAGCATATTAAAGGGAAAGGGATTTTTAAGACACTCGTTCTCCAAGAGAACTAAATTCTGGAAGAAGTGAATTTCAAAGGAATGTCCATTTAGTTTCTGAGGGCATTCTTGGGCGATTATTTTGATTTGCAAGAAATTTCCTCAATTAGTTATAAATTTAGAAAATGAAGTGATCCCTTCAGTCTAAATTGGAAGAAATTTCTTAATTTGCTCAGGAGCCCTGTATACAGGTATCACCAGTTCAAGTGGAAACATAGACTCTGTGCAAGTGGAAGAAGGACCGCATAAGGTTTAACATGCCTCCGATAAAGACCAACGAAGTGGGTTGCGAAGCTGGTAGTTGACGTGGGCGGAGTCTGTCTGATCGACGTCTTCACTTCGATGTATAGATTAATATTGATTTTGTGGCGATGGATTTTTTTAACATATCACAGCAAAAAGCAGTAATATCAATAAATGAAAGGAAAACAATTAGTTCATCGTTAAAACTTATATTAGTAAACATTTTGAAACGGTGAGAGATCTGGTAACACTGACTCCGCCCAAGTCAGCCACCAGCGTCGCAACTCACTTCGTCGGTCTTTGTCGGAGGCATATCAAATCTTATGCGAACCTTTTCCCACTTCCACATCCCTATGCATTTGAACTGACCGCAGTTATATGGATCTTCGTGAGAGTTAAAGGTATTTTATGAGGCAATGAGTATTAAAAGGGTGCTAAGGAATTTGTAACGAGATATCGATTGCCAGAAGAACTAATGTTTGTAAAGAAAAAAACACGTTTGACGGATTTTCCAGTCCTGAAGAAAGTCCTGTTTTTGAGGATTTTTGAATTTTGGAGACCTTCATAGGGATCTTCAAAAACTTGATTACCAAAAGAACTGATCTTGGGTAGACAGTGCAATCCGGTACTTCGTTTTCGATGGTATTCGGTTAGTTTTGCATATCTTACAATCAACTTCCTATATACTAAAAAATGGCTATTAAGGTACTTAGGGAAGACGAGAACCTCAAAATGAAAGATTCATTCGACTATCAATCTTCTCTTCCAAAACCGCATAAGGAACAAACACTATTTTCCATCTAAAACATATCTTTTATTGACTCTAGCATATTCCACATAAAATTAAATAGTAGTGCACTCGTCATAAGGTCTTCTTGGCTCTACCATGGTTTAGGCAGCTGAAAAGGTAATAACTATTAATAAACTCGTCATGCTTCAATGGTGCAAGAACTTACCAGCAGCAGCGATTTTACCGGAAGTAGAGAAACTGCCGAATACATATGGGTGCATGTAGGATTGATCCTTCATTCCGCTGTAACCGTAGGTTCCATAGGATTGGTATTTGTAGGGGGTGTAGCTTCCATAGTAGGTGTTAGGGAAGAAGGAACCGTAGTAGTGTGAGGAGCTGTAAGGTCCATTGTAGCTGTAGTCTTGGCTGTAAGGTCCGTAGTTACCGTAGAACTTGGAATTGTAATAGGGTGTGTAAGATCCAGATTCATAGGAAGAAGTGCTGTAAGGTCCATAGCTGTAGTAGGGGGTGTAAGATCCTTGTCCGTAGAACTTGTTTAAGTATTTCGAGAAGTATCCTCCGAAATAGCTTGATGGGTATTGTCCTCCTTGGAGGATTTGAAGAACATACTGCAGATGTTGGATGAAGTACTGGATGAAGTACTGAGACACAGTAGAGGAAGAGTTTCCTTGAATGTATCGCAAGATGTTGTGGTAGTACTGGAAGATTTGTTGGAAGACAGTTTGGTATCCGCTGTTGTATTGGTATCCAGGTTGAGTTACTTGCAGGATCAGTTCAAGTTGTTGGAAGATGTAGCTGGCATACTCTTGGCTGATGACTCCTTGGTTGACTTGTTGGTGGAGGTATTGGAGGAAGTATTGGGTGTATTGGTACACTTGCTTAAGCACGTATTTGTATTCGTAAGTGGAACCGTATTGGTGTTCTTGTCCGAAGGTGTAATGGCTGGGTTGATAGTTTTGGTAGGTTTTAAAGGCGGTCAAGGCGGTGGTGTAAGCCATTTGCACTTGTTCGAAGACGTATTGAGGGAACACAGATTGATACTCTTGGATGTATTGGAACACATTTTGCAAGTATTGGTAAATTTGATGGGTTTGTTGACCGTAGTACTGGACGGCATAATAAGGAATGTAGTTGTGATGGTAAGATTGGTAGGATTGGTAAACTTCTTTCGCGATTTGGATGGATTCCAAAGCCAATTCCAATTGTTGGTAGACGTACTGGTAAATTTGTTGGTTGACATTTTCAGTTTGGAAGTATTGGAAGACCTTTTGAATGTACTGCTCAACTAAAACCAATTGTTGGTAAGCGTAAGTGGCACTGGAGTAAGTCACACCGTTCTGGTTGTAGTATTTTCCGAATTCTGTGATGAATTGGGAGAATGGGGTGGGAACTCCAGAGAAAACTTGACTGTAAGCTTGTTGACCGTGTTGAGAGTAGTAGTTTTGGAAAAGCTGGTGAACATGGCTGATTTTCTGGACAACGTATTGTTCAATTTCTTGAGGAACTCCGTTCTGATAGAAGTATTGGAAAATCAGATATGGGGCCTGGAAGTACGGAAGGTTCAACCCAGTTTCATATTGCTGACTGAAATAGTTGGCCACATATTGTGGGTATCCCTGTTCCAAGAGATATTGAGAGACTTGGGCAGGAGTGTAGCCAAGTTGTTGGAAGTGGTTGAATTGGTAGGCAATATATTGGGCGACATAGAAAATGTTACCTTCGGATCCGTATTGTTGACCAAAGAAACCGTAAGTACTTGGAATATTACCACCAACTACAGCAGGACGGGACACCTCCAGAGGCTTGGTCGGGAAGGGCACCGCAGCAGCAGCAGCCACCAAGGCTAATAGGATAACCGACTTCATTGCTCTTCTTCTACAGTAAAGAACTAGCAAACGATCGGATCAAACTGATGGTGTTTCGAATCTACCTTCCCGTATTTATACCGAAAATTATCTAAACGTAGCATTGAACATTTTCACCCCTTATCGAATTATGATAGTTTTAATTAGCAAAATTTTGATTTTATTGCTTGTAAAGAAAACATGTTTGTTGGTGAGCACTAATTAATTTACTAATCTCTGCTTGGCGACAAGTTAAATGGTAATTTTGCGAAGGTGAAGTGTCACGGATGTTGTTTTTTCAATCAGAGAGCCAGACGTTGAATTTTTAGAATTCTCATAACGGATCAATCTTCTGTAGGGCAGAATTATTGCAAAATTGCATAATACAGGTACTACCGTGGCAAAGGAAAAATATTAGAGGTGTTTCTACAAAATACTCATCGATGCTATAGAAAAGCACTGAATCAATGCTTTCGAGGCCAACTCGAGAAGGTGTAACAGTACTAACACTCACTTGTGACGTTACACCTTTTGAAAAAATATTTGAATTTTACACATGGTGTCTCAAAAAAAACGGGCGAGGCTATAAGTTGGTTATTTATCAACGGATTTCGATGGACTAAAAATCAAATAAAATTATATTTTTCAGGCTGGTTTGATTTTTAGTTCATTAAAATCCGTTTATAAATAACCGACTTATAGCTTCGCCTGTTTTTTTTTTTTGAGACACCATGTATGATCAATTTTCAGTTTTGTAACGCTAAAAAAAGTTTTTTTTTTGACATTTTGATTCAATAAATGACAAGTTATGGATTGCAATATACTTGGTCGTTATTTATGAAATCTTTTGTGCAGGGAAGAAAGCAAATAGTTTGTCTATTGTGCAATATAGTTTGCCTAAAAATATCCATTGTTAAGGTGTGTGTTCTGCGGGAATTGGTGTTTTCTTTTCATCAAAATAACACGTAAATACGCGCATTTATGCATGTTTTAATTTCTTATCGCCGTTTTTTGCTCCAATAGTTTTTAAAACTTCCATAACCGCGAAGGTAGCAAAATCGATACTAATCTAAATATCGAAGTGGAGGCGCCGGCCAGACTGACTCCGCCCACTTTGTTGTTCATCTTTGTCGGAAACATATTTAACCTTATGCGGTCCTTCTCCCACTCGCACAACCCCTAGTATCCACTTGAACTGGTTTTACCTGCATAACATAAAAACTCGTGTGCATTTTTAAAACGAATTGAAGGTGCTGAATATCTCTTGGCACACTTTTATTTCATTAGATACACTCCATTATCGGATACAGTACATTTTTTGAAGTTCATCTTCCAACGCAACTATGGCGTTTGGTCCCTAGAAGCGTGTATTGTGGGCTTTACTGGGAATGTTCTCAAGGGCTAGATGGAGACCGTACTTTGAAACTTTGAATATGCCTATAGGGCTTTCTCCCCATGCTTCTTAACAATTGCAATTGAGGACTACTCAAAGCATGTGACTATTATTACCAGAGGCAGAAATGATCATTATGTACTTTCACATGAATAGACTTTTAAAGGAAGAAGTCTCTTTTACAGCAATAAAAGCAATAAGAGATCATCATCCACCTTAGAGAATTTCTGTTGCATTTGTATTTTAATTATTTTTTAATGCTTGGAATTTGCCACAAAAACAATTAAATTTGTTGCCAACCCAGCACTCATTGCATCAGTAAAAATATGTTTTTTTATCTGAAATGGCCTGTGTTGTTTAATAACAATAATCACTTAACACAGCGACTGTTCACTGGTTAACAATCTGCCAAAATTCATTTTATCTAACGAATTAAAACATTTTTAATTAATTAACATTAGAGGAAAAATTAGGAACATTTCGAATGAGATAAGGGCGAGGCAAAAAACAGAGGCTTAGAAATTAAAAAATATTATTCGTATTTTGAATTTAGGTATGAGTGAATACGTGACTTTATAACATACGTATAGTATAATAGGTAATAAATAACGCTGAATAGTCGTGCTTGATACCACCCCTTTTTTGGCTAGAGCCCTATCTCACAGTCAGCGGCGGACTAAGGGGTAAAAGGATGCCCGAACAGAGCACTGAACTGCTCGGTTATATATCCGCCACTGGGAAATTTGAAATTTTTCATCGAGTGATACTGTAAACTTCCTGAAAAATAGTTCCACAATATCTCTAGTCCAAAACTCAATAATGCGTCGAAAACACTCTTCAATACTTCAGCCAATAACTTTCAATTATAGCAAGTAGTTTAATATATTGTTAACGTCCTGGACTACCATAACTTCCAGCAATACAATATCCCTTGCTTTGTCTCCCCGCTTCCCCATAAATCATGTAAGACCGTAAATGTAGAACCAATATTACGCCCAGCAACACTCAAAGACTGGAAAGGGTTCATTCCAGAGACTATATCAGCTACTTCAGCAAAGACCGTCATAGAATGGCCTGCTAACTCTAAAGATTTAAGCACTCCTGATCTTTTTTATGGAGTCATCTAAAGATTTCACGAGTAAGTGGGGCATCAAACACTCAGTCATAGGTATTAGCGAGGCTCTTCAAGAAAACCCAATGTATAGGTATTTCATCTTTGAGGAATTATTTACAAATTCCATATGAAGAAAAACAGAGTATTCAAATATTAAACAAATTTATTATCAAAATATTGTATAGATTGTAATGTTAACTGGTTCATAAGTTGATTTCCGGTAGAATCTCCTTTGGTCCTAGAGGACTCATTATTTAGGCAGCTAGAATAGAACAAACAAATAGAGCAATTGCTAAAATAAAACTACAGTAAATATTAAACAAAACACAATTAACATAAAAACATCCTAATTCCAAATTTTACCTTGAGGAATAGAACTGACTTGAGAGTACTGGTATGGGTAACTGTTCTGGAAAGTAGCAGAAGGCATGTGGGATCCAGACTGGTATTGGTACGGGTAGCTAGTATATTCGAAGTGGCTAGGACCATGCTGGTAACCATAGTAATGGCTAGTAGGTACGTATTCCCATTGGTAAACTGAGGGACCATATTGGTAACCATGGAGGTTTCCAGATGGAACGTAAGAACGGCCATATTGGTAACCAGAAACGAAAGGGCCAGAATGCACATATTGGTTTCCATAAGCCTGACTTTGGTAAGGTCCGTATTGATAACCGGAGTATTGGTTGTTTTTATCGAAGTACTTTTGGTAGAGAGACTGGAAGAAACCACTTCCGCTCTTTGGGTAGTACTTGCCATAATATTGGTATCCTTGATAGTAGTTTTGCAGAACCTGCAGGGCATATTGGACTTGTTGGTTTATGTACTGCTCAACGTATTGAGGAATTTCGTTCTGGTGTTTAACGAATTGCAAAATTTTCTGAAAATACTCTTGCACCTGTTGAATTGAGTGTTGAGAGCCGTATGGAAACTGTTGGATGAATCGCAATTGTTGGGACATATAGTTGGCGAATTCTTGAGAAATTTTTCCTTGGCTCAGCTGCAACTGGATGTAGTGTAACAAATTCTGGACGTACTGGTAAATTCCACTATAGCCCTGATATTGGTTTTCGTACAAAGCAGAAGAGACAATTTCCTTTTGTTGGAAAGTTTGATAGGCCTTCCGAGCGGTAAAGTAAGCGTATTGGACTTGTTGGACAAAAGACTGAGGGAAAACACTTTGAGTTTCTTCTTGGATGAATTGGTAAGCGTTCTGGAAGAACTGGTAAGCTTCTTGTGCTTGAAGAGTATAGTACTGCGCAGCATAATAAGGGAGGTAGTTCTGTTGGTAGTTATGGTACACCTGGATGTTACGAATGTAGTGAATTCCCTGCTGCAATTGTTCGAAAAGATAGCGGTAAGCCTCCTGGGAGATTTGTCCATTGGTGAAGTACTCAAGAGCGTTTTGAGCATACTGTTGAGCCTGCTGCAATTGTTGGTAAGCGTGTTGGGCAACTAGGTAAGTAACTGCATTTTCATTATAGTATTTGCCTTGCTCCAAGACGTATTGGGAAATTGTATGGGGAACTCCAGGAAACTTTTGTTCAGAGACTTTTTGTCCATTTTGGGCTAAGAAGTTCTGGAACAGCTTGAAGGCCTTAGTGATCTGTTGGGTAAGATATTGCAAAGTTTCCTCGTTTACGCCTTGGGTGTAGTAGTATTGGAAGATTTGGTAAGGAGACTGAAAATAAGGCTCAGATTCACCAGCTTCATATTGTTTGCTAAGGTATTCAGCAACTACATGAGGGAATCCTTGCTGAAGAAGGTATTCGGAAAATTCAGCTGCAGTGTACCCTTGTTGTTGGGCATATTTGAACTGGTAAGCAATATACTGAGCTACTTGATAAATGTTGTCACCTTGACTTCCAAATTGGTTGCCACTGTATTGTCCAAAGTGGGCGAAACCTTTCTGTTGGGGCACATTGTAGGTTTCAGCCACTACCACCACTTTTTCAGGAGTGGAAACCACCACATTTCTATCAGTGGGAGGAACGGCGGACGCACAAGCCACCAAGGCGAATAGTATGGCCAGCTTCATGGTCTGCTTGCTGGGGTTGACTGGATTCAACTGATAGTTTTTCATCGACGCAAGACATATTTATATGAAAAGCTATCAACGCGAAGTCACCAAATTCTAATTTCACGATTATCCCGCATTTAATTTTTATCGATTAGTTCGGTAATTACTTTAATTATGTGTTTTAGCACCACATAAAAACATGTTTATAATAATTGATTGTAGCTCTTTACTATTATTAATTACTGAGGGGGTAAATGCTGTTTTCGAATAACGTCCTTAGGAGCAAATGATAGATGCTGTTGAATCATATTATTAATTAGATATACGAGCATATAAATTTGAGAGAATAGTGTTGGTAGCGACAGCTATTGAAAACTGAAACGCTACGAAGGGTTTTGCTTACTTAATCTAATGGATTTAAGTCTGGAAGTCCAGCAGGCCATAAGTGAGGACCGCCTCGACCAGTCCAGAGATCTTCGTAAATTGCTGTTAAATATAGAAACGCAACCAAAGCACAGTGTCCTATCGTCATATACATGTAATTCACATTTCGTTTCTTGCCACCAACGGAACATGCTTTAAAAAAGCAGGAAGAGTTTGTTCTGGTAAAAATGCGGGTCCAATTTGTCAGTCTCCCACTATTCCAACCGAAACCTTTAATGAATAATGATATTGGAAATTGCATAATCTTCATGTGGGTTTTCTTCAGCCCATGTATAATCATTGTGAAAATTTCGTATTACTTTTCTGGAAAAACTCGATCAGCGGTGAAAAAAATTAGCGGCAGTCCGTTCAGAGACGTGCAAAAATTTGAAATTTAATTTAGGCGAAATGTGAAAAACTTAAAAGGTGGAAAGATGTAATTTTAATGGACATAATTATGAAATTTGCAAAAATCTACCGCGTTACTACTTTTGTGCAAAATTTGACAGATTTGCTCCGTGGGAAAAAATTTTAAACCCTTTTTCTGCATTATTTTTTTTAGAAAGGGAAGTGAAAAACTGGATAATGTTAATAATAATAAAATTAATAAAGATAAGAATGATCACATTTTCAATAATCGATTAATTATTCACCTGGTCGTCTCTGAAAAAGTAAATCTTGAATCTAAACGTGAATGCGCCTTCAGCCTGGTATAACGATTAAGTAAATAATGTTTTCACTTCTATATTTTCTATGTTGAAATTGGTGTACGTGTCTCTCTCGAGTCGATATTAGCTACAAGTATTTGATGATTGATGAGGAAAAATAACCAATGGAATTACAGGTTTTTCAGTATAAGTACCCATAATACCTATTGCGTGATATGCACTAAAATCGTTATTTTGTCTGACCTGGGACAAAAGTAAAGTTCAATGCAATGAATTTTTCATACCATCGAGACTTCAAACCACAAAAACGATTGTGGCAAAAGATGTAAGTACGCCGACTTCTGATAATTGTTATCAGGACATTAACACTTACGCTACAGAAATACACCAATGATGTATACAGCAGTTGTCAAAAGCATTGGAACACGTTTATAACTCATAAACCCAATATTTAAAAAAATTGCTTAAAACGTATAATTTTATTTAAAAAAAGTATTTAATGCATTATTTTCGATATTCAAATTTTTTACCCCTATCCAACTACCCCTAGTAACTATTTATTTTCAAATGGAAAGGTACCCACTGCAATATATCAAATAAAGGGTAATTCAATAAGGAATACAACGGTATATTCAGAACTAAAATTGGATTTAGAGTTTCCTTAAAACCATTAAATTACTAGATACCAAATAAAGAACCCATTTAAAAACTATTACATCAAACAAAATTGAAATTCCTTCCAAAAAAATGCTCAAGTTGGGTTCCAGTAACAATTCAGCAATGATTCAGTCGTTCTTCAAATTCTTTTATGCAATTATCCAGCGTTGCTTCTGTTATTAATTCTAATTCTGTTTGATGTCTAAAACGTAAATCGTCTAAGTTTTCCACAGTTTTTAGAGTAGTTTTCACACTTCCAGGTTATTGAAATTTTTTATTAATCCGACAAACTACACTTTTATCAATAAGTTGGTCTATAAAAAACAAAATATTTCGTATCTAAAAAATAGTTTAAATTGAAGACGATTTAGAATTTCTACGTCTTGTTGTCCCTTTTTAATTTAAAACTTTTAACCTTTTTAGGATATAGGCTTCATTTCTTTTTTTTTTAAGGAAACTATAAGTTCAATTTTAGTTCTGAGTATACCGTTGTATCCTTTATTGAATTACCCTTCATTTGATATACTACAGTGGGTACCTTTCCATTAAAAAAAAAGTTAATAGAGGTGAAGAATTTGAAAATCGAAAATAATGCATTAAATGCCTTTTTTTAAATAAAATTATGCGTTTTTAAGCATTTTTTAAGTATATCGAGTTTATGAAAATTATAAAGGTGTTGCAATACTTTTTACAAGTGCTGTATAAACCGAAGGAGTTACCAGTTGAATTCCCTCGATTTTTGAAAAAGTTTTAAAAAGTAAAACAAAATTTTAATTTCGACCCTCCATACAGTGGGTTTTTTTGAGGTGCTTACTATTGCTATCTTCGAAACGGTGAGAGTTACAACTTCGATTAAACTAGACTAAATTGGCCCCTTGTGAAGCTGATTAAGGAAATTGTTATAATGTTGCCACATGTTCAGTAGTTTCCTAAATATTTGGAAAAATATGACAAAGGCCTAAAACTTCAATCCTTCGTATTTCGTATACTGTTTCTGACACAAAAGAAGTTTAAATTACAAAGTTTCACAACTTCTTACTCTCTGCAAAACGACATATCTAACATCATTGTACAGCTTTTCATAACTAAGTAATCGTTATCAACTTCATTATTTTAAATACGGACTTAGAATTTTTATCTCATACTTCGAGAGCACTTTTTATTCCTAACAAACCCGTTTATGATATGTTTACATTTATGAACGTTTCAACCCGAATAATTCATCATCAGACTATTTTTTATTTGCCTTTTTAAACTACACTACACACTAATGCATTCGTCAATAATAACGTTTAGACTCAGGCGATTAAGGCCCAATCGCACTACTGCGAGAATTTTAGTTGACCTTGAAATCAGATACAGAAAAATAAATGCTTGAACAAATTTAAGCCCGTAGAAAACGACAAATTGAACGGAATAATAAAAGTCCTAAACATATTTTGCTTTAGTTTCAACAAATTATGTATTTTGCACTTAAAGAGTGGACAAATATTATGTAGGCACGTTGATAAGATATTTATACCTGAACGAGTATATTAGAAGCCGTTCTTGTTGAATTACGAAACTCAACTAAAACTGGAGTATTGTTATCAGTACGTAACAGGAAACTAAGGAGACGTTAATTTTGCATTGTTTTTGGGACAATATTCCAGTATTCTCGAACAAAAAATTAGGTTTGTCACGGTGTGAAAACCTTATCAAAAGTCTCGGGTGGTCCAACCACGTGACCAAACCATTCTTCGAATTATGGTCCTTTCGATAACTTTTGAATGACCCCAAAAAAGCCTTAGAAAAAAAAACACACGGCCCCCCTTGGCACAATAGTATTTATCAGAAATAAAAGCACTAATTGCATGGTAACACTAACATGAATGTCAAGTAGAGACATCTTTAATGCACAAGATAAGCCGTTAACGTGCTGACCTCTTGAGCCGGACACTAGCGGAATAAACGGTCAACAACAATGTACGAACCAGCGAATCAAAGCAAACTTACCTTCCAAGTTCCCAGGCCGCAAATAGGGATTTGCAGGCCATTGTTCAGCTTAACGATAGGTACTTTGGAAGCCATTTTCAGTCACTACTTGCTGAAGAACCACTGAACAGCTACGTATGTATGTAACGCAACCGATGAGCAATGTTTCAAGTAGGCTCTAGGGTTATGTTATCTGTTTGTTTTGATAATTAAGTAGTTTATAGAATGGTTCCAGGTGGTACTAGCCAGGGTATCTGTTGGCAATGCTTGGTACTAAAACTATAAGGCTATAATAGGTACTGCTGGTACCGATTAAATCAGTAGTGCTACTTGCCTATTAAGTATTGTCGCCATTTTGTCCACAAAATTGTGTTGGGCACTAATCAAAATTTCGAAGCATATTAAGCCAGTTTCTGAGCCTGTAGTCCTGAAGGGTTGCGATAGACTGAAACTCTAGATGAAGAGAGTCGCCTGGATAGGAAATAATCTGATGAAATTAAAAATATCATTTGCATCAGACTGCCAGGCTTCTTTTCAGAAATGACGACTAATGCTGCAGGATTGCATAAGTCTTTTACAAGAGTTACGCTTCATGATACCATAAGATACATTTTGTCAATCTTATGATCCTAAGAGTTGGAGGAGTCTTCAACTGCTTTCGAAAGAAAGATTATCGAAATTAAACATGCTATAAAAGTCTCAGGAGAAGGGAGAAATAGGGTGAAGATAGGAAACGATTCGAAGACAAAATCGGGATGGGAAGAGCAGACATCATAATCTTCAAGGGTGTAGTACTTCTAGAGCCATAAAAACTCCTCAAAAGCCGGATGAAACAAATCTTCAAAAGTTAGGAGTTTAAGTTCCAACTTGGGTTTTTATTTCCAATGGTGGCACCCGAAGGTAAACAGGTAAATTTACTTATACCTTCGAATCTCTTAAAAGTGTCTTCACTAAGTATCCTGACCCAAGGCATTATATCATTTAACCAATTAAATACCTACTATGCTTACCTTAATCTCTGCCTACCTTTGTCATTTCATTGATGGAGAGAAGAAATCAACACGTTTGTGAAGCCAATTATTCTTAACCGGAAAATTTGCATTTTTGATGCACATTTCTGGATATTTCATGATATCCTTTAAGGATACCTAATGAGTTTTCACAGCTTCCATATGGGCCATGATTTTCTATAGAAAATTGCAATGATTTCAAGGAATTTCCGGAAAATTTGAAATAAGAGAAGAGAATGCTAAAATTGGCATTAAGTTTATGCCTGGATTCTTCTTAGATAATTTAATTGTGTTTTAAGACTTGAGACAATTGAGTTTCGCGAGAGTCTTTAGTATATTTTCAGGTTAAAACTCAACTTCCTCTTTACTTTCTCAATGCTTTTAAATACTTTTTCGAGGAATCGTACCCGCTTGGAATATTAATAAATAGAATTGATAAATTGGATTAACTAATGATATTTTAATGGGTAATTTTTCTTATTACTTTTACAGATGTAGGGAAAATTTTAATTATGCTATACTACATAATGCACAATTACAAGTTGTTACAACTGTACAAGAAAATGATTAGAATAACAGAAAAATGAGTCGTAGTCTTATCAATTTTACACACATTAACAAACTGTCTGGCTTTGCCTTCTATATTTAAATAAATCTAAAAATGCTGCATGATGAGAATAATTTACTTTTTTCCTTAGCATTTCGACCTTATAATAGGTTCACATTTCCACTTCTCCTGGTAGGAATCTAATAGAAAAATGGCACAAGGCCATGCTATTCTTGTTAAAAAAATATGTTGCCCAAATCGATGATTCGCTATGTAGGTATCAGAAAAACCAGAAAAATCGCTCCATATATTCGTTGTAATAATGTTACTAAATAGGAAAAACATTAATTTGCGTACATTGCGATACAAACATTATTATTACTAGCTTATCGCTATTTCATCTATCAGTATTTGCCAGACAGTGTAACCTCAGCATGTCCGCACCTACGATTCAGTTGAATAATGAGGCAAAATGTCTTATTATGGGTATTGGTACCTGACTGGTAAATATATTCATTTTTATAATTAAAAATCATCATTGTGTCGTAAATTTTATGTCAAAATAAATAAAAGAACATGATAAAGTCTAATCTGCTAAACTTGCTTAAATTGAAGCCGATGATCATGATCACGACCTGGTAAAGTGATGAATTATTAAATACTTGAATGTTGTTAAGTATTTAATAAATATTTTCAAGATGTATATTCCAATGAGATTACTGATCACAATATATAGAAATATCCTGTTATCGTTAATGTAAAATAATAAATTACGATATGAAAAATATCTAAAAAAAATTAACCAAAGTATACGCGTATACCTTACCTTACAAATCGATCTTTGAAAAAGTGCATCAGCATGCCGTCGTTTTCTTTAATAGAGTAGTGGCGTCAACTATAAATCACGGGAAACAGTAGCGCTAAAAATAAACAGATTTCTTCTACTGCATGACACACTTTAACTATTTACCTAGAGATGGAGCTGTAAGTAAAATTATAGATTTCTTTAGATAGGAAAAGGATTACTTATGATAACCATATATAGATGGTGCTGTATTAAAATGCATGTTGAAACAAAAAAGATACAGATTTCTTCTATCCCGCAATACTGAATTTGGTTACTCATACAAAGATGGTACCACAAGAAAGTGTACGGATTTCTTGATTTTTTTATGATGTCAATTATATTTTGAAATGCCTTTTTAAAGATTATTTATTTATATATCTATATCTATATCTATAAGAATTTTTTCTAGAGAGGTTCATCTACTCTATTACAAATTTTATATGTCAATGTATTCATTTATTATTAAGATATAAGTTTAAAGTTTTCTTTCAAGAAAGAATTGAAAGATTATTAATTACGAGTAAATTGCTAACTTATTCATGCGCATATTTATCAATATGAATTGGCATATTTTGGTATTTAACATTGCGTTGCGATAACGTAATATGCAATTAACCTAAATTAACCACAAGTATTGATAACGGGAGATTTAACGTTACTGAATGAATTGATACGATAAAAACCTCGTAGACGTACACTAACCAATTACGTCTCACCGTATACCTCATTATCTTAGGACCAGGTTAGAATCCCCTAGGTTTTTGTTTACAAAATTGCAGAAAGTCTCGTGAGAGTCTCCTGGAATACCACATTTCGAATTTGTAATATTCAGAAGTTCTTTCAATATTGTAGGAACAGCAATACAAATTAGAGACAACTAATCTCTATGTCCTGAGAAGTAAATTAAAAATTCAGTTTTCTAACACAAGTAAAATATATCTAAAAATGCAAGTCATCGATCCCATCGATACATAATTTTTGCTGATAAGACCTATAAAACGATATTTCACAAGTTGATATTGTACACTGTTCAACGCCAGGTCCAAATGCCACTTGCTACTGAAATTACATTGAATAATGGCAAGAAATGCCCAGTTCTTGGGTTGGGAACATGGCTTGTGAGTTTGGAATAGTTTTGCCATATTACTGTGTTTCAATAAATACTAATATAACTTCATTGCTTCAGTCTTCACCAGGACAATGTACTCAAGCAGTCAAATGTGCAATCAAAGAGGGATATAGGCTCATTGATGCAGCCTGGCTGTATGGAAATGAAAAGGAGGTGGGTAAGGGAGTTAGGGAAGCCATAGAAGAAGGTATGAATATAGTTTAACAAGTGAAAACCCAATTTAATTTTAAGTCTAAGGCCTAGTCAAACGAGAAGATTTGTTCATTACTACCAAACTATGGAACACATTTCATGAAAAAGACCAAGTGGTGCCGGCTTTAAAAGAATCGCTGAAGAATCTGGGGTTGGACTATATTGATTTGTATCTGATTCATTGGCCAGTGGCTTCGCAAAGTGTTAAAGGACCCATTGACATTAATCTTCCATTCAAGGTATTACTCATTATCCTATTACTACTCAGAAATTCATTTACTTAATATTATAGAACACAGTAATTGTTGACCATGATTTCTGTGAAACGTGGGCTGGTATGGAACAATGTGTAGACTTGAATTTGACTAAAAGCATTGGATTATCAAATTTTAATAGCAAACAAATTCTAAAGATTTTGGAAAAAGCCAGAATTAAGCCTGTGATGAACCAGGTAAGCGTCGAAGATGAATATTTAATGAAGCATAAGAAAAGTTATTTCCTTGCTTTAGGTTGAGGTCACCCCCTTATTGAACCAGAAAAAACTAACGGCGTTTTGCAAAGAGAGGGGCATTGAAATCACTGCATACAGTCCTTTTGCATCCCCTGCAAGGCCCTGGAAGACGACTAATGATCCTGCAATTGATTTCGATGATCCTCAGTTAGTGGAGATTGGTCTGAAGTATGGAAAGAATAGCGCACAAGTTATTCTCAGGTCTGTATTCATAATTATTGATCAATTTGCAAAAACATTTTTTTTTTAACCAACCAGGTACTTGATTCAACTGGGTGTGATTCCAATCCCGAAATCGGAAAATCCAGCTAGAATCAAACAAAATATAAATATTTTCGATTTCGAGCTGACTTCTGAAGAAATGAAGATTTTGGATAGTTACAATAAAGACTTTAGAGCCATTGGTGCTGAAGATTTGGAAAAGAGTAACGATTTTCCGTTCAGGGGTGTTGAGTTCTAAATACACATTCGTTTATCGTACTGATTACTGACCTGGCATGACTTGTATTATGAGATAGTTTAATGACATAATCACAATATGGAAAAATAATAAATTATATAGCTTTAAAAATGAGTAAATTCGATTTATTTCGAAAATCTGGTGGCCCTGCTCCTCCCATACGAGGCCATACTGTAGAATTAAACTTCCATTATACAAGGATCTAGATTTATTTGAATATCTACTTATCTTGACATTTTGGTGTTTCACGAATAAATTACTTTGCATCATTCCTTCGCTTATATTAATAATTTTGTCTCGTTACTTAGTCGCTCCTCAATGGTTCAAGTGGAAGGGGATTAAAGGAATAGAATGTCATGCGCAGAGGCAATGTCAATTTTCACATAAACAGGGTGGAACTAAAACGAGTTCCTGTTCCCTATAAAATTCAATCTGAAGACACGCCGGAGGAAAAAGCCTTGCTTTTCAATTTCATCTCTTTGATTCTTATTCTAAATTACACTGATACTGAAGTTTGAAGCGATATACCTAGGGTCTGGGTGGTTGGAATGGGAATTTAAAGTTGAAGACACTGAATATATTGACATGTTTTCATCAACACTCTTCGTACACGAAAAGTACACCTATAATACTTCGTTACAACGTTGCTATGTATTGTCCTTGACATTTCCACAATTTTTCTTCTGAAAAACATCAGAACACGAGCTTTTTTTTCCAAAACACTGAAAATAATTGTTTGTTATTCGAATGATAACAAGCCGGGTTAAAGATTAATAAACAAATCCAAATAGCTCACAAACAACTGATTCGCCAATTACCATTACACAAGTACGTCTGGCCAGATAAACTCTACCCCACTGACACTATTCGAGAATGAAGAATTCGGTCGTTCTAGTTGTATTTGTCCTGAATTTGAGCTGTTTGTGTCTAGCTGAATACAATAATTACCATGGCACAACGTCAAATCAACGACCAAACACTTACTACACTACTGGTTCCAGAAATAATTTAGAGTGGTCCGACTACTCTTATAGCATTGACCAAGGAAACTGTATGGGTGAAAAATTGGTTGATGAGGATGTCAGGAAAGAGGCAGATCCGTACACTAACAAAAAAACAACAGTAAGTATGGAAATGGAGTATTATCCAGAAAATTGCGTTTTTCTCTGTGTGGTGGAGCAGTGCTCAAAGCTGTAAAAACACGAAATAAGACTCCTATGATTAGTGTGTAGAAAACGCATCTTACACTTTCACATAAGTATGGAAAGTATACATATGCGCACTCAACAACCCTTGTATTAATTTATAATCCACGTTACATTGTAGGTAACATTACAATACGTACTAAATTAATTTAAAATCGTTTTCAGTATACTTGGAATGGCCGCGACATATACCAAATTACCTGTATACGAGTCCTGAACCGTATGGCCAGAGACAAAAATGCGGCTGAAACCAGAATCAGCGAAGGGGGTGTCGGAAAGACCAGTGTGAGGATCGAAATGCGCGGCCAAGATTCTCAGATGATATACTACCACATAGAAATCTGGGGACAGCAGATCGCAAAACAGTCTAATGTTGCTTTTATGACTCGAATGCCCAATGATGTGTTGTATTTAAACGGCAAGAAGTATTGTGAATGCCGTTGATAAAATTAACTGGTTTATTATTACCATTTTATTTATTGTTATCAAATCAGATATTGTTAGAGCCATTGGCTTAAGTAACAAACCTGCCTTAAGGATTGGTTGAAGCTTTAAGGATCGTGCAGTAAAATACTTCATAGAAACATACGATTTTATATTTTAAATCATTTTTAGAAATATGGATATCTTAAAAAATATTTTTAGTTTTTTTTTAAATTTTTGGTACATATTTATTTCAAGCACGACTCTAATTTGATATTAAATTAGCTGATATATCTATTGCTATTACTTATTGAAGCAAAAATGGCTATCTAATGTAATGAGTGCTGGTATTAGTAGAAAACAACGACTTAAAACGACTATTACCCACAAAAATAAGGTTTGTTTGCTCAGGCTTCCAGAGATCATTTTTGAAACTTTATACAAGGGACGTCACGGCGAAATGTATTTATTAATGCGTGAATCTGTTAAAGACGAGCCTGGACCAACAACCCACTAGACAAAATTCCTCCTTTCACTAACTGGCGCCTAATTCCTGTTCATTAATATAATGAACAATATTTCAATTACTTCATTCTTCTAGTGTCACTAGATATACAGGGTGTTATCGCGTAAACGACTGGACTATTTAGAAAGCAAGACAACGTACATCATTTTTCAAACAGGAAGTGCAATTTTTAGGCAGAGTTATTGAATCATTGCTTAAAACCGTCCACCTAAACTTGATCCTGGTAAATTTTCAGGTGCATAAGAAATGCTTTGTCGTCATAACATCAATCTAATATAAATCAATTCCTTATAGGTTTTCAGACTGTACGAGAAACGAGTTTGGCAGAACTAAGCTTAAGCCGTGATTCAACAACTCTATTTAAAAGCTGCTCTTTCTGTTTGAAACCCTTGAAACACATAATATTTTTATTGATTATCCCTGCAGATACAAGGTTGTCAAAAATATATCTTATTTAGGCAAAGTGTTGCAAGCAATTCCTTACTAAAATACATGTGGTGTTTTAGAATTTTTGAGGTCTAACTTCCTATACTTATCTCAGTATGAATTGCTTTCCGGATAGTTTACATAAACTTTTTTCTAAGAAACGAGGATTTATATGTTTAAAAAAAATCTACAAATAAATGCGCCAAACACCCTCTATATTTAGTAACGTCGCCTCAACAAGATTAAGGAAAAAATCTCCAACAAAATGGCAGTCAAAGAAAATCGTCATAAGAAAAGACCCAAATTCGTGACAAACCCTTTTGACGACGATATTTTACGATTAATCTCAAAACGGCTAATTGACTTATTACTCCAAACACCATTCCCAGAGCGATCTAAAAATAAATTTGCCTAGCGTCTTGCGGAGATTGTTCCATTGGGCAGTAGGGACATTTCAATCTGGAATAGCATCGTTTTCACACACCTTCTCAAGATTAAAACGAAACATACTTGTTTCCGCTTGCCAGTTTTTGCAAAGCGTCCTTCGATATCACGTGACCGCAAATCAGTCTCATGGGAGGATTGTTTTTCGTCGATTGTTGCCTTAATATGGGGCAGGCGAACATTGAGTGGTACCTGCTGTCTGAGCCTAAGTCAATCTCAATCTAAATTATTAAATAATGTTAGTTATATATCGATCAAAAATTCAAGTTTAAATTTCCACCAAAAAAGACAACTTTTACTAACCGGAAGTTCTTCAGTTCCCTTCCATATCTGACTGACCTGCCTCTGCATCATGACTTGTTTTATGTTGAGTAGAGCAGGAATTGCCTGACATCCTGCATTAATACAAGTAATTAAAGGGCTATTAACACACACTCCGAGCATCTGACACGCGTCCTTGATAAACATCTCGTAAATCTCTAACCACATTTCACTATCTGTGGTAAAGTACGAACTATAGGGAGAATGGCTTATGCCATTGGGTACGTATAGTAACATCCCCATTAAAGTCTGAATATCTACAACAGCAAATAAGCATATAAAGCCTCTGCTATATTAGCAAAAACACACCTTTTTCATGTTTATGAACAAAGTTCCTAAAATGATTTCTTGCATATGCAATTGCATCTGCCTGATAAACAGGTCCTTTTCTTAAAAGTTCTATATACTTTAACCTATGGATCATGAACTCCAGAGGAGAATTTTGTGCTTCTAGAGCATCATGGAGGGCTGTAGCCCATGCTATCAAAGGCTCCAAGTTTCTATTATTTAAGCTTTCACAAATGTGGTGAATCTGAGTAAAAGGCTCTTTATCATAACATTCTACTGAAACCTGGGCCTCTTCAACTAAAGTATCTGCGACATCATGCATTCCTTGCCTGCAATTTTGGACCCACAAAATTCACTTCAAAAGTGTTATAGTTGGTAAAACTGACCTGTAGTAATGGTTACAAATGACCTTATTTATAATATTAACTTTTTCTGGGTCATTGAACACACTGTCTCTGCTGCAAGCTCCAAAATCTTGGATGAAATTACGATCAATCGATTTTCCTACTTTGGAAACAGAACTGTGTAGATCTCTGTGCTCTTGCGTAAGACATGACGTTACATCTTTTATTTTCGTCATTGTTTGTTTAAGTAACTCTTGCTGGACACTTGTCAAAATGTGGTCTTCAGGAGCTAAAGTTAAGAAAAAGACATAAAAAAACTATTTTTGGGGTAGATATCTGATTAAAGAAAGTGGCACTGAAGTCATTTTTTCCAAACACAATATATTAGACTAACATATTTAGACTAACTTTATTTAAATTATGGGTTCTGCTGGGACCCCTTGTTTTCTTTTTAATTGGTTGAGGAAATTACTAACAACAAGCGAATCTGGTTTACTGTACTGCAGAGTTTAATATCCAGACTGGTATTAAAAATTCTTAATCTTGTCAGATTTTTCTTATGACTATTTACATGCGTCTTTATTACTAAAGAATCACCTCCCACAATATTTGTACTCAATTTCTTGATATCCTGTTTTCCTTGGTCAAACCTAAGTTGGAATCAAAGGTGATAAATCTGAAGATATGTCTCTTGAACCATGTATTAGTATAGTGAAATGTTTCAGCTACAACTTGCTGAAAATTATTAGGTTATCAGCTCCATTATCGGGCCCTTTAGCTGGCCATTGACCTACTAGTCAAAACAATCAGCACTAAATACATTTTTCTAATGGAAGAGTTGTATATAGTTTTACTCTATTGAATTGCAGCATAAGTTCTAAGCAAGAATTTCATTAACCCGGATACAAAGCAAATGTGGATACTTGGTTCCGAGATTACGCAGAAAGTTTTAAAATAGATTAATTTTTAACAAAGAAAGAACGTACCATTTTGCAACTCCTGTTTCAGGCTGCTTATTTGATCCACCAGGTCCGAGAGGACCCGCTTACCATGTTCGTTAATTCCTGTAAATTTGGCAATTACTTTTTCCACGTCTTTTTCCACTGCCAAACACGCTTCCATGTTTATTTTCTTTTTAAAATTTAAAGTTTTCTATTTGTTTTAGACAATTCATTTCGTTTCCCTTAATAGGTGACCAGTTTTAACAGAGCCAGATGGATTTAACTTTTGACAATGACATTGACGCAATACAACCAGGAGAATGTTAGAGAGAATAGAAAGTGCAGAGAGAAGTAGTTTCATAAGTCCCTACTACACTCTCAGCCAAACTCTTTGGCTTTAAAAGACCGCCGTTCGGTGTTTTTCGGATGGAAGTTTACATTTGAAGCGAATTTTAAAGACACGTCCTGTAGTTTTTCATAATTAAAATATGGTAAAATTACAATTTATCTCCCTTTAAAAGAAATTTTGTAATTTTCTCAATCATGTTAAAAAAGTTGTTTTAATTTCTAAATATGGGTAATGAACAGTCGCAAATACCGGGAATAGAGATCGAACAAAAGGCCATAGAAGTATCTGATTTCTGGGCTCAACATAATGCCACTGTGAACAATCTGCAGAACGGGTCGAAACTCTCGATATTTGTAGGAGATATCTTCTTAAACGAGCCCTTCTGGGTGCCTCAAACTCCTTTAGAAAGGTTCAACAAGGTATTCCTCATCAGTAACTGTTAGACCAATGCTTTAATCCTGATGTAAATCATTATGATACAATAACTACAGGATTCCACTTGTTTCTTTTAGAATCTGATGCTTTACCGTCATCCAAGCATCATCCGTTATATCTCATCATGGCAAAAGGCCAACAAGTTTTTCTTGGCTGTCGAGGAAGTAATTCCCTTATCTCATTTATTAGCTCATATGACTACGATAGAAATTTGTCTTGGCTTATACTCTATCCTGAAAGCCTTGAGTTTTTTGCATGAAAATGCTGATGCCTCCCATAACAATGTTTGTTTGGCTTCAATTTTTGTAACCAAGGAGGGGACTTGGAAACTGGGAGGATTAGAATACCTTTGTCGTTACAAGCACTTAACGGCTGAGTACCTGCAAAAATCCAGATCTCATAGATATGGCAAAGCAATAGACAGTAATGAGGGTATGCATGTACAGAACAATGTTGGAAGAAAGGATTTTGTAGATACATTTGCCTTTTGCATATTTGCCATTGAAATTTTGAAAGGCAAAAACAGTGGTATGTTGATTTAGGTATTTTAGAACAAGACAGACCTTAAAAGCCATTTTTATAGACATGGATATTTTAAATACATTTAAGGAGTTATGTACTAAAGTAGTGCAAGAGCCAAATGTGTTGCTTCGGCCCAAATTAATATCTCTACTAGAACATGAGCTTTTCAAGCATAAATTTATTTTCATTCACTCTTATCTTATTGAATTGCCCTTGAAGGCTGATAGAGAAAAAACAGAATTTTTTACGAATTTAAAACGTGAACTGGAGGAACTGGATGAGCAAGTTGTGGCTAGTCAATTGGGTCGCCTTTTAGTCTCTAGGATGGTGCTTCTAAATAAGACAGCAAGGAATTGTTTATTGCCATATATTTTGATTCCAAAGAATGGTAAGTATTGTCACTGATGTTATAGGGAAAAGGATAATATTTGAAGAGAATACCAAAATGATTGTTTTTGACAAAAATCACGTTGTAATGGCCTCATTTTTCAACCTTGAAAATCTAGTATTTGATGTTCAATATACTTCACATTCAACACCATTAAAAAAGTCTTATCTTGTTTCAGGTGAAAACAGTGCCTTATTTTCTGACTCGGTTTTCAGAAAATACATAGCACCTCAACTTTTAAACATATTTTGCGTTAGAGATGCCCAAATTCGACTTCTGCTTCTAGAATACTTTTGTCACTTTATAGATTCTTTCACCAAAGAAGAACTACAATTACAAATTTTGCCAGAAGTATGTAAACTTCTTAGTTCTTCCATAAAAATCCCATTTCTTAAACTTCTTTTTTAGCTTTTGGTTGGAATTAAAGACACGAATAACGAACTAGTAGCAGTCACTCTGCATACATTAGCAGATCTAGTGCCAGTTCTTGGGGCTGATGTAGTGATTGGAGGCAAGCGCGCTAAATTATTCAACGACGGCCGCCCAAAACATCACAATTCTTCCCGCAAATCGTCTAAAAATCCTCAAAAATTTAATTCTATGGTTGGTCAAAATCTTCCAATCATTGGGCCTGAATCAAGCGCAACAAGCTCGAGTGTTGAATTAAATACAAGTCCCCATGAACTTCCAGAACGACCCAGACCTGATGGTGAAGAAGGAGAAACGTCTACAGAGGAAATTGAACAATCGGCAGAAGAAGATGTTGATATTTGGGATGATTGGGATAACGAGAATGTGGAGGGAATTGGCGAAATGACATTAATAGAAGATATTACTGACACTCACTATTTACATGTAAATGACATAGAGGAAGTTAGACTGTCGGAAGCAAATTCGAATAAAATAATGAATGGCAGTAAAACGAAGAAGATAATAGACATTACAGAATTAGATATTAAAAATCAGACTAAAATGGAGTTGGAACAGAATGAAATTGATTTTTTTGAGGATATGGAACCGGTGATACGGACGAATAATAAATTTGTAATCAACACTACAATAGGAAAAACCGGTGATTTAGTTAGCAGCAAACTGTCAGTTAATACGGGAGATGTGAGTGAAGAAGGTTGGGGAGATGATTGGGATTAATAGCAAATACTAGTTTACAACATAAAATGTTATATTTTAAATTTGAGAACTCAGTTACGTTTTGTACTTTATTATATATTTGTTTGGATTACGGGTGCTCCAACGAATTTTTTGCATTGTCTCGTGTATCTTTTGTTATCGTAAAGTTTTACAATACATTAATGATTATTTACATGTTTGAAAATATTTTAATTTCTGAAGAAACGGAAAGGTAGTTCTTGAAGTAGTCTTTAATGAGAAAAAGTATATAAACAGCAAAATTTCCATTTCCGCGTTTCCACCTCGGATATCCACAGACATTCTTTTCTCTTAAGGAACACTAGTTAAAATTTGCAATTTAACCACTGTGAATTTAGACAACTGGGGGTATCTTTCAAATTTTAAATGAAGTGATGTAGGTACCTTTGATTAAATATGTGAAAAGAAATACATACTTACCTACAATTATGCAATCAGGAAAACCTCTCCTAACTATATTTATTTGAATGATGATAGATAAAATCATGTACCTAATTATATAACATAAATAATTAATAATTCTAATTTCATAAAAATGGGTTCATTATGACAATAATTTTTTATTTCATAACTGGGTGCCTAGGAAATACCTCACCCTATTTAAACAAAATAAATTATGTCCAGGACATCCAGTAGGACAAACAAAAGAGAACAATACAAATATAAATATTTACAAAATCTTATTTGCAAGAAAATGTCAATGTTGAGTACCTGCTTAATTATAAAATGGATTATAGGTAATCCAATGGGCTCTGTCTTGCTCCTGTTCAGACTTGTGAGATGTGAACAATGACTTATAAACGTCAGTAGCTTTGTTATCCTTGGCAATACTGTAAGCTGCAGCCATTTTCTTCAATTCTTCAGGTTTTGTTACTTTCCCTGAAGCAATAACATTGCCAATTTTTGATAAAGAACTTGAGGGACCTACAAGGGTTTTAGCTCTTTTAGCTGTTTCTTCACAACTGGGTCCTGAACGTTTACTTCCTTTCATATTAGCATCCTCAGGTAGGAATGTAGTAGGAATTGCACTTGAATTGCTTGGTGTTGAAGGTTCAACTTTAATTTTCTTTTTATCTTTTTTATTTTGTGCTTGACGGATATGCATTCTTGACTTCATCAATGCCACATCTTCCTCAGTTGAAGCATTCAAAGTAACCACATCATTATCTTCGAAAGGTTTTGTACATTTGTGGCAGTTTTTGGTGGCAATTTCCTTGTATGCTCTCTCAGAGAACACACAACCGCAACTCCAGAGAGCCACAAACCTGAACTTGCCATTCATTTCAAGCCCCAAGACTGGACAAATATAGGGAAAGCCTCGATGATCAACAGCTCCTCCCTTTTTATCTTCTTGGCTTTTGTATTCAGGATTTTTAGTGAGTTTTAAATTCTTGACATCTTTGAGACTTTTGATGTAGTGAAACTGGGTGGGCAATGCACTTCGGTCCAGTAAAGCTTCAATCAGTGACATCTTGTTGTATAATTTACCCAAGTGACACATTACGATGGGTTCTTGCAAGAGTTCTTGAGTTATAGCACAGCACTTCCACAAGGCTGCTTGCTCAGCATCCTTGTCCTTTTGTTCTGGCCTCTTTTTAACTCTAACCAGTTCATCACGACGAGGAATGGTACCACCATCACAACCCATTATAACAATAAGGAAATTTTTTACTTGTGAAAGAGTAGGTAAATTTTAAATAAAAATTTAAGATTAGATGCACAAACTCACGGCCCAACGAACAACAAACGAATGTTGACACATGCGTCATGTAAGTGAAGTCTGTCGTAATCAGCTGATGACCGAACCTTGCTGTAACAATTCGAAAGCTATGAATCTAAAATGGCAATGACGCACCGTTCTTTGATGAAAATTGATAGACAGACAATATGCGCTCCATAGGTTTACTCGCTGTATTAACCAGATACAAAATAAAATAATAATGTTTGTAATGTATGTAATATTTACCCCTAATTTATATAAAATCAGAGTATAGTAGTAATAAAATTCTTTATTAGAAACAATCCCTTTCCATTTTTTCTCTTTAACATTGTAACAAGTGTGTATCCCTAAAATTCCCTTTTCTCTGCTTTTGATGTTATAGTGTGATATCCAACACTTCAAAACCATTTCCATAAACACACACCACCAATTTATTATCCCAAGTAGCTACTTGTAAACCTTGAGGGTCTGCTATTGCTGTGTTATAAGTTTTTATAGCTTTAAATTCCACTTCTCCATTGGTCGAAGTCCAACTACTCACTATTATTCTTTGGTCGATACTACAAGTTATAAAATATTTTTCAATTAAATAACAGCCAGTAATTTGCGCACAATGCACTCCGCTGCTTTGAAATGAATTTATTTTTGAAACTATTAGGTTGGGCTCTTCTGATGCAAATAAGGCTAAACTTGTACAGTTATCATCTCCTCCACTCAAAAGCCACAGATTATTCCCATTTACTAGACAACTAATACTGGTTATCCCGGACTGGTGCATTTGAAATGAACTTAACTCTACTGGATTAATTTCTGATATAGACCAGAATTTTATTTGTCCATCTGTAGCCATTGTCAATAAAATCTCCGCAGAGATCATGGTAATTCTGTCTAGTTTTGTTATGCTATGTTGTGAGTGCACAATCGAATTTTTCTTGATTAACTGGTGGTCTCTAGAGACCTTAAAGGTTATTATAGAACCATCAGATCTTCCAGCAAATAGCAGTAAAATATCGTTGACTTTAGTAATCAATACATCCATTATTCTGGTTTCAGAGTCTTCATGTCCTAATGGCTCATAAAAATTATACTTTTCTTTACAAGTAACACTGAATTTTTGATCACATTTTAGCTCCCAACAAATAATTTGAGCGCGTCCTCCCCCAGTAACCAACAGATATTTACTAGATTTTTCTATAAACCAAAGGTCCATTGCTCTAATACTGGATAAGTGTACTTTCAAACTTTCCAAAACTCTTAATTGGTGTTCTTTAATTAGGCTTATGCGCAAAACCGTGTCTTCACCCCCAGAAATCACAACTAAACCATCCGCCTTATGAAGAATTTTCGCACAATTAATTTCCTTTATATGATAGCCCTCTACAACGCTGGTAGGCTCCAAATCTTCCCTGTTTGTTTTAATTGAGTGAACAACTTTCTCTTTAATAAATGAGAATTGAAAAGCATCAGAGGTGATCAAGTGGTGCCAGGATCTGTGGCCTCCTCCACAAGGTACCTGAAACAATATCCTCTGGAATTTTAAGTCTGAGACAATAAACTGATTTCCCCCAAAAGACAGAAGCAGATTATTGTCCAGAGCTGCTAACCATGAGAACTTTGTTTTACTGGTTTCTATGCAATTTAAATGGCCATCTTCACTGTCTAATAAGTATTTTTTTATCAAGCCATCTCTGCCTAACGAAACTATCTCCTTAAGGCTTCGTTGCAAGCAGGTAACCCCCAAGTAGCTGTGTGCTCTCCAGAGGGAATTTAACCTGTTTTCAGAGCCAATTTTATAGTTGTGAATATTTCCCTTGCGGTCTCCAAGAAGAATATGATCCTTGTAGAGACAAGCTGCAGTGGGCCAGGGCTTCTTTGAAGTTGGCAGCTTTAAATTCTGAGCAAACTTAATGGTATTATTTTTCAAGAAATATATGGTGGCAACAGAGTTTTTCTGAGAAACTAGAAATGTTCTGCAATCCAGCCAATGGAAGGAAAATATTCTTGATTGATTGTTCAGGCGGAATTTATGCTGGAGTTTCACAACTCGCTCCTGTTCACGAAAAATGTATATTTGACCTTCAAATCCAGACAAAGACAATAGTCTCCTACAAGGACTAAACTGCATGATGCAATATTTTTGCAAGCCTGTAAAGTCTCCCACAATTGACCACTTATTTTCGAAATTATTATAGTAAAGAGTACCAGTTTCAGAGAAGCAAACCAATCTTCCAGATTTGAACAAACCAACATTTTTAGGACTTTCTAGTTGCGGCAACATAGTGCTTTGATTCAAAGCTTTCAGGTTGGCTTTAAATGTTAATACTGCTCCATCATTTCCTCCAGTACACACCACATCTGTCTTGGAATTATAACACAATGCCCACATAGATCCACCTTGATGAATGTTAATTTTTCTCAATAGTAATCCTTGAAAATTCCACAATAACAAAAAGGAATCCTCCCCTGCAGTCATGAAGAAATCATCCATAATTATGCAACGAAATACTCTAGACAGGTGGCCATATACCTGGCACTCCATTACAATTTCAGTTAAATGTGAATTATTAGGTGTTATACTAGTTAATGAACTAGAATTTTTTACCCTCCAGAGAATGGCCGATCTGTCATCTGATGCCGAACATATTAATCCTTTGGTAGGATTATAGTTAATGGAAAAAATCACTCCCTAAAGAATTTTTTAAGTTAGAAAGAAGAAGTATAATGAGCTAGTTTGTAATGCTTACTTTATGCTGGTTTAATCGCTTCAAAACAACAGCCAAACCATTTTCATTTTGGCAAAGTGGTTTCCATAATAAAATCTCACTAAATATAGTGCCAGATAATACAATTAACTCAGAGGCAGTGTCAAAACATAAATGAGCACTATACAAAATACACCTTTCCTCACATTTAACTGACATTTCAAAGTTGAAGGCCTCATCCCAAATTGTAATTTTATTATGCATGAAAACAGTTGCAAATTTTCCATTATTAGCAATCCACTTGGCATCCAGAATCCAATCACTAAGTTTGCGCTGATTGCCAGTGCTACTGCTAGTGGAATTTGTTTTGATTGACTTCCATTGTATTCGTAGCAAAGTAATGTGTTTGCCCCCATAGATTATAAGTATGGTTTCAGTTGAATTTGGTCTAATGCCAGTAATGTTTTGCCCATCAAAAATTTGGTGTCTTTGTACTAGGTTGTTTGTCAGTGTATCATAGATTTGTAAATTTCCACCAGTCCCTGAAATTTACAAAAAAGAAATGGGATAAGAAAGAAATCTATGTTATTTTCATACATAAAAGCCAATCAAAAGAAGATATGGGTAAGGCCAACGAAACAAGTATTGATAACTTGATTGACCATAATGTAACAGGTTTTTTTTTTGTTACCCCATTCAATCAAAGGGTTGACTAATGCGATGCTTCCTAAGACAGTTAATGTTTATTCGCCAGAAGTAAATATCAATGTCATAACTTGGTGTTCACTTCTACAGTTATTGATAAATACGGATTTTTTATTTTTGCTAAAACAGTGTTTTAATAATAAATTACTCAGTAGCAGCTCATAAATACTGTTTGTGACTACTGCCAGAAAGCTATTTATCATGTAACATTTTGAGTAGTTAAAGACTGACATTAAAAAGCTCACAGCATTATCTCAATATTGACAATCATCGCCATCATAAACTTCTGAGTATCTGTTCTTACCCACAAATAAGTAATTGCCAATAATTTCTACACATGTAATATCTGTGTGGATATATAGGGATTGGAACATTTTATTGCAACAAATGCTAATATAAATGTAAATACTTTAGTAAATACCGCATAGAATTATTGAGGGAGGAATAAAGATACTAAAAGTTAATATAAAAGTAAATATAGCGCACTATAGGTAAAAAATGAATAGTTATAAAGAGTAACCAACGTTATGAAAATAATTGAAATTGAAATCTTAAATTTTCAAAGCTAACTAACCTCACTCTTCCTGATGGCAAGTGGCAGATGTCTTCACAATGGGTCCTAACTTAAATTTGTAAGACAAATCTAAACGTACTAATTTGGTACATGTAAAGTTTTGAATTTTTATTCGTTTTGAAAAAACATGATAGAAATGTGGCAATCATTTTGGCTCAGCTCAAACTGTTTGTAAGATATGACCCGATTCTCAAAGCTGCAAAACGCGTCATGTTTCGAACGTCAAAATCGCGCAAACAATTGAAAATCAGAATATCATTTGCTACGTTGCCAAAAAATGCCCAAATACATATACTGGGTGTTGTATTTGAAATCATGATAATGCCATTGCTCTCAGATATTATTGACAACGTTGTACTACTGAAAATTTCTCTATGGCTGTATATCGGATTTGCGGAGATTATCATTTATATTTCCTCAAAGTTTTCTAAGGAGCAGGTAACGAAAAGTCGCCCTGTATTCACGGATTCTTTCAACCACCAAAGGAGAATCAACATGATTAATGACAACATTTGTTTAGAATTGCTAGTTTTCCAGTGGCGTAGCTGAATTTTTCGACAGTATTTCTCCAAATACGTTGGCACGTAATCTATAAACTCACAGGTGTAGAAATGATTGTCTGAATAATTACTATGTAGAACCCAAAAATAATTATCATTACAAGGGCTTATGGCAAGAACGGGCTAATATTGTTAGGATTTTCTAGTCGGGAGGTTTTGCAAGTACCTACTTTGACACCTAATCAATCTCTCCATAGGCAGAGAAGCTCTTCTCCCAAGATTTAGAATGGTTTCAATTCAAAAAGGATCGAAACCATGCGAAATAAGGCGCCCCTTACGCACAGTTACAAATTGGTTGTAAATTAAATCGATGGAAGAATGTTCAAAGGGAATAACAAATATTCTCTTAACTTCAAAATTATCATAACTTTTATAAAATCGAATCAACAATATACAACTACAAAAATCTTATAAGTGAATTTAGGGTAACCTTTTACAAAGACACTCATGTGATTGAAGTGTGACTCTATCGATATAAACAACGTAACAACGATGTGGAATAATATTATTAAGTATGTGAATCACCGTGGAAAAAATAACTAATGAGCAAAATATAGAACATATGCTTTTGTAGAACGCTTGCCCGACAGGCTACAAAAAACGACTTAAAATAGTTTAGCACAATAATATACAGGGTGTCCCGGAGCAGCCTGTAAATATTTTAGGAAGCGATCTCTTAGGTTGAAGTACGAAAAAAAATTTCTATGAACATGAATCCAGAAATGAAGTCTCAGGGAGCTAGAGCCCTTCGAAGATGACGCTCCATAAATGGTATTTTATATAAATATCTCGGGCTACATGGATGAAAATTGTACCTGGATATTATTTTTATACTACAAATGCATGTAAGCACTAGAAAATTGCTATCGTCATTGGCGTAGAATTTCTAGGCTAAACATGCACCATTTACTCATGTTTTGAAGAGTACTGTATATTCTTAAATCAAAATTCTCCGTACATTTTTACGTAAAAACGATTCTCCTGCTGAACATACGTAGGATGCATCATTTGCGGCAAAATCGCGAAGAATTTCCTTTATGCATCACGATTTTCAGAGGTTTTCAATCGTGCTCGTACTTTATCCATGTGGCTTGAATATCATCTGAGATACTTAGAAAATACCGTTCATAAGGCGTTATCTTCAAAGGGCTCTGGCTCTGTTGAAACTTATTTCTGGACTCATGTTCAAAGGATCTTTTCTTCTTATTTCGACCTAAGGAATTGCTTCTTGAAATATATTCCCGTCATCCCCGGATACCCTGTATAAACAAGAATTTGGTGTAAATATAAATAACAATTTCACAGTCCATATTGCTAATAAATAAGTTCTATGTATACGTTAAAAACCTAACAAACATTGTTATATTATTCAGTTTATTTATTATTTACAATATCACAATTCAATTGTTTAAGGTAAATTAATGATTTGTGTAGGTAGCTTTTTATTACATTACATTGATAGTATCTTACATCACGCTTGTAATTATTCATTATTTAAATATCTATTTTATTAAAACGTAGCGAATGTCAGTTTAAAATCCCCCTTTCATTGGGTGGCCCATAAAGGGATACCGGAGCATCTGGGAGATATTAAATTCTTCTACAAGAAGCTTTTTTACATCATTTGGGTGCACGATGTACAAGCATTTCCTAGTTCCAAACAGCAGCAGTATTATCCGTTAACTTTTATCAGCAACGATGTAGCTGTAAAAATAACGCTACAAAAGCCAGTCATTTGGAACCAAACGGTAAACACCAGTTGGTGGCGATTTTCCGATTTGAATCCTTGTGGTTTTATGCCAAACTGCTATGAAAATTATCAGCGAATGTACAATATGTTTCCCATTGGCTAGAAATATTATTAGTTTGCTTTTATATACAACTATTTGTACATCGATATAATTACTTAACAGTGTAACGCCCTCAGTTCGATAATAAGGTCCTATTCCGCACTTCAACCCTCTGCATGTACGAAGTTAGCTGATACATCAAGACCATTACGTACGAAAAGTTCATAACGCAGCTATTGACTTATAGTGCTATGACTTTGCGTACTTATTGAAATTTTTGTGATGTAGTGAGTTAGTTTTCAGCTATCGCCAATGCAGCGAGTTTAAACCAGACCTGAGCTCCAGATTCCCGAAAAAATAATCACAAGTAGTGTGACAAGCTGAAAGAAGGAGCTAAACCCAAAATTTCGCTTCTTGCAACAAGAAAAAAACATTTTATACAAACAAGGGAACACAACATTATTTAAATTGTCATAACACTTATACCATTAATGCACTGAAAGAAACTGTGCAAAACGCCTTCACTACTAAATAATGGAATGGTGGGAACTTTTACTTTCATTAGACCAATTTAAATGTACGAGTAAGGTCCATCTGTGAGGGCGCTACACAACAACAGTCAAGAATTCTCGTCTTTGTTGGTGCCTCCTCCGCCAGTACCGCTACCCTGACCAGTATTCGAGCGACCACCTCTCACCTGCTTGTACTCCAAACCTGGATCAAACTGCATTAAAACGAATACCTGAAATCGCATGCTTTTGGTTAATAAGTTTCAATTTTTAGGATTTAAATTTATACTTGATCCGTGGGTAGAAGCTGAAAGTCATCAGGCGGATTCGTGATGACATAGCGCTTACTGCTTGCATCACATGACGAGCTGGTGTCCCTAAATCGGTAAAGGCCGATGCACAGCATCCCGAATTGCTTCAGAGCGGCTACGAAGAGATCCCCGTATTTTCCAGTTTCGCCGAATTGGGCCAGAGGACCATCATAGAGGGAGATTTGGCCTACTCGGCAACGATCCCGATTGGCTAAACTTTCGGGAGTGCTAGGGAATAACATGAAGAATGCACTTGAAGTAGCTGGCAAAAGGAGCGTAGCAGAGGTTTCTCTTGATTATATTTTAAGTTAAGCTTAAAATTTAATAAAAAAATAATTAAGCCAAAATTTTTTCTCTCTCTTTTCGATTGTGTCTGGCTTGAACCCTAGCTTCAAGCCGTGGCAAATTGCTTAAGGTTTAGAAAAACACCTGGTCCAGGTAAAGTTTTAGAAGAGATAGCTGTGTAATTCGCCAAGACCGATCCCGGAGCGCTTCAGTGCATATTTAACCAGTGTCTGTTAAAAAGCATCTTGCTATAGATGTGAAAAACTGCAAAACTGGTTCGGTTGATAGACCCAAGAAGAATCCGCAGGATAAGCAAATGAGTTAAGTCTTGAGGACAAGGGTCAGTGGACAAAAAGACTTATGTCTGACTTAAATTTATGGATTTTGTGTAAACATAGGCTCCTAAATTACTACCTAACTCAGGCATTTAGCGGAAGCGGAAGCTTCAGGAGCTACACGTACCGTACAGCTAAAACGGGCCCAGGATTGCAGGAATTACGGACGACACTACTGAGCACTGCATTTTTCAATGCCCCTTATTCGAAGAACAAAAAGGACCGTCAAATGAGTGTGTGAACAATCTGACCGCAACATCTCTCATCAACGGGATGATAGAAAACAAAACGAAGGGAGATCATTGCAGTAATGCCATTTCTGCGATGGTTAAAGAAAAGGAACAAATGGAGCGTGCCGCTATTTAAGAAGAACAATACGGCCATGTAATAACCCAGTAAGGAAAAGAATTAGGCGAAATATACCACATAATAAGAGTGCGATAAATCCTTGTCTCTTAAAAGACGACGATAATTTGGCTTTTCAGAATTGTAAACAGCAGAATTTCGGATCTGCAAAGTGGATGGTGCAAAGAGTGCTCGCGTTTCTTCGAGCAAACCCTTTTAAAATCAGAATGGTGTACCACGTCAGATTCATACGATATTTCACTTCATGTTTTCTCATAGCAGGGGTAAATCGGTCCCCTCTTGAAGTTATTTCTTATTTGACACTTATAGGGTGTCTAAGAATATATCTCCAATTAGAGGCTTGTAGAACCTGTTTGTTTTTGAGTGTTTACGATACTCATTTTATATGTTGAATATACAGGGTGATTCACAACTTATCTATAAAATTTTAGGGGTAGGTGTATCATGAAAAACTAAGTCGATTTTGTAAGAACATTTTTTTGAAAATCCTTATAATTTCCGCGGAAAAAATTGTTAAAGTTTAACCATTGTATAACTGGACGACCATAATATTTACGTTTTTCTGCAGAATCCCTTTTAGGTTCATCGACCTTACGTATAATTTATAGTTAGGTCTCCCACGTGTCAATGGTTGGGAGATAAAGACATGGGTGATCCAACTTAAGGGTAACAATTTATGATGCCAAAATTGCTTACACATGTAAGCTCGCTTCTTTTATTTCGGGTGAAACAAAAGTACCCTTAAGTCGGATCACCTATGTCTTCAGCTCCCAACCATTGACACGTGGGAGACCCAACTGTAAATTATAAGTAAGGTTGATGAATCTAAAAGGGATTCTGCAGAAAAACGGGAACATTACAGTCGTCCAGTTATATAATGGTTAAACTTTAACAATTTTTTCCGAAAAATTTTTAAGGATTTTCCAAAAATTTTTCTTACAAAATCGACTTAGTTTTTCATGACAAACCTATCCCTAAAAATTTATAGATAAGTTGTGAATCACCCCATAATAATAATTAAATTGGATTAAATTGGTATTTACCTAATATACTAATCATTAAAAAAAAAAATTTATTAATATTTTAAAAAATATCATTTGCCATTACCTTCTTTCTAGATATATGTATATATAGACCATAAACAGCAACTCTCTAAAACTCCTTCAGTTCTCCGAAAAATTACTCCAAAACTGTCTTTAAATTCGCTATAATATTTAAATGCCCGCATCCCTTTAATAATAACAAGCGGTGCTCGCAAAAACCGGTTATATCCGCTTTGCGAACATTCCACTGCATGACCCAGTTACAGGGAAAAAAAAGCGACGCCACCAAGAACCGGTTTTATCCACATTCCAAACATTCCACTGGCAAGTGCTTTTAGCGCCAATCCAAGGTATGTAGGTCAGTCGGTCACCGTAGGTAAGACAAAGCAAGAAAATGCCGAGACGAAAGACAGAGAAGGAATATGCGTAACACGTACGGTCTTTCATATACAGGTAAAACCAGTTCAAGGGGGAGGGACATAGGGATTGTGCAGGTGGGAGAAGGACCGTATATGGTTTAATATGCCTCAGACAAAGATCAATGAAGTGGATTGCGCGGCTGGCAACTGACATGAGCATAGTTGTTTCGTTGTTTGCTGGATCTCTTACCATTTCAGGGTTTTTATTCGTAATAAGTTCTAGTGGCGAATTAAATTAGTTTCGAATTTTTAATTATTGCACATTTCTCTATTATAGCATAACTTGGTTACGTTATTAATGAATATGATGATGTGAATTCGCTGGATATTTGTTTATGAGCCTTTGATTAGTCGAAGACTGAGCCGGCAGCACTGTGCCTCTTGAGGTATGTTTACCTTTTACAAGAATGTTTAGTACCAATCAACTGTCATATGGGGAACGTTAGAGGTATCAGTTAATTCCATCAAAATAATACATAAATACGCGCATTTATGACGTTTGAATTTCTTATCGCTGTTTTATTTTGTCTCATCTTAAAAGAAATGAACTTATTTTCTGTAATAAACTAACCGAGCAAAATTCCAATAAAATCAAAAACATTCTAAAGCACAAAATCCGAATCGTTTTAACACATTCTCAAAACAAACCACCTCCTAGTGCCGGGCATTTCCCAATATTTCGATGGGGATACTCCTAATTCTATCAGTCATTTTTGCACGAAGTTAATCCAGATTTCTGGTACGTTCGCGCCAATGCTATTAAATTTGCCGACTAACATACCCCCCATATAGAAAAAAAACATTCGGTGACAGATCTGGAAACTTAGGAGGCCATTTGATCGAGCCATTCGTACTAATAATGTGATTGGAAAAAGTGGACTCTAAAAACTCCCTTACTACAGTTGCATTATGAACAGGGCAGCCGTCCTGTTGATACTAGATAGCATTAAAATTAATATCTTGCTGTTGTTGAATAGTAGGAATTATTTCTCCTGTTAAAAGATCAAAATATTTGCTAGTATTTAGGCTTCCCTCAATAAAAAACGGCCCAACAACTGAGAAAATGCCATTTCATACATTGTCTTTTTGAGGGTATTGAGTGCGTTATGGTATGCTAAGGTGTTTGTTTTCCATTGAATAACCTACAGCAATGGAAAGATTATTACGGCAATGCAACGAAAATGAAAATTTACCAGTAAATAAAATATTAATGAATTTATCATTTACGTCATGCCCTTTTCATCATATCCTAGCAAAATCCCATCCGCTTGATGTGATTCTCAAGAAAAACTTTTTAGGTGGTTTGCAACTTGTCGCACTTAAATTTATTTCTTTTTAAACACTCTTAACTGTTTGGGGCGAGATATCGAGTTCACTTGCTATCTGAACACTTACAAGAAAAATTAAATTCGGCCAAACTTCAACTTCTGTTTCAGAATTTTTACTAACATAAGTTCTGGTGATGGATTAATCGTTTTCTTTTTCATTTATTTACATTGCTGTTTTTTGCTGTCATATTTAAAAAAAATTCCGTCGCTGCGAAAGCAACAAAATCCATACTAATCTAAGCATCGAACTGGAGTGTACTTACTTCTGGCTGTGAATCAGAACTCTAGTTTGGTTAAAAAAACATTGAGAAACCTCTGTTTCTTTGAATCTGGTGCAAATATAGGTATATGTTTTCTTCATATAACTGACCTGTAGCCTCCTCGTAAACCCGCTCCTTCGGCAAGTATCAGTTCCAGTTCGGGAGTAGCTCCTCCAGTGATCAGTGAACGTATGAGTGTTAAGGCATTTTGGTTGAAATACGTCTTTAAACATGTAAAATTATTAAAGTTTCTCAGAATTTATGAGTGGCTTATTACCGTGGACATTAAAGAATCTAACACACTGACAGCGAAGGCGGTGCCGCAAGCAAATGGTTGTGTTAAGTACAACTCGGTGTCAGGATCATCGTCATCGTCTTGATCCAAAAATTGTACGTTACTGTCATTTACTAACTCTGAAATAAAATTGATAATTGCGTATACAGGTTAATCTCTGTAATGCTCGATTTTTTACCTGTAATCATTGGAACATTAGCTCCGTATACCGAACCCCTCCTTTGCAATATTATGGGACTTCCCACTGGCGTTCCATCTTCTTCATTCTCGTTATTTTGGCTCAGCACTCCTATCGTGTCATCAAATGTCATCGCTTTTATGTTAAGGGATGCCAGAATTGCCTCTTTGTCAGCCAGAGTCGGATCGTCATTGCTTGGCACTTTGGCTGAGAGAATACAGCACATATCACATAAGTTCACGTTAACAGCGCGAAGGTCTGCCCTACTCAATGGAGAACCCTGAAGAATGAAAAAGAGTGGTAAAATGGAAGGAATCTCAGTAGGTGCAGTAGGAGCTTACATTTAATACAGAAATCTTTGGTAGATTTTGTAGCATTTTCCATTCTCGTCGGATATAATCCACCGATCCTACAATGACCACGTGCTTCAGCTCGTGATAATGGAAATTGCTGGCTCTCAGGGGCATGACCAGGTTCCGGAGTCCTATAAGGGGAGAGTCAGGATCTGCGAACAAGCAAACCACCACGTGGCCGTTGAGCACTGTCATCGCAGCTTGGTTGCGATCCTAAAATTGAAATTAATTTCGGACTATTCAGGGAAAAATGTCCATGACAGTACCAGGATGCACTCCTCCAAGTTCCTGGCCGGACCCCAATGGAACATCCCCGTGCTGTCATACTTCATTTCAGTCTTTTCAAAGTCGAAATCTTTGGCTTGATCATCGGCTAGGCCCACTGGCAGCGCCACTCCGTTGTTGTTCTGGTTGGTGCCCCCGCTACTTCTACTTGTCGGCCTACAAATTCAAGATGCGACGTGCTAACGAAAAACTTGTTAAATTCTATCAAGAATAACGAGAACTAAAAACACCAACATCTAGCTTAAGTCCTAGACCGGCTAACGTCGTTTATCCTAGACGTACTTGCAGTAGCACATGCACATACTTCGAAAAACGTTAAAAGTTCTGACATTAATTTCGTTTGATCAACATCTAGGTTATCCTCTTACATGCCTTTAGGAAAAATTCTATGAAAAATGTGGCTGACCTATCAGCAGGTAGCAGAAAGTTAAGAACAAAAAACATTCAAGCAAACACTGCGTAAAATATTGCAAAAAATCTGGAAAGAAGGAGAGATAAGCGATCAAACTGGTCAAGTGGATGATAGGGGTGCCTTAAATTGATCAAAAATATCACTTTTCGATTAAATGTATCATGTAAACTCATTACTGGAAGTCACTCATAGAATCACAGAAAAACCATTTCCTTCGATGGAAGATTATAACGCGAAAATGCGTTGTTGTTAACGCAGTTATTTTAGCAAAAATTGAAGTTTAAGGAGGTATTAAAACTCATACTGAAACTACGTAAATTAAGTGATTCCTCCAAAAAAACGTATAACTTGGCAACGTGGTTATCGCGCATACACATTAGAAGTTTTCCCGAGTCCCTTTTTGCTACTAATTCACTTGAATTTAACTCAATTTAGCTGTAATTAATTGGAACGACTGAGAAGCTACTGATATTGGGACATTTCGTAGGTACCATATCAATGAAAGTGATCACTGCATTCCTTACCTAAAAAAATTTTCACTGAGCAATCTTGTTATTATTACCTAGACACCAACACTAATAAAGTCAACAAAATATCACCAAAAGCAAATCACTACTCAAGCTGCAACGTTTAAGTTTAAAGACCAGTGGCGGCATCGGCTTGTCTTTTCGTTAAAGAAAGCATGCATGCAAATTGCGCGAGGGACGCCACTGTTGTATAAAAAAAATTAGAAGAGTTAGTATCGGCTAAAGCGTACATGAGTTTTTTGACTTCATAGGCAAGATGATAGCCGGCGTAAGTCGTAGTGTCTGGATCCGGCGGGCTGAAAATAGCACACTGCTGATAGCACACCACATGTAGGTATAATTATTTTTTGTTAAGTAAGTAAAGCTTAAAATCGGTGGCGAAAGGTTCGAAAATTACGAGAAACAATCGAAGTACACAGTTTTTAAAATTTTCTTCAACTCTTAACGGTATTTACGTTTAAATTATTAGACCGGTTTTACCCAAAATCTGAGACCTCTCATGTACTGCTAAATCAAGACAGAAATCGTGCTGGAGAACTTGGACGCTATTTGCATATACCCTGTATGTACCGGATTAGCAGTCTTACGTATTCGTAATATCTAATTTCTTGGTAGGTTGGTAGTTTGTTGGAAAACTCTTATTCGTCGTCAGCTTATAGTACAGGTAGCCATACTGGGTGTCAAAGTTTCAAAATAGCTCTAAGTATTTTTTGAAATTTTTGTTTCAGATAGGAACTTTTTTAAATCAAAAATTCCACGTAAAATTTCACAATTGATAAGCGCTTTAGATCTATGAAATAATGATTTGTAGTGTACACCTCCAACTCATAAAATGTATTACCTTCTTCACTGCTAATAGGACAGAATCTTAAATTTAACCTCTATTAGTAGTGATTTAAAATCAGTATTCCTGTAATCATCCTAAAACCTTTAAATGTATAACATACCGGGAATTAAAACTAGGAGACACTAAGTTATCCGTAGCGTTCCTAGTGATGTTCGGTTTCACTTTGTTCACCTGTTTCGTGGAGTTCACCATATTCATCGTGGGGACTGTGCTATTCCTGTGGTTCTGATTGCGGTGGGCCACTAAAAACAGAGCGATCTTATTATCATCAAGTACCTGCCTCCTAATATGAAATTTAGGTGTCTGAACATATAAGGTATTACAGAGTACGCAAAACGCTTGGATGAACATTTTTAAAAGGGAGATTCGTCTTAATTAGCACAGCTACAGAGAAATTATTTACTGCTCGAACACATTGAATTTTGTAGCCCTTTTGTACATAATATGCATGTGAAGGCGGGATAGCCTACACCTAACTAAACTAAACACTGACAGAGTTATTTACAGCAAAAACTTACTAAGTAGATCATCATGTCGGTTCATATCACCTGAAAAACAGAAACTTTAAGTAGGAATCAGTCTAAAACACACAATTCACATTTTTTTTTTCACTAGACTACGCTACCACTTAAATCGATGTGTAAGCTAACACTTCCTATGAGCAATAATTTATTTTTTTGCAAAAATGTATATGGACTGACAATAGAAACTAAGTTTCTTGAAGCAGTAAGTGCGGTAGGGACTTAGAAGGACACTTTAGTGTAGACTAAATGGCTGAAGGGTGGAAATTTAGCAGAGTTTGTCAAGAAGCAGTTTGTTTTCGTGATTAAATTATAAATTAAAATTCTCAACTAAGACGAGCATACATCTAAACGAACACTAAAAGTCGATGGTTGAATGGATGATTTGTGCGAAATAAAATTAACATGTAGGTAGATCTGCAATAGTCACAGTTTTTTGGTAGTTTGGAATTACGTTCAGTAATAACGCAAGTGGAAAAAGACAGTTCTTGCTGAAATAACTAAAAAATGTCTTTCTTTTAAGGATCAAATTGTGATTCTCCATTAAAATTCAGTTATAACATTGCATCTGTGTTCAGAATTTCAAAGTTTCAAAATTAAAAATAGGGGTGAATTAAATGAAGGGCGTAATATACGAAGCAGAACTAAATATATCAAAGAATCTTACAGAAACGACAATTTTAAAAAATATCATACCTCCTGCTAGGTTTCAGCCAAGGCAATAGATCTTTTACAGCTCAATAGTACTGAATCACCGCTGAAAACTGCAATTTTTCAACGTAAATTTATAGAGACAGATAGAGGCGCTCAGGCCAAGAAATTTAAAATACATCAAATGCGAGAACATGAATTACGTGAATGTGAATTTAATGAGAAACATTATGAAGGCGCTAAGGTGGAGAAGCAATGATAAACGTAAAAATATGAACCAAAATTTTCAAAAAGTCATATTTTCCGCTATACTTTTTTGCAGATCGGTATTTTTTAATTTCATTTATCAGCGTTTTAAATATCAATTTTTGCAGTGTCACGGATCCATTTATTATTAGAAGAATTAAATGAGGCCACTCCTGTACACAAAAATCACAATTAAAAGAAATAAAAACTTTTGCTAAAAAGTTCATATATCTCAAAACGCATCGCCTAAGCACCTAATTTCTCTATCACTAAAACTACTTCAATATGACCAGCATAAAAATATTAAACTTTTGATGGAATAACTGAAGTTTGGTATATTACTGAACGTAAATTATGAATGATTTCGGTGAATTCGGACAGGCAAACAAAACATCGGTTTAGCGAATTATCAGCTAAGTTCTGTGAAGTACCTCTAACATGAACCTTCTTGGGCAACTCTGGTGGTGTAAAAGTAGGGGGAGGATGATGGTCATCTGTAAACCATAAACCATACTCGCATTCAACTACATTTTTGTAGCCTACGCTAAGTCTATAGTTATTCTATTATGGTTCAAAAATACAGATTCCTTGTTGTTACAATGAGGAAAAATTAAATCTGTATTTGACTTAAGGCTAACTTAGATCTAGAATCTAAGTAAAAACCGTTCTGAAGCTAATAGAATTCAGAGCGGCTTGTTTTCATTACTACTATTCTAGCTAAGATATAATTGGCTCAAAACAAACAAAAAATACAGAAAAAGTAAAAATAGATTCAAAAGACCAAAACACAATGTACAAAGATTTCCAAAAAGCTACGTGGTCAGAATGTTTTCAGAGGCGTCTACCAAAAGTTTTTCAGAAAGCTTTGTAAGCACACCTCATGCAAAGAGCAGGTTCATGCCTCATAAAAGTTTAACCAATTTTATTTCCTATGCAAAAATGGAGTTGAGCTCAACATACGTAAGTGCGCCAGGGGACATTGGAAAAGTGCATGCAAAAGATGTTTCTCTTTTGATTGAAAATTCAGTTTCTAATTCATTTTTTTGATATTTTTCCCTGAAAACTGTTTGTGATAATAGTTATGGTGGGAGAGGTGATTGAAATGAGTTGCAAGGTGATGATTCGGACTTACTTAGCAGAGACAAATCCGCCTGACCTGTGATAATGTCATTGAAATAGAGAAGAAATAGGGCACGATCAATACGATAAAATACTCACTATAAGTTTAATATTGAATGTTAAATTGTTTTATGCAGGATGCAGCTGTTCAGGGAGGGTGGAAATATCCTTTGAATCGAAAAAAAATAGGGAAAGTCTGATCTCATGGCACAAGCATGGCTTTATGAAATTAAAAAAAAAAAATTCAAAGGTTAAATTGTTGATATCATAATGCATGATAAGTAAGTTTGGCTCATCAACGCAACTGATAAATGTTTATCCCCCTTTTGATGTCAAGACACTGACTCAGTATAACGCCTTAAAGACCTTTCGTCAGAAAATTTCTATGTTTGCATAGCAAATCTGCACTTCCGATGTCTTTTTCGAAACTTTTGGACTGGACGTCCCAATCTTCTCCCCACCATCTTGCAATCTTCTCCTCCACTTAACGCATTTCTCCTATCTTTGTCGACTTAAAGGATCTCTATATACTTCTCTCTCTCAATGAACAGTTGCAAACCTGTGTAACAAACCGTTTCGAAACTATCAAACTATACAAACTAATACTTCAAGTTTCTATACACATAGTAGAACCTCTATTGCACAATCTAGTAGTATCACACACACAATCTAGCACATATAGATAGTTAAAGGTAGTATGATTTACTGTGTGCCCTTCAAGGAACGCTTGAATTTTTTCAGAGGTTCCTGGAGAATTACCCTCGAAAAACACGTTCAATCGGGTATGAGTGTTCTGTGATAGTTTGATAAGTGCTTCAATAAATAGAAGACAGTGATGAGACATCTTTTCATCGGTTGTCATCTTCAACAATAATGTGCTACACGAATTGTGTGTGTGTGTTTTCCATGTGGAAGAGTGATTTTGACCATTTATCGAATATATTGACCTATTTGATAGCAATACTCTTAGACTGAAGAACAAGAGACAAAAGAAACGTTAAACATACGTACTTGCTCGGCCAACCAATTGGATGGCCCGGACCCCTTTCCTAAACGGCGCCACTGCAGACAATCAATCAAAAGAAATTATTACTTTCGGTTAGAAAAGTTGGATGGGAAATACAGTGTACAGGGTTGGGATACGCATGTATGTACGAGGGACTGGCTTAATGTGAGTAGACTTATTGTTAGCAAAACATTTCCGCCTGGTGGCTTAAGCGCTAGCATAATAAAAACGGCGTGTGTTATAGACTCTACCGAGTGTTTTTCGTGAAACATCGTCCTCAGGTGTATGTTTTCTATTCAACACTCTCTGGTTTCATGAGCAGTTATCCGGATTTGTTGACATCTAATAAGGCAGTGCTTAGGTAAAATGTCAAAATCTATCTGATCTGGCAAGCAGTTACGGACGGTATTGTTGCTTTACATTTTCTAGGAATGTACGTGTTCTGGTAGGCCTGATTTTGATAGTGCATTTTTTAGACGAACGTGCGGAATATCTACACCAAACGAAGCACAAGAGCGTTCAACTGATCTTGTTTGATCAATGCTCCTTTCCTGAGACACATTTTCAGGTGGGACATTCCATACGTTCGAGAATGATACCTTTTTGTCGACATCACTTACTCAAAATCAGACTTATCAAATTACTTCATACTTCAGAATGGCATAGACATGGAGTATTAGCCTGGTTTGGTCAAGAACAAGCAAATTTCCTCTAAAACCTCCCTACTTCAGCCTTTGCATAAACGCGATTGACCGGTAGAGAAGCTCTCAAGTAAATCCAATGAGTACGCATGCCAAACCTAGCTGTATTTAGTTTCTTAGGGCCAATTGTATAGGTCAGGCTGACATAGAGGTTTCAAGGTCATTTCATAATTTTGAATGTTAGCCTGAATGCATGCAATTAGTCCCTGGGAGTGGAAGAGAAACATTCCTTTAAAAATTTCACCCGTCACAGTAACAAACGAAAAAATACACCGATTAAGCGCAAAGCGAGGAACTTTTAACTGTGGCCTACCATCGAGGTATCTTTGGTAGTTAAGGCCTTGTTTGACCATACCCGTTTGCATCATGATCATTCCGACATCTGGAAAAAGCGAAAAACCACAATCTCGATTTTATTAGCAAGTATGTTCTATACGTTTGAGGCACATGGTTCGTTTTTTCTTTTATTTTGTTTGGGAATAAAGTTTCATGCAGAAGTCAGGGTTTTTAGAGGAGTCGAATTTACTGAAAAGTAAACGTTATTCTCAGTTAGTTTTAACTAAGAATAGTGTACAATTTTACAGCTATAACAAACCCTTAATTCTATATGAGGAGTTATTTCCAAACAAAAAAAACAAGACGAAACTTATTGGCAAGGAATTATAATGTTACTTTATAAGGTGTAGAACTTGTATACAGGGCGTTTGGAAAAGTTGGAACAAAACTTAAGAAGGTGAGTGTAGAGTCAAAAATAGTAAAAAAAGTTTTTATAAATATTGGTCCGAGGGAGCACCGTTACTGAGATGTAGCCTTCCAAAGAGATCTTATCATTTGGACATTTGTCAAAATAACTTTTTTTCTGATTAAGATAATAGAATGAAAATTGTAGTTAATCATACCACAAGGGCCTCAAGTATTATAAGTTCCATTAAAATCGATTATTTATAATGGATTTTAATGAAACTTATAACGGTTAAAGACTCTTATGATACGATTACTATCTACAATTTTTATTCCATTATTTCAATCAGAAAGAGAGCTATTTTAAAAAATATCCAAATAATAGGATCCCTTTGGAGGGACATATCTCAGTAACGATGCTCCGTTGGATCAACGCTATTAGGAACTTTTTTTACTATTTTTAGCTCTACATTCACCTCCATTCTGTACTAATTTTTCCAAACACCCTGTATGTAACAATCACCTAGAATTCCCCAATAAAGTAAATATGTCCTGATATTTAAGATTCTTATTGTTAAACCGTTCCATCTATTTTACTTAAATAAGAAAGTTGTCAGATCAATCAGAGGTGCTACATTACCCTAAAAACACCTGGCTAGAGCCAGATAAGAGATATTCTCTAAGATGAATTTGCCGCACGGTTTGTATATAATCCCTGAACATAAAGGGCTAAAACTTTTCACCGAACAGATATTGGCCTATTTATAGATGGGAAGGTGATGGGAATGTATACATGTCGTGTATGAATCTCTTATATGAGTATTAAAACTGGTGAGATGAAAACTAACACACGTAATTCTCTTTTTTTTCTTTTCCAGAGCTTTATCCATTGTGTATAGTGTTGTTTTCCAGAATATTTTATTTTTCTAGTTGCAGCCGATTTCTAATAAAATTAGTCTTTCCAAACGATTCTTAATGATCTCGAAAAGGGGATTAAGACCTGAACAGTCTTCGATGCTTCTCCATAATTGGCTGCTTTATTAAAAGCGAAAAAATGGAATATTTTTTTGTTTGCTTTCTTGAAGGGATTAGATAGTGATGAAGCTGACTACTTATTTCTTTGAGTAATGCGACAAAACAGTGTCCGCTGTAACGAGTTGCATTGTGGGAAATTATGGTTTCTGGACTGCTAAATCTCGAAAAAACCTCCCCTAAAGCACTCCAATTTTAGCAGAAACCCTTCGAATAGCCCGCATTTAAACCATTATCTGCGCCATCAGTTTGCAGAAAGAATTTCTTAACAAAATCACGACAAGTCAATACTAAAGCAGCGGTAAAATAAATTTGTTATTTTCAAATTCGTTTTGTTCCACATCCATTTTTCTCCCTTATTTCTACGTACTCGCAGCTCATTTTTTATGTGCCTCCAGATTATTTTTCACGTGCCCGCAATCTATTTTTACGTGCCCTCAGATTATTTTTCAAGTGTTCGTGTTTCGGAGCAACATCATCCTTTTAGACAGGTTTCATTCACTTATATAAATGCAATTTTCTTAGCAACCAGTTTAGCGTTGCTGTTGTTTGAGAGAAATTGCAGACGAAGGACCTGTACTGGAGCATTTATTTTCATAAAGACATGTGAGAGCTCCCGGGGAATTACTGTGAAGTTGGTTACCTGCGCAATATCTCTATTCAGTTAGGTTCCCAATACTGGCCTTTGTGGCCAAGAATTTTAAGACGGATTTATTTACTGTTTATCGTGTCAAAACACAAATCTTTTTGAGTATTTTTAGGAAAGCAAATGGATTGTGTCTTCCACGAGAACCGACACTCCACTTTCTTGCATTAGTTAGTGATGCGGAACAGGAATGTTTTACGGTTGACTGCCAAACATTCAGTGTAGTTTGTCTTATTGGGTCACATTGAAATTGTATGAGACTCGTTTTGAATAAATCCACTCTTTGTGATATATCCAATTGTGAAAATCAAACTTTCGCATTTATTCTATTATTCACGCTTATTTTTCAAGTTATTAATCGGTTATTAATCACGTTAGCAGCTATGGTTGTAACGGTAGAAGTCTCGGTAGTAACCAGTGGAAGATCATCATCACTTGCTACTGCTCGCATTTAAATTATCGGAAAAAATATGAAACCAGTTAGGTCTGATTCTATGCTTCAGCAGATCGCGACGAATACCTATATTTATGCTAAAACAAAATTCCTACTTCAACAAAATTAAAAAAGGTATCGGAATGAATCAGCTAGAAAATGGTGTAAGAACGTTTTGGAAATAAACTCTATACTACACACAAACGGATATATGTAGGAATTTTTATCACTGCAGAAAATTTAAACAAAACGCTCCCTGCTCGAGTGCAAAATTTGCAGTCAAGCTTGTGCCTCCAAATCTGGATTGTTCAATAATTTATACGAAAATTACTGAGTTCACCTCACCAGTTTTAGTTCAGGCCTTAATTTTGTTTTCAAATTACAAGTATTGTTAGCCTGGACATTTTCGCAGCTAAATTATGTTCAACAATTCGTAGGTAAAATAGAGAAAATAGGGACGTAAACTCAGCCATGCATTTTAATGTGCAAAAGGGGTACAGAATGTGTGTCAATATACATTCCGTTACGCAGGCAGAACTGGTCAGCGATTTCAAAGCCTAGAAAATTGAAAAAAATTTAAAAAGTTGTTCAAAATTCTTCGGGAAAAATGTGCACTCCGTGAAAAATCTACAAACAATGTTTAGGATTCATGTAATGGCAAAATATCTACAAAGTCGACATTACGTACTGAAAATGGCTAAGAGTGAGGGGAGTATATAAACACGTGTCGAATGCATAAAAGGTAACAGTAAATTTCAATGTAGCAAATGGACCAAATAAAATAAGCACAACTGCTTTTCAAGGGCAATAATAACGCAAAAACGTTATTTTATTTGGTGCACTAGAACAAAATAAAATGATTAAAAATCGAGAACAATAAACAAAATCAGAGCTGATCCGCAGGCAAGATCTAGAACGATCTAGAATCAATGATTTACCTAGATCGTGGGACCAGTTACGCTGTTGTGCCACTAAAAGTCATCAGAAAGGGTATTATAATTTTTGCGTTTAAACTGAGTCACAAATGTGATGCAGAACCATTTTCCATCAGGACAAAAATTACAGTCATAACAGTTTCTGTGAAGGAAGACGGTCCCGCTTCAACAATGTCTTAAATTTTGTATATCGTATCAAGCAGAATTATGCCCGAAATTCTGCAGTGTGTCCGAATGGGTTTGGAATGATTATTACTAGAGAATATCAAAGGTAGCAATGATGCACACTTACAATTTTTGCACTTGCACTTCTTGATCAAAGTTTCGTCTTTTATTTGCTCGTGACAAGCCTTGCAGTAAAACCACGCCCTGGAATTCCAAACATCTCACCTAAAGAGATAAGTGGTTAATTGGATGGACATTTACCTCTTCACCTCATCGGCTGATTGAGCTATAAAAAATCCTTGCGTGTTAGCGACTATTTTCGCCCCTTTTGGATTGATGGAGATTTTAGTGTCCGCTCCCTCCACGCCCTTAACTTCGATCGCCAAAAGGAGAAGTTTGAGTTTAGTGAAGCACAACCTATTTTAGAATACAAGGCTGGTTCAGTGAATTGAGAAATGTTTTAGTTTTAGTATAAATAGCCCTAGAAATCTAAGCAACAGAAAGGGTTTGCTCAGAACAGCTACGTTTTATTTATGTTGAAATTACTGAAATGCAGAGAATTTGAGCTGCAGTATAGTTTCCATGGATATGGAGGAAAAGAACCAGGTTAACAGGAATTTAATTTTCTCTCCAAGCCTGCCTCAATAATTTGGCTCTTAATTGCGAATGGTCTAGAATCAACTTCATTAGCCGAAGTAAAACTATTGGAATTGGAGAGCTCGAAGAAATGAAAAAAGGGAAAAGGCCTTTATGAACCTCAATTCAGAACGATTTTTCAGAAACCGACGGATAGCGAAGTAGTCGTTCTGAACAAAATATTTGCTGAAAGATCAGGTTAAAACCTGCAACAAAGTGTGACTTCCACATCATATTTAATTTTTCCTTTCTCTCCCCTGGAATCCCCCCTTAACGTTGCCTAGATGATAATCAATTATAGATAAAATTATACAAAACATATACATGCAACATTCATGCAAAAGCACCCAAAACGGACAAACGGCTTGAACCAAGCGAATTAGTACGGGTTAGTAGAAGCGAATATATTTCAAGCTGGAGCACAAATTTGATTAAATTTGCATTGCTATTCGTTTCATGTTTCAATAACGAACTATACAGGGCGGTCATAAAAATTGGCGCTATGGAAATCACAGCAAGAGGAAATACTGAATGGATTTCTGCGATTTCCATAACACTGCAATATAATAATTCTAACTTGGAACATAGCATAAAGTACGATATTTCTTTGATAGGTACCCCTGAATTAAACACACTAAAATGCTGCGTTCTAAAATGCCTTATCCCCTAATCACTTATTTGTGGCATGTTTTTGTAAGTATGATCATACTTGCGAACTGCCCCTACCTATTCTATTTTTAGATGCAAGAATTAATCTAAATTCTACAAAAATTAAGACAGTAAGGAAATATAGAAATTCACAACACTGGTGTAAGTCGTTTAACTCGACTTGTAACTCGAAAATTTAGTACCCACTGCCATTTTTAGATAAATAAAACGACATCCAACGCAGAGGTTGAGTCTTTTAGTTTACTTTCAGAATCAATTTGGAGTATTTTTGTCGTTTTATTTTCCATTCATTTGAATATGTTGCTCCGCCAAAAATTTGTTAATTGTGTATTGTGAAAGGCTGTGTTTGAAATGATTAGGGAGCCTTACTCGCTGGCCTGGGGAAAGGTCATGCCCGTGAATGAGGGGGACAGAGTCTCAGTATACATCTCGCACCCCGTCCCTTGAAGGTAATCGTTCTGCCATACTTGAGTATCGGGAGACTGAAAAAATCATCACCGTTTCTCCATATTTCGGTTCTAAATTAAATTAATTATATCAGTAACATTCAAAATGCATTTATAAACGCCCTCGAGTCCCTACCTACCTACCTAAGTGCGGAAAGTGATACTTTACCGCACCCTAACTGCAGCTGACGGAACAACGCAAAGCGGACCGAATTCCGCAGCAATCGAGGCCGGTAAAGACATTTTCGCACGTGTTGGGTATAATTTTATTCCTATGAGAGCACGTGTGTTAGCTTTACCGCACGCATATAAATGACGGCTTGACGTTGGCCGCAAAAATGTTTGTCACCGACACATGCCACTTTGTCTTGCGTGCGCTAGGCATTTTCACCATAGACGTGCGGTAATATGCTACTTTCAGCTGGCAAATACGTGCGGTAATGCCACTGTACCGCGCATTCGCAAGAAAAATACAATTTCACTGTTGACAAACAGGAAATTGGTGGATCGTAATTTAAGTGACCGTTCCAGCCGGCCTTTTCCTCGGTTTCATGCCGCCATACGTATGAATAAAAAGAACACACCAACAGCAGATATAATCACAAAAGCTTGCTTGGAATTCTCAAATAATACAGCGTCCTTCAGCGAAGAAACGAAACAAAACTCACGAATTGCGTGTCACTTTTCCACAAGACATATCATTCAATTTGGTTCTGATACAACTGGACGTAGGACTATATACAATGTACTACAGCACGTGTTTTAGTCCCTCAAGGTTGGACCCTTGTTGTTGCTGACTACATTGAAATATTGAAATTTCGAAGAAAGTATGTTTGCGAAGATTTTGTGGGGTACTAAACCATTGAGTAGCAGAAGAATTCAGGAAAGCAAATTTTATAAAAACAGTAAAAATATGTATGAGAAACATTGGTAGGTATAATACACGCCGTGTCCGAGATAAGGATGTCCAGAATGAAGATCTCGTACACAGTAATACTTATAGATTTGGTTAAAGGGAAGACATATTTACGTACTTAAGAGAGTAGTTTCACGATGCATATAGATCTATAAATTTATTTTTGCTTTTTCAGTAATTTCGAAAAAACCGAAATTTTCGAACTCTTTTTATTTCTTCCTCAAGTTATGGAAAAAGATAGTTGACAACTAAAATCACTTTTCCATTGCAGGTTTTTTATAAGTTTCAATATGCCAATCTTCGATTCATTACAGGACTTTTCATTTGTCAAGAGTGATAATTAATTTTTTTCCTAAATACGGTCCTGGTAATTTTTTTTTCAGCATTATGAAAACTTAAATCAAACTGATTGAATAATAACGGAAAAACTAGAAATAATTTTGCAGATCTGTTCACAGCATGAAATTACTCCTTTGAATCCTCAACTTTTCTCCCAATTAACCAAGTCTCTTTTTTACCGTTTAGGAGATTGCCATGCTGGACATCCTTATCTAGAACACATTGTATAAGATAATTTTATTATGCAATTGATCTCCCCCCTCCATATTTAAAGTTTCTCAAGTTCTTTATTTGGGATTTAAAGATATCGCCAAAAATTTCGATTCAGAGATTAAAAGCTTTGTTGCCAAAGTTTGGTACCGTTTCCTATTTGATGTTTAAAGACGTTTCCAAAAGATAGCCGGTTATACAAACTGCGGAAATAGTACATCGAGATCTAGAATCTCATAGGTCAATAGGAATATTACATCCAGAGATTTCCAGTTCCGATACGCTTGTCAAACAACCCCATAATATCGTGTTTGCGTTTGTGTGCTTATTTTTACATTTTACATTACATTACACTTGAAAGGCATGTTGGGTACTTCTTGGATTTTAAATCTTATTTGGCTTACACATCACACTTCCAACATTATTTAAAGTTTCGCTGTTATAGCTTCTTTGATCTCACGCAACTCCAAGAGAGGTTCAACCTTGAATATGTGTAACAAAGGCAATTTCGGGCACAGAGATGGTAGTAAGAGACAATTCAGATTCGCAGAGAGACGGGTTCAGCAAGAACGCACATGACAAAAATTATAATAAGGGTGCAGTCTCATTATCGTCCGATAAGAGTCCATGATGGTTGACTTACTCGGCCGCGTGCCCAAAGGGTATGCCGATAAATGAAGGGCTGAGAGTTTCCGTGTACATTTCCATACCGGTGCCCCGCAAGTAGTCGTTGGTCCAGATTTGCATCCCCGGTGACTAGAATTTAGGTACGTTACAAAATGTCCAGAGAAATTTGTTTTTTCTGCTGTTGATTGTTAAGTAGTTATTTTTCCGTAGGTCTGTCAAAAGCTGCTTTTTTTACAAAATACAATTATTTTCCGAATTAAGTGTTAACTATAAGAAAAATATGAAACTATAATGTATTAATTTTTATCTTAAAACCGGCGCAACTGAATAACAAATCCCGATTCGCTGTAACTACAGTAGCTGGAATCTACATTGGATGCAATAGAGATAGCTATCCACGTTTATTAATCAACTATGGAGGAAATTCCACATTAAACAATAAAATTGGAGCAGAAAGTATTCTGAATTACTCAAATATTCTAAGTAAAAATAGCTTTGGTATTTATTTTCGAGCGTTTTATTTCTTAATAAGATAAATCATACGAAATGAATCTGCAGTTTGGCCTGCACACCCTCCAGACTTCTGTTATTGCGATTTTCTTATGAAGCTATAAATAAATTTAAAATAATTGCGTCTGTGAAAACATCCTGTTCTTGAAATCATCCTGTATATCTGGGTGATTGCAGAGGTGGTGAACGCTCCTAATTAAGTTGAAAACTGACATTAGTCTCGTTTATTCCGATATTGCTTAACCATTGTTTATTCCAGGCACTGAAGCAACGTTTCCCGATTTTTTTTTCAAGAACCAAAGTCAAATTTCTACTTACAGTTTTGAAGGAGCGCATGGCGAATAAATTCGCCATCATAGTGGAAAATCCGGGAGCCAGGCAGGACTGAGCGATGAATCCTAACTTCAGTTCTGCCAGACATATGACATCATCGCCCTGTTTCCAGTCCCACGATGGAATGTTCAATAGATAAGCCTATATGGTTTCTTCCAAAATCACCTTCTCCCAACAGCTCAAGCACTCACCTTATTGTGATACTGCATCAACTGAATGATCACTCTAATATCGTCACTATAGTTTTTAATGGATATCACCCTCATTATATTGGCTGCATCTTCTGCGTCTGGGTCTTGACAATACTTATTAGCCAATACCAGGCAAGCATCGGCTTCGTGCACCTAAAAGTGGTGAATTTCCGGTACTGTGCATAGGGTAGCCACACCAACGTGTTTTGACTATAGATAATACCTAACTATTGCTAACTCTGAATAAAACCGACTAATCAAGTCAATTTTAACAGAACCAAAAGGAAACTAACAGCTCTAGTAACTCTATGAGAATGAACTGGAGAACTTAGTTGGTTCCAATATTTGGGAACTTCATGCCAAAGATCATTCATATCAAGACATTTACTGTGAAGGTTGCCGTAGGTATAAAGTGTTTGTCTAGATATGGATTGCCTTTGTCCATGCTTAAACTTCTAACATTCTTCTATTCGATAATAAAAGTCAATACGCCGTGAAGAACAAATAATGTTTTAATGGTAACATAAGTGCTTTAAAGTGTCTTAAAAAGGCTCTAACGAACTCATCTATCAGCATGCAAGCGGAATCTATCATAAGAATGAAACTGCTCTTTGCTCGGGAGCCAACTTACCCCGAAACTGGCCCTATTCCATTCCCGTATTTAATTAGTCACTGATTATTAATTCGATTATTAATTGAAACTTAAAGTGCGAGCGTAATTAGCCCTCCCTGTGTTTTGACTTTATATAAATGTTAGTTGCTAAGGAACTTCTAATCTCTAACTGTAAGTCTAGAGTGCATTCTTCCTTACCGAAATCGTTACTAGTGAGATGTTTTAATTGTCCTAGTCTATGAATGTTTAATGTGTGTAGTGTGGATGTGTTGAACATTCTAAATTTTCTATTGGGTTGTCTTTTGGCGCATGTATGTCACTAAAGTTGACTTAGATCAATTTAAAGAATATTTCTCTCAATGTTGTCGCCAACAACGTTACTTTTGAAATTGAATTTGATCAGTACTAAACATAATGTCCAAAACGATAGAGTTTGATACGAACCAAATTTTTGAGCATTTTCAAGTATTTAGCGCAGAATTTCATGTTATGCGACCGATCTAATGCAAGTTACGACTGTCTGGTTGAAAAGCACGTCCGGACTATCATTAGTATTGAAACCCGCTTGTGCCGTAGGTCTCACGGCTATTAGCCACATTAAAGGAAAAAAATATAAGCAACTGCAAAGTATACAAAAAGCTCAGTCTGTAGAAGATGAGATATTATGTCGAACATTGAATGCAAGAAAATATCGAATAAATGCATCATTAGGTATTAGAAATACAGTATCGTTTGACATTCAATATTTTAACCCCCATCTTCTAGACCATCCGAGACTTATTATCTCGTAGAGCTTTTTCTATTCTATTACCAACAACATTTCAAAACAGGAATTTTCGAAGTTCTCGTCTTTAACTGCCTAAACCTATCACACTCACCATCCCTTCATTGCGTATTATTAAAATTTGCACGATTATTAGTTGGGGCCCTAGGGAACTTTACGAAGGTCGAGAGACATATAGCCAGGGTGATGGCCGAGAAGCGAGTATCAGCAGAACCGAGTCAAGAATTCGATAAGAGTTCGAAAGTGTCATAGGCAGCAGCCTCTGGGGATAGATTTTCTAAATCCAGTTAGTCCCATCAACATAAAAGTCGTAACGTGCAGGAAAAAGAAACGAGGCGGAAGTCCTGAACTCAGAACAGCACGAAGAGATTAAGTCTTAGTTGCAGATCTCAGTCTAAATATCCGGTTGTTTTTGAGGGGTTCCCAGCCAACAAGTCTTGTCTTAGACAGAAGCCCACAGAATGACAATGGTTCTCCGACTGACTCCAGTTTTGGTTTAGAGCAGGGCCAGTTGATTGCTCTTACAGACGCTGACGGATATTAGAGCCGGAAATCTTGTGTCTTGAAAATGTTAGGAATTCAGTGGACATCGAATTGCATACAGTTTATTGACTGAAGTTAAATATAGCGTCAAAGGGTCTAAAATGTGATAAATATTCTGAAATTCCTCCAGAAAATCTCTAGATATTTCTCATGCACGGTTAAGTGTTAATTTTCATGTTTCTACCCAATTTTCCTTGGTTTTGAAGACGCTGACAGATTTATCACCGAAACATTAAAAACGGTTTTTACCTGAGCCCTTAATGAAGGAGAAATGCTATTCTCAATTAATTTTAACTGATAACTGAATAAAATAAAAGGAAGAATGAGCAATCCATCTCAAACGTATAGTACATGTTTTATGGCCATTATCCCCTCGGGAGACGGGCGCTCTTCGCTTGCTGCTTGGGACGTAAACGTTTCTCTTAGAAAATAATGACCATCATAAAAAGCTCGTATAATAATATACTATTAAGGTATTTTATGAGGAACAAATTCACCATTAGAATATTAATTAGATTGGACAATATACGAATACACACCGATTACATTACTTTTAGAGCGAAGGCAAGTTTTTAAACATACAACAAAAATAGACTTCAGTTACTAATGGGCAAACATATACCAATATATCAATTTGGCTGTAAACTGAAACCATCGGCTATTCACTTACTCTTTGTTTTGACGAAACACATATAAATCACTCATTTAAGAGGTAGAAGATCAGTGTGCACTTTTTGGATATACGAATTTGCCTTTAAAATTTTCCAAGGTTCGAACTCGACACCTAAGACCTCCATCTAGAAAATGTCAAAATATAGAGGAATCAACAAAAATGCACCTCCTTGCTAGGTGGGAGTTCTTCTAAATGTCCAAGAGGAAGTTCTGATATGAATAACCTATAACTAATATAATCGCAGATGCAATCAGATTACGGTAGAAGAACTACCCATGGGTCGGTTGCTCGAAGCTGGTCGCCTACCACGTTGGTCTGCATGTTCCCGTTCGGTCGCCGAAGTAGAGCGACTTCAGGCGCGGTTAGCAAATGGATGGGTGTGACCGCGCAGGTAGGTAAAGGACGACCTTTTGCATCACCAAAGAAATCCGGCCCTCGGACAAAAAAAAATACACGTCAGGAGCGCGCCATATTGAAGGTAAAGTTCAAGATGAAAGAAGTGGAAGAAAACCTGTAAAAATAAAAATCTTCTCCTACGCTGACGATATTTTAATCCCTCAGGGACTGTTCCGAGAAAAAAGGGTTCTTTTCAATTTCCGAGGTTCTTGATGGGTAGAGGAGGCTCGGCGAATCCCACACTACCCAGCGGACAGGACAAGCAGCTCAGGGGTGTCTTTCGAAGATTTTCCTCATGATAAAAAAAAGATCGGTTGCTTGAAAAGGAAACGAAACGGGAGGGCTTGCTTTTTGGAGAAATTAGGGAGATGCTGTCGATATGGCATCTTGCACAGTTTCTTATTTTTAAAAGATACCTTTTAAAGAATTATATTCCCCATTTTAAATGATGAGAGAAAAACGACCGAACTATAAGTACGAAGTTTTTTATTTCTCTGTTCGTCCTCCCTTACTGTATATCTAATATGTTCCTTTTGTTTTTTATTGTTTATAACTAACACATTACGAGTGATTTTTAACTATAGTGACATACTGCAATGTAAACAATAATAATTCTAGCAAGTCGCTGTATTCTAAGTTGTCCCAAGAAATATTTGAACCTCCTCATGTCTGTTAATATGTAGCTACAATACGTGCCAAAGTAGAAACCCCCAGCACAAGGAAACGTCCCTATCAGTATATTGGGTTGTGAGTAAACTTACTTACCTTGACCCTTTGTAGATCAATGGGATTCATAATGGTACCTTGGAAGAATTCCACGGTGGTAAAATGTCGCTTGAATAGGCCTTCCAGTTCGAGATCAGGAGGCTTCCTGTACATTCCCAAAAAGTAAAAAACATAAAATAGAGAAAACTCAAAATCAAAGAGGCGAACAAGGGCGCGCGAATAATACTGCTTGACGTCTATCGAGAACACTTGGAATTCCTGAGTTGTACCATGCAGCTACTAGTTACGTAAAAAATTCTGCCAAACTCAAAATAGGTAGGCGGTGTGCAATAATTATTGTATGTATATAATAAAGGTATGGAAAAAAGCGAATTTCGATTGTCCCAACCCCACCAAATGGATACCTTGACTCGCTCAAGGTCAACTGCGTTCATCATGGTGCCCTGAAAAAACTCCACGGTTGTGTAGTGTCGCTTTAGTAATCCCTCCAATTCCAAGTCTGGCTCTTTTCTACAAATTATTATAAATTTAACTTATTACTATCCAGAATCTGCGAAAAATATGAAAAATTTTCCGGAGAAACACAAGAAGTGGGGGGCGCGTGGGGACACAGCTCACCCGTACCTGAAGTGAGAAGGGGTAGTAGGCCTCTGTAAACAGTTAATGTTTGTGTCTTTAGTTGAGTGGTAAGAGCTTAGAGTCCTGAGTTGAACAATCGCGATTTACGTGAGACTTTTACCCGCATCAATGGGAAATACGGAAACCGTCGTTTTTACGGTATATTTACTTAAATTTTTTACTTGAAGGGTAATGTTTGGTATGTGGGCTTGTATAGAGTGCGGGCTACGTGGAAGCACAGATGCTTATACCAACTTGAAATCTTGTCCAGAATTTCTCCCGAGATAGTCGGAAATCGGAATCCTGCCCCAACGAGTAAGCGTTTGGAGTCTTAAGATAAATTGCTGCAGATACGTGGGAACAAGGCATATCCGCACAAACGGGAAAGTGACTTCCGGATCTTCCTAGACATTATTGAGTCCTAACATGAATGGTAAGAAGACAGAAATTGGATGGACTGAAAGGACGTAGAAAGTGTCTTTCTGTAACTAATTAAGATTCAGGGTTTCTATTGGACAGGTGGCTGTCCTGAATCGGGTAAGATTGATATATTGTGGTCCAAAATAACTGACTCACAGCGAAGTATAACTGTAACAAGCATGACTTGGAATATATCAAGTGGAACGGATTTTTCGTTTTAGCTCCCTGGCAGAACATTCTCTTTTCGGCGCTTATTGAGCTTTTTCTGAATACCTACTTTATATTCAACAATTACGAAATCTATAAACTAGCATCTTACCTATGAAGAAAAACTACCTCCACGTCGACGTCTTCTCGGTCTTCGTGCAGAAAGTCCTTTAAGAAGTGCGACACTGACTCGTAGGTTATATGTCCACAAACGACAATGTGCCTAATGCATAAAAAAATGGATTAGCAAAGGCCTCGGACCATCGGAAGGTTCTAGTTAGTTGCTCGTACGACAATGTTATGAAAAATCTAGACAAAAGTTAGTATTGTTACTGCTGTTGAGAACTAAAACCCCCATGCAACTAACCAAAAAAATCGGAATTTTAATTAAAATTTAGATTGTGCATGTAAAAATATACAGTTCTGTACTTAGTCGATCAAATCCTATTTGGGTAATTAAAATTTCAATATTTACATCTAAAAGTGGGAACCTAACCACAGCCTGGCCACGCACATTGTAGATTCCAATCGATATGTGAAAGTATAAAATTTAAACTAGGATTTTTTCATAACGCCACATCATGTCATGTTCATGCAAATCACATCTACTAAATTACGTTTTAATTATATATATTTCTCACATCTACGAGACCAGCAAAAGAACTTACTGGTTGTGGTACTTGTCTACAACACAATGATTAGTATAGAGTAAGGCCGGGCTTTTTGAATGTTAAAAAATATGAAAAACAACACAACAAAAATAACGAATAAGTCACATTTATAGGAATGATAATAAGCGTGCAGGAAAATATAGCCACTGAGCATTGAGACTACGGCATGAACACACATCGATTAACAAACAGACTATATTATTTATTTATAACAAATAATGGGAAAGTGAAACTTGTCGTTTCACATTTTCCCCAATTTGCGACTGAGCATCATTACCGATGCTGAATCGTGTATCCGACTAACTAACGCTTAAATCCGTTTCTAAGGACCTTAAAAGGAGTCCTGTTCAAATGAGTTCAGACCTAATGCAAAACAAATTCTAGGTTTTCTCACCTTCTACCCCGTTCATTCTTCAATGTTCCACCGTATTTTGGTCTAGTCCCGATCAAGTCAATGATTTCTGGGATACAACTGGCGAAAATCGCCTATAGCGAGACAAATAAACATTTGCATAATTTCTGAGGACATTATACACAAATTGTTGAAATTACCTCTGGCATTTCGTTTAATTGAAATTGATTGGGACTGACTAGCGAAACGCGAGAGGTAATCCTTATTGTGACGAAATAAAAATAGACGGTTCACTTTTAGTGTTACCCTGAAACTATTATTTTTTTATGTAAGCTTTAGAGTATTGGGAAGTAGTTCAGGAGTGTTGGAAAAAGAGGAAAGGGACAGCTAACTAGAATTTAATTCACAAACACAGGACTAATAATTGAGGAGCCTTATAAGGTCAATGTGTTAGCTAAGCTCGATTATGAGAAATATTTTATTACTTCTGGAACGCAGCCACAACTTTGCTGTTAGTACAACTTTACTATTCACTGATTGCTATATTTGTAAAGTTTCACCCTAATACTATTAGAAATACCTATAATAACCATTTAGTTAATTTACCACTTCACTTTTCTCCATACCAAATCTAGAATAGAAATTTCAAAAATTGAAACATACATGATGTGATAAAGTACCTCGTTAGTAGACTTTAACTATTTTGCCATAGTGAAGATCGCATCTGCGAGTTTGCCGACCAATTTTGACCCGTGCGTGGCTCAGTGAGGCTGTGCAGGCAATAAAATGCTTCTAATGGGCTACCTACTTGGTCTAACTATGGGATCTAAGGCAATTGAATACAAGTGTAGTGGTCCAAAACTCCATAAAATTTTTTTCGGTGCTAATCTCAAATTTACTTCAGTTGGATCACTATAATCTCTCATTCTGTATGCTCCTCGAATTGGTTGCGGCGTGTTGTTAGTGTCAATAAGTAAACATAAGCCAAAGCGCTTTAAATAGTCGTCAAAATTGAGCGTTAAGCATACAAAATGAGCAAATTGGTTACTTTCGGCGTCTAGCCTAGCACAGCATGCCTAAATATAAAAAAACTAATAAACGAAATTGTAATTTTAATCAAAAATATTACCCTTCGGCCCGCTCAGGCCGGAAAGGCAGTATTGATGGAAGTTGAAAAGTTCTAAGACATGCCGTAATTTTGGCTAAATTGCAGTTGTAAGTAACTTTAAAGCTTTTAAAAATAGTCCGGTGTATTTAAGCTCAACATAATCTACAGATTTCTAAGACCTTTTTGGGGGAATTTGCTAAGAAGAGTTTTCTCATATTCGATGATTTTGTAGGCACAGAGGGTGGGTACGGGGGCTCTTAAAGGGAGATAATGAATGGCAGCAATTGACCATTGATTTTCACGAAAACGACCATAGATCATTCAACATCTGTTATTTACATTGGAATAAGTATATATTGTTACGACAACCATTCGTTAACGAGCATGTCCTGTAATCATATCGATGAACATTACCAGATTAAATGGTCGCACGTATAATATAGGAATAAGGTTTGTTGAATCAGTTTAGTTTGGGAATACGCGGATTATTTTACAATTTGCTTCACCTTCAAGGCGGTAATAGTGCTATAAACTCAAAAAGGTAACTAAATATATTAAATGTTGTTAGTGAAGTAGCTTGGATCGGACTTAGGATTTCCCTCCATACAGGAAATGGGTGTTGTACTGCGGCCTTTCGAACCCCGAAAATTAATGATAAGCATATATAATACATACCATATGATATAAGTAGGTACCTACTCGTTTTTACAACACATGTGTGTTTACAATTAACAGGCACACCAACCAGCTCTCATAAATGTTTGTCATTAAAAGATGGCCAGAGTTGAAAACTCCATCACGATATTGCTTCACTCGCTCCCACCACCTCGCAAATTCAACATTATTTGAATCTTTTACTAATTCTTCTGGATTTCTCTTACTCTCTATTTGGCTTAACCACACAGATGACGCCTTGGTTAGAGCGTTCTTTTTTAAAAGTATATTCTGCCGCTGAGAGTAAGTCTGATAAACGGTCTAATGCAACTAAATCGTGTTCAAACCACGTACGTGTCACAAAACGCAACTCGAGATGGCCCATTCCGTGGGAACCCTGCATTATTAAAAATTTTCTGGACACTCCAATTCTACCTATCCCCTCTCCCACCCAAAAAAAAAAAAAATAAATAACACAGTTTGATTGAGATCGTTTCTGTGAAGGAATGCTTCAATTTTATGATTGAAAATTCTCCGTTAGATAGAAAAAAAAACAGAAAGATCTATCATGTAGATGCTTGAAACTAAAATGTTTTTCCAATGTTGAGCTTAAACATACTCGGGTCAGCATGTCACACTACTGTAGTAAGAATTCATTAAAACGTCAGTAATCAGCTTCATTCTAATTAAAATGATACACTTCATGGAATTCTCGTGTAAAAATCAGCAAAATCCGCAACCGATCCATGCATCTACAATTTCTTATTGCTCCAAACTCTTAACGATTTTTAAACAACATGTAGATGCACGAATAGGCCACACTTTTCGTAGCCTAAAATTCGTTTGATCTCTATGCTAAAAGTGTGCCAATCATGGTCTGTGATTGCTGAACCATTGAGTACCTGCGCCTGATATCTTTGCTGTATTTCCCACCATATTTCGAACGATTGGCCGCTAACTCTGTGATCTCCGGGATCCAACTGGCAAATACAGCCTACCAGAGAACCCACATTATCCCCAATTAGGCTCCCCAATTAACTATCTACTATTACTAACTAATTGTATTAGTCGAATTTTTTTACAGGGCATTAAAAGACACGTACAAGGAGTTGTGCCAGATTTTTTTGAACAAAAACAAGTTATGTCGAAGGGAAAGTTCTAATTTCTTCAAGTAACTGTTTTATTACTGGCTGATTTACCGATTGACTCATTAATCGGATGTGTATTGTATATTAGTGTTGAGTGATGGAGGGAGTTGGGCGAGTGAATGAGGAGTATGATGCGAGGTATCAGTTGGGGCTATGCGGTCGTATCAATACTAAAAAAGTAGATTTGTAATCCAAATATGGTCATTCAGTTATAAGTGCTCCTTCAGTCTACTCAAAAACAAAAAACATATTAGAATACGTAAGTGTGTATTCAAATAGTGTACTAAGTAAGTACCTAATAAGTCACCTGACATTTTTTAAACTTTATCAAATAGCAATTTCCGCATATCTCTCAAAAACATCAGGTTATTTTAGTGTTTAAAAGAGTGTTAAAAGTACGTGTATTATACTACAGTTACCAAACAAAAGGATAATATGTACTAATTTTGTGCGGGCTGGCTGTGTGAAAATAAATAAAAATCGTTAGTTGTATTATATTTCTTAAGCATGCACTGTTTAGGTCTTGGCCGAAGTACAAGTATCCACATATTATGTATTTATTTGACATAAGACTGTACATATTCTCGATACTCTAATGCAGAAGAAAATATGGTTATAACATGCTACTGTGTACCAATATCAAATCAACGTGTCGCTAACGCAAGCGATGTCATAATCCAACTAATCTAATGATATAACCAGATTTCCTTTGGTTGGTAAGTACCTCTTTCCATGTTCTCGCTTGTACTCGCCTCCGTACTTGGACCTAGTACCTACTAGATCTATGATTTCGGGAATGCTACTAGCAAACATTGCCTGAAAACATCATTCCCAATAATTGCGTTATTATAAATTCAACTGTGTATTATGAAGCTAATGAACTGCAAACCAAAATTTCTTTAAAGGAGCGTCTTCGACTTTTCAGGTTTTTGGGAGAGTTTTTTCCTAAAATATCATCCCTTAATGTCGGTAATATACAGGGTGTCCGAACACCCCGTGTACGCCCTACCAGATATAGTACCGCTCATAATAAGTCGATTTAACTAAACTTATTTTAATATAAAAGTTCATAATAACGGAGCTAGAGGGTGTCAAAGTTGAAAAAAGAAATCAGCTTTTCTTTAATATCTTTCAACTTCTTCGAGCTAATTTCACGAAATTTTGTATCCGGTGGTTTTTTGGGGTGAGAAATTCAAATTTGTAAACAATTTTGTTGCATCTTCTAGAGGGCGCCACAAGCAGCCATTAAGACACTTTTAAGCTATCAAAACTTTTTTCTGCCACGGTGTATGTCAATTTCGAGTAAAAAAACCTTTTGCCCTATCTTTTCTGCTTAAAAAAGGTATACCTGTTTAAAATATATTTGCAATTTTATTAGTAGATGCAATTTTTAATTCAAAGCATTTTATTATAAAACTTTCATGGCAAATGCTCAAAATGCGCACTATTTTCTTGCATACATAAACTGATTCTTTTCAAGAAATTAAAGTGCATTCTCTGCACAACTTCTGGCCTATTTCTCACATCATCAAGTGCATTGAAAATTCGATTATGTAACTGTTGAATATGATCAACTGGTGTCGAATAAACTTTGGATTTCAAAAACCCATTGTGAAAAAGCGATAGTTATTGACTTAATAAAACTTCAACACTCTAATAACGTCAAAAAGGAACTAAGACGTGCAGTGTTGTTTTTATTTGTTTATTTAAAGGTCTTCATAGAAATAATAAAAAACTTATGTTACAATACAAATAAAACGATTCGCGTTTTGAACATTTGCTATGAAATTTTTGTAATAAAATGCTTTGAATTAAAAATTACATCTACTAATAAAATTGCAAATATCTTTTAAACAGTTGACTTTAGTGATATTTAACAAGTATACCTTTTTTAAGCAGAAAAGATATGGTAAAAGATTTTTCTACTGGCAGAAAAAAGTTTTGACGATTTAAAAATGTCCTAATGGTTGCTTGTGGCACCTTCTAGAAGATATAATAAAATGGTTTACAAATTTGAATTTCTCATCGCAAAAAACCCCCGGATACAAAATTTCGTGAAATTAGCTTGAAGAAGGGGAAAGATATTAAAGAAAATCTGATTTCTTTTTTCAACTTTGACACCCTCTAGCTCCGTTATTATGAACTTTTATATTAAAACAAGTTTAATTAAATTGACTTATTATGAGCGGTACTATATCTGGTAGGGCGTACACGGGGTGTTCGGACACCCTGTATAGACTATGTAAATGATGATTTTAATCATGAAATGCATATCAAAGCCTCTATAATTTCATCGAGATACACGCACATTGGGAGCTCCCGGATTACGTCCCAAAATTACCATGAGCTACAACGCGATTCCGAATATATAATTTATTTATTGTTACTATTATAGTGTTAATTTATTATTATTATTTATCTATTTATTATTGTTCATTGGAACTTTTTTATTTCGACCGAAGGAATACCCCTTTAAATTTGCGCTGCATGTTTAGGAAAGCCCTGTAGTGTTACCGCAACACGAATCTACGTCATTGCCGACCCCGTAACCGATCTTACTGGCTCAAAACGTTGCATAACTTGAGGAATTACTTGCTCTGAGCTCATGACTTCATCTTTGCTTTGATCACCTCATGAACTTACCTATCTTCCCTTAGTTGGTCACATTGTCGCCGTTGCGCATTACCGAACTCGAAACTGATATCGCTACTTCCCTCACCCCGTCACCGTCGTTCATTACCTTTGCCGAACTCATATCCAGAATCACGTGATTTAATTCACCCCTTTTCCCTAATCATTTTGTTGGTCCGTTGGCGGTACTCTTACCGGAACCGTGCTCTAAACTGATATGCTCTCTCGCACCATAATGACGCTCATAACCGTTTGGTGGTTCGGAAATTTATCGACTTACTCCACAAGCGATTTCGTCATTCCTAGTCACCCTCGGCGCTTTATCAATGCATTTGGAGCCTCAAAAACCGTCACTGTCATTAAATGTATCGTTAGAAACGGATTTCCTTTACAAGACGTTAGCGATCGCTTTTTTGGCCATGCTACTGGGTCTTAACCGATAACAACTACGGAAATCAAATAATGGATTCGATGGATATTCGGGTTCCATTATGAAACTAGGGTAGTTGTGGCACACCTCTAATGCCTCCTATAGGGCCTACGTGTATATTCAATATGGACGCACTGCTTTGGGGTTAAGAGTACCAACGCGAAATTTTTACAAATATTGCTTATCAACTTACTGCCTCGCCCTCTTTCTCCCTCCATTTCGATACACAAAAATGAACGTACGAACATTTCACATCTGTCGCGGAAGGACAAATCAACATTTACTCATGATCCACAAATTCTATCCATACGGAATTTGAAAAATGTACGTCTTGACATATGAATCTGATCGCAGCACAATTGATGAATGGCTAATGGGTTTTTGTATTATGAAAAAAAAAACAGAAATCAATTAAAGAATTTCTTGCGACGTCGGTTGCGAATATTTCTGAAGACCCTGTATTTCCTCATTACAAATCGTAGGAAATTTAGAAAATTTGATTCAGCTAAACAACGATTCGCGCGTGGCTAGATGCGTTCCTTCTACTTAGCCGCAATTACTTTTATAACCCAGGAAGAATCCGAAACTATTGTCGCCGTCATCGTCATAGCATGTCGCGTAGCAACGTGTTTATTTTAACTACTTTGGTCTGCAGTTCATAATCAGTCTACGAAACTCAAAATGTGTTGTAAAACATGTTATATAATATCATCGTTGCCTGTGTCAAAGTGGTGGCAATTACGTAACATGACACCAAAGCTCATAACAACATCCTAATGCAAAGCTTTAAAGCACAGAGCAGGTACAGAAAGAACTCAAAGGGGCATGCTTAGACACCGATTTTAAAGAATATAATGCAATCTCTATCAACTTAATTACCTTTGCGAACAGACACATCTATCCAGCGACTGCTATTATATTCCTTCAAAAGTTGTTTTTGGGTTTGGAAGGGGGAAACATGACTGGATGAAATCATTGTTTGAGTGATGAAAAGGAGGTGGGAAGATATTATTTGGTATTTATTTTGTTTAATGCCAATGTACTCGAAAACGGTAAAAATATCGTCCAAGAAATTCCGTCAAATACGTTTGGAACTTCTAGTAAGGCAATATTCGATATATCAAGCATAAGTTTTGAAAGAAGAAAACTGTAAGCACAGGGCGACATCACAGCTCTCCTTTGAAATAGATTAAATAAATAGCCAAAATGAAAGATAAAATCGACACATCTAAGCGACAATACTTACCAAGCCAACTAAGAGGAAAAACACCAGAAATGTCCGCCCTAGGACGGTGTGACAAAACACGTCACCATATCCAACAGTGGACATCGTCACGATCAGAAAGTACACGCAGGTCCAGTAAGGCAGCTGGTGGGGATTCTTAAAATCCAACGGATCTCCGGAATTTTCGAGCTACCACATTCGGAAAGAAAGAAATTCAGTGAGGAAAAGTATTCGCAGGTTTAACTGGAAAATAATTTTCCTGGAAACCAAGAAACTGACCGATGATCAGCTCTCATTAAGCCGTTTCCATGAAGTTATCTTCTCAGTAAGATCAGTAATAATAACAGTTTACTGGTGTGAATTTACAATAGTCTTGTTAAAAAAGTGCATGGCAAGGCATCCAGGACCATCCAAACGCCTCAGCAGTCGGCGATATACTGGTACTACCGACGCAGACATCTATCCAGCTTTTGTCAAATTAGTCAGCAATAAACTGCTGCCAGCTCACTTCAAATGAATTGAAACGTGATACTTCGTCGCTATCAAATACTTCATTCAGAATTCTTGGTGGTCATCCAGACCATTGTCATCCAGACAACACAACTATTTTCTGTAGGTAATGTTTAATTGTAAAATTTTACCAAGCAGACTTACCAAATGTATGATTCCTGCAGCAGTAAGCCATACAGATATAAATATAGAGACTAGCTGAGCAAGACGAATGGAACTGGAAGTCTTTAAAATGTTGAGGTACTGTAAAATATCCGGTACAGTCATGAGACGCAATGCACGAAGAAATCGGAGACCTGCCGAATGTGTTGCATAAATATTGCGACATGAATAAATTTTTAGTTTCATTTAGTGTCTCAAAACTTACCTATCCAAGTTCGGTCAAGATATATTGAGACAAAGGACGGGGGTATCGTGAAATAATCTACGAACGAGTACATTTCTAGCATGAACCATAATTTATCACTAGCAGCTATAAACTGAAACAAAGAAATAAGAGCTGCAATGACCGTTTATTTGCCAATTTGTGGATTTTCAGGTTTTGTCACATCACCAACAAGTGCCTCTCATGTATGCACATCAGTTATATTATTGCAACATGTTTGCTTGCACACTTCTGCCTCTATTCCAATTCAATTCGCGTCAACATTATGGAGTACTTGACTAGAAATTCCGCACCTCATACTTACTCGTATAAAATAATAGACCATAAAAAATATGTTGAAGGCAAGATCAATCTGTTGAGTAATGTTTTTACTCCACTCCTGGCAATGCTCAACACCCTCACTGGAAAGAAAGACATGTTGATTAGTCAAGTTTTCCAGCAAATTTAAAAACACATAATCCATAGAATTGCTATAGTATGCGTTAGCATAATAAGGCAGACATATTACTTGTTTGGTCAAATCCGTGCTTAATATACAGACGACTGTGATTATAAACATCATTAGGCATGAAGTTGACCCAGATGTGTGCATGGTGTTTCTGATATTTTGGTAATAATGACAAGATAACTTTTACACCCTGTGTGTACCAAATAGGCCGAATTAGAGGGGTTAAGTGAATCCAAGCAAGATATTTTGGATTTTAAATGTTTTCTTTTGTTGTGCCTTAAATATGCAGTCAAATTGCAAAGTGAAGATTTCCTGGGTTATACATATTTGCAAGATTGTGTCATTTGATGCACCTTGTGAAATGCTTCATTCGAGGATACAGGAAAAATACCATACTGCCTTTCTGGCGGTTCTCAACAGTCCACAAAGGGCACTAAAATAATTCTTGATTTAATGATGAGATTTGAAAACCTCTTTAACCTCAAGTAACCTGATTTAACTTGCATAAGAGTGGAAATGCCCAAGTAATTTTTCAAAATTGTTTTTTAGTGGTTCTTATAGGTCTTTTAACACGTTCAGTGCCCACGGTGAAGTGCCGGTGGTATACAACGTGTACCACTGACTCAAATTTATTGCAAATTACGGAATATCCATAGCACGCGGATGCAAAATACAGAAATGCCAAAAATACCATTAATCTTGATGGATACCATTAATGCTGAAATTCAAGCCGACAGTGAAAGTGTTAAACGCGCTAGACTAGAATTCTGAATTTAATGGGAAGATATGAAAACCTTATTAACCTCCAATTAATCTGATATGAATTTTACTTACTTCCTTGACAATTTTCAGTTAGTTTTTCAGAGACTCGATTCCTAAAAGTTTACAAAACGTATTGCAATTCTCGATCTAGTGAGTGGATTAGTGAGGATTTAGTGAGGAAATCATTCATTGAAATTTCACGGCATATTATGTAGTACACCTCTTGTATACATCTTGTGTATGTGTTCTCAGATTACTCACGTTCTACGCTGCTTATTAAGTTTAGAAAAAATTAATAACATTTTCTGTTATACAAGTGTAAAAAAAATTCTAAGCGAATGCCTAAGACCTAAGTTAAATATCAACACAGCTGTATCTAACATAATTGTTATTATATGAGTAGCGTTATAAGATAAGCACACAACATTAAAGCACAATTAGAACGACATTAGTGCCTCGGACTGAAACAACATCAACGATAAAAATGTAAAAATTAGTTGAAAAATGTGGTTAATTCAAGATCGTCCCATTGTGTGATCGAATACTTATCTGCACTTCCGATAATTAGTAACAAAAAATATTTACCCAGCATGGTAACTAAAAAATAAAAAAAATTATTTACAAAACTTCTCCCAAATAATGTATGTTAGCACATCTAATACACGTCAAAATAGCGCAACGCTACTATGTAGATATTTATAGGGAATTATAATGTGATAATGAAAATTCACTTGATTCACTGATAAATCTAAGACACGAGAATGTAGAACCAAAAATAGAGCTAAATAGCATTAGTAAATTGGGAATGTGGATATACTTACTAAGACGCATCTATGAAGTAGATCACAAGTGAGGCGATACTTAGGATAAACACCAGCACAACCTGAAACGAAAAGGGCCCGATCAACAAACTTAAATTTATTTGTCGTCATGTCTAAACAATCTATTCACCACTAGCAAGGCTTTAATTTCGCAATATTTCTTATAAGACGTCATTAAAGACCTGAGGAAAACTGTTTACTCGCACTTTTCCGCCCTAATTACACTGCGTGGTGAGTTAATTAAGACGTGCCGTCTTTGGAGCAATAAACTCGTTGATTGATTTTCCTTAGGGAGTAAATGTATGCTTTACAATAATTACATCGAATCCTCGAGTAAACAGTTAATATTACTCGTAGGAGTTTAATTTAAATTGGCAACTTTCCCACCGACACTTCAAACTTGTAAAAATTCTTGACGGCTATAAACTTGGATGGATTTAAGTAATTAATAACATCTTCCTGCTAATATCAGATAAGAGATAATTATGTGTGTTAAAGATTTTTATCTACAGTAAATTACTTCGTTTGAAACTTATATGCAGCTGTGCGCTGTGAAACTAGGGCCTCAGAGTCACCAATCAATATCCATTGGAAATGTTAATTAGTTGACAAATTAACCAGGAACGAGACACGTGTTTCCATCAAGACTAGTACACCTATTTATGTTGGCTCTATTGCTTTCTAGCGACGGGTCAAGGCAATTCCTAAACCATTATCCACATAATACCGTTTAAATTAAGCATTTCGCTTGTATGTTAACTGAATCCCCGGAAACTTTAATAGAGATTTAAATGCTGGCCGTCCGTAGAGATATTGCAGATTCAATATGTAATAAGTTTGGGATATTTGATTGAGAGAAGGGGGCCTATTGAGTTTCCACTCAGCTCACCTGATTTGATCCTATTGGACTTTCCAATTCCGAAAAATTACCTCAATGGGAACAAAATATGTTTTACTTCATGTAATAATCTGCTCGTAATAGTAAGCAAATTAAGAAAAAAATGTTTTTTCGAATGAGTGAGGCAGAAACTTTCCCTGTCTTGTCTTTTCCCACTGTTCGTATGTTCTATTCTCAAATTTGTGTCAGTTACAGAGTTTCTGTGTGCTACTTTCATATAATGGAGAATAATTGTCTGTTAGGGGCCTGCTTCTTCTCCTAACATTTTTTATTGGGGCTACCTATAACCCGAACTAACCTGAACTCCAGTGGCAATTATGTTCTGAACTTTACTGCTGCCCTAGATCATTACACAAAGAGTATATTATGACCGTTCCTCAACTCTCCCACGACCGTGTATCTTAACTTGAGTTAATGGCAAAATTCAATGAAACTGGTTTATGGCGAAATAAAATAAAAATGGCAATTTTAAAGGTAATCGAGCAACAGTCGTGGAAGAAATTTGCTGTTTTCTTCGATAAGTACCGTTTGGAATTTTGTAATATTATGATTGGGTGACGCAATGACCATCCAAACTGAACCTTTAATCTTCTTTTTCGACGAATGGTATTTCTTAATATTATAGGGAAAAGCGAGGTAACTGTCGTTTGACCTTTATTCGTTACCTTAGAAGTCGCCATTTATCTAAACTCGAAAGACGTAATTGAAAAGGACTACATATGCAGCTTTCCCATGAAAAGACCCAAATTGTTCCTACAAGATGGTTGTCCTTCACATTACGCAAAGTCCGTAATATAATTTCTTTGATGTCAATCTTTCTGAACGATGAGGGAATATTGGGAGGAGAATATACCCGGAATAGCCTGCACTTTTCTCCAATTTAACAAATCCGAACTTTCTGTTATTTCTAGGTTTAAAAGTAAAAATTCACCTAAGGCCTGAATTATTACAAGATTTGCGACAACTAAAAGAATACAATCGCATTACAGCGAGGTATCACAAGCTATAGGGAAACGCTTTAGGCAACGTCTGAAGTCTGGAGATTGGTGATGGATATTTTTAACCTTAACTGAATTCCTCCGCCATTAGTTTTCCTTCATTGAAATTTTCTTAAGCTTACAATAGCAAATTTCTAATGACAGTCTTCTCTTCTGAAGTCTCCTGCAATGAATCTGTCTAATTACGCGCATCAGACTGCAAAAAATGCAACCAAACAAGTTATTTACGCTGTTTGGTGTGTACTTTAGCTAAATATAGCGAAATTATAATTAGATACGTCCGATGTATGTATATAAATACACACACTTTCAAAAGTTAACCCATATCTACTTAGCAAACTATTCAACGGGCGATCCTACTTTGGAACCTAATAAAACGAAGTAGTCTCTCAAAAATGTTTATTTTCATTCATTCCCGTTTTATAGATTTAACGATTAATATTTGAAAGATTTAGAATGGACGCAATTAGTGAATCAATTAATGTGCGATGCAGTAATGATTTGTGTGAAATTTGACGTGTTGAATAGATGGTACTTGGCATGAAAATCTGAATCTGTGAAAAATCCGACTCTGCTTCGCAAGTGTTCATATTCAGGGTCATCCCTTGAAACATCTACCACAAACAGATCATAGATCGTTGGGCAAGTCGCAAGCTTATTTCATACTAGAAATTTAGAGATCAAAATTAATGACTGTGAAATGAATCGATCGTAGTCAGTGCCAAGTTATACTCAGAAGTCTCAATTCTGATTGGACTCTGATGTAATGCTTAAATAGGGGGAATAAAATCATCAACACTCGATGTTGGAACGTACGCCATGAAAAACAAATGGTCGGGGCATTTCAGCAGGTATCAGAGCGTTGTTATAAAGGCATTAATCATCCTTTTGTTGCGGATCGGATATAACGGGTGTGAAACTCGAGGAAATTCTTTCGTGCACTCGAAAATCTAATTGCCTTACTGACCGATCCGTAAATGATACAGAGCGCTAAGCGGTCCTGCATGAAATATTAATTTTCGCAGGAAAAATTGATTGTAGGGCCATTTTTCATGGAAAATTGCCGTGTGGAACTTTCGATGTGACCTAGATTCGGTGTCCCAAAAGGAAACGGAAAATCGTTTAGGACTGACCGATTATATCAGCAAGTAAGCTTACTGATAGTGCCGCGAAATCGCCAGACAATGAAAATATATGGGAGTGAAACATTGTATAGCCATTATTTTACCTCAAAGTGAGCACGTAGCTATTTACGTCTCCATGTGACCGCCGGCATCGCGAGATGAGCAAATAGGTTTACGATTTGGCATAAACACTACTTCTCTATTATCAACGTAGTGCAAGTTGAATAACCCACCAAATTTACAAAATTCCTTAGTATGGGGAAATTCCGACAAATCACTGCACAATAAATAAATAGTTTGTTGGAAAATCGAAAGCATACAAGAAGAATCGTAAAAATCGCTGCGCAAGTCTCATTGTGCCATAAAATCATTATTCACAGTTAAACAGTTCAGAAGATTATATACAATTGGGTTAAACATTAACATAAAATTTTATTACAATCAAACCGCGACAAAGGTATAGATGCGGTGTTGTTGTACATCTCTGTAATTATTTCTGTTGTTTGGCGTAAATTGTAAATACTTAAGCATCAACAGAAAGAGAAAATTAGGAGTTCTTATATCTCATTTGCATGAGAACCTTGTCCATGACGATGTCCTTATCTTAATTGGGACTGCAGTGGTAGCAGTAAAACGGCGAAAAACTGACATATATGGCTACACACAAACATGACAAATCCTTATCTACAAAAGTTGCTCTTACCCAACTTCTCTGCACGGTAGAGAGAACGAAAATACTGTTGACTATATGCTGATAATAAGGCTATTCTCTCCAGAGGCTCTACGGATGACTTGTGATTTTCTTTTAAAACTTTAATGATAGTGATTTGTTAGAACATGTGACTTTAGAAGAAAATCGCACCTATTGGTTCTAACTGGAGGAGGGCGGGCTCTTTGCAGCCAATAGATGCAACAAGAGTGTTTTGTGAAACATTTGACGGCAGTTGTTTCAGCCCGTTTGGGCCCGTGGGACTTGCCTACTAGATCTCCTACTCTTAGATTTTTACTTGTGGAGTAAAATACAAAGACAAGTTTACATCACAGCAGTAAATGGTAAAGAACGTTTTGTCAAAACTATTGTTTTTGGGGTGCTACTGTGGGGGAAGGGGAGCTACAAATGGCCCTTTTCAGTGTTAGTCCACCTGGCGAAGACCAACGAAACAGAAAGCAATCACCAAGCACGGAAAAAAGTAACCTAGCAACAAACACATAACAAAAAAAGAGCCTGATAATAGGAAATTTTAAAATAAGGCCAATTTGAGTTATTCGGAAAAACTTGACAGACATGTAACTAGGATAGTGTAAAACTACGTCTAAGGCATTAACATGAACCTCATTCTCCTTTCTGAACATAACAAAGCTGGATTTCCCACCATAATATCGATATTTCTCTGTCCGCGGAAAATAGATAACAGAAGTTGCTTAAAAATAACCAGTATGATTGTGTAATTTCGTTTAAAAGTTCGCAAAAAACAGAGGATATCAGGCCAAGGCATCCCTGCTTGAAATTTTTCAGAACTGGAATTATTTTCAGTTTTTTCCTCGATCTCCCGCTAAAATCTGCGAAACGCTCGAGTGTAATCTTTGTATTTCCACTTTCATATTTACACTGAGGATCAGGAAAATAATAAATAATTAAATCCAAAATAGAACAGCAACGGTATAGACATGTTTTATGGATGAATGCTTATTGCGTCGAAATGCACAACTTTTAGCATACACGTGGAAATGAGAAAAATAATTAAAATATTCATAAAATGCTTGTTTGCCATATTTGCACCTTATCCTGAAAAATCCTGTTTTCCGTGCGCGTCGGACATTGGCCAAACAACGCGAACAATTTGAGCAACTGGCTCTTAGAAAATATTCAGCACCTAATTATTTTCATGGCAAACATTGCGCTACCTCACAAATGAAAAGCAGCGAATAAACTATTCATTCTTCACATTTTTAGAGGGGGGGCAAACCCAACAACATCCTGCGATCTGCTTGCAGAGCTCGAGTTCCTGCAGTGCGCTGGACACTTTTGATCGCAGCCAGAGCAAGCAAAAGGGCGATTTTCAGAAAAAATAAAAAGTTATACTAAAGAGCAATTCTATCTAACGATCGATAATACCAACATCTTTAAAAAAAATTACTGAATGTTATCAAAGACAATAAAGAATTAATTCGCACTTATTGCCGCTAATGGATGGTTTTCAAGGTTCGGCTCTTTGATACACGATTCGGACTTCCGAGGTCTCTATACATAGAGACTTGAAATCGATTATTGATTTGTTTTTAATCATTAAAGGACAGAAAGGAGCTGTGAACAATAAAGAATAGTAATAGATTATCGGATGATAGCTTCAAGTCTATAACTGCGTTAAGTATAAGCGCTTTAAACGCGGATTTAAGTCAGAAAGCTAGAAGGATTGAGGAATCAAGTGCAGTGGACTTATTGTTTGAAATTTTTTTAGAATTATTTCAATTAAGTAAAGTGTGTTTTTGTTAAACACCCGAGAGAAACCACATCGATAAAAGAGGTTTCAGGTAATGCAGTGATTAACTTACCAAAATTCGACCTGTAGTGGTCTGTCCAGAAATAAGTTCCCCTGCCCAGTCTTTTGCCTCTGTCATAAAAGTGCCTTCGAACTCTTGTTTTCCCTGTCTGGCTGCCTTTTGCTCCTTCTGTTTGGGGTCGTTCGGACCATATTCGGCTTCTTTGCGACAGCACAGAAACGCGAACAATCGCCATATCTAAACATAAAAGTAAGAACCTCAATGCAATAAATTAAAATGGATGATTTCGATTTTAAAGTACTAATATTTTACAATTTGCCTCATAATTGTGACGATAGTAGAACATTATGTAAATCCCATGAATGGAAGTCGTTAATGTTATTACTACGATTACTATTGTAAAGAATAAAACTATGCTAATATAAGAATCGTTATGGAGGCTATATAATACGTTTATTGCTCTCTTGTCGTTAACAACGGCATGGGTACAGCAAGGGTACAGTATATTAATCGTAAAAATGCAAAATATCGACACATGGCTGTGGATCAAATTCCCTGGAATGGAACACGTACATACATTCATACATAAAACTGCGTCGAAATTTAAAAACGTAAATCGCAATGTATCGTCCAGATGTGAAGATTTTTTTAAATTTTGGTATTTCACTAGGTATTCAATATCATGATTGATTTAAGTACCTACCTATCGATGGCATAAACAAGCTATATACAGGGTTATTCACCCAACCCGTTCATTGGAAGTTTACTAGGATCTAAAAGTGATACGAATTTGAAAATTTGGAGTTATGTTAAGTTCGACATATACTATTTTTTTTAAATAGTTTCAACTTGCTGCCACTTCCGATTTAACCGGAAATAGCTGTAACTTGCTTATTTCAAATGGAACCCCCAGTATATTATTTTATTTTTAGATTCTTCATAATATTTTAGGTACATTTTCTGTATAATATCCTATACTTAGTTCTTACTGTTTTTGAGATATTTGACTTTGAATTAAAAATGTGCCTCTGTAATGGCCAATTTTAAAATTGCATATCTCCGCAGTTATTATAGACATAATTTTCATATTTTGTAGAATGTCAATACATAGTCTTAGGTTCACACTTTCACTATTTATATGGCTTAGTATTACACAAGGTGTCCAAAATTAAGCTCCTAACATTTGCATATTTGAAGTTGCAAAAGTCGTTTTTTTTTTAATGAGACACCCTATAACTTTAAGCAGTATCAAATAGAAAATGTAATTCTCTATCGAACTGTATTAGGGTTACCTATACCTATTCCAAACCATTTTCGAAATAATTAAATTTATGTGAAACTAATTTTAGATATTCATTCTGGTAAATTTTTATTATTCGAGTAGTTGGCCATGGAAAAGAAATAATGACAGTTATTACTTGCATTGTACGTTTTTCTTTTTCAGTGGCTGTTAGTAGCAAAATTAGAGTGAAACTTTGAATCAAAATTGAGAATATCAGCGTTTGTGTATTCTTCCATTTTGTTTCAAAATTTCACTTTAATTTTAACTTTAAATACTTTAAATACTAACATCCACCGAAAAACAGAAACGTACAATAACTGTCATTATTAACAAATAACTGTCATTATTTCTTTTTCACGGCCAACTACGCGAATAATAAAAATTTACCAGAATGAATATCTATTATTAGTTTCACATAAACTTAATTATTTCGAAAATGGTTTGGAATAGGTATAGGTAACCCTAATACAGTTCGATAGAGAATTACATTTTCTACTTGATACTGCTTAAAGTTATAGGGTGCCCTATTAAAAAAAAACGACTTTTGCAACTTCAAAAATGTAAATGTTAGGAGCTGAATTTTGGACACTCTGTATAACACTAAGCCATATAAATAGTGAAAGTGTGAATCTAAGACTATGTATTGACATTCTGCAAAATATGGAGATGATGCCCATAATAACTGCGGAGATATGCAATTTTAAAATTGACCATTACAGAGGCGTATTTTTAATTCAAGGTCAAATATCTCAAAAACGGTAAGAACTAAGTATAGGACATCATACAGAAAATGTACCTAAAATATTATGAAGAATGTAAAAATAAAATAATATACTGGGGGTTCCATTTGAAATAAGCAAGTTACAGCTATTTCCGGTTAAACCGGAAGTGACAGCAAGTTGAAACTATTTAAAAAAAAATAGTATATGTCGAACTTAACATAACTCCAAATTTTCAAATTCGTATCACTTTTAGATCCTAGTAAACTTCTAATGAACGGGTTGGGTGAATAACCCTGTATAGAGAGAACAATTAACATATGAGGAATTAATTTATTCACTTCGGTTCTTTCTTCTCTATACGTGCAGTTTTCGAAATATTTAATTGAAATTTGGAGACGTTTCGCTTATTTATAAGAAAATTACTTGGGAATTAAAGACATGAACTGAGAGAACCCAAAAGGCTTTTTGTGGCTGTTGTATGTGTTTTTTGCAAACTGTTAAAGGCACAAAAAATAAGATTTTACTAAAAAAAAATTGGTTTAGAGTACGAGACGACGAACAATATGAGCAGTTCGTCAAAAGAAGAAGCGTTGCTTGAAAATGCCTAAATACCTCTTTGATTTATAATGATGACTGATGTGATATCATTTAAAGGAAAGGTAGGAAGTGGTAAGAGCAAAAAGCGATATTATTTCGGCTAGCAACTAAGTGCGGTAGACATTTCCGCACATGTTAGATACAATGTTTTCCTACAAAGTTGCGTGGTTACTTTATGTTGTCTTCTAAATTCAATTATATATTAGCGTATAGTGAAAAAATATATTCGTGCGTAATAAACATTTTGACACTGACACATGTCACTTTGCTTGAGGTAGTTCTTTTTACTAACATGCTTAATTAACGTTCCCACGTGCATTTGCACGTGAAAATTAATATTTTCCCGCACTAGTGCTGTAATTTCTCTAATAGTAAATTTTATCTCCTTTTTTTATCTAACATTTATTAAGCTCTGTCATTTTCCTCATATGAGTTTAGATGAGTAAAATATTTAGAACATGCGCTAGTTTTACTTTTTACATGAAAAATAACATGAAAATAATAGCGACTTTTTATCCAGTTTAGAGTTTTTATAGCTATTTAAAAACATGTTTGCCTCCATTCCTCTGTTGCCAGGAAGGTCATTTAAGCGGTCGTGCTAATAGTCGGATACACGCATAAATCTCAATAATTACTGACATATTTATTTTCTTTTTGTTTCACTTGTACTTTCTTGACATTTGCAAATCATGATTTGAAATCTGTCATCATCGCTCACAGCACGTTCTTACTTTGAATAATAAATTAGAAAAAATAATACAAAAGTAGGTATGAAAAAATAAGCTAAAAAAATATCGTACAGCACGTAACAGGGTGGAATTTTCAAATACAGGATGACTCACAATTAACAAAAGTAAATTTAGGGACAGGTACTAGGGTTCAAAATAAAAATTTTCGGTTAATAAACTTATTATCAAATCTTAATAATTGAAAAATTATGAAGTATTGAAGTTATAAGCAATGTTCCCACTTATTGACTATACCATAGGAGCGTACAGGTAATTTGTTTGAAAAGTAAAATGTTAGATTGACATTTCGGTAATTTAATTTAGTAGTAATTTAATTCTTCTAGCACTTGTTGTAAATTGGCGAATTGTAAATATGGATTTTATTGTAAAATACGAGTTTTTAATTTTTAAGATTCTACGATAAATTTATTAGCAAAAAATGTTTCTTTTATGCCATAGAATCTACCCTTAAACTTTCCTTTGTTGGCTATAAATCGCCCTATTTACCTATAAAAACAGGGTTTTTCGATTTCGTTTAATTTGGGTCATAGGAGGTGAATAATCTTTTCAGACCTTTTATTTTCTTTATTGAATTATAGGGATACTGAACGTTCTACAATGAAAATTTGTAAAGAAAATTTAATCTTGCTCCATTGTAACTATATAATAACGCATTGTTGTTTTGTGTTTACTGTACCTGCTGTTGATTATTTAATTGTTGAAATGGTATTCATTCAAAAACTAATTAAAATATTTGATTCTTATTAAAATGCTCCAAACGCTTTAATGGTAACTCATGGAACTTTTCTCCACGTGCACTCCATAGTAGAAGGTCTGTGGAGAGAAATTTCATAAAACTTAATATTCTGGAACACTATTAAGGTATACTCCCACAGTATCCCACAGCAACCATTCCCCACGCCCTTATGCTAATTTGCATAAAAGTTGAAACAATTCTATTCATAAATGATTATCTTCTTTGGACAAAACACGACGTCAATATCGTATGACTCGTCCATTGCGTGATTCGCATAGATATACTCGGAAAGCTTAGAATATTACAGACAACCATTCTTAGTTATGACTGAATAATAATATACTTAATCATTCAGTATCGACTTTTATGCGATTAAAAGGACGAAATTTGCGATTTGCAGTAAAATGCTTAGAACAAAAAGTATATGCAGCATTTAGTTGAATTCCAAGTTATGCAACTTTGCCCTAATTTAGCAGCCCTCGGAAATCGCGAAATAACCGAAATCTATTTGCTTAAACTCGAAAAGCGGTCACCCTGTATGTATAATTAAAAAACGTTCTTAAACATGAATAATAAATTTCAACGAAAATAGGTGATAACTATGTAATCACATTTTTCTCGTACGCTCAGACGAACAAGAGTGTTCCTTCGAGCCCTTCGTTCCGCTCCTTACTTGGATTTCACGCACCAGTAAGGGTTGTTGGAATGATGAATGATGGAATTGCACACTATTCTCAATTAAAACTAACTGAGAATAACATTCGCCCTCTATTAAGGTCTCGGACAAACACGCTTGTTTATTTAGCCCACGTTTCATTAGGGGCTCTGAAGTATGAGGTGTTAATACCCCCCCCGGTTCCAAAAATCTATAGGGTAAATGTGCAAGTGAAATTCCTATATTATTGATAGGTTCCTTTATTTCAAATAACTTACCAGGACAATGCATAATCCAGCGAGGAACGTGCAAATCGAAGAGAGCAAGAAACACCAATACTTCCGAGTGGCCAAACAGGCTTCAGGATGAAGGGTGGGGTCTACAATGTAGTCATTAGGCAACACGGTACTGTTGGGGCAGGGCGAGGACGGCCTGATGCCGCCCTTCGCGTCCTCCGACGTCATTCAGACGTTGGGACGGGCATCGGGTGGTCCCGGTTCCTCACTGATTATGATCTTTGGGAAACGCCGAGGAACATATTTTGCAGCTAGACAGGAACACGTGTCAATCCTGAAAAATGAGTCACGAAAATTGGTAGATGTACAATAGTTCAATAAATCATTTGAATGTATCACGACCTATGACACTATCGCTGATGTGTATTTTAACTTTAGCGATGTAAAAACAAGGCCAATAACGCCAGGATTAAATTTATGTATGAAGCATGCGGCTAGAATTACAAAACTCTTAATTATCCAAAGTAAAAGACTTAGCTCAAGGTTCTTCAACCCAAACGCCTTATTAAATTATGATATTAGGCATTAAACATATTATGGCTTCTTGGGGAGCAACTGAAAAATTATATATTGCTGTAAAAATCAATTGAGCAACCAAAACTAATGTGTTTTGTTTACTTTTCGCTTTTACTTTGAAAATTTCAAATGTATTTTATTTACCATTAAAAGAGATCGTTACGTAGCGAAAAACAGTTAAATTTACAAAAATTTGCCTTCAGTTTCTCTCTTTTTTTAAATTTTATTATGTTTCAACGAAAATTAATTCAGCTTATTATGTGGAAAAAGGAGCAAAAAAAGTTAAATATTGAATTTCTCTGCCGATTACATGCTGAACAAAGATAAAATATATTTAAACCAGGATAAAACTTAAAGCAGTAGCCAAGAGGGCAAAGTCGATTCGACATGCTCCTGCTAAATTCAGGAAAATTTTAAACGTTAAATGTTGCTGTTCTGTTAAAACCATCAAACTTGACCAAACCATCATCGTGAAAACAAAGCTGCATAAGCCACTTTTAATAAGCGTGACAAAACAGTCAAAATTGTAAATAAATGAAAACTTTAAATGCTGAAAGTTAGCTTCACTAAGAAGATAATTTCCATAGAAACAATGAAACAACGACAGATCAGTGGCCAGTTTCTTTGTAACTTCTGGATCTTGCGGCAGAGTTACCAGGACTTTGAAAAATAAACCTGCCTAACTCAGAAGAAAGATGAAGAGGGATTTAATGTTGAATGGAGTGTAATGATGAATGGAGAGGAAAGTAGGTAATAACATAAATGATGACTGTGAATGACAGTTTATTAAAATGATAACGCAATATAATATATCCAGAAATTACAGCGAATGTAACCGTAAACACACAATCCAGAAAGATTTGAAATTGGATAAGAAACAACATGAAAGGGCACTTTAGTGGGTTACGGAGAAAAGGAATGGAGAACGGAGGGTTAGTGCGTGACGAAAGTCTGTAATTTGGGTTATTATGGATTATACGTTTGAGATTAAAGCTCGAACCAGTGTCATGTCTCTGGATGAAAAAGGAGAGTTCTCCTACTTCGACAAAGATACTTCCCTAATGCAATGCTCTGTAAATTAAACAAAGTATGGGGCGCAACTGCTGCCGAGCCCTAAGAAAGAAGTGTGTATTACGGGACTCAGCGACTGAGAAGCCCTATAATTTATCTATGTAAAAGATGCCAAGTGTCATACCGCATATATGAAATTTATGAGAAAATGCATATGATGGCAATATTCCAGGTTAATCCGAAACTGTTAACCTTGTATGTTTGGCTTTGGCTCTCTTCTGTTGACATATAGTTTTGTACTGTCCGAAAATGATTACTCTTCCCTATTTCTTATAATTTGGTAAGGTAGACTAAAAAACCTCGGGTTTTCGGATTGGGGTTGCGGAGAGAAAACTTTTGAGCAACCAGGATTTTAATAATATTTATTATGCTCGGTATAGGATCTCTCACGATTATTTCACTTTAGTTAAAGTTCACTCATCAATGGTTACCTGGCGTCGGAGAATAGAGAATAAGAAATTTCTAATTCGAAAACGATGGGTGATTTTTCAATAATTTTTTTACCGCGTTTTGTTTCTCTAAAATACATCCCCTGACCTCCATACGCATAATAGTTTTTTGGCTTATTATTACCATTTCTAATATGCACGTAGATACGGAAGTTGAACCATCCTGTGCACACACTACCATAATCTTTACCTACCTATTTGATAATAGAGATGTAAGGTCAAACCATTACATGAACGGAATTTGATCAGTTGTACATTACTTAAATTCCTATAGTTATTCGAGTTCTTTGCATGTTATTAGAACTTTCTTAACCATATTTAAATACATATTGTGGGAAGTAGCAATTGCATTATACTGTAATTTCTGCGTAAGTTGCTTTGTAATGTTTGCGTTGTTTTCACGGAGTATTGAAACCGTTTCGAGCCCATTATTGCTCTATCAGGAAATCGGGTGCAAACTCAAAAATGTCTCAATGCTCCATGAGAACGTAGCAATTAGTAAGTGATTGCTCTTATAGTTCTATTATTATTCAACAAAAATCCTTAGATACCTTTTGAGGATTTTACAGGCAGAATGCATTTATACAGGATGTGTGAAATATCGTGTACCTACCACTACTATTGTTATATTAGAGAAAGAACGCCATTTTGGAAGAGGGTGAGAACTGTCTTAATTCATTTCGAATCGCAAAAGATTTAACCAGAGCAAATAGATTTTTTTCATAGAGTAAGGTCAAAACTAAACCTATTAATATTTCAAGATTGCAATAACGGGTGGTCATAAAAACCTCGCAGTAGGCGGGGAACCATAAACGTAAGCCATTGTTTCATTGGTCAATATTAGATTTACCCTCTAACATTAACAATGGCTAATAGATGAATGTATCCAAGAGATGCCTCTGATATTTGAGATTTTTCTAGCGATTATTTTAATTTAAATTCTAAAAATATAAAAAAATTGATTTTAATCATCTGGATTTCCTTATTTTTTACTGGCATCGATTGTCAGTGCGCAACAAATATTTTTAAATATCAAAAATTAAAACTAAATAGGTGTACCACCTCGTTTTATATGTATGTACTGGCAGTACTGAAGTCTAAGTTGTTATTCTCGCCCAACCTTATGGGACTAGTTCAATAATTAAATTCCCAAAAAAGTACTGACATACATTTCCAATATTCTTAATAATTAAAATTGGGAAACATAAATTTAATTATTAGTCGATGCTCCCCTACCAACGACATTACTATCACTACTCAATATATTTTAGTCGCACTTTGATCCCAAATCAAATATTCCATGTCAAGCCTTTGGTTGACCTATAAAACCCCCAGAAATCTACATTCACAGAATGCTCAAAATACCTACCTATAGAAATCTAGATGTTTCAGTGTACTATCATTTTCCGCATCTACCTGAAAAGACCTCTGCAAAAATCTACTTTGGTCTCTGCCAAATGTTCACTAAGTTTAAGATCAAAGTGAAAACTCTACACTATATCGCGATGACTCTTTCCAAACGAGATTTCAACGCGGTCCACGCAAACCTCTGAACATCGAAAGGCGACTGAGCGGACGCCCGGCCAATGGAGCGTCGAGACGCCGGCGCGACCCGATGCGGCAAATCGATGACGGCGAAGTGCGGAAAACGCGTCCTCTCATGGATATCATGGATTTATCATTCTACGAGTGTCCTTCTATGGCTTTAAAAGTGTCCAACCACAAACAAGTGGATTTGAGCTCTTCTAGGATTTAGAAGAAAAATTTACGAGCTATAAATTTGAAGAGATCATATACAAAGGGATCGAATTGCAGCACGCGAAACTTGTTTTTTAATTCTCCCTTATCCACATCAAACTTTTTTCGAAGAACCTACGTCAGTGGTCATTTATTTCCGGACGATATTCAAATACTCTGCTGTTCAATTTAGAAAGAGTTTTTATTTGTTACGTTTTTTACGTATCTACTCCCAGCTAAAACTAAGAGTAGAATAATATTCTCCCTTTATTAAGGGCTTTAGACGAAAATCCTTGTTAACGTTTCGATGACCAATCGGCCACCATCTTCAGGACCTGGGAAAAAATTACTAGAAAAACGGAAATTAATAGTTAACTGAAATATATGAAAGGAGAATAGGTAAAAATCGCGAAAATTCCTCTTCTCAATCATTAAGGATCATTGAGTCATGTCATCATCATAAAAAAATTGACTAACTGTATCGTTTTTGGCCCTTATCTTTATATGTTTTTGTGTTTTGTTTCTTCTCTTCTATCAAAGATCTCTATTCCAGTCTCTCCTCTACTTCTTTGTCTCCCTTCCTCATTGTATTCATGATAAGTATTAACCTTCATCAGTATCAACCTTCTAATCAGTATTTAACCTTCGTCGCTATTTATCAGAAGGCCAACAACGTCATCTCTCTTTATTGAAAATGGCTTATAGCAGTAGGGCTTCCGACCTCCACTTTCTTGATGAAGGCTAAAAGGGACTAATTCTGGATGGAAAATGTTTCCTTCCATACGCAGAACAACCTTACAATAGTCGGGCATTACCAGGACGATTCACCTTAGTTACCCCTGATCCCTTCTACCAGAACGCCCGATCTCAGAGGTCAGAGACATCCAGGGGCCGTTAACCTCGAGATGGGGATAAGACTGACCCCCAACCTGAAGTAACTTGAATTTTAAATCTTTTCGTTTAAAATATTACTTAAAAGATTATCTTATCATCACATTTTCCCCAAAAAATAAGTTTTATGTATTGTCTTTATATATTAGATTATTTTGGCATTTTTGTTGAAAATGTCCACGGAAGGCCATGATGGATAAAAACAATTGAATATTCGCATGCAAGTCGCAAGAGATCTCTGGGTCACGCTAAAAATGCTTGCCAAGCTGCAATTTTCAAATTGAACGTGAAAATTACAGTAACTCGATTACAGGGTAGCGCTGCAAGTAACAAATTAAGTTTTATGACCAAGTTGTAAATTACGCTTTATTATTTTAAAAAAATATATATTAATCTCCTTTTAGATAATAAAGGTAACGCTACAGTCATGATGGACTGTATGACGTCTATAAATACGTAAATTTTTGAAAACCCATATGATCCATATTCAGAAGAATTTGATGTTCTAAAGAGAGGTATAATTTTCTCTTTAATAAAATGTTTATTTAGTCACCCAAGTTTTTCATTTCATAGCTACAGAGTCTTTACTTTTAAATAAAATAAATCGATGGATTATCTTTGCTGATAAAAATCATTAAAAATATATTTTGAGAAATTGAATTTTGTCCGCCTAAACTATTAGTTCGCACACTGTGTGCCGCACGAAATAATCAACAGAGTCCAACACTTGTAAAGTCCAACCCACTCATTTCTACGAGCAAGTTCTGAACCTACTCCGGTGTACTCTGTCATGTCACTAGTCACTTGTTTTTCAATGTCATTCGTGTAAGTGAAAGGAATTCTAAGAATTTCAGACATTTGGTATGACACTGTCTGTCAGTCTGTCACTCGGAGAATGCGGGGAGAAAGGTTATTTTTCTTGTTTTAATTTTATAAATTTAACTTTTGCTTGAGCCTTGTGGAAAATTAAACTGTGCTGCTAGCTGCTACGGAAAATAACTATATATTTCCACCACAAGACATTGGATTTCCTTTTCCGTAAGTACTGTAGAAATTACATTTTAATATAACTACTATTTCAGCTGAATGGGGAAGTAGAAAGCTTTGGCGTAGAACTATCATAAAAGACAATTTAAATGTTCATAGCTTGCTATAATTTAAGTCTTTAAAAACGTATCAATTCACTAATCGTATATGCTGTTACTTTTCCTACAAAGAAATGCTAAAAAATGCAGTCAAATAAATAAACACAGGATAATTTGCTGTTTGCAATGCTCAAGTTCCCTTTAAAATTCTGAACAAGCACAAAAAAATGTGTAATACAAGTTTGATGTTGTAACTATTAATACAAGTTCAAGACTACTTATAGGTCAGCTGAAATACCTATGCCTTTAGTAATGGGCAGTATCAACTAATATATGCCTACTCAAAGTATTTAGACATGGCATATAGGTCTATTCAGGCAAGGCAACTGGTAAATAAATAGCAAGTAAATAATACTATATTTTTTACAATTAATTTTATTTTGTTTGTCAAGGACATTTTGCAAACAAAAACTGTAGGTAACAGTTTTAAATTTTCGTTAGATGTTAAAAACTTGTTTCCCAATATAAGCACTAGTAGCCATGATTTGAAAGAATAAAAAAATATATGAATTGAGGAAACTTTGAGTGTGTCTGCAAAAGACTGAACTGATGCTTGGTTGTAGTGTCTTCTTTTTTTTCTTTCCAGACTAAATCTGTATGTACATATATACTTATGTCTTCGGACATGTACAGCACAATAAATATGTACTTGTATATCTACTTTGTACACATCAATGTCTGATGAAGCCAATGACCAAATAGAAATATATGTCATCAGGTTGCTCAAAATCCTAGAAATCACCTCTAAATGGCTTGTAAACAGTCTATAAAACGGGACAAAAAAGATGCCAATTTACTAACTATAAATTCTTTGGCTTATTTTAACAATTTTGTTCCGTTTAGAGTTGTCAATTGAGCAATACCTGGTTGTCTAGTATGGAAGTGTAAATAAACAATATTTTAATAAATATACTTATGAATATAACAAGAAAATACAAGTTAAAAGAAATGTTAATGGCAAACTTATTGAGGCTTCAAACATTCCAGTTTGTACCATGTAGCACATTATAAATCGGGATTAGGGCAAATCTAAAAAGTCTACTGGGAGTAAGCAAATCCCTAAATAATTTAATGACTTTGAGTAGTCTTCACTTAGCATGTCCAGATTCCTTGTAAACCTCACTGCCCCTCTAAATAACATCCTGTTAGGTCTGTTGTCACAATTCCTGTTTTATGAAACAGATCAAGCATTTGCTTAGCAACTGCTAGACATTCATTCAGAATGCTCCTCCTCCTTAAGACTCCTTTGGCATTCTGTGACCCAATAAGAGTCAATTTTTAATCTGATTCTTATATTGTAGAACCCAAAATATAATTTTTTTATCTCAATGTTCAGTCAATCACTTCAATCACTTGACCTGGGCTGACCCATGTAGTTTTGTTCTATTTACTGGCACTGCTCGTTTAGTCAAAAAGGAAATATCATTCTAGTGATATTCATGAATCTGGAACAACTTAGTGAAGTATGCTGGAAGTGCAGAGCATCCTTAAAAGTTCCCTTGTAAAACGTGGCTTCACTACAGTGCAAATAGTTACTTATCTGTTGCCTCTGCTGATATACATATGTATATAGGTTGGTGAATTTCTCATATTGAACTAATTCCAGGACATAGAATAATTGTAGAACTGATAAAATTTTGACCTGTGAAAATAATTCAAGATATCCACATTTTTATATTGATAGAGTGATCCAAATTCAAAGAGATTTGGTGATTTTGCAGATTCTGTAACACATAGACAGAGCAAAAATAAAGCATTAATAAAATATATTCATACACTTTTACAGTTTTCTATAGGGTATTTCTAGTGATATTTTTTTTACACTAAAATTCTCAGAAAACCCCTTTAGAAATGAAACTTTTATTACTAACAAGGCATTTTTGATAGAATGTTTGATCGTTTTTGATGAATTGAAATTGCAGGTAGTTATGATGTGATAAAAGTTTATATGACTACAGGCCATGGTAATAAAATTACAAACTTGTTTGCAAATTTCAGTTTTGCAGCTTTATTACTTCATATCCATTGTAATTATTTCTGGGTAGACGTTAAAAATTACATACTTAAAATCACAATAGTTAGGCTGTTAAAATGTCGATTTAGCCATCCTGTAAATGCGTCACTGAAGACCCTTAATCACCACTTCAAATATTTATACCAGGTTGAAGTAGTCTTTAAATATTTCCTGAGGAATGTCCTTATCAAGATATTGCAATATTTCATTTTTATTTCTAATGATAAAATTTATTAAGTGCTTATCTTTATGAAAATAAGCTAGTACGTTTAGCAGTTTTTCAGGCAGTTGTTGGTGCTGCTGTTTATTGAGGGATTATAATTCTTATTGTGTTTTTACTCTTCTTATTAAGAATTATACGTTGTTAGTATAGAAGTGGAAACAATTATTATATTAAGGATGAGGTGAGGATTAAGAACGTGTACTTATGTTATTAAGTGTGCCTACAAATTGTTTTCGTTTCCTACTTCATTGTTATTATTTAGATTGGAAGTAACAAGAGAAAAGGCAAAAAAGCTTTTAGCAGGGAATTTTGAGTAAAAAGATGTACGGCTCTTTGATTTTTTATTGCCATTCAATAAGAAATTTATATTGAATTTCAAGAAATAACTCATCTATCTAATCACCGAAGTATTTATATTTTTAATTTTATTGGAATGTGAAACGAGAAATTGATAAGCACCATAATATCGAGTTCTCAATAGCAGCTTATGTGCGGTATTTATTTTATAAATTCCAATGAATTTTGCCTAACTCTTAAAGTGTAGGTTGTCTGCAGATTAAAAACAAATAGGAGGTCAAATTTATTACCCTTTTAAGTGCAGTCAATCTCATGTTTCTTGCAGGTATGCTCTTACCGCTCCAGCTTATCTGGACATCAATTTATACAATTCAATAATGCAGCAAGCAAACAGATTTAGGTCTTATTCAATCCAAGTTGGTCAGGGACAAGGTGATTATACTTACACATGTTAGTCATTTATCTAAAATGCATTTGGATACTTTTAAGGTGCGTTTCGTCAAAGTTTGAGTGGGAGTGAGACTGACGTGTCCACTTCTAACGAAAACCTCTCAAATGAGGAAAAATACGTTATTAGGCACACTCCCAGGCAAGAACCTCAAGGTCAAGAGAATCTCCAAGCCAGTAACCGAAGCTCGTTAAGGGATAGTTTGCCCTCAAACCGTAGTTCTTTAGATGTGTCATCGTCTTCATACAATACTTTGATTATTCATAGTGCTGGAGATGAACCCTGGACAGGTGAGTCTGGTTATTTTTTTAAGCAACACCTGTCATTTTATAATTGTTTTTTCTATTTAGGGAGAAATTCTGGTCCAACATCGTCACCCCAAAGTTACCTACATCAACAATCTAGTATTTACGATACCAAACTGTCACCAGGCCTGAAAAGGAGCTCAACTTCTCCTTCCCCTTCAGTTACAAGCACAGGTAAATATTTGAGCACTAACGTACATATGTGTAAAGTTTCTTAAATTTGTTGTGTTACTTTTATTGGTTGTTGATTGATACGGCTAGTTTCTTTCTTTATTGTTTTGCAAATGACACATACATTATTATTACTCTAAACGTTCAATTCGTTTGAAAAACTAACAGTTCACTGCTTTCATTTTAACATTTTTAATGTAGCTGCATTAAAATTATTTTAGGCGTTCAAGAAATAACTGAAATCCCGGACGACTACCTGAGCCAATCCAGCGTTTTGAAGCATTTAGCGAAAGAGGTATGTGCCAGTGTTATTTTTCTAAATTAGCATAATGCTAATGTGCTTTACTCAGGTAAAAGCTCCATCTCCTGGTAGCACAGTCAACAACGACATGATACACGATTTGATAGGCAGATTTGATGCTGCTTCCTTCGATTTTACCGTCCTGCCATCATCCACCGAATACCCAAATAAATGGGCAGATAAATCGCCCTTACAAGCTGCCGTTAACAATCAAAACAAAATAATCAATGACAAGTTGTCATTGTCCAAGTCGCAGCCCGATTTGACTTCGGTCGGCGTTGCCAAGTCTGACTTTACAGGTAGAGATTCAATACTTTCTTGCGATATTAATGTTTTATTGGTGGGTTGATGTGTGTAGAAGATGCAGCTGTCATTGCAGGATTCAGAAGAGGAGTGTCAGCTCCGAGACCTCCCACTAAAGGTAGAGAGGAAAATGAATCGAAGAATGAAGAAGTGTGGCCTTCCGGGGAGATGGTGGAGATTCTTATAAAGGAAAATAGTGCCCTAAAGCATGAGTTGGAAAATTGCTATAGGAGGGTCGAGAAAACTCATAAAGTGAGTTTCAGAGACGTCTGTTCCTTTTATCATAAATTTGGTTCCAAATCATATGTTAAACAAGTTTACTTATCATTCAAATCAGTCGGCGTTAATGACGAATACTGAAAAGTATTATAGCGTTTTTCAGTGGCCTTCCTAGGGCGGTGCGAAGGTAATTCTATCTATTAACTTAAGAGTAATATAAGGTTAAATGTATCTTCGGATTGCCCTGCAGCAGCCATCGGAAACGCTATTAACTTTTATGATTTGGTGTGTTTTTTAAAATAATTTAAACCGATTTGGAAGTGCATTTTTTCAATGTTATATTTTTGTTCATATTCAGCTAGAACAAGAGATTCTGAAAGTATACAAGGCTCATGAAGACTTGGTACAGTCATGCGATAGAAGGGAAAGGCTGGAAAGGGCAGCCAGGGTTCGTTTGCAAGCAGATGGCCGACGCTATCAGGAATTAAATAGAGCTTTACGTGAACAAGTAAGCTAAACATTATTTTTATTTGGCAATAAAAATGATATGTGAAATGCATGAAAACAGAAATATTTTAGATTTTGTTCAGTTTGTCCTCCATTCTAAAATACTCTAGATTTGAGTCATGAAAATTATTAAACCCACGATTAGGTTGACCTACTTTCAACACAAGTGCTGAGCAGATCCCCAGTACCTGACACCACTGGCCCGGACAGCCTAAGAAGGGAGCTAAGCAAGCGAGAGGGAATAATCAAGCAATTAATAATGCAAAGTAAATCTGAAAAATTATGAACTAACGAGCAAGAATAATTAATTTTTTTTTCAGATAAGGAATTAGCAGCAGCTAAAGAAAGACAAGAAATCGAGTTAGCGGCTCAGAGAGCCACTCTCCAAGAGCAGCGAACGCACATCGATATTTTAGATACGGCCTTAACAAACGCACAAGGAAATGTAGTCCGACTCGAAGAAGAGGTATATAGCAGTTATTCATATTTTCTTTTGAAGTCTATAATTATCTTTTGAATTGGCCATTTCAGAACCGAAAGAAACAAGTCTACGTCGACCGAGTGGCGCAACTGCAGAGAGCACTCTACTCATTGCAATTGGCAAGCGACCGACGAGAAGAAACCGAACGAAAATTGAGGCTTCAATTGGAGACCGAATTGCAGAGAGCCAAAGCAGCGCAAGGTAAAATTGATTATTAAAAATGGGAATGTTAAGCAGATTATTTTGTAAATTTTAGGAGAACATAAAGGTTGGGAGTTGCCCAGTGGATTAGGAAACGAATCGGCCTCGGAACTCAAACGGCAACTGCGTGAAAAAGATGAGAGTCTTATGAGACTCGAAGGAGAATGCGCCAAATGGGAACAACGGTATTTGGAAGAGAACGCGCTGCGACAAGCGGCCATAGATGCCGCAAGCATTCCTAAGTACGATATAAGCTTTAAAATACAAACTGAGATAATTTCAAATGTTTTGCAGGGACGCAAAAATTGCCGCCTTAGAGAAAACCAGTCAGGAAACTGAGAAGATAATAGCGGAAGCCCGTAATGAAAAAATCAGGCACATGGATGAAGTTCACGCCTCACAAAAGAAAGTCGCAGACTTGGAATCAAGGCAAGTACATAAATTTTTTTAATTAGTTAAGCTAACCAAAACATATGAAAGTATACCAAAGAGATGTGGCTTTGCAATTAAATGAAGAATAAACCTCTAATATTTGCTGATATGTAATTGTCTTTATTTCATTTTCAGATTGAAAGATCTAGAATCAAAGTTGGCAGAAAAAGATGCAATGATCAGAGTTCTCCAAAAGCACACCTATGACAAAGATGTGTCAATATTAGGAAGATCTCCGCATCATACCCCGCATCCAAGTTTAGGAGGCGCCGATATTGATATCGGCTTGGGGACTACAGTTTCACGGGAGGAATTAGGTGAGCTAATTTCGCTGAGAAATTATGAACGAAGCTCTTGAAATACATTACACTAATTATGAAATTACTGATTCCAAATTCATATACCCATACCTTATATAAACCCATCGAAAAAGATTCAGCTAGGTCACGCGTAACCGATTTATCTTGTCTTGAGTCATATTCTGATTTTCCTTTTTGGATTTAAAACATTGCAATTCTTGAAAGGCTTTATGCCTTTGAGTTGATATATTAACCTTTAAGCGAGTGTGTCCTTTAGTATATGACAGATGATCGCGTATAGTAAATTTTGCATTATTCACTTTTTTCCCATTTTCATTGTTATTTATTTAGGTAAAACACAGTAAAAAAAAGTTGGCCATATTGTCTCAATGGATGTCTACTGGTGCAGTTATCTGAATGAATTTACCGGTTTAGTGATCAATTAATCAGAGGAAGGAACAATTTTGGTGCTCACTGTATAAGTAACTCACCATTCTAATTTTAATTTCAGTGAACAGCCTGAAAAACTCTACAGCATACGGTTCAGGCAACTCGTACACTGGCAGCGAAACTTCATATCACATGCCGTCTTACAGCCAATACGACTCCAATAAAAACTTTGATGCCACAAAACAGCAGTTAGATAATCAGCTTAAGGAAATTGACAGCCAACTGGACAACCAGCTACTGGGCAAGGTAGGAGAAACTGAGACGTTTTACTGATGAGTGTGGTGCCTTTAGGGATTTAGTTAGTCACTGTAAAATAATCCAAGACATTTTAAATGGATGGAAATGCCTATTTATTATCTCAGATGATATAAGAATTTGGAAAAACTGTTTTTTGCGATTAAATCGTTATTTTCCTAGAATTATTAGTGAGCCTAACCATATTTTGGTCGCGCTGTATGTGAAATTGGTTTTAAGTTATTAAAACGCCATTTTTTTACAGTGACTATTGCCTCGCTTTTGTTTAATTCGGTTACGCTAACGTACCAAAGAAATATTTAGGAAGTTTTATTTGCATCTGTTGTATTTTTTAAATTATTTCGCAATTTATGCAATTTTAGATCATTTTTTTTTGTAGTAGTGTATCGATTTATTCTTATTTTTATTAGTATTTTTTTACTGTATTTCGGCGTCCGTAGTCAGGCCTAGAATTACATTCCAAGTTCAGTAATTCCTTAAAAATTTCTATGAAACCAACTACATTTTGTATCTTATTCTAGTCTTCAGATTTGATCCAAAAATAGTTTTTAGTAGATCCAAGAACTTATTTAATAATTTCTCATTATTTTAGCACTAACTCGAATTTAGGTTTTTAATCAGATTTATTCTATAATTTAGAGAATTTCTAGACTTATTAATAGGCTTGTAAATCTGTAGAATGAGTGTAGGTATGTAAAATCAAGATATGCTATGTTCCAGATTACAGAAAAATCCTGCAGTCACATAAAAATCAAATGTTTTCTCCTGTATATGTAATAGATGGTGTTCAATTTTAATAAATGAGTTGGAATTGAGCTGAAATTAGACATTTACTAAATTTCTTGGGCACTGTCGCTGTTTATTATATAATCAAGGTGAACTCTTGATTTTCTTGGTAACAGATTTTTGATAACTCGGAACCGTCTATAGATTCGTTGGATAGAAACCATTATTCTTTGTCGCATTTATTAGGCAATTTATCTGCAAAGCTTGTTCTTTAACGTAAGATCTGATTTTAAAGCAATTTATGTTATTCTGGCTAACATGACCGCCGTCGATTTTAGTTTTATGCATGTATCGTGTTTTTAGCATGTTAAAAATAAATTATAGTTTTTATATGTGTGTGTTTGATGCTTTTATCTCTCCCAGTGTTCAGCGCTCACCGTATATAAAGCCTTGCCATTGCTGGACTTATTACTAGTGTTTTGCATTTTTTTAAATCCTATTTTGTCACTAAATCGTGCCAGTTGCAATCCAATACAACAATCCTCAACTAAGCATTATAGGAATATCCCGATTTTGGTTTGAAATTTGAGATTTCTCCAATAATACGAGAACCTAAAAAAAAAACAAGCGGAGCCAAAGATTTCGAGGTATTACCAGATTCTAAATGAAAATTGATCTCTGCCATCTGTACATTAACGTCGATGATATCACATTAACTGCTTCACAAGTAGCGAGCATAAATCTCTAGTGGGGAATTCTTAGAAAAGTTCGGAGGCCATTTGTTACTATACTGGGAGTTTTGGTATCTCTTCATTTTTAAGAGTTTCTAACGATATGAACTCGATCTTTGTGTGTTAGACATTTGAGGGCAGGTGAAATAGTACATTTTTTTATTTCCTTCGAAATTTAAGTATTCTTACTATTGCCATATAAAATAATATTGAGCGCTAAATGCTATTCTATAGGTTGATATTCAGGGCTCTAATTCCATATGAACGACAATAGATCAACAGCGACATTGATTGGTCAAAAAATTCTCGTCAATCTTTTGGGCTAAATACTCTATGCTAAGAGCACCCTTTATCACTAAAGGCAATATGGATATGTCAAAACATAAGAAGCTTTTTACATTTCTAAAAAGGGAAAATATAGATTACAATTTAACGATCGCATATTATCTTGAAGGTACTATACTTAGGCATCGGAGCAATAAATTAGAGCTATACGCTCTCTAAAATTCATACCAAAATTGGGGTCTACCATTTTAATTGATGTTTAGTTTAAATATTTTTTTGGATGGACTCCAAAGGGAATTGTTATTTTCCCATTTATCGGCCACAAGTATGGAACTTCGATCATGTTCGAAAAGTCTAGGATCCCGTAGAATTCCTAGAAATATCCAAACAAAGCCAAAATATAATCTCTCCCACTCATCTGCTCTTTCTGGCACGGCACTCTCAATTATCCTCTCCCCGATTGCGGTGTCTACTAACCTTTCCAGATCCCAATGCACCGTGAAAACACGTTTCTACCTCTTTACAGCGTGGCCTCTGCTGTTTTCCAGGACTCGCTAATCCGATGTCTGCACAGAGAAAGGGCAAACTTCCCAAACCACTACTGGGCAGTGTAAGAAACTCAACTGATCGGGAGTCTCCCTTTACGGCTGGAGGTTCGACGTTCTTCACCTCCTCAAATCGCCAGGAAAACGGGGAAATGATGTTGTTGGAGAAGCAAGGCCGTTCTTCACAGCAGCAGCGTATGACCGAAGCAAACGATATGTCCAGGGGTCAAGAAGGATCCAACATTTGTCCATCCCCCAGCTCGTTGCCCCGCCCGCCCCGTCCTTCGCATCGCTCGGGACTCCCGCGCAGAATAGGGGAGTACAATAGGTTGGAGAATACTGAACCTCAGCGTAAAAACTCCAACGGGGCTGAATCTCTCTCATCAAACAACAGCTCAAGAAGAGCTTCTCCTGCCAGATCGTTAATTCAACCTCCGAGGAAGCTCGGTGAATATGGGCGGCTGAGTGAAAGTGGAGGCAGTTCTGCCAGTTTGAGGAAGTCTGCAGGAAGAATTAGAAGTGGTAGTGCAGGGGAGAGGGACTCTGCTTCTACGTTAAGCGAGAATTCAGCGAGTTCTCTGCCAACTCCATCGAAACTGAGGATGTATGGAGGTGGTTTGAGGCGGGGCAATTCCCTGGGGCGCGAAGCGAAAAGCTCTACTGATCCTAACAAGTATAGAATTCAGTTTTGAGGCTTTATTTCGTTTGTTGGGTGTAGGAATTGAAGTATGCCGACTGGTTTGTATAATCATTCTTAAAGGAACGGTTCTTTAACTAAGTGGAAACATTGTGCCTTATTGGTCATCAAATATTAGTGCCTTATTATAATGATGTAGAAATTAAAAAAGCTTTTTATTGAGAAAAAATCGAATTCTTCTGTTAGGCCCAGTACATTTAAGTCCGTTCATAGATACCTATTTGCCTTGAAATTTTTGGTACTTATTGAACTCTTGAACTTCTTGTACGCTAGTTCTTCTCAAAAGCACAATATGTCCCTAAAATCATAATATTGAGTAAGTACCTACAGGTGTACCAATAAGTTTTGACAAAGACATCAGTTAACGTTATAGTTACCGACCTATTTATTTAACAAGTGCGGAAAATGATGCTTTGCCGCATGTTGATAATTGTACGACGCTGTCAGCATTCGAGTGCATTAAAGGCAATGTTCACTCAAGCAGGTTGAAATGTTTGCACGCACATTTACGGTCAAGACGACTCGTAACTATCTTTATTGCAGAGTCGTAGAAAAAGGTTTTATTGCGAATCTTACGAATTAAATCTTATTTTTAATTAATAATAGTTGATGAAAATATGTAATGTTCCCAAATGTCCCTATGATTATTTCCAATTGGATTTTATTATCACCTAAGTTGAATATAGATATACATATTGGAATATTTATTTGAAATTATACTTACAATGTTTAAAGCGCATGTGTTTTACTTTAAGTTTATAAATATTTTCCACCTTTTTATTGCACATTTTTATATCAAGAAGAGAGATGTAGGTCACACCTGAACAGCACATTCTTCCACCGGAACGTTATCGTGTTCCAGACTTCCCACACGAGCAGTATCAGGAGCTTTCACAAGGAAAATATGCTACAGAGTTGAACAATCCCCCAATACGCATATTTGTAATAACCATTATACTGGGTGTTTACGGCATATTAAGTCACAAAACATAGCGACTTTTTTCCCATTTAACCGATTTCGCAACTTTACCCGTCTCGGAAATAACAAAAGTGGGCACCTTTAAATGGAACACCCTATACAGGGTATCTCACCAGGAACCGCCATTGGACGTTTTGGGAAACTATGAATATCAAAATTTAATGGTTTGGTAAGGGCTATGGGGCGGCCTCATCTAAAAAATGTTCAGTGACGTCACTCTTCTGGTTGTACCGGAGATCGATGCTTGCTTATTTGAAATGGAATACCCTATATATTATTGCATTTTTGGATTTTACATTAAATTTGAATATAAGTTTATTAATACGTTGGCTTTCTTAGAACTAATAGTTTTCAAGACATCTAGTGCAATTGAGTGTTGAAAGTGCAGATGCAGATGACTGTAGAATTGCAAGCTGTTAACAAATGGAAAGGTATTTTGTAAGTATTTTCTGTTATAATGCTGTAAAAGATTCATATTTTAGTATGCTGCCAAGTTTTGCCTAATATTTTCTATAGGACGTCCACAAAAATAGAGCTAACCTGAACCTAAAAAAATCATCAAAACTTACAAATTTTAAATGGAACTTTACTATTATTTTAATGTATTATAAAACTACATCCAAAAAGAACCTCTGTTCCCATTTAATTACCTATAGTAAAATTGTATAGTTTTAGCGTAATTTCCTTCGTAAAAAGTTGATATAGGGCTAGTACATCCCTAATCCTAAGTTATAATTCCATAATTAAATGAATTTTATATAACTAATTTTTTTATTTAAGTGTGTATAATTTATGTCACATAACAATAGCATTTTGCTGATATTTCCCTTTTCCATGGATACGTCTATCATATTCATATTACAGCTTAGCATTAGAGATGTATTGTCCCTGCATCAACTTTTAGAACGAAATTATGCAAAAACTATGCAACTTTACTATATGCAATTAAATGTGAACAAAGCTTCTTTTTGGACGTAGTTTCATCATATATTAAAATAATAGCAGGATTCCATTTAAAATTTTTAAATTTTGATTATCTTTTTATGTCCAAATTAGCTCTATCTTTGTAGACACTCTATAGAAAATATGAAGCAAAGCTTGACAGCATACTAAAATATGGACCTTCTACAGTATTGTGATAAAAAAGAGTTACAACATACTTTTCCGTTTGTTAACAATTCGTAATTCTGCAAACGTCTGCATCTGTTACTTTTAACACTTAATTCTATATATCTTGAAAACTATTCATTCTAAGATAGCCAACATATTAATAAACTCGTATTAAAATTAAACGCAGAATCCAAAAAAATACAATAATGTATAGGGTGTTTCATTTCAAATAAGCAAACAAGTACCGATTTCCGGTCCAACCGGAAGTGTGACGTTACTGAAGATATTTTAGATCAAGTCGTCTCAAAACTTACCAAACCACAAAATTTTCGTAACTTCGCTATTGATAATTTTCCCAAAACGTTTAATGGGGGTTCCCAGTAGAGTTACTATTTTTTTAATGGAAAAATAGATCTATGTGGCATTTTTTAGTAATTTGGGAGATAATGTACAATGGGCATATTCAGGGTATTTGCTGACTCCTGAATTCAGTGACTGTTTTTTGTCTAACAATTTCCCTTGACAAGCAGTTGCTAATTTGATTTTGTGGGAATTAATTATTCAAAATTTCCTTTTTCCAGCGTAACGTATACTTTACAGTTTTGGATTAATGCTGCAGCGAAATGAAACCGCTAAGTTAAAGCATTGTAGCGTTGCTGTTCTCTGAATGCGTCCCATAATCATGAACAGAGAAGCAAATTTTAATTTCTTAGTACAACGCAAAATAAGAGCAAATAGCATAAAAAGAAAAACTTGAAGCTTAAGTCTGATATCTTCATTAGCCCCGGCGCACACAACATGTTGACTAGGAAGCATGAAATCTGCAATTTGGCTTTTAAATCATTTAGCTTTACCACTCTATATTCATGAGGAACGACGAGCAAACCAGGGGATACCAAAAACTTCAGGGTTTGGAGAACAATACTTTTTTTCTTTCTCTTTTACGGCCAGGAATCTGGGTCAGTTCTATTATAATCTCATTATTATATATCTGTATGTAATCGGATAATTTTCGGCAAAAATTTATATCTTGTTCAGTATTCATCACCCCCAAACCCCGCTTTTCATTTTCTTTCTTCATTGATGCATCGGTGTGTACTATCGTGCATCCCTTCAATTCTCTACCTTCCTATAAAGCCTTCTAATGATTATTTTTTGTCGTTTGTTAAGGAAAAAGTTTGTCATTTGGTGCTATTTGGAATGTTTCCCAATTTCTTTATTTTCCTGTATGCTTTTAATAAATTGAGGAAGACCTGCCCCTACTGCATACAAGGCGTTCCAAAGATCCACCTCCTCAAAATGTTCAATGGATTGTATAGTCGGATTCTCCACAACACAACAAGTACCTATGTCTTCTTATAAGGACAAAATTGATGGAAAGTTTTTTCCTTCCGACTTCTAGCCCCGCCTTGCCTGCCTTAACTAGAAGGCGATTTGTGGTGGTAAATTTCAAGCTCTAGCCCCATCCTAAGAGCCGCATATGGAGCTTTGTTTAGAGACTCTCTCTGGTGTTTGGTAAGAGAGTTTAAAATTAAATTGCCATATTCTAAATGAGACCTTATGAGCCCCTAATATATACACATTAAGTAAAATAGGGTATTACCTCCCCACAACATCGCGTTTAGCTTATTTGTGCCCTTCGTGGATGAGTCAGCACTTTCCTCGAATGTATACAAAATCATTCATTAATGACCCCTACATTAATTCATTATTTTTTCATTAATACATGATTTTCCTGTGTCAGAGAGAAGAGTTTCTCTGTAAATTCGATATTCTCAGGAATTGGGCTAAATAGAATCTGAACAGACGGCTTGACTAACTATTAAGAGACTCCAAAAGCTTTTATGAAGCCATGTGGTTAGTGAAAAAAAACAGGTACCTTCTTATTTCAACGCGGTATATATGAAGTCTACTCTGTGTTTTATCGAACCAAACCGAATCTCTCAGAAATCTTATTAGCCAATGAGAAACGTAAATAATCTAAATAAATAATTTGAAAATCCAAAGATGTATACTGGGTGTTTCAGAACTATGGGATCAAACTTTTAAGGATTGTTCAGTGCAACAATAGAAGATATCCGAGTGTAAGAATCCGTGTCCGCAAATGTCTCCTTAAGGCGCTACGGCCCTACGATGCTTTTAGATCGTTATGTGCAAAAAAGCGATTTATCGAATTTTAGTACGTTTTATTCTAATTTGTTTGTACTACAGGAATTTTTCAAAATGTCGTCCTTGAACTTCGCCAGTTCGGACAATATTGCATCGGCAGAGGTGATCTAGTTCCGTGGCCTCCTAGGTCATCCGATCTAACGTCTTTAGATTTCTTTCTGTGGGGACATTTAAAGTCTCTGATTTATGAAACGCCAGTGGAAACAGAGCAAGACCTGATTGCACAAATCACTGCGGCGTTTGAAGTCGTTCAAAATGATTGTCAAATTTTCAGTCAAGTCCGCAGAAATCATGTACGTCGTTTCAACAGGTGTATTCAACTTTAAAGACGACATTTTGAACAATTACTGTAGTGTTATTTTGTATAAATAAATTAAAATGCAACGTACTAAAACTCGATAAAAACAGTTTTGCACATATCTGCCTTAAAGCATCATAAGGCTGTAGCGCCTTAGGGAAACATTTTCGAGTTTTTATACTCAGATGTCTTCTAATGTTGCACTGAACAATCCCTAGAAGTTTGATCTCAAAGTTCTAAAATAACCTGTAAAAAAAGTAAGATAAAAAAATATCTCTGTAGTATCGAGAGAATTGAGGATCCGAACAAACTTTGCAAGGGATTTGAAAAGTCTTTACCAGTTTCAAAGCTTCTAGAAAATTTTAAAACTGCAAATCGTTTGAAATATTGAAAAAAATCTGAGATTCGAGACTCTTAAAAACGATAGTAGATACCCAATTTAGAATCGTCTTGAAATTTCTAGAGGAAAAGCTCTTAAATTTTTTTGAAAATAGACAAAAACTTCATTTTAATTTCGAAGATTCCAGACTTACGAAACTAATTAAATCACTCAGCAGGCCAAAACCTGAAAATTGAACACAAAACTCATTTATTACCAGACTTCAATAAGTTACGAAGTCGAAGCAAGAGCTTGGTATGAGCTCAAGATTATTTTTTCCCTAATTCTGACACTTAAAGGGACGCCCGCAAAAGTCTTTGGAGCCCGGAAAAATTTTACTTTTCCCAACCACTTAAAAAACTATTCCTAGAATATGTACTTCAATTAAAGTACCAGATTGAACATATTTAGCAATAAGGATGGAAAACCCTTTCTCTTAAAGGACTTCCTACCTGAAGCTTCAAATAATTTATCCGGAAAAGCATGTTTGGCATGTTTGGGTTAGTGGGAAGTCAGTTTAAACAGAAACCGTGCTTATCGCTGACGACCTTTTTACACCTCTGCAGACCTTTACATTTATTGCGGATTACTCCTCACCTTGTATCGTTTATTACGGGTTACTCACTGAATAACTAACTAAACTGATGAAGACTAGCTATTATTCTATTAAGTCCAGCCTAAACAGCGCAAAGTGACCTAAACAGTGTTAATGGCGTTGACTAAAGAGTGTATAAAATCCAATAAGTGTAAAGGGTAAAGAGCTCTTTGCGAGAATGGCAGAGACTCATTAAGGTGCGCAACTCAAAGGCTTAATGGCAAAAACTCCTTTATTATTAAGAAAATGTATGAGCAGTGATAACAGAATCAACCCGCTGAAACCAGTTCTACTAAATTGGCCAGGTGGAAAAACAGGAACGATGAAGCTCTTGCCAGAATTGGTCTCTTAGTTGCAGACAACCAATGGCTCCAAATCAGGAGGTTTTTTCTAGTAAAGTCCAGATGTCAGAAGAAAAAGCAGAACGTGGCAAAATTATGATTGGAAAATGACTCTTAAATGCATGTTCTGATGATGTTTGTTGAGCTGAGGCTATCATCAATGTGGCTTCAATTTCTTTTAGAATGATTTGCGTACTAAGACTACATCAGTCACCGTACGGATCATGAAATAAGCGGAAATGATGTATCACGAATGTGTTCACTTTTGTGTCTATGACACATTTTTTCTTCTTTGTTCTCTGGGTGCACACACCCAAGAAGAACCCAAAAACAAGAAAACTCGATGAAAAGGCGAAAAAGGTTTCGTCGAGTATAGTGGGGAATCTAAGGCATTCCGATTCCTCGATAGGGGAAACCCATAAGTTGCCCATTAACCGAGATTTCATCTTTATGGACGACAATAAAAGCCAATCTAAATTTCAAGAAAATACAGAAGATAGTTTCGGAAAAGCTCCTATCTACCAGGTTATTTAAAGGATTAGCAATAAAACGGATTCCACAGACGAGACAAATGCAAAAAAACGATCCGAATACCGTGGGAACTGATAAATCAGAGGATGAAGCGATATAAGAAGTTCGAACCTTGGAGTGCCGCCTGACCGTTATTTGGCAACCATAAAATTAGTGAATGAAGAACCTAAAACCAAAGAAGACCGATTATCGGGGTCAGATGTGGAAGAATGGACGAAGGCGGGGAAGGGAGAAAGATTAGGCACAAAATATTACGAGCTGACCTTTGGTCATAAAGCAAAAGGGAACCAATTTAAAGGCTGCACAACCTTAAAGTTGGTCCCAGATCGGTCAGAAAATAGGGGAATTGTGAATCCCCTATTTTCTATAAGAGGATATGTTCAGAAGTCCAACGATTAGCTGGATATAACGTCACAAATCAACTGCCGGAAGAATGTCAAAAACAATATGTATATGTACATATGTACATAGATTTCCTGCATGATCATGGATTTCATAAGGACAGAACTAGAGACAACAATCATATATAGATACAGGGTCCATCTTTGGGAGCTGACACAATTAGTGGATGAAAAATTAGAAGTTTAATGTATTTTTAAAGTTTGTATTTTTTTGTGAAAAAAACCCGACATTGTAAAAATATTTTCAACCTGATATGACTTCCGGTTAAACCGGAAACTGGTCCTTACTTCATTTTTTTAAATGGAACGTGGAAGTTTCTTTAGTGAAAATGGATTTTGTGTCGAAAATAAACATAAGTTTCATAACATAGCACCGATTCTCAACTGTTTTTGATTTATTTTGATTTTTACGACTTTTTTGACACTCTTGGACCTTTACTAAAACTCCACTATTTACAAATCTATTTGACGTAAATCGACGAGTTAAATTTTAAATTACTGAAAAATTAACAAATTTTTATAAACAATTAAAGAATTAAGGGAAATATTTTTAAAAGTTTCTAAAAAAATGATTGAAATTTTAAATTTTAAAATAAAAAATAATAATTTTTTTCAAATGGCACCCTACAATTATTTCTGCACCATTGGATTGAGAGGAAAAATTAAACAAATACGAGATACATCATAATAATCATCATCATCATAATAAGTATCAAAAATTAATACTTTTCGAGTAAATCGAAAAAAACTCCAAATTGCTTAGATAATAGATACATCAGCGCACCGTTACACGATCAAGTTGGTTAACGTTTATTTTGATTGTTTGTTTCGCTTTTTTTTAAATTTTAGTCAAAAATTAGTCAAAAACATAATTGAAAAAAAATTTGTGTTATTCTAACTATTTAATTAACAATAATTAACAATACATGTTTCCAACTAATTTCCAATAAATGTTCAAAATGTTGCCCGTTAGATGGTTATGTTAGATTACGTCATTTTCTTCATTATCAACAGCAGGTTTCTTTCTGACTGCAGAGTTGATAAATGCGCCAAACCGTTCCAAACTTTGAACCAGGCGTCTTATTGCATCCGCAGATGGTCGGAGACGCTCTGGATAGTGTTCGATAAATGTTCTTACTGTTCGCACTACGACTCTATGACATTCTCCATGAATTAGCATTAAATTTAAATAACCTTGATTAAAAAAACTAAGTCAAGCCATTTCGCCAGAAGGAACCTAAATTATGAACAATTTTACTCTATTAACAACTATGTATAACAAAAAATAAATAATCAAAATAAACATCAGGCAATTTGATTGTGCAATGTTACGCTTATGTATCTGTTATCTAAGCAATGTAAAGTAATTTTTTTCAGCTTACTCAAAAAGTGTTAATTTTTTATATTTATGAAGTATATCGTATTTGTTCACTTTTTCCTATCAATCAAATAGTGCAAAATAATTGTATGGGGCTATTTGAAAGAAATGACTTTTTGAATTTGAAAAATCTAAATTCAATAGTTTTTAAAAAAAACTTTTTCAAATATTTTTCTCACTTTAACTGTTTATAAAAATTTGTTAATTTTCCAGTAATTTAAAATTTACTTCATCAATTTATGTCAAATAGTTTTGTAAATAATTGAATTTTAGTAAAGCTCTAAAAATGTTGAAGAAGTATAAAAAATTGAAATAAATAAAAAACAGTTGAGAATCGGTGCTATGTTACGAAACTTATGCTTATTTTCGACACAAAATCAACTTTCACAAAAGAAACTGCTATGTTCCGTTTAAGAAAATGAAGTAAGGACTAGTTTCCGGTTTATCCGGAAGTCATATCCGGTGGAAATTATTTTTACAATGTCAGATTGCTTCCACAAAACAAAATATAAACTTGAATAATACATTAAACTTCTAATTTTCCATATACGGTTTATGTCAGTTCTCAAAGGCGGACCCTGTATAAGGAGAGTGGCCTAAAGTTGATAAACAATAACCGCACAAAGCACGAGTGAGGGCTATAAATATTTCATAACCACGGGATACATACGGTTTTGTCCACTACTTACTGGATTTAAATAGATTTGATAAACTTACACCTCTTACGCCATTTACAACTTATACCTTGAATTCGAAACAAAAAAGACAACGCAAGTCTTGAATCAACGGTGATAATTCATCTGACATTCACTTCCATGGCAACCATAAATAAAACAACAATGGGAATGATGAAGACATTGTGGCCGATTAGTTCCCTTGGTGAATAATGCGCTATATGCGTGTCAGAATGTTAAGCCCGTCGTTCAGCCCGTAACTTTTAATTTAAAATGTTACGAAAAATGTCAAATACAAAAGCTGTATGGCTTTAGTCGACCCCTTTGAAGGCTTAACTTTCATTTATACAGGGTGCTTCGCATAAGCGCAGTGACTTAGGGGTAATTTTTTAATGGGACACCATGTAAATTATTGCATTTTTACATTCTACGTAAAATTCTAAGCAGATTCCGCGTAGCACACACTGCACTTAGGTTTAGTTGTTTTCAAAACATGAAATTAAGGATTGCAATAATAATACCAATAATATATAATTATATAGTGCGGACGTTAAAAGTTCTCCCTCCCCTATTTTTTTTAAACGGAGGAAAATATGGACTTGGGGTAAATTTGTTCGATTTAGAATCACATCTACGACATTCTGATCAACAAATGACATGTGTCACGCAAACACCCTCGGAGAGGGCGCTATCAACGCAATTTTTTCAAATGGAAAGGGGAGTCATGTGACATAACGTTTGAAAGGGAATTTGATTTTCTTTTCAGCGAACTATTTTTTATTAAAATCGGTTCAGCGATTAGAGAGAAAATAAAAAACAAAACTTATTGAAGAAAAACATTTATTGAAAAAGGTACAGACTATCTCAATAACTTATTGGTAGAATTAGAGACGTGTGTGCTAATATTTCTCGAGAAATTTTCCAGAATGTGAGGGCTGAATTTGAGAATAGACTGTTTTATTGCCAGGGAGTACAAGGTGAACATTTCGAACACTTATTGAGATAATATGTACCTTTCACAATAAATATTTTTCTTTAATAAGTTATTGTATTTAATGTTCTCTCCAATCGCTGAACGGATATTAATAAAAAGTAGTTCGCTGAAAAAGAAATCAAATTCCCTTTAAAACGGTATATCACATGACTCCTCTTTCCATTTGAAAAAATTGCGTTAACAGCGCCCTCTCCGAGGGTGTTCACACAACATATGTCACTTGTCCATCGGAATGTAGTAGATGTGACCCTAAATCGAATAAAATGAACCACAAGTCCATATCTTTCTCCGTTAAAAAAAATGTGGGGGGGGGGGGGGGCTTTTAACGTCCGCACTGTACATAACTAATAATAAACGTAGAACACAAAACTGAAGTGATATACAGAGTGTCCTTTAAAAAAGTATTACTACTTCACTGCGTTTCTGTGAGGCCCCCTGTATAAATAAAAATTCAACCTTTTGCGTTTAACATTTTTTTGTCACGTTAAAAATGTTACCGGGGGGGTTACTTTGAGTCTTCACAGCATTAGTACTCACTTCGACACTATTCTGAACGTCGATCCAATCAGGTTTCTTTCATAAAGAGTGTTCCGAAAATGGATGTCAAAAATGGTATCATGGAAAATGTCATAAAAATTTTTAAGTTTCTTTTGAGATCAATAATGGCGTTCTCTAATGAAAAAACCATCGATATGGTTAAAAATATGGGGTTTTTGTGAAAAGAATATGATGTCTTGTGTCACGGTTATTTTGTTGTTACATTTTCCACAAATGACATCAGTGTTCACATCGACAAGCATCGATAATTATCGAAGAGATGGCAAATTGGTGTTCTGCATGAGAAAAGAAAATTATTTTTTTCGGCGTGAAATGTTAACCCTACGAGAAAATTCCAAATGATTGAAAAGTTGGAGAAACAGCTAATGTATCATCAGAAAAAAAATCAATATGATGCAGCTACCCAGTGAAAAGTTTTAGTCATTTTTGTACGAAGATGACTAAAAACTTTTCACTTGCACGTAGCGAATAGACACGAATGTTACGTAAAAATAATGCCTGTACTAATGAGTAAATGCACAATGGGTTTCATTGAAATCCATTGAAGCATTTTTCAGATATAGCAAGAAACATGCTTTTTTTCAAGAGCTTTGACCGCCAATAGCGTCTTAGCGAAACGCTTTTTTCAAATAATTTTTAAACCAAATTTTAATACATTGATCCAAGTAATCTCATGGCACCATCTTTGACATGCATTTTGGGGACACTCTGTATGTATTCTAGTGTTGCGTGGTCATAAGCCTTATTTATTCTTTGAAATACTTGTTGGTTTCTTCGTCGGAAATCCTGTATTAAAATGTAATTTATCATTCATCATACTTTCGTTTTATTTTACCGCATTTCAATCATTCAGTAGTGCAAGAACCGGGTCTCCGATGTGGACGACTAGATCTAGCGATTCAAGATGCGATGTTAGATTCACGCATAAAACAAACCAAAGAGGACCTTTTTTCTGTTAATGGCATCGGATTAGTTTCGGAAGCTCAGGTACTTTTCGAGCGGGAGGAGGAAGATTAACGGATATATTAACGGTAATACTGAATCAAGTTTCAATACCATCTCTTAGAGCCCTATAGGGGGGTGATCTCAATTTCCAACGAGCTAATGCACCTATAAAAACGGCCTTTTAGAAGCGAAGAAGAATGATAAACTACATTTTAAAACAAAACTTCCGACCAAGAAACTACCAACTGCTGCAACGAGATTTAAAATTTAATAACACCAGAATGTACAAGCAACTTCGTTGGACCCTCGTTCAGGAGAGTTGTGAAATGACCAATTAATACTATAAGGTACTGTTATATTATGATTGATATGATGGATGGACGTGGAGATGAATTTAATAAGAAAACTACTCTTCACATCGCATAATAAAACCTGAGAAGATGAAAGCCGAGAGACAAATATCTAGAAGAATTGTGTTCGACATGCCTTAGTGTGCTCTCCTAGACTCCAGGGCAGAAAGCCCTAATGCAAGTTCATTTGAAAAGCGTCATCATTACATGTGGAATATTTCTGCACAATTCGCAATTAGCCGGAAATACCGTTCGTCTAACGGAGAGAAAATCTTCACTACAAAAATCGTCTCGGAAATCATTCATTCCATACGTCGATAAAAGCCAAAGAAGAAACGAATTTTCCAGATTCTCTGAACGGGGCAAGGAATAGAACGAGAAATTTAGATATCAGGAATGGGCCTGCTGCTAGCAAAATATTTTTTACACATTAAAGAAATGTATCGGTAACGAGTAATGGTTAAATTATTATTAATTCATAACATTAAATAATTATTAAAAAGAAGCCAACGCTAGGCGGTGAACCGTAATCATAGGGCGTCGATTAAACCATTGACTATTTGCCAGCGAACATCCGACATTGACGACAGATAATAAATAAATTTCATGTTAAATTTTGTATTTCAACGCCTACGTTAAGCCTTTTTTAAATAACCACTATAAAAAGTATGGAATAAATAAGGAGTATGACACACGAGCGAAAACCTTACAGGCTAAGCCGGAGACGAGGTCTACGAATAGCACTATTTCTTACGAGTTTTAGACTATACGTTCTCTAACACAATCCGTGTTACTTGTATTATGGATCGAGTTTTGCCAAATTTTTGATTGATCAGCATATCAGCACCATTTACAGAACACCCATTAAACATACGTCAAAAATTCAGGGAGCTATTCCCTGGACTACTCTGACTATAAAGATATTTTGTCTTTTGATGATTTTTGAAAGGTCCCTTTGTTGCGAAGATAAAGGGCGAGATACATTTTCGACAATAACAACTTTTATTACTAAATATTATATGTAAAGCTTCTTAATCAGAGCTACAAGAACTGTTAAAAACGACTATCTCGAGTGAAGTAGTTATTATGAGATCCACCTCGACCCATACATTTCTTGGGAAATTCGCTTCATCCGTAAAAAGGATCGTCGTCGAGGTGGACCTCACTTATGGCCTGCTCGATCTCCGGACTTAAACCCCTTGGATTATTTCTTATGAGGGCATCTAAAGTTATTAGTTTATAGTGCTCCAGTGGAAAATGTGGAAGATTGAGAAAATCGGATCATTGCTGAGTGTAACTCGATAAGAAACTATCTTAGTGTTTTTGAAAGAGTTTGGCAATTAATGAGAAAAAATGAGATTTTTGCATTCTAGCTGGAGGTAGTCATTTTCAATAATTCTTGTAGATTAAGAAGCTTTACGTGTAGTATTTAGTAATAAAATGTCGCTGTTGCCGAAAATTTTTCTCGTCCCGTATCTTGGGAACAAAGAGGCTTTTCAAAAACCATCAAAGGACAAAATATTCTTAGAATAGTCCAGGGAATAATCTCTTGAATTTTTACCGTATGTTTAGTGGACACCCTGTATATGACTACAATCCGATCGCCCGCGAAGTTCGCCTGTATATCTTTCATTTCTGATTGTTTCTCATGTATTTTAAATTAATTAAAATTATAAATAATAATTAATAAAAAAATTTTTTTAAATGAGCTGGTATATATTACGCAGTAACATTCTGTAACAAGTGATGGAATTGGTAATTTTTGAAGGGGATTGGAGAGAAGCTGTTGAGAGAGTACTTGCTTATAACCGCTAAAAAGCAAAATAAGCGTCATAAATCTTTTCAACAACTTTTCTGTATATTATTGACTCTTAAAACAAAGCAGTTTCCTAACACAATGAGAAGTATTTGCCATGACAACGCGATCTTGAACAATTACTACATGAGAACCTCATCAAATTTACTAAGGAGATATGACTTCAACAATAGAGAATTGCAGCGTTTATTCGATTAGTCTATGGAAAAGCGAACAGGCGCCATTTCGCCATAATACAAACCATTCGGAAGTACTAAAAGTGCCATATTTCAAGGATCAATATTTCAAAAATAAACTGCTGGCAAAATCCATCGCATAATGCTAACTTTTACTCTAAATTTAAAAACGCGTATCTTGAAAACGCTAAAATATATTTAAGCGCGATGTGCGTTGAATTTAAGCGGCAGGATTGGAAAATATTAGTGAGCTTTAATTAGTTTTCACAATGGCATCTTCAAAAGATTATTATAAATTTGAATTTTATGCAAAATATTCCCTGAAAATCATGGAAAATCACGGTATAATTTCGACTCGATCATAAGATTGATGCTACGCTTCAATGAGATTTGGGGATGTTTCATAACATGAATGTTCCCCAAGAACTATTTCGAAAACAAACAATACTGCACTGCATTGTACCAATTAAAAAACTGCAAATTGACCCGGACAACTTTGTGCGCCTGTCTAAAATTCACTTTTCGCACACGAACCACAAAAGACTACTTTCACGTTTCTGGCACCGTGGAAAAAACGCGGTGTGAACACTTGCGGAAAGTGACACTCTCGGGTCGATCGTGAGAAATGTGTCACTTTCGGCAAGACCGTACGAAAAACGTCATATCCGGCAAGGTTGGACCGAAAGCGATTTCCGGCGATCTGAGAATTGCTGCCCTGGACGGCATCGTCGCTTCTCATCGTTCTCATCCAAACACCCCCCTCCAAAGTCAAGCGGTTTCCCATACCGTTCCCCGCGCCCGCTCATTTCAGTCGGAGTTGTCGTCGGTGCGTTGTGCTGCGGTGTGTCCCGCCGAGTGGAACCGCGCCTTTAAACCACTTTGTCTCTTTGATTGTCGTAAAAAATTGAATTTCTCCGTGAAAAACGGACACGTGCGAAATCCCCCGTTTTTCGTCCGGTCTCTGCCCGAGGCCGCCACACGAAATGAGCGACTGACGGATCCGCTTTGTCTCGGGACACGAGTTGTGTGCAGTGTCCTCGCCTTAAGGAAAAGTTTTAAAAATACTGGGACACACTAAACGCGTCATTTCTAACAAAATTGGATTGTGTATTGAGAACTGCTATTTTTGTGCCACGTTGCTGTGTTTATGAGTTATTTTTGTTTCTTGATCTCCAGTGATTTTTGTTTTTGTACTGACGAGCGGTTGGCGTGGGTCCTGAGCATCGCTGACCAGTGATGCGACGGCGAAATTGCGTTGATTAATGACGAATTCAGCTCGTCGAGTGAAGTGTTGCATTACGATTTATTTGGATTACTTGCGCCATTGGATACAAGGAGTACTTTGATTGGATTAAGCCACGTATTATTTGAAGGTAAAAATCTTTATCTTTGACACGTGACAATAGCTATTTAAGAATCGAACCAGTACGGCAAGTGACAGTTTTTCGCACGCAACTGAAAGCAGTGTTTCGCCATCCAGCCGAGTTATTTTCCTAACAAGTGCGGAATGTGATTCTTTCCCGCACGCGACTGCCCCTGCACGATCGGCGCGAAGCGGAGTTCCGGCAGGCAGTCAAGTGCGGGAATAGTTATTTTTCTAACAAGTGCGGAAAGTCATGCTTTTCACATGAGTTTGGAACGGTTTTTTTCCTACTAGCGCAGATAGATAGAAGCACCTTTTTATTTTGGATTTTTTTTTAAACAAGCGTAAAAACTCGGAATTGGACAAAAACTGCCTTTATGCCTACACTATTTTTCATGTAAAAGTTAAAACCGGGGAATGTTCTAAATAGGTTACCCACGTAAACTCTTATGAGGAAGATTATAAACCTTGATAAATCTACAAAGCAACAAAAGAAGGCAAAATTTACACTTGCAAAAGATACAGTGCGAGTGCGGGAAAAACTCTTTCCCTCATTCACTGTGGATGAAAGTGTCGTTTAGTCTGCGGTGCGCAAATGCGCCCGGACATTGCCAATTAAGCATGGTTCTAGAAAAGCATTTTTCGCAAATTAGGGCAACAGCTTTTCTAGGAAGATATTGTGACCTCAGGTACTCTGATAAACAGTGGCCACAGCCACTTCGGTGCCTTTCGTCACAGTCACTTTAGTCAAATTAGTGCGGTCAATGTCACAATACCTGACCGTCTTTCCCGCATTAGTGCGTGAAACTGTAAGTCTTCACCCGACATGAAAAAAAAAAACACTTTCCTCACGAGTTTTGCATAGTTTTTTCTATGGAAACATCAAATGAAAACTCCTGAATTGAGATACTCTCAGGGATAGTACGTAGATTACGCTATTGAAATGTGCATTTAGCGTTAATAAACCAACTACATAGCTTGTAAAATATGCCTTGACCTTCAACCGTATTTAATTTAAAGCTCTTTAGATATTTTTCTGAGTATTTTCTCACTGCTTAATTATGACTTTGCCATAGTTTAAATAAAATAAAATTAAATAAAAAATATATCTTAGGTTACATTCCTATTTACTTAAGATGCATAAAAGTGCGTGTCGGTTTAGCGTGCGGATAAATTGTGCAGAAAAGTGCGTCCCTGTTTGGTGCGCGAAAAATATATTCTCCCGCATACGGGTAGAAATATAGAAAATCGCATTATTTATTACCTTACAAAGGCCGGAAGTGTTATTTTAATGCAAACTGCAGCGGGGTTCGCTTAGCAGTCAGGCTTTAACTTTCATACATAACGCGTCTCCTCTTATTTCAGTTATTTATATTAAAAAGCTGTAAAAGTCACACTCCATTGCCGCTCCCATGAAAAACTGGCAAACTTCCATGAGTCTTCACAAAAAAAGGGAACAATCCTTTTGCATGCTTTAACAATTTCATTTACGTAATATACTAAGTGTCAAAACTAGGACTTCTTTATGAATGTACTGTAAAGCGTGCGACAAAGTCACATCACTCGATTTTACTTAATTTTTTTAAATTGGAGACTGGAAGATTGGATGTTTTCTCATGAAATTTGATGTTGAGTTAAGGTAGTCAGACGGTACTTACCGCACGGCTGATTATAAAAAAAATGCTGCACGGCAAACAATTGCACAGGAGAGACAGCCGCAGTGACAGTTCTAATGACACTGTGGACCGTTCAAATTAGACATTTCCGTTCCAGTGACATGTTAATAGCTTTTACTGAGTTTCTAACAACTTCGGGTTACGTTTACCTTATTGCAGGTGACTCCCGAGTTAGCGCTCGTTTTTAACCCCTATTGTAACTTTTCGATAAAGGTCTCATTTAAGGTGATGATCGTAGTTAACGTAACGTAATGTAATTAGCAAATTCACAAACCTGCACGCTCGGTAGCATAATAAATCATCTAGCGCAAGGTCTAGCCAGTTGTCTAATCAATTTGTGTCCATTACAGTAAGTCGGAACCGAAGTCGCCATACTCAGCCGCAACTAGTAAAATTTCCCTCTTCGCCCTGAAATCCCAGTGGCCTCACTGTACACTAGGCAGCGATTAGGTATCTAGCAAAAAACGTCGAGTTCAAACGACTTACGAATATCTAACAAAATGTGTCGTCCTTTACCATGACGTCAAAGCAGTGATCTAATTGTGGGTATTTTATAAAGTGCAATCCAATTAAGGGCTGAAAGAATGCGTAACCACAGACGTAGAGAATATAAACTCTGGTCTAATTCTCTGGCTACGCGCAGGAACGCACGCGCCAAGAGTTCTATTGGTTCTACGCTCAGTTCTACGTAATACGTAAACGCAGTCGTGTTGGGCCGAATGAACAGTGCAAACCCAGGGGGTCATTCTCTGGTAACTGATTCTTTCCTTTTTTAAAGTTGTATATCCTTTTTTTTAAATAATTGTACCAGGGTCGGTACCGGCAGGTACTCCCTACATGCCTATAAATAGTAATATAATTAATCTGTATCTATCCATAACCGATGTATCGTATACTACTAATCCTACAGATCTATCCCCAACTGCAGATTAATCCCCGCTTATAGCGCACGATAAATCGAGATAAACGTTAACGTATTTGACTGCCGTAGACCGAGCCGTGATCCCTGTTTCCTTTAAGTTCAGCCCAGCTCGACAGTCTTTTTAAATAGAGTCGAAGCCGAATATTTCTAAAACGTTTTTCCATTGTGCGGTAAAGGGGGCTTACCGCACGCATTATGAGCTGACAGTAGCACTTGCAAAACAAAGTAGCATTTGTCAGTGTCTGTTGTGCATCGAGACATTGCTCCGTGATGATATTTGGGGGGCTCTTCTTAGTTCTGAAATATTCTAAGATATCTTGCAAATATCTCGAAATGGCTCGGGTGTACATTGAAATACCTCGAAATATGAACCTCGGAAATACTTCTAAGTACCTTGAAATACCTCGAAATAATTTGAAATATTTCTAGCACATGCACTAAAATACCTTAGTAAACACATTAACAGTCAGCCCCTCGTCGTAATTCCTTACGAATTGAATGTTTGGTAAATTTTTGTTAAATAGGTTTAAAAGCACGGTAATAAGTTTGTTTACATTTGAATTACCAAGGGTAAGCATCTGTTGGATCGATGCTGTAAGTAGCGTAATATCTACTTTTGGTGGAATACGTATTTACGTATACGCTTTGTTCAGATGCGGACACACAAAGTTTTACGTGAACGCAAACCTCAGACGGTCGTCTAATGCGCATTTGTTCACAGTGGCAAAAAACAAATTTCGAAGTTTATATAGGAAATCTCGGTCATTGTAAGAGGTAGAGAAAAGGAAGTAGAGCACTCTCAATGTCTTTTCTGGACCCAAGTCTAGGGCAGCGATTAAAAGTTTTCGATCGCCATTTTAGCGATTTTCATTGCGCTTTGTATTTAAGACAGTTTTAAGAGTAGATTGTTATGGTGAAAACTTCAAATCACACAAAAGAGACATTTTAAGAGCTCTCTAGTCGTTTTTTGTGTAGTTTCTGAAATGTCTTATACAGGTTGTCCATTAAACATACGGCAAAAATTCGGGGGGTTATTCTCAGTATTATTCTAACGATATTTTGTCCCTTGATGATTTTTGAAAAGTTTTCTTCCTCCGGTTTCTTTGTTCCGGAAATACAGGACGAAAAAATTTTCGACAATAGCAAGATTTTATTACTAAATATTACGTGTAAAGTTTCTTAATCTACAAGAACTGTTGAAAATTACTACCTTGAGTAAAGTAGTCATTGTGAGGACCACCTTCATCAATCCATTTCTTGAAAAATTCGCTTTATCGATAAAAAGAATCACCGTCGAGGTGGATCTCACTTATGGCCTGCTCGATCTCCGGACTTAAATCCCCCGGATTATTTCCTATGGGGGCATCTAAAGTCATTAGTTTACAATACTCCGGCGGAAAATGTGGAAAATTTGCAAAATCGGATCATTGCTGCCGGTAACTCTATAAGAAACGACCTTGATGTTATTGAAACAGTTCGGCAATCAATGAGGAGAAGATTAGATTCTTCCATCCTAGCTAGAGATAGTCATTCAACAGTTCTTGTAGATTAAGAAACTTTACATGTAATAATTAGTAATAAAATGGTGCTAGTGTCAAACATTTTTCTCGTCCTGTACTTTAGGAACAAAGAGACTCTTCAAAAATCATCAAAGGGCAAAATATTTTTAGAATAGTCCAGGGAACAACCCCTTGAATTTTTGCCGAATGTTTAATGGACATCCTGTATAAACCTCGAAATTAGTCCGTCCTGTACATACCAAATTGGGCCTCCTGTTTACAGTTATGGATAAGCTCTGAAAGGGAGGCTAACTCTGCTTTAAGAAGCTAATCTGGCTTGGAATCCGGCTTTATCGTGCTCAGATACCTGTTTTCGCATGCGTTTTCAAAAGATAAATGGCCTACTAGAAAAAATGGATGCCATTAAAAAGCAGAGTAAGAAGATTTTCTAAGCCTCTAGAGCTCTATAGAGGACAGAAAAGATATACCGTAACGTAGAATTTAGATATATCAGCAGACGCTAAGTAATTAGAAGAGTAGGTCAGAACTCAATGTTACCATTTAAGTCTCCCTTTGTTCTTCTGTACGATTCCTATAATCAATATTTGATTCTCAACTGCGTTGAGGGGGGATACGGAGAAGGATGATAAAAAAGCGCGATACTAACAAAAATATTCTTATCTACAAGAAAGCTGTAAAACGAAACGTAATAGCGCTGTAACTCCCATAAGTTTCATTTGAGTGTTAATCTAATCGTAAAGCTGCGGTGATACGGAATTTATCATAAATATAATACGTAATCAAATATGGGTCTTTAATGACTCCAGTGACTTATCTAGCAGAGCTTAACAGATGACTGTGACCGTTTTTTCCTCAATAATCCTTGATTTTTAAGATTTTTAATCGTACGTATTAGTGCGTTCTATTGAGAGACGCAGCTAATAGAAAATCAATTTAAGGACATTCGCTGATAATACATAAATATTAAGTCATAAAAGTGGGTAATCAGAGAAGAATACTGGAACTCGCACTGATTTTTTGATGAGTAGCTACCTGTTACCTACGGAAGCCTTCGCTGATAGTTATTATTATTGGCCGTTCAGCCTGTACTTTCCGATATCGCCACATAAGCCATAAAATGATAATTATCGTAATTAAATCTGGATCTGGAATAGAGATTTATAAAAGTAATTCAAACTTTTAAATCTTTCAAGTTCCTCTCTTTTCTTCAGATTTCATTTCCAGCCCTTGATTTTCTCTAGGATTTTCAGCAGTTAGTCCAGCATAACATAAATTACAGTTAATCTGACCCGAGGTCTGATTTAATCTGTTTTTAACATCTTGTTTCTCATGCCCATTCTCATTAATTTTTTAAATGCTTCAGGTTCAATCTCAATGTTCAAAATTCCAATTTGCAATGCGGCGGAACATCTGGTGAAACTGTGATGTGACCTCGATCGTGAGCTTGGCTGGGAATTTACGTTTTGGGTGTCAAAATAAGCCGTTTTTCCGTGCTTTACCCTGGACGCCCATCTGAGGTATTTTTCTGGTAAAAAGTAGTCTGAATGTCCGCTAAACTCCGAATTCGCGGCTAGAAAGCAAACTTGTGGGTCCTGTTTCCCATTCGATTCTGAAACTTGTTCGATCTGCGTAAATGTACCTACATTCGAGTCGGTTATTAGTGAATTTGGGCAGCAATTTAGTTAGAAGCTCTGTCACAGTGTATTATATTAAATTAGGATCACACCATTACCAGAACCAAACCCATAATGGTTTTGGGCAGACCATAAATTAACCTGGACGTGAAAGGACGGCTCCTATACCTGCAAACATTACGCAAGGGAGATCCGAAGAGAGTAGTCCTAACAGGTGCTTAATTCGTAATGTTTGGTTTGAGAATATTCAGGGGAATTTTCGCAGAATCCTTCATAATGGCTTGAAAAATCCTCGGGTTAAAATACTCGAGGATTTGTCATGACGGATCGGTAATTGTATTGGAGGTTCGAAGTTCGTTGAGGGTATATGGTCTCTGCAAATTGAGGATCGACTGGATAATAGCCGAAAAACCGATAATCTTTACTCGTACTTACGATGGTTTTAATATGGGCCTGGGGAGCCCACTCGGCTCCCGCGCGATGGGGCTACTGTGAGCGATGATCGTGCAAGAGAAAAGAATACTTTCAAGTCGAAATCGGCGCTTGGTCGGTATGTAATCAAAGATGTGATCAGGAACTAGAAAAAGCATCAAAAGCACTGGAAAACGTCGATGTCGTCCCCAATAACTCATTGTTGATAAGCACTTTAGCAGTCTCTTTCTCTTTTGATTTTATTGAATTATGATTCACTTTGGGGCCCCTCGCGTACGGCCGATTTGCCTCTGATTTTGCCTACTTACACTCCTTGTAAAAAAGTCCCCTATTTCGCCTGCTGTACACGCTAGATAGACGACTTCTCTCAGAAGTACGGCATAGAATGCTTTTGTGTCAGGTATTGAATTAGTTACCATCCATGACAATGCGATTTTTAGGTTTTTATGGAATAAAAAAAAAATTAGGAATGAGAGCCGAAGAATGATCTGAAGTTCACATGGCTTTCACATTGACATCACTGAAGATCACACTTCCCATAGTGAGATTCCATGTGCTCAATATGGTATAGTAATTTTCGAATAATAAATTATAGCTAGTCCGACTTTCCGTTCAAGTTGGTGAATGTGACTAAGAATGTTACTTCCACAATGTCTCAAGCAAGGACGTATAGGTAAATCTGAGTTGGTATGCAACATAGAGGTATTTTGGGGTAACAGCAATTAAAAGAACACCATACTAGCAAGGCATTTTACGAGCATTTTATGCAAATGGCGTGAAAAATATTTAAGATATTTAGAACAAGGAAAGGTGAATTAAAATGAAAATGTGTTGCTTCAGCAGTCGTAATCCCAAGGAGTTTATTTCAGGGAAGAAACTTAAAGATGCGTTCCCCGTTCTGAACGTTCGCGATCGCTGAAACGTTTAAACGTAGTTCGGCCTCGTTTTTATTATATATTTATGGAACCGCCGTTGCAGCAGTATAAACTTCTCATTTTAAAATCTTTAAAGATAAAGCGAAAGTTTAAAGTTTGTCTATATACTTAATTATCACCCTGTATATTTAAGAACCGAGAGTACCATGCCACTTCATTAACTTTATAGCGTTTTCAACTTAATCGTCGCGCTCGTCCTAGTTGAATGTTTTGTGTTCGACTTAACGGATCTTGTACAAAAGCAGCATACTGCGAGTGACGAATAGTCGATTGATTTTTAAAATTGAATCCTTCAGCCAAAACTAATTTTAATTAAGTGCATAACCTGAATAATATTGAATTAAACTGCTATCTATAGCATCGGGAGGCAGAACTAACTTCTGGGCAAAGTTATGTGATGGAAATCGCCATATACAGGGTGTTCCTAAATATCGTGTACGGACGGAAAAGGGTAATTCTTCAGCTTGTTTTGTGACTAAAAGTTTATATAAACATGGGTCCGTAAATGTTTCGTTATTTATCTACAGGGTGTTCAAATTTCAAAAAAAATTCTGTTTTTTCTTTATAGTTCAGGTAAATCTTTGAGATATTTTCTTAAAATTGGGAATATATTTTACGTTGTAGGACTTACATCATTGGGCATATCAAATGGTTTTGATAATCTACAGGCTGATATTTTTTCAGGGGTCATGCCCCCGTTTCTCCCCTAAATTTTTTTGCAGTGCGCCACTGGTAAAATCTAAAATACAAAATAAGTTCTTTATCTTGTTTAGAAATTTTTTGGTCTCTTCTAGCGTTTTCGTATTTTCGTCGGTTATCGAGGAAAAAAATAAAAAACAATTTTCTGCAATTCGTCAAATGAAATTAAAACTTTTAAAATGAGTGTGAAAAAGCGCAGTAGGCTCTGTTTAGGTGGACAAAAAGGGAACGTGACCACTGAAAAAATATCACCCTGTAGATTACCAAAACCGTTTGATGTTCCCAATGATGTAAGTCTCACAGCGTACACTATATTTCAAAAACTGATTTTTTAAAATTTTGAATACTCTGTAGATAAGTAACGAAGTGTTTGCGGAGCTATGTTCATATGAACTTTTAGTCATGAAATAAGGTAAGGAATTTCCTCCTTCGGTATGTACATGATATTTAGGAACACCCCGTATATGGTGATGATGGAACTGACTATACATGTACGGTGAGTTCGAGTACAATTGTTGTAATACTCTAAGTGCTGAAAAAGTGTGATAAGTGAAGTGCTTGAGTCACCACAAAGATGTTGCACCAACCTCGAGAGATATGAACGCGATATGATTTTGCGGGGTTGTCGCTTCTAGTACCTAACTCTGTGCCGTGGGTTTGTCTAAAATCTATAGAACTAATACCTTTGTGTTGAACCTTATTTCGTGCCCACTTCTTGCTAACGGTTCCGTTCTGTAAGTGCCTCGAACGTTTTGAATAATGAAGGCACGTTCATTTAGAAACTAAAGATACTACTTAGGATGATATCGTCCTCCTGGTGACGTCACCGCGTTGGACCGCTAATGGCTTTACGTCAAATCGTCCTTAATCGAAAGTAACACAAAAAGTGCACATCTATTTACGCGTGTTCACAAATGACGTCATGCACGAAACGGGCAAAATTGAGCCGACGATTTATCACATCTCCGAGCATCGCTCGTTCCTTTTGATGCCACGGCCTGAAAGTGCAGTATTGAACTAACCTTGGAAATAACTCTCGTGAATGGAGTCATAAACCGGAATTATCTCTTGATTGAACTTATTCCGAACCTACTCAACAAAAACTGGAACTCCGGAGGTTAGACCACTAAAACTTGTGATAATCCCCATTCGCCAAGTTTAGACTTTATAGCTAGGTATAACAAACTTTAAGCAAACTAGCTGCCAGCTCAAAGTTCAATATATCAGCTATACGTGCCCCACAAATACAACGGACCCCCTTGGACCCCAGGGGAGCAGCCGGGCAATCAAGAAAGGGGCCTCCCCTCCTTTCAAGCACGAGGCATTGGCCGCGACCGCCGAAGAGAAATGCGCCGAGCTCGATCGTTGGCCCACTTTCAGGCCGAGTCGATTAAAATAAACTTTTGTAACAGTCGCAAGTTTCACGCCGTTTTATTTAAGATATATTCCACTTTTCGACATGCCTGTTGTGGCTGGAACAATGTTATCAAAATATTTAAAACTCTTAAAGACAATTTATCGCGAGATTTATCGGAACAAATCGCATATGGGAGCCATAAAGGGAATCCCGGGTCGTTGCATGATGATTGTTCTTTGTCTGGAAACCGTTGACTCGGATTATGGACGAAAATATGCTTTTGCAATTATTTAGAATAAGTGCTGCTACTCGGTTCATGATGAAGGTCAAGTGAGCGACCTTGGGGCATTAATTAAGATTTGAACGCTTGGCACTTAATAGTCGGATTCGAGCGATATAATTAGTTGGGTTCTTAATGGATCTCTTGCCGGTGGAATTGCAGTTTCCGAAATGTCTTATCTGATACAGATTACAAATACGGAGGTTCATGTGCGGCCTAATCAAGATCTAACGGTTCTTGATTGTTCTCGGACGTCGCAGACGTCTGCCTGCATATGGCAGGCGAGAGATGGTAATCTGTCGGGTAAAAACTAAAGGACTTCTAAGAATGCAGGGCGATTCAAAATTTAGCGCAAATATTTCAAGAGGGAATTTTTTAGGTGGAAATAAGACCGTTTCTTCGCACGAACCTGTGTCCCAAAAACCACCGCTTAGCAGCCGGAGTGACCGAAAGGTGGGCGAAAAAAATTGATTGGGTCAAATTGTGACCACCGATGAAATTTCACGAAAATTCGCAAGCCCGTGTTTTCCAGGCGCTCTATTCGATTTTTGTTTCAAAAATTATGTAAACTTAATTTTAGAAGGGCTGGAGGGGTCTGCGCTTTGCGTAGTCCACATTTAACGTTTCCACCGAGAAACTCCAAATTTCGCGATTATCATCTAGTAGCCCGTGAGAAAATGAAAAATTTTGATGTCTTGCGTTTTTTCGCTACAACAGACCGTTCGTAAGAAAATCGTTGTTGAGCGAAAGATTAATGTTAGCGAAATGACAAACTAAAAGACTTGGTGGACCGTGATCGCTGCGACTTCGTCATTTTTTTTCTCCTCTTTGTCGTTTGTTCTTTTGTTTTTTTAGTGTTTGCAATTATTGTTGACGCTCTGGTTTAGTTCAAGCTCTTCTCCCTGTTTTTCGTTCCTCGAAGCGTTGACTGCAAAATAAACACATAGTATGGCCCCCCTCCAACCCTTCTGAAATTAGGTTCATATAATTTTTGAAAAATTAATAGAGCACCTGAAAAACGAGGACTTGCAAATTTTGACGAAATTCGATCGGTAACTGTCACAATTTGACAAAGTCGATTTTTTCCGCCCAACTCTCGACGACTCCAGCTCCGAAGGGGTGCATTTCGGGACACAAGTTTATAGGAAGAAACGGCCTAATTTTGACCTCAAAAACGCTCTCTTAAAATATTCGCGTTCAATTTGCAATCGCCCTGTATATCGAAAAATGCAATCAATGTGCTTAGTGCGAATGGGCCCTGTCGACGTTCTGGTTGAAGCGATGAAGAAGAACTGCAAATTTTCCATTTTCTCTATTCGAAGGCAATTGCGGCTAAACTCCGAAACTCGCAGATGCAAAGATACCAGATAACTGAGTGAGTGGGAGTCCACGAACTCGAAACCGCTAGTTATAGGCCGAGGTGAACCTACAGAAACCCAGCTGATGCATTTTCTTTCCAGTGAGACCCACGACGTCGTGAATTTATAACCGTCAACCTTTAATGGTGCTCTGAGACGTTGCAGGTGACATAGTTTGCTAAGTCCACATATCTAAGCACCGGCTTTGATTCCTGCAACACGCCCTGCAGATGAATTATGTTTAATGCATGTTCAACCTCACATTTTCAGGTGTCAGCAACACGGAAGCAGTTCTGGGAGTCTCCATCAGAATGCGATATTTGCAATTTTAATGCAGTTGAACTTTCGGATGGTCTGAGCAATAGTATACAATAACATTAGATAAGTTATGCAATTATTGCGAAGGCCATGCCCCGCTCCACTGCATTTCTGACGAGCTCGAAACGACTTCCACAGAGCTTAGCTCTGCTCTTAGAGCTCTTAGGAGTGGGTGTAGAGAGCAGAAGTGATAAATGTAGAATGTCCATAAAAAAAAAACTTTCTTTTGTTGCGCGTACGTCCTAACGGTCAAGCGTTTAAAAGACGCCACTCGTATAAAACCTGAAGGCTCATTAGGTCCAAATCGTTAAAAACTACTCAGCTATGCATTTGATACACACTTGGCTGCCCAGTTAATAAATATTTACTACCAGTTGATTGCGAAAATCCGAGCGATTAATTAATGTAAGGCAACTTCGCGCACCTAACCTACATAACTACTTTATGCAGCCCCCTTTAATTGTTTTATCACTCGGATGAGACATGAAAAGCATTTGTAGCGAAGATAAGTGAAAAGGGGGCATTTAGAAACAGGTAAAGAAGGCCGTCCGATAACCCCGGGCCAAACCTAATCTGTGCCGTCCAATCACGTCGGCTCCCCACGAGGTAGAAATTTACAGGTAGACGAGTCAGGGAAAAGAATCATGTCAATAATCGTTTAGGGTCCACATGAGTCAGTAACAGAATATGCCTCAGTGCATGTCATAGTGACAAGTGAATGCCACAAACACACGTGGCGTTTCTCCCCCTTAACAGTCAGGCATTCACCCTTGTCTTTGTCGCTTTCGAGCATGAAACCTTGTAGAACCGTTGACACACGGCGATTTAATGAGGTGTTCAATTTATCATATATATACATTTATTTATTTATTTGTTTGTTTATCTGTTTGTTTATTTATTGCTCAAAGTTTGTCGACAGTAACAATCGGAATGTTTTGAAACTGCTGCACTAAGTGCATACAGTCGACACGAGATAAAGCAAACTTAAACGTCCATGGACTTCTATAGTCGCTTTATGGGGTCTCAGCGGCAGTCGGAATCGATAAACTTAACTAAGATGAAATAAATTTGGCCCTTTTAGATGGAAAAGTTTCTGAGAGTTTGTGCGGATTTCTGAAATATTTTGTTTCAAAAAAGGACATATAAAATCGAGGGAAACTAATTAAAGTATTTCCGACGGGGTGGATCAAGAATACATTTTTCGACAGCTGAGCAGGGAAAATTAAAATTCTATTTTTGGGCTTTAACTTTTGCAAAAGTTCGTCTTTCAACATCGACATCCCTCTTAACTTGATATACAGAATCTGCAAGTTTCTTCAGCTTGCCTTCTACTTCATCGCGAATATTTAAGGTAATGTCATTCAGAGACGTTCTTGTCGTAATTTTCTCTCGATTTTAGTTTACCGATTTGAGTATCATCTGATGCATCGACTTTTATTACAAGATTTCACTGGCAGCGTGTGGGCCGAGAAAATCCGAATTCCACAAGTACTTGAAGATTCCTATCAATCTTTCGAATTGAATTGCGTGTTACTGACCACTTAGTTGCTCGCATTTTTGCTTTGCTATCCACAGCGTTTATCGTGGTCTATGGAAGATTTTCTCTAGTGCTCTTTAGTTGAAATTAATTCGGTAGGTTTTTAACGCAATATTTTCGGCTTGACGGATTGATCCAGTCGACTTCAGCAGTTTTGGCCAGCCCGATCTCCACACTTAAACTCATTGGATATTTTTCTCTTAAGAGTATCTGAAGTCGCAAGTTTAACTGCACCGCTCCAAAAAAGGGGATATTTTAAGATGGGCTTAAATCTGTATTGTAAGCTGCGATAACATCAACTCCAGGAATTAGACTTGTTCGATACATCGGTACCACGAACGCAGGCTTAATTTTCCTCTTCAACGGAGTTGGTTTTATTCAACCTTCATCGGTGTCAAAGAGAAAACATTATGAATTCATACATACCTACCTGCTATTGCAATGTGCCCGACCTCGAACGTATTCAACCAAAACACTTTGATAATCAGATCTATCAGCTTGGTAATACGGCAACGCTGTCCGACACCGAGTACCGCCGAATACCTCACGATCATTCAAGGAACCACTACGTTCGGTGAATCGACTCGCCATTCCGGTACTGCGAAACCTCCACGTCACTGCTTGTGCCTAGCGGTTATCGCAGGTCTCAGCTAATCAGGTATTCGACTTGGACGTGGAAATTGGATAATTGATATTGCGGTTGGTTTAAGTAATTCAGGCCAAGAGAATTCAGTTTCAACTGCTATGCATAGATAATAAATAAAAGAGGTTCTTCACTTTCTCGGGCTCGTCATAAGCCATTAATAAGTTTCTTATTGTTTTCGCGCGGGGCAGCGAAATTGGGTCATGCCTGTTGCAAGGCCCTGAACGGTTTTCGGATATTTGTTTGGTTTAAATATGTAAGGGGGGGACTTAGCCCAAATGTTCCCAATTATGGTGTGGATAACAAAGGAATAACCTAATAAATTATTGAAAAATCCCCGGCGTCAGAGACAAATCGTTGCGAACCCCAACGTTCATAAAAACCATCATCAATATACGATAGTTTGAAAATTGCTTTCATATTTTCACAGCAGAAAATTACCATTTATCCCTCGGCGTTTTCTGGGGCGAACTATAAATAATTCGGCTTAAGTTCAGGAGGCTGAAATAATATATTGAAATTTGTGGGACTTATAATTTCCGCGATTTGCCTGTCTGCTTTCTTTCACACGCAATTTTGCCTACATACATGAACAACCATATGGTTTTGCGAATTCTTCCCATTCGAATGGAATTGTGGTCAATTAGGTTCTTGTAAGTGAAAATTAAATTCATGTTGCCATGGAGTGTGTGAAAAAAGCCATTTTCGGAAGAATAAAAAAAGACCAAAAATAACCTTTTTTTTGTTTTATTGAAATATACAAAAAAATTTTTAAAAATTTTGTTTCCATCATGTTCTCTACCCTTAATATACCTATTACTGTTCTTAGCGGTTTCGTCCCCTCTTTGATAGAACTTGAACCAGTCGTTTCAAAGCTGTATAGCACCCCAAATTTTCGATGCATTTAGAGGACAATCTTTGTATCTTAAATCCTTTCCAGGAATAGATAGAAAAGTAATGGGCGAGAAACGACCTCAGTTTTATACAGGGTGATTCATGGTCGACGGTAGGTTATAAGTTTACAAAAAACGGGGCCCATCATCTTTTAATTCAAAAATAAGGTCCTAATGAAACCTCTGTTACAACGTGATTTGAGGTCACAAAAAGTGGAAGGTCCGCGAATTTGCCCCATCCCGAAAAAGCAGTTCTATTTTGTATAGGGTGGCTCAAAATTAATACTTTTACTTAAACATCCCTAAAGTACTTTTTTTACTAGATTTTTTAAAATTTATATATGTAAATTCGTTAAAAGACAATTTAATTTCCTTTAAAACAATGTATCATGTTCCTGTATCTAAACCGTCACATTTCACAATTAAATGCTGTTTTGTTTATTGTCTCTAAACAATGGATTATTTTGGCATATTTGCGGAAAATGGCTTTAGAACGCTATGATGGTTGAAAACTATGCAATTGTTCAACAAACAAGTAGCAGGGTTGTGAATATCAGTTTGCGTATTTACACGGGTACACCGCAAGTCTTTAAATGTAGAACAACTTTACAAGCACGAAATAACTGCATTCCCAACTAAAACTCATATAAACAACGAAATAATACACCTATTTCATATTTACATTATATGCCGAATATGGTCGGCATTGGTTTTCAAACACCACAGAATTTTACAGAGTGATTTGTGGCCCTCTGGATATCATTTGCATCAAGCTCACGAATTCACTAGCACGTTAACGCAATTTCTCTTTACGATTTACTACTGATGTGATGTAGACTTGTTGTTTTATCTCTCAACCTGTAAACCTGTTCTTATATTGCTACAAGTAAAAATCCATTGGAGTAAGATCAGGAGATCTAGCAGGCCAATCCTACGGGCCCAAACGTCTAAACCAACAATCGTTGATCGTTTCAAAAAGCTTCGCTTGTTACTTGCTTGGTGATCTGTCGAATTGGAATCGGCAGGGGCGATATACTTCTAGAATTGGATTTTCAAAGGAATCGTTAATTATAGATCTCAGGAGTTCGCCGAAGCTTTACCCTTTAGGAGAACAAAAAAAACGTTAAACTGAATTCCCCTATTTCCTTAACCACTTGTAGATTGTGATTAGACCAGAGGTGTTTATTTTGTCTACTGAAAAAGCCATTTCTGGAAAACTTTGCTTCGTTTGACCAAATAATATTTTTAAAAAAGTTGGTGTCTTTTAGTTTGCATACTAAAATCGCTTCGCAAAAGTAGATTCTGTGTTCGTAATCTTTTGGCTTTAGCGGTTGGACTTTTGCGAACTTGAATACAAGCATGTTATGTTGCCAGGATTTTCTGAATCGAAATATATGCTAACTCCAAATTGTGTTGTATCCATATAAGCTTCCTTTCCTTCATTTGTAGTATTTATTTGTGAAATATAACGGTTCAGACACAGGAACGCGGTAAGGAAATTTGCTTCTCCTCCTAATAGGCAAAGAGAGAACGCCCCATTAAAAAATTCACTTCAGAGAGGGGTCAACGTAAAAGAATTATTTTTAAGCCACCTTGTACAAAGTGAACCCATTTTTGCTACATAGGACAAAATTAAACGATATACAGGGTATTATTTTTAAAGTGTCGCAGTTGTAACTACCTTTTTATATAACCAGCAACGTCGCATTGCTAAAAATAGTTTGGGTCGATAGAGCGAGGCTCATCGCCTATTTTCACAAATTTTCAGAAAGATCACGGGTCCGGTTTTCGATAAACGCCTAACATTCCACCGATCACGAATCATCCTGTATATGTTAAATCCCTGCGAATTACATTTTGCAAACGAATTATTACCAAAGGGTCGAATATCAACCCGGGATAATCAAAGGGAATATTGGTCGTCTAAGCCGAGGTGAGTTGAGTGAATTTCTAGAGGATAATCAAAGGGTTATACAGGTAATATTGCTCAGTGCTCTTCATTTTTTACCTTGCAAGTCCTCTCTCAATGTTCCCATGTCCTGACCACTGCCAATTTTGCGATATTTCCAGGTTTCTTCTATAAACTCACATCTCGAATGTATTCAGCTCGGCGTGCATAGAGCACCTTTCATATTATTTCGCTCTTGTAATTCGAGTCCGAATTGTATATCGATACATCAAACGCGTAACATAGAGGTAACATCTAACAAAACCATAAGTAGAATTTCAATTTGAGAGACTGATCAATGTTTGTGTTCATCTTTTATGAGAAAATGTTCTCGGTAATTCTGTTTTTTGGTTTTGACCTTATTTCAGTGTCTAAAGTATAAACTTAAAGGGTAGACCTAAACTAAGATCCAGAGATTCGATTTGTTGCACTCGTAGCTACTCGTATATCTCTTTCGAATCAATTTCCTCCCTGCTTCACCGACCAAAAGGAGATAATTAAATCTTAGCACAGGCAAGGACAAACTGCGAATAGTATAACTTGTAAAGAGAGAGAGAGGGGGCGTTTGGGGGAGCTTTCTCATGCTGTTGCAGGAAGTCCAGTATTTTGTGCCTTTAATTTTTAATGATTTAATTTTTAGAAAGTCATTGGTGCTTTAAAACGGCCCGTGTCTATGATACATAAAATTTAATCGGAGGCATTTTAAGTGATAAGAAGGATGCTAATTTGAAAACAGCTCGTTCATAAACCATTCCGTGGACAACAACTGTTTAAAGTGACGAGTGTATTATAATTTATTTTTAATTGATCTGAGACTGTTTAATCATTATCATTAATGCAATTATTATGTTTTAGGTGAGCTCGCTCTTCACATTTAAAATTAATAAATATTTACCACGCCGAAATTTCTTTAAGTGCCTCGCCGCAATCATTAACAAACTTACCGTAGGCAGATTTTAATGGAAAATACCTAATACAGCCTTGACAAACTGACCTTCCTAATAGAATAAAAATTGCTCGAAAAAGCTAAATATCTGCTAAACCCGGTTTTTCTAGACGATTTGAATTTGAAAAAGGAAAAGTGGAGGAGGTACAATATGAGGACACCCTATATATTATCTCATTTTTAGATTCGGTATTTATTTTTGTTGTTGTTTTTATAAGGCCTTATTTCAGACTCTTGATCTTCAAATTGGGATAGAAAATTAGGGATTGCCAGGATTCCGTACATCTAGAAATTTTTTAAAGCTAGATAAGGGGAACAAGAAATTCTAAATTTGGAAGACTGAGATTTTACTTTGTCGTCCAGGTAGAGGGTGTTAAAAGTATCGTGTCAAACTTAACCGATTTTGATATTTAAGCGTAAAAATGAGACAATTTAACCATAAAGATAAAGAGCATAAACCTGCACGCAATGCTTGATTGTATTGCAAATGGCTCGAAAACGGCGAGAGATGAGGGAACGATTCATGAAACAAAAAGGATCTAAATTAAACATGAAATTTAAATTTCGGAAAATGAACGTACTCGAAAGAAAAGCGCGTTCATAAATATTTCATTAAAAAAATGAAGGCCTGACTGTAGAAAAAAGAGAACATCTTGTTAATTTCTCCGTCTGTACTGATCATAAAGGACAACCTGCAACCCAGATTTGAGTCAAATATTTAAAAAAGTAAGATGAGCAAAAGTTGATTAAAAGCGGAAACTTTTAACACTCTGTACCTCGTTAATGATGTGAAATTTCTAATTTTTTCTGGGACAATCGTTTTATTTTAGCTCTCTGCATGAAATTCCGAGTACACTTTTCTCCCTTCATTTGACTACTTGTGAAGTTGCACAACTTCAAATGGACGCGATCTTGAAACACTATTTTATGTTAATAGCGAATACTGAACATATTTGTATGTATTGTTAATAAATTATGAGTTTGAATTTATTTCTTTTACCTATTTACGACTTGTGTTCGTGTTAAATACAGTGTCTGACGACCGGCGAAGAAGAGAGCACCCAAAAATATTTCATATAAAAAATTAGACCTCATACCTGTATAGTTGCAACTTACGAGCTAATTGGGTTTTTCTTCGTTATTAATGCTTTAACACGCTAATTCAACATCGCGATCGCGGTCCGGATTTGGTATCGTGCATTTTTTGCTCGAAGAGAGGTAGAAAACGTTGGAGTCGAGTGCGAGGACCATCTCGCATTAGATTCCTGCACGTTCGAATTTGAAAGTTCACTAGCAACCTGGTATGCAAAAGTCCCAAAGACGTATGGATTAGAACAATGGGTACCTCATACGTAGATAAGTATGGAAGAGCGTCTACGTCTAAAATTCGGACTTACGCGCGTCAACGTCTAAAATTCGGACTTACGCGCGTCAACGTCTAAAATTCGGACTTACGCGCGTCAACGTCTAAAATTCGGACTTACGCGCGTCAACTTAAACCCTAAAAGAGATAAAACAGCAGCGTAGTTAAACAATCGAGCGCTGGCATTACTAATTATTTTGTTGTTCTTCGGTAATGGTTACGACTGCGACATGAACACAGTGCAGTATTACCCACAATATTGACCTTAACCTGAAAATAACCAATATAAACGTTTTTACACGCGGGTACATTCAGCAAAATAATTACCTCAACCTCGACAAATAGTCGATTTTGGACAAAACAAGCGTAAAACTGCTTGAACACTCTGCCGGTGGCGGAAAACAATAAATTTTAAATTTAGGGCAGAAACTGAGCTCGTCGGATTTAAGGGGAAAACTTCGTTTTTGAAGTATCTTGTTTATTGAGAGCAAAAACGCATTATTAAAGGCAATTATTAGGGACATTCAGCTATCGAAGTCCAAGTTAGGCGCACATAGTTCTATTTTTTAGGTCACCTTCCGGTGTGTTTATGTCCATGTCAAGTGCAAGAATACGTTTTAACAATCGGCTCGAATGTTCTCTGTTAATGTCACAAATTCACTTTCACCAATTTAAATAAAAATTTCGTCACGTTGGCTCGCTTGCCCCATTGGTGATCGCTATTTCTTTTGCAGCGCAGTTTCTACAAAGAATTTCATCATTCCTTTACGCGTTAAACGCCGTTTTTTAATCCTAAATCTTTCGATTTTATATTCCTGGATCTGAGCTTTTTTTTGAGCGAAATTTTATTCGGTCAAATCGCCAAAAGATATATGTTGCTATTTGTTTGAACCAAGTTAACCTTGCATCTTTTATGACTTGTTTAATAAAGCTTTTTAAATTCCCTTGGAATACTCATCGCTTAGCACCTTTCAGGTATATGTTCCATACGTTTTGTATTCAAATTATGCAAATACACGAGGCCTTGAATCGATATAACGATTGTGTAGGGAGTTCGTTGCTTCGGGATCGCCTTTTGAATGGCCTGACCGGACTCGAGTTTGTGTGCTATTTAGTTAATTAGAAGCGGCCTTCAGGCGGTGCGGTTAAATTTTTGATTAGAGCCCTTTATTTTGGCTTGTTTTCTATAATTTTATCACCCCGTCCCGTCTTGCGAGGCAAACTTCAGAAGTTGATGTATTTAGGATTCCAGCGTTCGAACGCACTCAGAATTCTATGAAGCGTAATATGTCAGGAAAGACCGTAAAGGTCACTTCAATTTGCCTGTGCGGTCACGCAACTTTTATAACTTGTTTTCAGTTACTCTTATCTTTTCGGCTTATCTTTCCGTTCATTGTCCCTTAACCGTATCGGTGATATTGCGAAATTATCGATAGGGAAAAGGTTTTGTGTGACGACTTCCATTGGGAAATCCGATAGTCTGCGTGGATTTAATAAAACATTAAACCGATATGTTTTATTATACATTTCAGGACGAGAAAAAAACTTAATGAAGGTGCCTAGTTTCAGGTTGACGACCTATTAGGCTATTGAAGTAGCGTTAGCTTTGAGCACATGGTACAATGAAGTAGTTCAAAGTGAAAGCGTACCTACACGTAATATTATGGCACTTATCTGTATTGTCAACATTGTGAAATCAAGGAATTTGCGATGTAAGCCTAAGGTTCTATAACAGTGAAATCCGAAGCGACGTTTTTTTCAAGTCTATCCTTTATCATGAGTACGTGAGCGGAAAAAGTGTGAGAACAATGCGAGGTAGCGAAAATGTTTCCTTTGACCGAGATCAATGATCTTCGAAATAAATACGTTCCCTTGTTTGCGGCGTAATATTTAACAGGCGTGGCCAAAAACCGAGTCGAAGTCATCCACCTCCTCCTATTCATTCTCTAATTCTTCACTAACGGTGCCGGATCTTGGGCAAATTTGCTAATTTGAATGTGGCTACTAATTGACCAATTGTTTTTTAAGTAAATGATTTTTCGTTCGATTTACAATATACAAGGCGTCTCTGTATGTACATAGTGCCATAAAGTCGACCACACATTCTCGGCCACAAAATATGACGAAACTTTCATAAATATGTATTGAAAGGCGCTTCGTTTTCGATATACAGGATCTGGAAGTTTGGTTCCTTAGAACGGTTTTTTTTATTAGTATTTTCGAAATGTTTTGAGATGCGTTAATGAAATTTGGTACATTATTATAACTTTTTGTGCTCTTTTTAAATCTCTGTAAAGAAATTGCCATATTTTTCCAGGGGCGGGCGATACAGGGGGACAGTACTTAAAAAGTATTTAAACTTTTTTGTCTTAACTTTATTGACGGTTTTATAGGAAAAATGTTAAACGTGAGATTTTTACATAAAAAAGCACTCTTGTTGAAAATCGAAATCTCCAATAGTTATCGAGGAAATTGAGATTTAAAAACTCTGTGAATGCTATGTTTTACTAAATAAATATTAGATTTAAACCGAGTTGGCCTAGAAATAAAACAAAAAATTATTTTTCACATTTCCGTATATGTTAACATTTATAAATAAACTCTGGTGGTGAAAATGATAATTAATGAAAACAAAATAAAATTGATAAAAAAAGTTTTAAATCTGATGTTCATTTAATAACACATAGTATCGATTGATTGGTTAAATCTCAATTTTCTTGAAAATTCTTAGATTTCGACATTCAACAAGAGTACCTTTTTTATGTAAAAATCTTCAAATCTAATATTTTTCCTATAAAATCGCCAGTAAAGCTAAATACAAAAAAGTTCAGCTACTTTTTAAAGGCTACCGCCCTGTATTACCCGCCTCTGGAAAAATGTGGCAATCTATTTATGGACTCAGAAAGAGCACAAAAAGTCATAATAAAGTACACAATTTCATTAATTTATATCGAAACATTTAAAAAATATTAATAAAAAACCATCCTCATGAACCAACCTTTCTCACCCTGTATATCGAAAATGAAGGGCCTTTAGACACATGTTTATATGAAGTTTTCGTCATATTTTGGGACCGAGAATACGTGGTTGAATTTATGGCACTGTGTTCAGAGACACCTTGCAGATCAAAATTTCAAGGACTGTTCTAGGATTTGCTTTAGATGATTTATGTAGTGTTTGAGTGGTAAGCACGAGGACAAACAGCCGAGCGAAAGGGAGGTATAAGTTAAAAAAATGTCCTGAAAATGTCAATTTTGTCGTTTTTTATGTTTGGGAATAATGCCTCATACAAGTAGGGGTTGCGAAGCGGTGGAATTGCACATCGTTTTCAGTTAAAATCAACGAAGAATAATATTCATCTTTAGCTAACGGTTGGTACGACAACCCTTGTTCACGTTTTAGGGATAAATTTATTTGCGTCTTCAGAACAAAAAAAATATATTGTAAAAACGAAAATTAACAGAACTAACTGTATGGAATGCGAGTACGTAACATATGTGAATATGCGGTAAGTTTTGGACTGCTTTCCTATAGCTGAAACGAAGCCAAGCTTAGGAATATATTTGGGAGTGGCTTTACCCTTAGAAAAGATAAGAGTTCGCATATCTTTATGCGACAGATTTATTACTCTCTGTGCTTACATTGTTATTATTATCATTATCATCATTATTATTATCAGTATTATCATTATTAATATCATTATTATTATTATTATTATTATTATTATTCAGTACGCGAAAAACATGTTACTAATCTCTGCGTAATAAATTATTTAACTAAGTATAGTGCTCAATTCCACACACAACCATCTCTACTTATCAGTAAGGAGTTATTGCTAAACATAATAAAATAAAAAATAGCTCGCCTCTAACGTGTAGAGCATGAAAGGAAATGTCAAGAAAAACATGCGTAAATCCAGGAGTAAATGTAATTAATTCATCGAACATTAATTACATTTGGAGTACTCAACGACTTTATTTCAAGTGAGAGAAAACAGTTAAAATTTACAAACTTTCACGGTTTCTCTCGTATCATCACAACATGCCGAAGAATATGCTGACAAGACGACCTAATGAACATTGCAAATCTTCAAAATAATGTTTTTGTACGTCCGGACGTAAAGTGGAATTTTACGAGGGCCCATTTGCGGGCGTAAAATGACGCTTTAAAATGGGCAATAAAATTACAATTCCTGCCACACAACCTATATCTACGTGCTGAAACTGTCTATGCTTAGAAACTACTGTCAGACATTATCACATTTTCAATCACCGGCAGGTCACTCGTTAAAGCGCCGCATCATGACGTTGATTGTTGTCACTCTCTGTATCAGCTACAGTGATTGGTCAGCATATTGATAGCTTCTGTTGCTAATCGGTTTCGCAGCTTATCCTGCGGTACCATGCGGGAGTCCTTAATAGTCTGTGTGAAGCACCCTGCGTTGTGAAAAATTTTCTGTCAAGTAGGCTTTGAAATTATATCACACCGAGTCCGTATGTCTTTGATATGTTCTTCTACGTAATCTCCAACATCAACAAATAAACCTAACCTCACTTAAATACGACTGTGTTGACCTTTATTATTAGTTGGATTTTATTAAAAATAGTCTTTTTCGAGACCCCACGGACTTGTGTGTTGGTTAGTTAACGTTTTCTGAGCGCTAAAAATGGTGTTTATATTCAGACAAAAAGTCTTTATGGTTGGGTCTTTTTTCGGAATGAACAGTTCATAAACGGAAAATGGGCCTTTGAAATTCAACCCTGTCTTTAAGAGTTTCTTGAAAAATTTCCCAACATTGCAGTGTTGGAATCGCAATTTCACGACTTTTTGAATTATGTTCTGAAATTGTTTTGTAAAACTGGCAGTGTTCAAAGGAAATCGGGAAGTTGTAGACCGACTAAACGAACCGCTGAACACATGAGGCGAGTATTGGATGACAATTCTAGCACATCTTTAAGAACACTTCCTCAACAAGTGGACGTATCGTCTGGCACTTGTCCTTGAATTCTTTTAAAAAATCTGGGATTATATCTATACAAAGCGTTTCAGAAACTTCATCCCCGGATTATAAAAAGAGACACAAATATTGGAATTTGTTTAAAGTTTAAGTCTTGAAAAAGACTATTTCTAATAAAATCCAACTAATACTAAAGGTAAACAGAGTTCTATTTAAGTGAAGTTAGGTTTATTTGTTTACGTTTAAGATTATGCAGAAGAACATATCAAAGACATACGGGCTTGACGTGAAATAATTTCAAAGCCTGCTTGACCAGAATTTTTTTAAACGCACAGTATTTAGCCAAAAAGCACCCGACCAGGCCAACTGCAAAATCCCCATTACATTGGTATATGTTTCCCAAGACCCAGCCAAGTTCATCTCTATGTGTTCACCGTCTCGAGAAGTTCTTGGATTTCAACTCGCGTTTCTTCAAGACCCGCTTCATATACGTTATTGGGTTTCCTCTGCTCTTTTGAACCCGTGGTACCGCGACTTGGTCTGAGTCACTTGATGGTATTTGGAAACGTACACGCCCTTCTCGGTGTAGCTCAATTTAGTCCCATTCTCGAGTGGTTTTATACTTATTCAAGTTCAAATTGTAACAAAAACAAATAACGGCCATTTGATTAGTAGAATCGAATCCCGATGAAAAAAGTATCCCATTCTATTGAATATTTTAAGGGGACTTCTGCCCTTGCGAGTGTGGTGAAAAAGTTGCGATAAAAAAATCATGAAAAAGGATCTCCCTTTGCTCCAAACAGGAGTATTAAATTTTATCAGCTCACTGTAAATGGATTTCAAGTAAATACATTGTTTCACTTAAAAAAAAAACACCCTGTGTAATATGATGTGACGTTATCTTTATTTTCTTTAGAACTTATTCATTGAGGCCTCTTAATTATGAATATCCGACACTACTTGTTGCTTCCTGAAGATTGTTTTATGTTCTAGAAAACTCTAAAGTTCCCTATCCCTGTTCTCTAGTACAATGTAAAAACTCTAATAAAAACTTTATTAATTGAATAGAAGATTAATTTTCAGCGAGAAATAGTTTAACTTCGGAATTTTTAGCGTTTACAAAAAAGTATGTACAATGAATATGAAGTAAGCAAGAAAATTACAAAATTGAAAAATGCAAACGAATCTGCTCTACGGCTATTCCATGGATTGCAGTTCATTAATACAGATAGATAGAGGATGAAATTGGGCATAAATAGCCACGAAATAAAGCAGATAATTGAAGAAATGAAACAAAAATTTAGATTTGGTTTTGAGATGCGAATTAGTGCCAAATTTATAAAAACTTTTCCATTTTTGGATCAAGTGACTGTAAAATCGCTTTCTGCAAGTGCAAATTACAGTTACGCGTTATGAAACAGGCGTATGCACGCACGTGCGGAAAGTGTTTTTGCACTCGTTCAGTCGTTTCAGTCCAGAAATTGATAGTTTTACTTACTTTTTCTTTTTACTTTTACCTTTTATCCATTTCCTATTCTCTGTACCTACTTCTGTGTAAAAAATTCGAAATTTACAAAAACTTTATTGTTTTATTAATGTCTTCGTAGGCCTGTAACGGACTTCAGCTTTGTAACAGCATCTGTAAAAGTGTTACATAAAGTCTATTTAGAAAACAACTTGGTAACGGACTTGTTACAAAGCCGTTTTCGATTTCTATTAAACATTTTAAAAAATTAAGAGATTTTTATAAGAGGGCACCTTTTACGTCATTATAGCTGGTGAGTAATCCGTTTTGAAAATGTTTTATGCCTTTAGCTGCTTTATATGAAAATGTTGCTACGACTCTTACAAAGCAACAGATCGTTAGTTGAGATTTTCTTGAAGGGGGCACAAACTTTGATTTGTAAGATCTGATATGTGGACTTGGTCTGAACCCTGTCGCTATTGACACAGTCTACAACGGTTGAATATCTAAGTTCGCAAGTAATTTCCCAATAGTTAACACTCAGTAAATGCATTTAAATTTAAGATATAGGGGGAATCGAAAGTAGTGGAACATTTATTTGAAATAGAAGGTCAATTTGAGGCCATTTTATTTTAATTGTTTTCTTCCCTTAAATGTAGTGTTCAACAAAGTAAAAATTGACGTTCTCAAATCGATGAAAGAATTGAACGTTGAAGCTTCAATTCAATACTATAATTGCCGAGATGTTTATTTAATAGAAATATATTTACTTAATAGACTTTCTCAATTTCTGAAAATATATCATCTTGCAGAGATATGTACCTAGGAATATTCGATATGATACGTTGATATTTAGTTCAAGCATCTACCTTTCACTGTAAAAGGGCCATTAACGTTTTAAGCAATTGGACCGCCCTGTATAAGTTCGATTTTCAATTTGGGCGTTTGGTTAATGACAACTGACATTTTTAGCCGCGTCGAGCACGTCAAAAGGTTTCTGAGTCGAGCTTCTACCTTTAAAATAAAATCACGGTCAATTTGCGCATGCACCGATGAATTTTGAGGTTAGACAGGATTAAATAATCTGAGTTTTGATTTCCTATGAATGAGCGAGTTTCAATACGTACCGAGTCATTCAAGGTATACTGTAGTAATTTTTTTTAATTTACTTCTCTTTATGGATGTTTTAATTTTCAGGTGAGAGGATTAGCGCTGCAGTTTGCTTTCTTTCTAATAAATCGTTGGCACCGTCGAGAATCTCGGAGATTTATGTGTTATGAACGTAAGTAGGCGTAAAATCAAGTATAAAACTTTCCATGCTTCCTTTAGTTGTAAAGAGCTGCCTCGTGTTGATTTTATATCTCTCGTGTGTTCGAACGCATATTTCCATCGCAAAAACAGAAAACTGCATCGTATATGATTAACCTGAATTGTCAAAGGCAAAACAACCATCATCATAACTCCAACCAAAGGCTTCCTCAACCATAATCGCGACCCATGCTCGGTCTTCCGAGGCCGCCGGTTCGTCTCCGCCATACCGTACAATGGCGGAATTGGAATAATCGCGTGAACCGGCAAACTTGGCTCAGATTTACATAAAAAGTGGGACATCCCGTTACTAATGGATAAGCCAATATAGAGTGTGTTTAATGATAATTAAATCCGCGTTGGTAATTATATTTTTAGCTCCACGCGTATACTCGAAAATGTGTTCGAAAACGGTTTTTAAAAACGTGAACTCGCAGATGTTTCCCCTGTTGCTAATGCTTAACAACCACGTGAGGCGCCCATGATGTACAGCCTTGGCCGAAACTATTTGCTGCCCCTCTTAATTCTTGGAAATTTAATTTTCTTTTTACTCTAAACAATTATTTTGTATTTTCTTATTAATCGGCGCGATCACCTGAGCAACGTAAACAAAGCATCAACGCGGCAGGACAAGTCGCAACACGATTACAGTAACAAACTTGAATTTTAGTTGGTCACTCGTAGTGTGCGCACTGATTAATAATTATTAGATTATAGTCGTTTATTCTAAAGAAAACTCTTATTTTTTTACAAAAATGCCAAAAACGAGAGAATTCGATTTAGCGAAACGCATAAAAATTCAAGTACTTTTTGAGGAAGGTAAAAGTAAAACACAAATCGCAAAAATAGTCAAGTGCCCTCTTAGTACTGTCAGATATACATACATTAAAACGTTATGAAAAATCAAAAAGTCATGAAAATTTAAAAAAAGTGGTAGAAAACGCACTGCAAGTGCAAGAGGCAGTTGGTACACACTTTTTTACAAAATCGGAAAGACACATCTTCTGAGCTGGCTCTAAATTTATTCGGGAGCATTGAGAAAGAAGTTTCTGCTAGAACAGTCAGGAGACGGCTTGAACATGCGGGGCTCAAGGGTTGGGCAGCAAGGAAGAAACCGTGGCTGCGGAAATGCCAGAAAATAATTTTAAAAAAACCACTTGCAATGGCGTATTCAACATAAAAATTTCACTGAAGAAGATTAGTGAAATATCGTGTGGTCGCACGTGTATAACTTCGAGGTATACTTATTTTATGAATTTATTTCAAATACATTATAACAATAAACAAGTAAAATTCCTAATAGTCGCCTTTTAAATATTCCATGATTTTTGTAATAATTTAAAGCTTTTGATACCGCGGGTGCAACCTTTGTTAGACGCAGAATAGGCGAAGAATACAAGTCAGAATGTATCGTACCAGCCATAAAACGCGGAGCAGAAAGTATAATGTTGTTGGGTAGCATGTCGGCATACGGGGTGGACGAAATCGTTGTGTGTGAGGGCCGAACGGATTCAAATAAATAGATCCAAGTACTGGAAACGGCACTAGAACCGTCTTTTAATAAAATGTTTGGTGACACCAACATGGATTCGTTTTCAGCAAGATAGCGCGCCATGTTATAAATCGCGAACGATAATGAAGTGGTTCTCAGATAATGGGGTTGAGGTCATAGACTGGCCTGCTCAGTCACCGGACCTCAACCCCATTGAACATATTTAGTCGATACTGGAGCGCAAAATTAGAGAACACTCTATTACATCAAAGGAATCACTAAAAAATGTTTTGATTCAGGAGTGGCATAACATTACTCACCAAGAATGCCGACGTTTGGTGTCGAGTTTATCCAAAAGAATCACCGCTGTTATTAAAGCTAAAGGGGTTTCTACTAAATATTAATGTTTAATGTTTTATTTTAATAAATATTCCTATTGTTATCAACTGGTAATTTGCTTTTATCTCAAATATGAAATAATTTAAAATTATTGAGGTTTTACATAAGTGGCAAATATTTTTGTCCAAGGTTGTAATTTCGATAGAAAGAATTGGCTGGACCCTAAAAGTATCTTAAAGGGAAAGATAGCCTGCAGTAAATACTTAGTAATCAACGAACTTCTTACTAATTGATGCAATTCACTGACAGGTGCTTATAGCCATTAATTTAAGCCGCGATTTAACCAAGCATTATTACCTTTATGCACATCAAACAAATGTTGACATAAAGCTTTATTAATACGCGTAATCATCAGCCATAATAATTCGCTGCAAGTTGCCTTGAATATTCATGTGTTCAAGGTACTCCAGGGCATGCTTAACCTAAAGAGTACGCTTATGGTAAATGATAATTTAACGTGCTGACGAATTAAAATACAATACGAAATACTGATGGTCAGTTTTGGTCTGCAAAAGATATTCCGAAAAAACAACGAAATGCTTATTTAAAAATATTAAAGGTTTTTTCAGGAATACACTAAAATTTTTCGAGATACACTTGCGGACAAAAGTAGGGAAATATCTTTAAATTATCAATATTTCTTGTTTTAATAGATTTAAGAAATAAACTCTATGGCATTAAAATCTTGTTTGAAGTAAATGTAGATTTCAAATTCCATTAGCTTTAGTGCCTACTATTTTTAATTAATTTAAAGTAAAACTAAATTAATGTGGACGAAAGTATGAAAAGGAAACATTTATTCAAAAATAAATAAACATAAAGCTATTTAATCAATATGAAGTTGCATAACTTTTTGCCCTGAGGACTGCCTGACATCCTCTATGCCAAAGCTCTTTTTTGTTGCGGACATTAATTTGCTTTATTTGTCGTTTTAAACGGTCTCATAAGTGTTCGATGGGGTTCAGGTCTGCTGACTGAGATGGCCACTTTAATATATTAGTACTGTTTTCCAGAAACTAATTTCTCACAAGCCGTGAAGAGTATTTCGGATCGTTATCCTGTTGACATCACCAAATAAGGAGCATTTCCACCTCGGCCCATAGCAACATCCTACTTTCTAAAATATCCCAATAAACAAATCGATTCATAATATCGTCAATTTTCACAAGGAGGCCGACTCCGGACCACGAAAACATCCCAATGCCATGATTTTGCCACCATCATATTTTATCGTTGGTTTCTGGTATCTAAGATCGAATCTTTAGCCTACTGGTCTTGTAACATACGTTTTTCCATCTAAGTTAAAGATGTTGGACTTGGATTCATCGCTCCAAAGAACTGTATTCCATTTTTGTGAAGACCAAGTCAAATGTTCATTTGCAAATTCAACTCGCGCCTTTCGGTTTTTCTTAGAAATAAGAGGTTTCTTGATGGCAGTTCTTCCCATAAGATCAACAGCACATAATCCACGTCTTACCGTTTGAATTGTGATGTTTACATTGTATCTCTCGCATATTTCTTGCCTAATTTGCCGCATCGTCTTACTGAGGTTCGCAAGTGATGTACGTTTAATGCATTTGTCGATGTTCAAGGTGGTTTTCCTGGGACGTCCAACTTTTTCTAGAGTTTTACCTTGCCTACCAGTTTAAATTTCTTCGACATTTTAGATACAGCCTTCACTGATTGGAAAATTTCTTGCAATAACACTTTGTTTTAAACCTTGTCGATTCAATTCCACAATCTCTTTGCGTAAGTCCTCTGAGAAATACTTATTTTTACCCATCGTTGCATCGTTGTTTAGAGACACAAAATAAGAAAACTGTGGGAGTTATTGGCTCAAAACTACTAATAATGCTTATCTTTCCATGTTTTTGTTCGAGGTATCAACAATATTTATAGAAAAACAGACATATCGGCTTCCCAGAAATGTAAAGATGTTTAAAAAACGTTCAATCAATAAAAAAACGTATAATTTAATAATACAATTAAATGAGTCCTTCTTCAGTGCAACAAATACAATACAAAATAAAGATCCCTCCATACTTTTGGCCGCGAGTGTATATTAGAATTTTAGAGATTTAAACAGCTTGCCCATCATACCCAACCAACCAAGTAAGATGGAATACCGTTAGAATTACTAACCAGCTTAGGAGCAAAAAAAAGAACATGTGAACCTAACAATTAACTTGAAAATTTGTAAACAAATCTCATTATCGATATGAGAGGAAGCGGAGAGTACCGACCTACCATACGATAAACACATAGAACTGCCCACATGGGCGACCATGCGGGCCATTCTACTACAAACGTATCTTTTGATGGATGTATTTAAGAAGCGAACTTTAGCAATTATTCTGACATTAAATCGGTTTGTTTTGTAGTAGATTACATTATTGACAATATTTGATTTGGTGTTTGTTTGAAACCAGCTGTTTACGATAGCATTGACCCGAGTGCGTTCTATGAATATTCATGATTGAATATTAAATACTTGATTATCGAAATATTACAGAATGGGGCCTTCAATCTCCGTCAATTCTGGCTCGGCTCCGTTTAAGGTGCACTACACATCTTAAACCATTTGATTAATCATAAAAATGTTTGTCGATTGTGACGCGGATTGACAGCAGCACATTGAGAAGAATTGATGAAATTTCAGCGTGTTTTATTCGATTTTCTACTTCAGTGATTACCCACATTTACAAGATCCATTTGCAATACCGATTTAATCCAAAAAGTAGGACCAACACCGAAGAGGTTGTGAAATAAAAGAACTTCTCCGGTTTGTGCACACACATGGTATTTAAGAAAAATTGCTGTGAAAATGTACAGTCAGTCAAGCTGGCTTTTATAGCCACACAACTTCCTCGGTTTTCATACAAAGTTTCAATTTTAACGTCTCAAAAATACGCCTCAAAAATTGAAGGGGCAATGAAATAAAAAATTACAATAATAAACCTCAAGGAGCTGAATCTCATTAAGGAAAAAAATACGAATGATGTAACCTTGAATCCCATTAAGAGACGTCTTTTTAAACCTGCTAATGTCCTGGTCATAAGTCCTGGGACCCCCTGTATAATAATACAAAAATAAGAAACTTGCCAGAGTAATTTTCGTTGATAAAGTGAATTTTCGATAAAGATAAAATTAATGAATATGAACTGGTTTCAAATTCACAGAAGCCATTGTCGGTTACGCAGTTCGGTGCGATGGAAGATTTGCGCTAAGCGAAGGTCGAGGCTAAAGAAAATTGGGGCGAATATCAATTATGCCAGTGGAATTTCTGGTCTATTTTTCGATCCATCTAAGGTATATGTTTCTCATCGCCTTTAATAGTTATTTTCCGGCTTTTGCAGGAAATTCCAGGGAATATTGATCCTCCCAAAGAGAGATACCAGAAAACCTGAAATTCGCAAGTCCGTTTTTGTTGCCTTAGGATCTGTTTAGAAGTTCAAATCGTGCCCATCTCCAAAAAATGTATTAAATATTTAATGGGTCAATGCCAAGGTCAATATTTCTTCCATTCCGTATCAAAATTGTTATGGAGAGCGCAAATCCCTTGCAGGGCGACGCTGTACGAATGCGCTAAAATTGACCAGCCTAACAGGGACAATAATCTATAGCTGAGCAAACAAATCTCTCGAGAAATTTTGGGAATTCTTCGGGAAACATTTTAAGGCTGAAAAGGTTAAAACTTTTGGATGGTTGATAGTGAAGTAATAGAATGATAGCGTTCGCGAACGATCGTGATTGGCTTGGTTTATTGACCTAATAAGCAATGCTCTCTTACGTTGTTTTCTAAATTTAAAATAAAAATCCGTTTTATATTGTTCCGCTGGCATAACGGGGCAACTTCGAATACATGTATAGCTAGTCCAAACAATGCGAAGCACGAAAGAGAGAAGAATGAAAAGAATGCGATAAGCGGGCAAACGGTTCTTAAGCTTTAATAATTATTTGAAGACAGTCGCAGTTGCCACAACACCGTAAAATAACGACCTTTTGGCTTTTGTATTCGGAAAAAAGACCATCGCTATTGCAAACAAGTAGCTCAGCTAAAAAAATTTACAATGACTAGCCGCCTTCGGAAGGAGCTCTAAGTACACGGAGTGACTCTTTCGTTTCACTTTTTCTCCACAATTTACAACGAATAGGAGCGAGACGGACTGATGTCGGGAGCTCCCAGAGTTTACCCGGAGCTCCCAGAGTTCACCCAGAGCTCCCAGAGTCAAACCAGATCAAGATTTAGTCCGGGTGAGATCCAGGTCGCTGCGTCACCTGCGACTTCGGACCAGAAGGTACTGGATTGCGCGCCAGAACCTGATCCGATTCCAGACGTCTCGGTTACACCGTGAATGTATTTGTCCCGATTAACGTACGGATAAACTCGATGAAAAGAACTCATTAATCCACGGCGTATCCAGGAAGACGCAGGCAAACTGCAGTGTCGTATGCTATGAAGCGAACATTCTGTCGTAATTCATTGCACTTCATCCTAAATGGCATCGGCACCAAGGCCAACGCGGTGCGACAATTTAGTCCGCCAAACTGTGGCGGCGGAGGGGGCGGCAAACCGAAGTGTGTATACAAAGATTCGAAACGCGTCGGCGCGAACCGTGAGTTGGATTTTCGTCGACACGACACCGGGAATATAACGAAAGTGGAACAATTCCGTTTCCCATTCCGATGTTCCTATTTGGGGTTTGATATTTTCGAACAAATGGTCCTTCGATTTCAACTTTAATCGATTGAAGCGGCTCCACGGGACCCACGCACCAAGAACGTTTAGATGTCATGTGGATTTGGTCGTTTCTGGAGCGTGAACATCCATCCAGATTACGGTCCGGTCGTACAAAAGGCGTTTGATATAAGAAAAACCCGGAAGAAACTTCGGAGAAGGTAACGCGCAGACATGTCTTTCAGTCGAAGCATACGCGTCCTCGTAGATTTTAAATCTCGCAGGTAAAAAAGGAAAATTAGGGCCAAAGAGTTAGTGAGATCGAACGAGAAAAGGAAATAACGAGATACTGTTTGAAAGTTTCTTCCTCGTATTATTCCCACGAGGAGCAATAAGTTCAGAACTCGGTGTTATTTTCAGGTTTTTCCTATAGGAATCTGCCTGTCGGGAAACCGTTTTATCAAAGAGTGATTTGAACGTCACTTCCTTGTGGTGTTTTCATTAAACAAATCTTGACATGACTCCGTTAGAAGCCGCTTTAATGTCCGCTCATCGAGGGTATGTGTCTCGTGACTTCCGTCATGACACAAGCCGAGTATTGTGAGGACGTTGGTCCTCGTCGTCACTACTTTTTCATATTCATTAAAGATTTCGGAAAGCGAAAAGTTCCCTGTCTCTTTGCGAGCTGAAAGCTTGACATTTCCTCATCGTTATCCGTGGATTTGGATTCTGGCACCCATGAAACCAGATCAATCTTAATCAGGACACTTTCCATATTTCCACTTTGTTTTCTCTTCCTGCGCTCGCATAAACTCTAGTATCGGTATTCGGACTTCTTGCTGTTGTTCAAGTATGAATCACACTCTTTCAAATAATACTGAGCAAGCTGTTTTTGTGCCAGGAAGCTCAGGTCACCCCGCACTATCATCAAGTAGTGCGTTCGTTCAGAAAGATAGTGTTCTAAAGCAATGTTCCATACTTTGGAGGACATAAGCAGCTACTTTCCTTCTTAATGTAATTTGATTCAAGTATTTCAAAAACGTTCTAGTTAATTTTCCTTGAAACTCAGGACGAAAAATCTCGGTAAAAATTCAAGAAAGAAATTCGATTTTCCGATGTCTTAATGAAGCTTTCATCGACCTTTGTTTGTATTTGAACTTTTCCTCTTATTTCTTTGCCTGTCTGCAATTTGGAGTATTATGCTTTGACAGTGTTCAAATTGGCTGATCAAGCTTCAGAGTAAAACTTCAGGGTTTGCATCGATTTACTTCATAAATAAGCAATTACCATCTTTTCGACTAGCACAAAAGATCACTGAAGAACCCATAAAGTCCTGATCAATAGTAGGTATGCGACAGAATTCCCGCATTGAGTATAATCAAAAATTTAGTCAATATAGCAGTGTCCAGTGGGACCTTGTAACACCGAACACATACGCTCATAGAAAGTTCCCTCAGCCCCGGCACTTTGATCTATTCGTCTAGTCTAGTAGTATTCACCATTCTGTTGTTAATTTGGCTTTTTTATCATCGAGTGCTGCTCTAAAATAAATGAAGTTGCTTGTTTCACTGGCTCCAACGATAGAGCAGAGAAAGACAGGTTCAGTCGAGGTATCCCGAACTTATTTGGGTCTTTGGGGGAGTGAATTTTCTATGATAAATGTATGCTCGTTGCTTGAAGTGTCAAGTAACAACTAAAATTTCTTCTTTACCTTCTAACGACACCTTTTTTCAATGTTATAGGATAAATTAACACAAACACGGCAACCATTTATCCTAATATAATTTAGTTTGGAAAGCTTTATCCCTTAAAATATTGACGACAATGGATAACGAAAAGAAGCACCGAAAAGGAAGGCTGATAACGGCATCAGTCTGTCGGAGTGCTGGAGAATAGAGGCAAACATTGCAAGCAAATTGATATACGGTGGGATAAAAGCTGATGAAAGTCTTCAGAAGTGCTAATATGGACTTGATATATTTTGGTTCTTATTTTTGGACCAAACGTTCAAAGGGGACAAAGGCAGATGCAATGTTGCACAAGAATCTACTGATCTCGACCCTGTTTTGGGCATTGCCACAGAGTCCACGGTAGAACTAAGAATGGAGTAGGTAGAAAGAAGATATTGGTCTTCTAGTACATAGAGGAAACATCAAAATAGCGGTCCTGAAAGGCATTAAACAGCACCTTAGTTAACATCGAGATGCCCTCTTAGACCCATGTCCACCTTCTGGAACCTCTTTCTTGGTGGACCTCTGTTGTGTTTAAGGCAGTCTCTACTCCACTCAATTTTCTGGGAACGAAACAGTTTATAGAACTGTTCCACATAACAAAACATGATCTAACAAGTATGTTTCTATAATTTTATTTGGGAATAGCGTCTCGCACACAAGTAGAGGTTGTTGGAGCGGTGGAATTGCCCATTATTTTCAATTTAAAAGTTTAGTTTCAGTTTTTTATTTGGTTGTTTTTCAGTCATAAATTCTGCAGTAAGTTCTTTCAAATTTAGATGATTGAGAAAGTTATCCAAACTAAGTTTAAAATTATTGTTATAAACACAATTAAATTTTTGCAGAGTTTTGCTAATAATAATCATTTTGTATTGAAAATAAGTTGTTTTCACACAGACCGTTATTACCTTCATAAGACTGTTCATGTGTAATTTCGTTCGTTCTCCAAGATATATTTTTTTGTGTAGGAGGTTTACACAGAATAATAAAAAATATAAAATACTTAAAATTTGTTCTGTGATAATGCAGGGATTTTCAACTGAGCTAGCTGTGAGAAGTGATGTAGAAAATAGGAAGAACAGTAACTGCTAGAAATGATCAAATTAGGATTTTATTTTAAGGATACAGTCGATTTTTTAAGATTTTTTTAATGAATGAAAGGTAAAAGATAGAGATTAGCAATTGATATTATTGTAAGGTGTTTTATTTTCTGGAATGTTTATGAATAAACTAAAAATCTGTGTTTCCTACTGATGGATTTAAGATATTTAATAGAAATCTTAACAGCGAATGCGTGGGTGAGTTTATGCTACTAACAGTAGGTCTTAAAGGTATGTTATTTTTGTTGGTCTGAGAAACACCATAAAAATGGGGTGTTTTGCTTTTTCGAGTGCTTAATTTATATCTATCTACACTTGTGAAATTAAGTTTCCACTTGTTTCCTGCTACTTTCTGCAAATCCCATTATTTAAAAAGTCCTACATTTATTGCTCATAGGTAACACAATTCATTATGTTTGCAGCGTTACCTTCGCCATTTGTTCAATTAGGATAAAATTTCGATTAATTTTAAGATGTTTATCTAAAATTAGTTTTGACCTAATTTTAAACTCTTGTTGGTGTTCCTGTGGTAAGTTTTGAACTGTTTGTTCTATAGCTAAAATGAAGTCAAGGTTGGGAATAAATTCAGGGATGCCAGAATACTTTAAGCCTTTGGAAATAAAAGGAGTTTCAGTTTCAGAGGTTTTTGTTGCACAGATTAATTCGTGTCTTTTCAACTATCTTATTATTATTATTATCATTATTATTATTATATTATTATTGGATGTTCGAAACTTGTTATTAAATTTTCATTGAATGAAATTCATTGAAATGAGAATTTTTGTTTGCAATATTTAACAATGGAGCTGTTTTGAATACTATCTCACCAACGATTAAAATCATTTATGTATATTTTTGATTATAAATTATTTTTGATCAAATTAATATCAGATTTAAATATAATTTTATTATATCTGTGGAATTGTATCCATTCTTTGAGTATTGACGTACTGGTTTTAGTTTAATTTTACCTACTTTTTGATTTTTTCACGGTTCCCTTAATAGCAAGTTCTTTAGAATAATTCACATAACCCACACATCCATAGTCGAGGTTCTTAATCGAGATCCTAAATCTATTAGTAGAAAAAACAGGTTTTTTTGCGGATATATTTTATTAGACAAAAAATGTTTGTCTTCATGTCCTCTACCGCTACTAAAAGAAAATTAAATTAATTTCTCCTAAAGAGTTAAAAAAATCGCACTTAGAAACCTATACCGTTTTTTTGGTAGGCACACAAATGAGAAATTACTTTTTATCTCGAAAACGAAACAAAACAAAACACTAAGAGGCCTTTTTTATTAGGAATTGATGGAATATTGAGGAAAAAATGTTCGTAGTAAGAAAATCAGTGGCGTACTATTTTTTTCATTAAAAACATCCTATTAAATGGCCGCAGGGACGCTACTGGTATAAATGGAAATATTCTTTCTATTCCAGAACATGCACATTTATCCCGACATAGCGTGTCCCGAATTTTATGTCTGTATTCCAAACAGTTTTTGAAATATTTAAAAAGTATAAAAATACATAAGAAATTAAACACTCTGTATCTTGGAAACGAGGTGATTTCGGACTCAATTTTATTCGTTCTAAATATTGGCTTTTATGAGCTCCACATCCCCTGAAAATTTGTCGATATGTTTATGAAACATTCTGTGCATCAAATTCGTTGCAATGTGGGCAATTTTATCTTGGCGAAATCTCTACACCTTTAACAAGAGAATTAAAGAATATTCACTATTACGTTAAAAATAGAAAATTTTAAAGTCAAATATTTACCAGGCACCTTTGGTAATGGTCATAGAAGTAAATGAAACGATGCTTGCATGGTTACCCAGGAACCACTAATAAATAAGCGTAAAATCAAGAGAAGTGCGTGTAGTTTATTTAATAAAAGGCGGTGTGTGGTCTCTTACACAAGCACAGGAAGTTAAATTTAAAAAAGGTTTAATTAGGTACAATAATTAAACACTAATCACTTAACTCAAATCAACCTTTTAAAACGATGACATGACCCGTGTTAAAAATTCATTCTTCAGCGATTCGGATGAGGAATTTTCTAAGTACGTCACATACAGACATTCTCTACGTCTTAGTTCTGCAAATTTTTGCTTTTATAACCATTTTTCCCCAGATTCAGAAAAAGGGAACAGAATTGCCACCGAAACGTTAACAAGGGTTCGCATTTGAGCTATCAACAAAGGTGAGCCCCATTCTCAATCAGTTTTAACCGAGGATAGTGGACAGTTCCATCCCTATTTGGGCCTTATTCCCAAAACATATGAAACATATTTGCAACAGAGATGTTGCCTAGCAACAGAGATATTGCCTAGCAACAGAGATATTGCCTAGCAACAATAGGAGCAGATATTTATATAGATGAAATCGCATTTGTTTTTAATTAGCTGTAATGAGATTCAGCCTCCTCATCACGCAAACCCCGATTTTTAATGAACCAGTATCGAGAAGCAAAGGAATAAAAAGGCGTAATATACCAGTGCACTATGTCGATGGTTGGCATTCAAAAACCAGTCGTTTAACAGTAAAAAAATGCCAGCAGCGTGCCAGGCAAGCGGAATGGGGAGAACTGGAGAATCTCGATACTTCTTTAACAGGTAAAATTGCGGAGAAACTTGTAAATTGAATAAAAGCTTTCGAAACGGAACGGTATCGTCAGTAATGATGACTGCGGCTTAGTGAGCAGTTTTAGCACGTTTTCCTGCAACGGATGCCGAGGAAAGTTTTGTTTGTGTCCCCATGAATCAGAACTAGCTGTGACAACGAAGGCGGGAGGACCATTGTCAGAATGGGAGTTATTTTTAAACCAGCCGGGAATGTTTGACTGTGTTCCACATCAACATCAAAACGAAGTGAATCTCGTGCAACCACTTCAGTTAATCTGTTCTATTTTCGATATCGAAGTCCCGGACGGGACGCCTCCAAACGTGCACCTGCTGCGTGTTTTGATATCGGCGGAAAATCAATAAACAGTATGATATTAAACAAATGTCACTTATCTGGAATTGATTATTTTTTGGAGCCTCTGGAAGGAAATGGGGGAGATAGTAAAACTCAACACCCGAACGATTCTTTTCTTTTCCAAGGAAGCTCACTTAGTTCTATTTCCATTGAGCCACTTGATCCGATATTCTTGTCTTTCACCTCGCATTTCCTATTTGTTCGGAGTCATCTCCAAATCCATCTTTAGTTCAGCGGTCTGTCAATCTATGGATGGATCGACCTACATCGGTCAATAAGACAATCCGACACAGAAAAAACCCGCTTTGAATATCGCAATCTGCAGGTAATTTTCTTGGCTGACGTCGAGTAGATGTGTTTAAATTGAGGATATGGGAGCAATTGAAAGTAATCGAATACTTATTTAAAATGAGAAATCAATTGAAGTCGTGCCTATTTATTTTAAGTATTTTATTCCGTTAAACGTGCTATAATGTTCCAGCCCCTCTTGGAGGAGAACCATCCATCGGAGGTTGAAACGTTCTTAAGCGAAGAAATGGAATATCTCGGTAACAGTTGGAAAGTTGCCCATAGTAATTAAAAGTTGGTGCCTATTACTGACCCATTTTTATGCGTAATTATTCCGTTTAACAACTTAATAATCTCAATCCTAAGTAAATAATATGTGTCCGGCGAAATCGATATAAACAATGAACCAATTGAACTACGACTTAAGGGTAATTATTTAAAACGCGACATGGAAGCGATAACAATAATTGTTTACCGCACGTGATGTGCTATCAGGCCCGATAACACAGTCGCAAATATCAGTGATTTTTTGATAAGAGGGAGGTGTTTTCGAATAGTCCAAAGTTTCCACAAAACTGAAGATAAAAGTTTTTAGACAGAGGTGGGACAGAGAGTTGGTCTGCTCTGCATGCTGGTGGCGTAGAGGAAAGTTGCTTGAGAGTGGAAAAATTCCGCTGGTAGGAAACAAGTTGCCCTAGAAAGGAGCTAAAAAGGCCTAAAATTGGAATAATTTCGAGCTTTAAGTATGCAGGAAAAACAGCGGATGTGCAGGTGAAATGGGCTCATATGTTCTATACGTTTAAGGCGGATTGCTCATTTTTCTTTCGTTTGGTTTTAGAATAATGCCTCGCACACAAGTATGGGTCATTGGAGCGTTCAGATTGCACACGACCATCGAGTAAAATTTTTCAAAAAATAACAACAATTTTTAAATACTTTTAATTATTGTATAGGTGCAAATTTGACGTTCCCTTAAATCGCACCCATTCTAGGATCAAGTGGATATCTATTACTGTTTTAACTTGAAAGTTGAAGTCGGGCAAACAAAACAGGCTTTGGCTTTATCCGGCATAATTCCGGTAACAGCTGGTGAGAGCCCAAACAAACCCAGTCTCGAGAACTTCCAAAATAAGCTCTAGTCTTTTTACGTAACTTCGTATATAGATAGATCTATAAGGCAATCGACGATTTGATCTTTCTGCCCTTGTGACAGAAACATTTACATCTGCACGCAAAGAAGCGTTGATTAAATGCAGAAAAGAAAAGGGAAAAAAATATTTAAAAAATTCCCCGATAGAGTGGTTGAAGGTAAAGAGAGAATGGTTCAGTTGTGAGGATTGTTGTTTCATCTTGCCCGTATAACGTTCTATTTTTAAGACCCCGGCGGTTAAAAATAACAGTTTTATTAATATGTTCGCCTTAAACATTTTCCATTTAATTGTTTACCTCAAAACACCTGTCTACGAAAAGATAAATTATTGTCTAACATTGTTAATCTAATAGACAGCAAAAAAATTAAAAATTTGATGAGCTACGGCGATGGATTTTTTTCTTATTAAAATATTTTCTTAAAAAGTAGTAGCGGATCCCGCTAGCTGCGGCAGTAGCGCAGCACGAGGGCCCGATCTGCTCGGTTGCGTTTTTCGCACGAGTTCATTCCGCACGAAGCCCCGTTGCCGCACGAGGTACTATTACTACACGAGGCGCCACTCGCGGCAGGTGAGAAATTCGCAATTTCGGGCACTTTATTAATGTTTGCACACGAATGATTCTCCTCGTAAATGTCTGTTTGGTGTTTCTTCATTTTTAAAGTATTTCTATTTTAATTTGTTCATTTCCGCAAATTCGGGAGGCGCGCAGCCACAGGAAAGCCAAACAGTTTTATAAATATCCCGAATCTAAATACGAGAATTACGTCATTCGAATCGTAACGACAGCGACGTTTGCAATAAAACTTAAAGCTTTGCGATAGTGCCATTGGCGTTTCTGTTTATTAATAAATCTGCGAACATTCGTAATTCGTATCGTGGACGTGAAAGTGCTGTGACACAGATCCGACAAATTCAGGTTCTGCGCTGTTGCCGCGCATTCCCATGCTCAATTCCGCGTGATGATGGAACAGCGGAAGAATATCGGTGAACTTGTTTTGTGTTTGGGCTGGTGCAATCGATGATTGGATTCAGGGGCAAGGACGTCATCTATTATTGAATGTGATTCGAGGAGTCTGGCAGAAATATTAGAACGAATTCTCCTAGAAATCCTCCGAGACAAACGGAACTTGTAACTTTAACGTTTAGTCATCGCTTTGGAGGGCAGAACGGAAAATTTGGGTAACGAGGCTGGCTGGCGAAAACATCTACTAAAATCTCTCAAAGACCGTGATAAGCTGTCGCAAACCTCGATGACTTCTTGAGATGAGAGAGGTGTTCTGGAACAGTCCAGGGTTTCAATCAAAAAGCAAAAGTGAAGATAAAAATGCTTGGGCAAAGGTGTTGCGGGGGAGTTGATTTGCCCTTTTTGCTGGTAACGTGTCACGAAATTGTTTGAGACCGTAAGGATCCCGTTGGTGGGAAACATGTTTCCCTAGAAACGAGCTAAAACAAGCCCGAAATTGGGATAACTCCGAGCTTTAAGTATGCAGGAAAAAAGTGAACGTGTAGGTAAAATGGGCTCATATATTTCATACGTTTGAAACGCAATATTCATTTTTTGTCTTATTTTGCTCGGAATAAATGCCTCGTACAGGAAGGAGTTGTTGGAACAATAGAATTGCACACTATTCTCGGTTAACAATGACTGAGAATGACATTCACCCTTACCTAAGGATGCGGACGAAAACATGTGTTAACGTTTCTGCGACAAAGCTATCACAGTCTTAACAACGCTAAACAGATTATCATAAAAACGAAAATTAACAGAACTAAAGTTTATATAATGTCGCTATATAAAACATGCGAAACACCCTGAAAAATCCTCTTCTCAATGACAAATGACAGTTTTGACACGAGTTAAAACGTCATTTTAAAAGGTTTCTTAGTATTTAATTTCCTTTCCTGTGTGTCCAAGGTGCACATTCTATCCAAACATAGGCAGCCAAGTTTTATCCATGCTTGCTAGACAAGAGGCCTTATATGGAGTTTTGTGAAGTAGAATGTATGCACTTTCTTTGATTTTATGCTTCTTTGATAATAACGTTTGGAACAATGCTTGAATCGTTACCAAAGGACCATTTAACGAAGCGTAAAATCAAAGAAAGTGCATAAATTTTACTTAATAAAAATTTATGTGGAGTTTCTTGCGCGGTAAGCATGGTTAACACTCGGTTATCTATGCTTGAGCGGGAGGTCAATCTCGAACGCAAGCAAAAACTGAACGTTAACAAATACCTCTCAGAGGAATCATTAACACAGATAATAACGTTTGAAACAAGACAGGTCAAATTAGGTACGCTCTTAGTAAAGGGTGAAAAAACTCCAACTCTCAACTAATCCCGAGTTATCTCTAAATTTACAGTAACCTGTACCGTCGTAGTAAACCTCACGGCTGAGTTTAACAGATATTAAAGTAGCAGTTCTGATTTTTTCATAGATTTGTCTACAAACCGCGCCCAGACCCGAAGTTTCCTCAGCAACTTTGTCTATAAATATTTCTTTAAAGTTCCCCGAATTGATCTCGGCTTTTTGCTTCACATTTGAAAGTAACTCGCACCACTCCGATTTCTCTTTTATCCGGGTCTCTTATTAAGACTAAGTCATGTAGAGTCGATAGAGTCATTAAGTATTTGTTGTGTCGAGACTAAAATCAAGGCCGTGAATACTTAAAATCACGTCTGGAAATGGTTATGCTGCTGAAACGGCATTCGAGCCAAGATTTAATTTTTTGATATGTTTTGAAGAGTAGAAAAGAAACGCTCGTCAATTCGAGGTATACACATGTTATGGCCCGTCTCTATAGCGCACTCTTTCTCATGAGAAATTAAAGAGTAACCGCTTCGTCCGCTTATTCAAGAGAACTAGAAGTAGCAGTGAGGAGGAAAAGCGCTCATATTGCGCTCATAAGCTCGTGAGTGGATGAAGTTTAATAGGATTGGAACTGACTTTCAAAACTTTCTTAGGTAGAGCAGACACTTGTTAGATAAACCAGTTTAGTCTGGGTTAATTAGCATTTCCTTATAAATGCGGCTCGGAATACGGCAAACTATTACAACATTTAGAATTGCACAGCAATCACTGTTTTTGCTGAGGCATCATCGTCAGTTTGATGCCAGCTTAAAATACACAAACCTGAACTGTTATGCACATTCTTAATAAGTTCGCTAATTATTTACGTAATTCATCAGTACACTGGATCCTTCTTTCGTAAATTTGCATTCGCGTGTAGCAAGCACGGAAAGTGAACCACAACAAAAATAAGAGTACAAAGTTCGCACAATACGTAACGCATTAGATATATACCGCATGCCATAAGCCTTAAAAAATTCTTCACTTGGCATTGTAGCGTTATGTTAGATTACGTGCGTGGTTTCAAAGCCCCACTTTTCGCACGATTCATTTCTATTCATTCACTCATTCATACTCCACATAAATTGAATAAACCCTCCGGAGAAGAAGAGTTTGACGCTGATAACCAGCGATTAGTCTTTGGAAGATCGGTGATAAAGAACTGTGCTTAATTAACTCACTGTAGAGCGAATAACATCCGATTAATTCGCATTACATCACGTAGGACGCGACATAAAAGATCGATTTGCCTTGGTATTGTTGCGCTGAATACGTCGATGTCGCCCTCTAATTAAAAAGGTAAAAGGTTGTTTCTGTGTTTTTGTTTCTGCCGTGGAATGCGTGACAAATGTTCCTCAGAACCTCAGGTTCTCATAAAAATATTCTAACTGAAAGAATTTTTACGTTTGTTCTTACCATTGAGTGCAATGGTGTTCGAAATTTAGCAGTTTTCAGGGCGTCACGTGAAATACATGCAGGGGATTCGCAACGCGATGGGCACAGATCAGGCGCGTATGGAGGACTCCAAAACTAGTGATTTTGCACGTAAAATTATTCTCTCGTGCTTACAGTTGCTGAGATCTTCACCTCAGAGAGTGTATTAAAAATTCGAAAAACTCAGCAATTCCTGGACATAAAACAACCAAATTTCGAAAAAGTGTCTTTATTAATGTATGTATTTGGTTAATAGAAATTTCGGAAGCCCACTTTAAAATTTTATCATTTATTTTTACTCTAATTGTATGTATTATTGAGATCTACCAGATTTTCGGCAAATCCAATTTGATATATTCTTTTAATTCTTACCGTCCTTTTCTCAAAAACTGCAATTTTCTAACAAGGATCGAATTGAAATATGTGATTTTATAATGACAAGTAGGCTGGGTTACTACTGCTCTTCAATTGTTTTACTAGTAAGAACTGTCTGTTTCTGGAAAAAATGCGATTTTGTGATAAAGGTCAAAATCGATTAAATCAAACAAAATTACAAGTGTTTTAAATATTGTTAGTCAAGAGTTCCATATAGAAAAATTAAAACAAGAACTGGGTGCCATAACTTAATTCGTAAATTTGAACAAATAATACTCAGGAACGGGCGGTTTTTTGAAACGTCACATTTGACAGCAATAACATCTTAGCGACAAAACAATTGAAGAGCAGTAGTAACACGGCCTACTCACTATTGTAAAACCACATATTTCTGTTCGGCTTAATCGCTGTGCAAAATCGCAGTTTTCTCAGAAACAGGCGATTTCTCCGAAAGTTCACAAGAAAAAAACCTGGTAGGTCTCGATTGTAAATTAAATTAGAGCTAAAAAATTGATGGAACATTAAGGGTGGTGAGCCCTTAAGCCTTCCCCTCTTGGGCTGCCAGTCGCTCCAAGTTTCTACCAACTAAAAGTGTTAATAAAGAAAATGCCTGTTAGGCATTTGGTTGTTCTATGTTGAGATATTTTCTGAGGCCAATATCTCAGTAATTGTAAACACGAGAAAAAATTTCGTATGAAAAAACGGCTTGTTTCACACTACACGCATCTGTTTTGTATCTATTAGGTTGTGCATCGCCCTATATAATTACGCGTTTATGTAAAATCACTTAAATATCTTGATCGGAGAAACGCAGAGCTAAGTGCTTAGTTCCTGTTTTATTATGCTGTTTACATACTGGCTCGCTTACTGGTTTTGAGATATTTAACGAGAATATTTGCGATATTTTTCAGATTCCGAGCCAAAACTCAGTACCTACTTTTCGCCCCCTGTGCAATAATAGTATTCTTTAAATTGCCCTTCACGCTGTTTGAGTAAGCGAATCGTAGTAAAAGTTTCACTTACCGCATGTGCTTGGGACAGTTTAAACAAGCTGTCAGCGTAACTTTAATGCCTAGGCAGTAATGAAACGCTTTTTTGAAACCACAAACTTGATAGATAAGCGGCAGTAAAAGTTCCGTTCTGGTGTAGAAACGAAGATGAGCGTCTTGGTGTAGAAGTTGTTGATCTCTGTGCCAATACCAATCTGATGCAGTGAATCAGCACGTATATATAGTATTTTTAATATCAGATGAAAAGCTTGTCTAGAGAAGATGAATCACGATGCAAAATCAATCATACATTCCTCGGTACTATCCGGTGACAGAGCCCTGCAACATTTCGGATGTCTAAGCCAGCGGACCAAACGAATATTGACTCGGCCTGGGTGGTGAAATGACGAATATTTGAGATGCGCCCCCACTCCGCATGGAGACATGTACTTACAGGTGTAAACAAACTAAAACCAGTGGCGCCGACGAAGGGCTTTTAAAATTCAATTTTTGTTGATCGTTTGTGGTGTTGCACAGTTAAATTAAGTCATTCATAATTTTATGTGTATACTTTTCATAGGACTAATTGGCTTTTTGGAGGCCCTTTGAAGAAAAGGAAAAAAAAGTAAATGCGAATCCAGCAGGGCTTAGTAATGATTTTAAAAACAAAGATTTGCATGTGCAGGGTTAACGTCACGTTTTAAATATTTATGACTGTTTAAAGAAAGAAAACAAGCATAATTCAGTTAAAAGTTTTGTAACAAGAATCAGCGAAATAACTAAATTATCATTGTTGACGATTTATCGGGTTACTAAGGAGGAAAATGTTATCGACCGTAGCTTTGAAAGGAAAGGGACTTCTCGAAAATTTAAACAAACCGACGATGGCGACAGAGATGTTATTCGGAAAATTATCTATAATTTTTATAAAGAAAATACGATACCTACTAGTAGAGACGATCCGAGAAACGGTAAAAGACAACTCACACAACTATAACTGCTTAGCAATATTGCGAGCCGTTATGATGGACTGCGACTTTAAATATAAAATATTGATAATAGAACGTTGATAATGGAATCACAACGAATAGTTGGTTTGCGGGGAGAATATTTACGTGAAATTACGAATTATCGACAGTTAGGAAGATGTATAGTTTATTTAGATGAAACGTGATTCAACACTCATGACGTGATTAAATATGGCTGGGTAGATAATTCAAAAAATTGCAGTTTAGATACGCCATGCTCGAGAGGCAAACGAATTATTATTCTGCTCGCTGGCAGTGAAAATGGATTTGTGCCAAAGGGCTTGTTGCTGTCTGCTAAAAATATAAGCCTGTGTTGATTACTACGAAGACATGACTGCTCAATTATTCAAAAAATGGATCGCCGAACTAGTACCAAACATCTCCCTAACTCAGGCATTGTAATGGACGACGCCCCTTATCATTCCCGGTTACTAGTCAAGATCCCTAATAATAGTACAAAGAAACAGGATATAATCAACTTTATGAGTGACACAAATGTACATATTTCAGAAAAAAACAATAACAAAAAAAGATTAGATATAATGGAATCTTATAAAATTTCAAAAAAGAAGTAACGGTATGTAACGGAAAAACTACAAGATCCGCACCATCCGGATGTTGCGGAAGTACAACATCCGGTACGACATCAAATACAAATTTGATTTATTTTTTAATCTCTGTAATTTAAATATTCAAAATAGTCACCATTTCGACGCACACAGGCCCCATATCGATTTTTAAATTCTTTTTCGTAGTTCTGAAATATTCGCCGGCGGATTTTCTGAGTGAAATATTTTATATTCCATTACGCCCCAAATGCTTGCATCAGGTGGCGTCAGATCAGGAGAATGAGAAGGATATTCGAAGTCTGTTCCTCGGGAAATTGTTCTATTATCACAATGCTGATGGAGCAAGTCTAGGGTGCGCACAGCTGTACGGCTCGTTGCACCATATTGTTGGAAATATTATGTGCGCACCTGTAGACTTCGTGCGCGACAAAAGTTCTTTATATCTCTCATAAACGGTACAATAATTTTCTTTCTGTAACGTTCTTGGTTGACAGTAAGTGGGTTTTGATTTTCGTCTTCAACGAAATAAAGACCAATCACTCCGTGACCAGATACCGCGCACCACACCGTAACTTGAACACTGAAGTTGTTTCTCTATAATAACGTCATGACGTTTAAATCCAAGGAATTTGGTTGTTTGTCGATTAACATAGTCGCTAAGGTGAACGCGACTCTCGTCTGAAAACCATATGTTTTTCAAAAATTCCGGATCCTCCTAAATTAAGCTCAACACGCGACCGCAGTAAATTTCTCTTGCACGTTTGTCCGCAGCGTTTAGCCGTTGTCCAACTTGCATACGGTACGGATAACCATCGTTTGATTTGAACATTCAACGTGTAGACGTTTCACTGATGTTGGGTTTACATGCAGTTCCGATAAGGCTTCTTTGAGGTGATTACACAACTTGGCCAAAAACACGTCCTTTGTTTTTGTTTGTACGCACTGTTTTTCGACGACCTGAAGAAACTTTACATTGACACGATAGCGCAACGAATTTTTTCGACAACAGTTAATATCAGGCTTTTACTGGGACCTACTTTATTAAACTTTTATCGATGTTTCATTGACACCTATTGTAAGCTTGGACTATCAATGCGGCCATTTCCGTATGGTCAGAACTAATGCTTTATCGAAAACACTTTTTCTTTCATTAGAACCATTTTAAAATCAAATTTAACTGCAGCGTATGATTAAAATGTCAATTAATGACAGCTAAGTCAAATATGACAGATGCATGTTTTATAAGCAACTCCGCAGCGTCTTTTGTTTCGGTACTGTTTATTTTGGCGGATGCTGTGGGCTGCGATCAAGGACATGGAATTTGGTGTTGCCGCCCTGTTATTGCGTTTTTAATTCAATTGAAATACTTTGGGAGATCACAAAAAACTATATTACGAAAGATAAATAAGTCACCGACTTTAAATGATGCAGTTTTGGAAAATATCCGGCAGGTGATGAGTGAATTAGACAATGTAGTGTGAAAGCTGTGCGGCTCATGTGTCACCTCCCGTTGCCTCAGTAATTATTCAATTGAGCGTTGATAGCGACTGATGATGAGAATGACGAAACCTGTATTGAAATTTAATTAAAAAGTAATATGTACCTACTAAGCTTATTTGTTGTGCAACAAAAAATATATTTTTGTTGCGCCTACATCCTGAATTCCCTTAATGTGTGACGATAAGAAGTTTTTTCGCAGTTTCAACTGATAATAAAGATAATATACGTATTTGGTTAACCGTTGAACGGCGCATGCGCAAGCGTTTCCAGGTCCGTCCTGGAAATGCCTCATGTTTAGTGTATATATTCGGTATGTGGGGTAATGTTAATTTTATTTTCTTTTTTGTTTCGCATGTATGTTGGCTTGCACCTGTAGTCGCTGTTGCGGTCTTAATGCTCCTCCAGAATCTAGTTCTTTCGCACCTGTATAACCGGTAACAATGTTCCCCTCATCAAAAGGAAACAATTAGTATAAAATCAACGATTAAACTCTTCTACATTTTCCAACAGCAGAAGAATTTAGCTTTCTCGTTTCCCTTTCATCTCATTCATTGGATCTTGGCAGCTTTTAAGCCCATTAATTTACTTCCGTGAAACATAACAGAATAAACAAGTGCCATCGTTTATTTTCCCATTTTTGTTTTCTTTTTTGTTGTTGTCGGCCTTTAAATTAGAAAAATTACAAATTAATTCTGGACGGTTTATTAAGTAATTCAATTTTTCGTTTTGAATTAGTTCTCGGGGGCATTTTCTTCTTCCGTACCGGTTCAAACAATTAGATGATTTTATCGATGCCAACTGTTGTTTTTGACCGTCGGACTTGATTTCTTTTACTGTGCCTGATGTGCGTCAAATTTCCGTAGATAAACCGTGAAAAGTACCGTTGTTCGTCGTTTAAGGATGTGATGTCATATCGCTTCCTTTAGCCGAGTTGTGATATACGTGATTCTCAGGTAGTGTTGGCACGTGACGCACTTCCTTTTCATATGAGCGAGAATATAAAATTACACAAATTAACATCGCTTATTACCGGTCTTCAGTATCATTACGTTCATTTAAGACCTGTTTTACACGCGCGGGTAAAAAAAACGACCAACTGGTAAAGTAGAGCGCTACAGTGTTTGACGACATTCTTTTTTAGAGCGGTGAAAAACATGGATGATTAGCGTGTGAAAAGTTCACTTTCCGCACGCCGCGAGGGTTTGTTTTAAATTTCACCACCTACCACCAGTAGGCCAAATCTCATCAATCAGTATCTTGATTTCGAGGTAGAGTATAATAATTTTGAATTGAACACCAGGGCCAGGAACGTCATTTGCCACTCCCATGCGAATTGTAAATCACAAGGTGCATAACTTTGGAATTATCAGGGTCAATGCCAACCACATAGTTATTTTCTAAATTTATTACTGCTTGGTATTTTGCTGTTGCGTTATGAGTCGAGATGGATTAGGATAGATAACTATTATAATACTATGAAAAATTTCCCAGGATTATTTCTGTTGGTTATATGATGCAAATTTATCATTATTATAAATTGAATGTCTATTTTTACGTCGGTTGTTTGTAGTTACTTGTTGCTATTGTACTTTGATAGATTTAAAATTATAAAAGGCATCGCTAAATTTTAGTGCCCAATCTATTAGGTGGAAGATGATTAGGATGGGGGACTGGTAGACGAAACCTAGCAGAGAGGTCTAAATCAATTCATTCCGTCCATAATTTTCAAATTTCCACGTAGGCACCTACTAACGAATAGAGGCTAAGGATATCCCTTCTTTAATATTTAACCGGTTTGCCTTTCTTAGGTAGTGTAGATTTAATATTTAATTGGGTTGCTATTTAATCGGCCACTTAAATGAATGAAAATTTGCTTTTTCTGCGAGCCTGCAATAAGTATTGACAAGCCACGTTTCCCACGGCCTCATACGAAAGTGAAGATAATCAACGGAGAGAGTACACACGTGCTAACAAGCGGGTGTTACCAATTCCTAACACACACGTGTGATAAGAAAAACAAATTAATGACGGACACAGTACAATTCTATTGTAATGGGTCCGCCGTTGACCTCTCTTGCGCAAGCATAATCAAACGTTATCCATGCTTACTGAACAAGACACCACACATCGGTTTTTATTAAGTGAAATATATGCAGTTTCTTTGATTTTACGCTTCTTTGATAATGGTTCTTTGGTAACGATGCAAGCGTCGTTTCATTTAATTATGTGACCCTTATCAAAGACATGTAGGCAAATATTTGATCTATGAAATTATATTTATGTAAAAGAAAGAGATATTAAAAATGAGAATTGAAGAGCACCAATACTACATTAAAAATAGAGTATTTCATAAGTGAAATATGTGCCAGCATGCCTTTGATAAATAAATGGAACGACGCTTGCATCGTTACCAAGAAACCATTATCAGAGAAGCGTAAAATCAAAGAAAGTGCATACATTTTACTTAATAAAAGCCGATGTGTGGCCTTTTGCTCAGTGTGCATGATAACACTATGTTTCAACAAGAGATCGACCTCGGACACATAAAAGGACAGTAACACTGATAATTACCACTTAAATAATCACCAACACAGATATTAAAATTTAAAAAAAAGCAAATTAAATCAGCTACAATGCTCAAATGCCAACAATTTACCCCAGGCCATCTTTGTGAAATAATGAATGACTAATGCGAAAAAACTTATTATTTTCTCATACTCGTCACACTTGTCCATCGTAAGCTGCAACACACATTCATCCAAACTTGGATTCGCGCGCCAATGTTTTCATCATATAATATTTGTATCTTAATGTATTATTTCCGCACGTGTGCGGGTAAAGACTTTATCGCACGCTAAGATTTAATTGAACTTACAAACGAGAACAAAGTTAACTCACGCACGCTCGTTGAAAAAATGTTGTACGCGTGTCGGTATTTTTACCAGATTTAACGCCTGAGAACTGCAATCAGTGTTTGGTGGAATATCACTTCCGCGTGTGTTAAGTAAATTTATTAGAAATTCCCACGACTAAAACGTCGATAATGTGGTAAAGAGCAAATTAATAAATATTCGGTTTGTAATGCTTCAGTATTTCAAGAACAGATGGAGTTAGACATACGAAATGCTGAACGAAAAACACTTTAATTTTCTTGAGGTTTAAAAAATCAATAATATATAGGGGATGTACTGCTTGATGGCGGATGACAAGTTAAGCAAATGAAATTCATCCATAGGTACTGTTTTTTGCCTTGCATCGAATCAAAATTTGAGTAATTTTGCCTTACAGTGTATCAAAGACTCCTTTCCTTCATATGTGTCATCAAATAAGATTCTTTTTTTGCAAACAGTTTTTTTAAAGCCGCTTTATTTTACTTAAGAATTAATAGACCAATAACCAACTCGAAGCAGAATTGCTTGCAGAAAATTGTGGAGAAGAATGCAATTTACTCATTAGGGGCGGTTTCATGTTGTTAATTATCGCTTGGTCCTAATGAGGTCCAGTTATCTATATTGACAGACGTCCTTAGATAGGATGTTGAGGGATACATGATTCATCATGCTATTTCAGACATATGTCCGACCCTGTTATTTCATCTAGCTCGACTTAAATCCATAAGAAATAAAAGCAGTTTTGCTTAATTTCGTTTGTTCCCGAATGTTTTCTGAAACATATGGAATTTCTGAAATGTTATCGCAGGATAGTTTTGACCACAAAAAGACGTAACTTTGCCTCTATTTAGCCAACTCTGTCCCCTTCACTATTTCCGAGATCTCGACAATTACGTGGCCTACAACGTAGCCGTGCGGCTCTAAATTGTCTCCTCTGTTAACTATTTAAAACATATATTTTTTTTAATTCAAAAGCAGCATTAAATAGGAAAAAAATTGTATTTTTTGACGTTTGGTTTTTTTTTATGTTGCTTACGTCACCGGGAGCGCAAAATGGCTGACTTTTTTAATTAAAACATGAGTCAAGTGACATCTCAAATAAAAAATCTTTGAAAGCTACACTCAATGGTGTTTTGCGATTGAAAATCTATCGATTAGTTTTTGAGAAAAATAGATATAAATTTGGTAAAAATGCAATAAAAACTCAGTTAAATAGTACGAAAACAATGAAAAAACATGTTGGTTGATAGGAAATTGGTTTGTTTTCCATTTTATGCTCACAAAAAAGTCTTAAAAAAAAAACAAAAATTAAATTCATAAATAAAAACAACCAAATACTCTTTGTGAGCGCAAAACAAACCAATTTTCTTTCAATAAACAAGTTTTTCCTTGTTTGTGTACTATTTAACTAAGTTTGTATTGCATTTTTTACCAAATTTATACGTGTTTTTCTCAAAAACTAATCTATAGCTTTTGAATTGCAAGGCACCATTAAATGTAGCTTTGAAAAACCTTTAATTTCAGGTGTAACTTGACTTATGTTTCAATTTTTAAAAATCAACTATTTTATGTTACCAGTAACGTAAGAAACATTTAAAAAAATTAACAAATGTCAAACAGATAGTATTTGTTGTCATATTTAATGCTGCTTTTGAAGTTTTAAAAAGTTATAATTTGTTAAAAAGAGGGAGGGGAGCCCCCCCCCGTTACTTTAGAGTCATACAGTATAAAGGGTGTTGCAATAAGTACACAAGATTTGAATTTGGGCTTTTTGGCTATAATCTTTTATTAAGTGAATATGCGTGCCTGGTAGAAAGAAAACAGATGGTAGTTAGTAAACATGGGGCGATATACAATACGGTGCAGCAGTGCGTCCTTATTATTAAATCTTACTATAAAAATAGTGAAAGCTTGGTTGCTACAATGCGTAAAGTGCGTCCAATTTTCGGTAAGAATAGTGTTATTACTTCATCAACTGCAAAAAGAATCAGCGATAAATTTGAAAGTACTGGTTCTGTTATTGATGTGGGAGACATAAAACGACCTCGTAGCGATCGTTCAGAAGAAAATATCACGGCAGTTCCCCAAAGTGTGGGCGAGAATCCAGGGTTCTCGATTCGTCGAAGTGCACAAGAATTGAACATTTCAACAGCCACTCTTCATCATATTCTTACAAAAAAATTTACATTTCCATTCTTACAAAATCCAACTGACTTAACAACTTTTGCCTACAAACCATGCACAGCGAAGAGAGTTTACCTATTGGATCATTGAACGACAAGAAATGAATGCCGATTTTGTGGACAAAATAATCTTTAGTGACGAGGCTCATTTTCACCTCGGTGGGTTCGTGAATAAGCGAAATTGTCTCTTTTGGGGCTCAGAAAATCTGCAAGAAACGTATGCACCCTAGTCATGTCGCTGTTTGGTGTGCATTTTGGTCTGGAGGAATCATTGGACCATGGTTCTTTGAAAACGAATCAGGTAATGCAATAACGATAAATTGCAAACGTTGTCGCGACATAATAATCCAGTGGTTTGTGCTTCTATTTCAAGATATTGCTCTTGGGGACATGTGGTTTGAGCAGGACAGTGCTACCGTCAAACATTGACGATCTTACACGACAGTTTTCCTGGTCGAGTCGTCTCTCGTTGTGGCAGCAAGAAGTGGCCTCTAGAATCATATGATCTAACACCTCTTGACTTTTTTCTTTGGGGTTTTTTGAAATCTCATGTTTATGCCAAGAAATCTAAGACCACCCAAGCATTGAAACCCTAAACTGAACGCTGTATCAAACAAATACTGTCACATTTATACAAAACAGTTGTTCAAAATTTCGTTGACTGAGTGCATTTGTGCCACCAAAGCTGCGGCAGCCATTTATCGGATGCGTTATTTCATACTGAATTCCCACATGTCTATATTCTAAATCAATAAATATTTCAGTATTTTGCCATAGAAAGCCGTGTTTTCTTCAAAATTTAAATCTTGCGTTCTTATTCTAATACCCTTTATAACATTTCTCCCCAATATGGGCCTCAATGCATAACCATAGACGGAACCGTTTAAAAATTTAACAAGAATCTTTATCAGGTTACTGTACTCCAAAAGGACTTTCTCCAGACTTCGGGTCAGACTAAAGAAATGGGCCTACCAATAAAACTGTCAAAGGAAAATCGGATAAAAGATAGGACTTAAGATCTATTAGGGTGCATGTGTCACAAGCAGAGATTATAAATTAAATAGGGTTTTTGTCCTGGGATTTTTTTTTAGATGTGGTCCGAGTCTGGGAGTATTGAACACATATTGTGCTTTGTGACTTATAGCTCCTCGAGAATGTCCATTACAGATTCTGTTTATTCTTATTAGAATTGTTGGCAGGTAGTAAAATAATGATTATTGATTAAAAATCAGAAACAAGCAAAATGTTCTTCTGTTGGATTAAACAGTTACGTTAACAGCAGTCAGTTTAGTGGCAGTGACCCCCAGAACTGACTTCTCTCGGATCTGGCCAGAATGGTATTAAAATTCCACTTCTACCGACAGCGTTGCGCTTCTTTCTTTCCGACCAGAGCAGATATAAACCATGCCCGGCCGATATGCCAAGGCAGGCGATGTTGCCAACTGGTGCCGCGAAATTTGTCTGAAAGTTTGAACCATGTGGTAGATTTCACTTTCATTACTGGGTCTCCTCAACGTTCGTGTCTTAGTTATGGTTGTCTGGAATTTGTGCAACTGCAGGTGGTTTTACTAATCGCGTCAAGTAATAAATTGTCGGATGTCAATTAAGAGTTGTTACATATCCGGCCAAAGAACTTGTCTGTAAAGTCGTCCAGCTAATTCCGGCCGTCCAAGTCTGAAAAAATGGGACTAGCAAGAAACGCGATTTGTTTTTCGAGATGTCGCCATCGCACATGGCAAAAGTGTCAATTGTCAGTGTCATTTACCCTAAATGTTTTACTTACCCCGCATGCTCAAATTCACCAATTCGAAAACCCCTTATATACGTCGTTTGGGTGCACATGAAAATTAAACAATACAGCGTGTCCCAAATTCGAAGAAATTGTGGAGTGCGCGATTTAACCACATTCGTATCTATCATAGCATATTGTCCTAAATTGAGCCATAATTTTCACCTGTTACATTAAGTATGAAAATGAAAGAAAAATGTGGACTTAGGTGTTTAAACAAGCCTCGGTATGTACAACCGAAGTTGTACCGGTACTTGTATTGTTAGAAGTTGCAAGGGAAATAAATCGTTTATTCAAAAAGTTTATCAGAGGAAATTTCTAGAAAACGTGTCGGAGATTAAATATCGGGTAGGCCTGCTTCTGTTATACAAAACCGAAAAGAATTTGTTGGGCCTTTGACGTATCAGTCGACGTCCATCCGGTTGGAAAGTGCGCGTTTTCCACCCGAGCGGAAGATACCAGTCAGACGTCGAACAGTTTCCATCTGAGTAGAACGCAAGAGTTGACATCATTACATATTTATATGACTCAATAAAATAATTAAAATGTTGATAGTTTGCTACGGATTTATTCGCCTAATCTTTCATTCTTTTCCATCCCTCGGTTGTGGTCTTTTCTAAATGCGACCGGAACGCATGGGGCAACAACTACGAACGTAGTACGCCTATTGCGGCTTGGAACGCGCTAAACGGGCCCCACAAATGAATGGGAATAATTGCGAGCTCACTTCCATCAAGAAAGTTTAAATCTCTTTAAGATTTGACCCTTGCAACTGCAGAAATGTGAAAATAGGGTAAGATCCGAAGCAAAAACACGCACGTGTGACCTAAACTAAAGAGCAGCATCAGAAATCGATTTTTGACCTTTAGTCTGGGATTTAATACCGTTTTGCGGCAAAATCTTAGCAGTGGCCGATAACTTTATCGCCAAAGTACTTTATGGTTGTACGTATAGTCATCTTTTGATCTTGTTTACGTGGCCTCGAATTATGTCGAGATGCGTCAGCAGGCAGCCGGAAATAAACGGGGAAACGACTATTTTACGACATTTGCTTTGAGGCTAATCTTCGATACGTGAATTGGATTTCTTCACACAGAAATGTTGTGAAAATTGCAAAGTAACGAACCGATCTGTCTGGCGAATCGGGTCATTCGAGTGTGAAAACAATTCATAAACAATGAGCCAATTTTCAAAGGTGATAAACGCTGAGCAAACAAATCGTACATACTCGCTCGCCAATTAAAAATGCATTAGCCTTTGTTTCCCGGTTAAGCAAATAATCTATTTGTTGAGAGTGATTTTTAAACTAAAGCCCGACAATTTCCAGCAACAAAAAAAAACACACAAACACAAATCAATCTATTAACAGTAAGTCCTCGAGTAGGTGCGCTCAGCACGCGCGGGATTCGGCGAATCGTTATACTTTCCCTTTAAATGGCGATAAAAAGTGTGGTATTTCCAGAGCTTAATTTTTAGGATTAAACCTACAGTGGATTAGAAAAATATTAGGACGCTTATGTACAGTGTGTCCCACTTAAGATGAATACGGTGTCATATTTATCTTATTCTTAGACGTAGAAGAATCACTTTTGGTACACTTGTAGAGCTCCATAAACTGCATGTTTTGCGCATTTGGCATAGGCAAAATATCAGGGAGTCGTCTGTTGCGATTGATGAACAAAGCGACTTTTTTAATATTTAGCTTCGCGTTAGAGATATCGAAAAAAGTTATTCGAAAAAGTTGTTTAGAATATTTTCAGCCTATATATCGATTTTCATCGAAAAATTCCAGTTTTTAGTTTCTTAATTATTCTACAGTTTTACGCTTATTGTGTAAAATTTCTTAAACTGATTCAGGGATTTCCTTTAATTCTAATATAATTATCTTTACTAGTAGGCCATGAATGCAAAAACTATGAAACCCAAAACAATTGAATTTAAACAATGATATTTAAACAATAGTTGTTATTTTTTTATTTTACTATTTTTTTTCGATGAAAAATATAGGCTGGAAATAATATTTTAAACAACTTTTTCAAATATTTTCTTTCTATATCTCTAACGCGAAGCTAAATATTAAAGAAGTCGCTTTGTTCATCAATCGCAGCAGGCGACTTCTCGACATTTTGCGTATGCTAAATGCCGTAAAATATACAGTTTATGGAGCTGTGTATGTGTATCAAAAATTATTTCTTGACCTTTAAAAATAAGAAAAATATAAGACTGTATTCATCTTAAGTGAGACACACTGTATAAGCATGCGTATATGTGTCTATGCCGTATCAAGAAACAATAGATAATGGAATTTTTATAGTAGTCTTTGTAATAATATATTATTAACAATAACGTAAAAATATTAAAAAATGATTTCAACAGAATATTTAGCAAAAATACAACAAACTACATATTTCGGACATCACAAAAATATTCAAACAATCAGTCTTAAAGCTATTTATCACATAAAAAAAGTAACTAATACTTAGCATGACCCGATTTTCGATCTATCACACATTGCAAACGTCTAGGCATGGATGACGTGAGATTTTTGATAAAACTTATATCAATTTTTTCCACTCTTCAAGTAAAATTCGTTTTAATTCATTTTTGTTTGAAATATCATGTTGTCTTATCTTTGTGTCTAAATAATGCCATACGTTTTCAATGGAATTAAGATCCAGGGAATGGGCAGGCCTTTCAATGACTTTTGAATAATTGTGCAACATCCATTCTTCTTGCACAATTGTAGCAGTGCGCTTTGGACCATTGTCCTGATAAAACTTTAAACTCCTCCTTATGCCCATGTCACTTGCACTTTTTAATAAATTAGTTTTTAAAATGTTTAAGTATATTGTTTTATCTATGATATCTTAAATGAAAACCAATTCACCAACTCCCTGAGACGAAATACAACACCTTACAATACCATCATTGAATCGCGGTGAAAACTCACCCGCTACAGTAGCGCCTAAGTCTTTTCTTTGATTTTAACTCCTTGTTTGGCTTTCGCCACACTATTTGACGTAATTCCAAAACCCATCTTCCTTTGAAATTAATTTAGACGCAAACGTGGATGTAAAGTTCTTATTTTTGTTGTTGAACCAGGGCTTTTTTCTAGCTACCTTCCCATTATTTCCATTTCTGCCTATGCAGCATCGAATAGTTTCAGCAGATACTTTTTTACCCGTTTATTTTCCTTGCAGTTTAGCGGCGCCAATTTTGGGATTTTTCTTGACTTGGTTTATAATGAACCTTTCTTCTCGTTCGTTTAAGGCATGTGAACGTCCGGTTTGATTTAGGGGAGAAACGCGATCTTCATTCTTATAACGTTGGATAATGTCACTAACTGCACTCTTTTCGCCAAATTTAGTTTTTCAGCGATTTTGCAATGGGAAAGCTTCTTTTCATAGTTGAATATCACTAATTGTCTTAAATCAAAACTAGTATTGCTTTTATTTTGAATTCGACCCATTTTTTTCGGTTCTAACTTTAAATTCACGAATAACACTGATTTCAAATCGCCAAATTGAGTTATTTGTGGGAATAAACATTAGAATATTGAAGAATCAACAAATGTCCGAATATTTTTTTGATGTCCAAAATCGATACGAGATTAAAGTTTTATATATTTTTTTGTATTAATAACGAGAAGAATTAAAAAATAAGAAAACATTTACGTATTTTCGCATTTTTGTTAATAATAAACGACTACAAAATCATATTAAAAAGAAAAACGAACACCCGTTAATTTTTTGTTAGTTATAAGCAAATATTATTCAAAAACATAGGTGTCCGAATATTTTTCTAATCCACTATACATATTCCGCCGACAGTGGCAGGACGAGGATGAATCGATATTAAATTAAGATTATTCAGGTCAACGTAGGACCGACCCGAAAGGCCGTATAAAATTAATTGCTGCAGGTTTCGAGTTTACGACCCACCACATGGCATAATCAATAGGCATTTAGACTTAATGCATGTATTTAAGTTTAAGGGCAGAAACATAATTTACTCTAAAGGCACCAGTTTCTCTTCGACCGAGAAAACTTAGTAACTATCTTAGCGATGCGAACTTTGTTGCTAAATTGAAGAGCTGAGCTATGCAGTGGCCAAAATAAAATTTTCTCTCGGGCAAAATTGCGAGTGAACCGATCGAAATATCCGGGTATAAAACTCTTCCAAGTGAGTTCAGGTATCATGACCTACTTAAGATTAACCTCCCTGCAGTGCCACCTCTGAAAAATCGTTCCTCACAGCAACTATGCATACTTTCAAATCCAGACATCTTTGTCCTAAGAGTTTTATCCCTATCCGCAATACCTCCGTCGAAATTACTCCTGTAGGCAACATAAAGGCCTTGATGGCAAAGTATCTCTTCATTTAGAAACTTTTACAGCAGGGGCTTCAGTTTATCTAACCGTAATGTCATAAGGCGATATTCCAGTTTTCCTCTATACAAACAGTTTCTCATTTGAGACATTTATGCTAGACTTGCGTTGTTCAAGACTTAAAGCTCTTGACCTTCTTTCCTTAATCACGTTTGATACTTGAGAATATGCATTACGTTAATTTGGATTATCTTAATGATGATGTTTTCACGCAAAACAACTAATTATTTCCCATTTTGATCCTCCAATTCTAGGATACTACGACGAATATGAGTATTTGAACCTTCCAGTTCTTCGTCTTTCGATAGAGTCTCAATTCATCGTCTTTTCTCATAATATCCTCACGTCGTTGTGTTAAAGTAGAGGAGTAACTGCATACAATCCTATGTTACGATATTCGAGCATTGCAAAGCCCCGGAAACAGTCCGACTCTGGATTATTTATTTCATAGGAACGCATACCTTCCTGTGTTGAAAGTCTTTGTAACCTTCTCGCCTGCTCTAAATGCATTCCAAGCATTTTCCTCCAAATTAATGATTTGGACTATTTGGAGAGTCCTGTAAATAAAGCATTATACATTTTATTTACAAAAAATAATTTGGTTAGTTGAACCCGTCGAAAATAAAACGCGCTGTACATGTCTAAAGCCTGCATGCCGCAGCAAATAGGACGTCGCATTCGTGGTATTCTCGGCCTGTAAATGAACTAAAGCCGGCATCCCACGATAATTCAAAACGCAAGTTCGGCCCGTAATATTTGAGTTCGGTTGACTGTAATTACTTTAATCCTTCATTAAATTTTGGTCGAAGATGTTCAACAAGAATTCCTGATTCGGCGTTATTTCAATTGAATATTTTTGGAAATTGCTCGTTGTCCTTAAACTTTTCTGTCTAAGTTTAAGAGCTGTCTATACGTTATTCAACTTAAAATGTTCCCCTGCGGCAACCCATTTTCGGTAAAACTGCTCAAAACGTTGTTAATTGAGGTATAAACGCCTGTACGAGTTTAAGAGGGTATTTCTGGAAGATCTTCGACACTCCACCTCAATATAAAAGATATGCATCTTCACTGCTTCCTGCCTTGGAAATCCTGCATTACCAGCATAAATATCTCTGTTACTTTCTCCTCAATGTAAAATATTTGCATGTCCACTACCACTCATCGCCTTGAATATCCCACATTATCAGCCAAAATATGTAAATGTGTGGTTTGGCATAGTAATTCATTCGCCAAAGTTCCAGCCTCTGGCTATTTAAAGCTCACAATCTCCGATAAAAGGATCAGCGAGTTGAAAGTCAAACTCATGGAACTCCTAGCCTGCGCATGACCTAAAGTCGGCATTCCACGGCAATTCAAAGCGCAGTTGTGTTCTGTCTTCATTCTGTCGACTTGAAAAAAGTGCCTTATCTTTTTTGTCCGTATAGCCTACATTGAAGACTCGAGGACCTTTAACGAAAATGCCTGAATGGCCCTCAGTAAAGGATTTATAGAATTCGATTATTTTATTTCTTTACCACAGTACTCAGGTGTTCTATAAAATAGTTCCATAAACTAAATCGGTTTTGTTTCTATTGCGAAAACAACTCATAAACATGCATTATCACATAACATTAAATTGAATGCAAATCGCGTGCGATTATTTGTTTGCAGTGCTTGTCGGGGTGATACATTTTATACGTTATATTACCAATAAAATTTTCCAGTTACTTGAGGAAGTCTATTGCGATACTAGGAATTCCAATCGTTTGATATGATCATCGGTTTTCGCTTGTCCTAGGTCATATCAGTTTTACGATAACTACATGTCATTTATCAAGAATTCGGTGTATTACTGCGGTTAATACAATAGCCTACAGATGTCTAAAGCCGACATCCTACGAGCATATGCCATCTATTTCTGTGACGCGTCTTCATTGAATTTTAAGAGAAAGAACGAAGAAAATTTCCTGGAGTGCCCTTACTTTACCGGCTCCATTTTTACATTAACCATTCAGAATCGAATAGTCCAATGATACCGTTCAAGAATTTTTATCTACACACACCATCAGAATGCAACAAGGGTCGTCGAACCAGAGCACATTTCTTCAAATTTCACTCGGTAATTGACTCGCCGTGGGAGGCCGGCTTTAGGAGCGTTGGGTTGGCCTGCCTTCCCCTGTTCCGGGAAAATATAACTGACCCTGTTCCATTATGGAATGACGTAATGTTAGACAATTAGGCCGTTGTTGAACTTAAGGCCACAACAGTCCTTTTTCAAGGCAGGTATGTTTTATTGGGTTCGCCACTCCTACTATTCGAAGACAAGTTCAAGACACTTCGTCTCAAAAGACTATGGATCGCTGTAAAACTACGCTTAGTATTAATGTTCTGGGTGTTAGTGGAGCTATTGTTTATATCTGTGTTTACGAGTATCTATTTTTTCTAATTTTTATAAGGACTATCTCTGGAGTAGTTTCCCTCTCTAGTTGCAATAATTATTAACAGGTCAAGTATGACATGAATTATACCTCTTCGTTAAAAAAACTTTCTAAAGCCTACTGCTCACTTTTTTGAATATAGGGCGTCTTGAAATTGCATGTCAAAAATTGTATCATGAAATTATCTGGGTTAATACATCAAGATTTGGTTCGAAAATTATTTGAAAAAAATGCCTCGTTTAGACACTATTGACGATCAAAGTTCTTGGTTAAAACATGTTTTTCGCTATATCTAGAGAATGCTTCAATGGATTTCAATAAAACATATTGTGCATTTATTCATTAGTGCAGGGATTCTTTTCATGTAACATTCATATTTATTCGCAATGCACAAGTGGTTAGTTCTTAGCCATCTTCGTATAAAAATGACCAGAGCTGTTCACTGAGTAGCAGCATCGTATTAATATCTTTCTGATGATATACTGTGTGTCCATGGATGGACTTCACTATACTTGTAACAAATTTTTTAGTTTTTCTAAAAAAATTAATTCTTCATAATTTCTTTTCCTCATTGTATAAATACGATTTACATTAAGAAATTTTTATTTTTATTTACAGGGTGCGCAAAAAATGTAAAAAAGTAGATTTTCCAAATTAAAAATGTTTTAAGTATTAAAATGAGAGAGCTTAGAAGGAGAAATCGAAAAATTAAATAAAGTTTTTCGATAGGAATTATGGTTACTGTGATTTTTAATATTTAAAATTTTTTATAAATTTAACTGTTTGTCATTTATCTCAATGTAATAAGTTAAATAAATTATTGATATTTTCTAGAGATTAAATTTTTAAATAAAATATTACAGCAATCACAAATCCTATCGAAAAACTTTATTCGGCTTGTCGATTTTTCCTTCTAAGCTCTTTCATTTTGATGTTTCAAAAATGTTTAATTTGGAAAATCTACATTTTTACATTTTTTGCGCACTCTGTATATCAAAATCAAAGTTTCTTAACGTGAATCGTATTTATACAACAACCAAAATAAATGATGAAAAATGACTTTTTTTCGAAAAACTGAAAATAAAGATTTTTACAAGTATAGTAAAGTCTATCCGTGGACACATAGTATTAGACCTTTTCACAATTTTTCTATCTTTTAGAAATTTCTCGTACCGTTAATATTTCTCGCTGAAAAAAGTTTTTTCTCTCATGCAGAACACCAATTTGCCATCACTTCGATAATTATCGGTATTGTCAGTGTGAACGCTGATGTCACATATAATCTTACACCTAAATAATCTCATGATACCATTTTTGACATGCATTTTCGGGACAACCTGTATAGGAAGTTATTTTTCTTTTCCGACCCATCCGTTAAGAATAGGCCATGTGTTTATTCAAACTCGTATAAATGACGAAGAAAACCATGACAAACCATACCACAATTGGGACAAGCAGTCACATAACTCGAATGCTGCCTCGCAGACCTTGCTAAAGCTTTCGATTCTGTTAATTGCGGCAATAACATCGACCTATGGGTTCCAAATGAATATGTGCAATTATCACGGGCTCGCTTATTCTAAGGAGAAAACTACCTCTTAATTGAAGTCACCGAGGGTCAGCAAGCAGAAAAGCTTTCATTCTTATAATGTGTTTATTAGGGTTTAATTTAAAGATGACATAGACCACAGCTGTGAGTATATTATACAAATATTATAAAAAGCAAGTGCAAGTTGTCTTATTATGCTGATGACTCATCTTTAATAGTTCCGCGGATAAATTGGGTGCGGATTTTTCTCAATCTACGGTGGAACCAGAACTTCAGACAAGAACTCGTGAAGTATTGATGACAAGACGAAGAGATTTGGTATATTATTAGATTTTTTTTCGTATTAGTAACGCGGGAAAAATTCTTCATAAACTGTTCACAGAAAGCATCGCGGCAAAACGTTTGGGGTATTTTTTGATGATCTGTGTTTCAGAAATGCCTTAGCCGAAATTCATCATTAACGAGATTTTGGAAGGTCGTTTCTTCTAGAATTAAATTACATTTATCGAATCTATGAAGGATCGTAATCTGAGGATTGCATTTCTCATAAAAGGTATTTAACTTGAAGCGACGAGATCTATTTAAAACTTGAATTTTTCCACGTAGCTAAGATGTCTTGAAATAACCTTCTTGATATTTTAAACGTAAAATGATACCCGGAACACCGAATTGTTCAAGAAAACAAGCTAATCACTTGAACTGACATGAACAGATTTCATACTGACGGATTTAATCTGAGCTAAGTGATCTTAGGGAAGGTTGAGGAGCGAATTGTAAGGGATTCCGGCCAATACTGACTAATAGACTTTTCTACTGGACGCATCAGGGCAATGCGAAGGTATCGCTGTCCCTAACTTTATATTGCCCTATTACCCTTGGTTAACTAATGTTACAGATATATTTAATCCGCCCTAGCGAGGCCAGTGAAAAGTGCTATTATTTTGGTTTTGTAGAGGTGTGAGTCAGATTTTTTGCTGTTCTATCTAGGGCCCTCCTGCAAGAAAATTTGGAGGAATTTCTACGACTTCTCGGTTAAGGTGCAGTGGGGTAACTGCGGATCGGGTTTGTTAAACTCCGATTTACCCTGTTACATATATTTTGTTAATTATGTAAGTATATATTTTTCATATCAATAGCTTCCTGACTTATTGCTATTTAAATTAAATAGGCCAAAACGTCAAATTTTCATCATAATATTCAGTATTATAGGAAATCGTAAAAAAATCAACTGTTTTGCACTTGCCCCGAAAATGGGGCAAGTGTGTACATGCCTGGTTAAAATGTTTTGACGCCGTATATCACAGGCCAAGGGGCCAGATCAGAATTAGTATTGATTCAGCTACAAATTGCTTTTTCCGCATTCATAAATCTGGTTTAGTTTGCTACATAAACGCTTTTAAACAAAACAAAAACACTTTATTGTACGTATTAAAGTAGGACTTTGGCTAAATAAAAAGTTAAAAAGATCTAATATGTATATAATAATTTTATTTCATAAAAAATTATAATGTAAAGAATGAATTGTTAATTTACATGCTGTATATGCATTCATGCGTTCAGCTTTAATTGCTTCTAATCTTTCCTACAATGTGTCTTGGGAATGACTCCCTCGATTTTATTTTCTAAGATAATTCCGAACCATGCCGGATCTAAAAACCAAAAATCACACCTAGACTAAGCAAAAAAACAGTAAATATAAGATTTAGACTAAAAACAATAAAAATAACATGCACTTGCCCCGTGTAGAAATATTTCCGGGGCAGCAGACTAGTGCATTTCTCAATAAATATTAATAAACAATCTACAATTCTTATTTTTAACATAAACTTTAATAAACAATCTTTATACTTACCAATAATTATAATTCGGAAATGAATATTTCACTAAAGAACAAGGCACCTCAATTACGAGTCTAAACTTGCACACATCTCTTTGTTGAAGCGCTGCCGAACTAATTTATTTACACAGGGGAAACCCACAAATAATGAAGCTAAATCTACGTCGTTGGATTGAAATCACTTTTAAGAAGATTTCTAATCATTAACAAGTGCATTTTCACTTTTATTACAACAGAGAAAACGTAGTAGTAGTAACGCACTTACCTCTTTTACACACATACTCCACTTCACCTTATGCAGGATGGTCCCTAAGGGTGTTCCGATATTTAAGGAGCTGATTCTCTGGATTGATGATTTAAGACGAAAATGTTATACAGAGAGATCATTTAAATTTCACATCTAGTCAGTTGTAAAGTTTGTTGAAGAAAAGAACTTATGTCGATAAAAGTAAATAAAGTAACATAACCTCACTCGGCTCCTTTATCAAAAATTGATTTTAACGTCAATTTGCGGCATATGATCAAGCTACGACCTACTTTTTATCTTCTATTTCTTTTGTGTAAAATCGCACAGCTGGCTAGATATGAAATTTAAATGATCTCATAATATAAACGTATGTCCTAAAATGAATAGTTTCCGAGATACATGGTGTACCGTATAACTCCGTATACCTACACAGTAGCCCAAACAGTACATTTCCCGTCTATTTAAAGAAAAATGCTGTAACCATAGACGTGAATAAGGGTTACCATGTTAATTCTTATAGGGGCTACTTCATTAGTATTTTCCAAAATGGATACATTATAACATTGTTGGTTGAAAATGGCCACTATTTGCCATAATACTTGCTCTATCTTTTTTCTCATGGACTCTCGAACACGTTCAAAAATACCTGTTACTATTATTTTATGCTATTATTTTCAGCATGGATTTTCAATGGGAATTATTTGTTTTTCTTAAAGACACCTTATCGTATCAAAAACTCAAGAGACAGTTTTGGTGTATTTTGAATCGGTTATTTGAAAAAATTTGTCCCATTTGGAAAATACCAGTGGCGTACCCCCATTCCCCTATAAGAACTAATATGGTAACCCCTGCACACGTTTATGGTTACAGCAATTTTCTTTAAATAGAAGGTAAATGTACTGCTTGGACTACTGTGCAGGAATTTCAATAAATATCTTGCGCCATTTTGAAAATACGAAAAAATATATTTTTGTTAATACTTAACACCCTGTATCTCGAAAATGACTCATTTTAGGACATTCGTTTATATAACATTTTCGTGTTAAAACAACTAAAAAAATCGGCTCTTTAAATATCGGAACACCCTGTACAACCCAGATTGATCCTAGAGAGAATTGTGATATTAACCGTTTGGTTTCAAGCCTTATACCGCTGTTGGATCTACCCAGAAAGTATTGATTTTTTAGTTCACATGAATTGTATTTTACCAAAACCGAGTATTTTTGCTGAACACGTTCTAGGAAATGAGAAGTATCGACTCGTTATCTGTTATTATACTGTTTACTCGTTGGGCAGAGAATTATTTAATAAAAAGCCAAAATAAATAGAATGCTATTGACATAACTCCGAAAACTCCCTCAAGCTATCATATTTTAAAATCTCAGAATTGGTTACAGCACGTAACCTGATAAATATAATACAAAACCCGATGATAACAATATCAACAGTTGCCTTCACCTTGACTTCGCTTCATGCATGGAGTATGTTTTAAGCGTGTAGCTACATAATGAGGACAATGCAAATCGGTGGCATACAGAGCTGAATAGAAAATATCTCGCGGTGAATACGTAATAAGTGGGGCCATTAATTTATGACAATGACCACTATTATGAGAATGCACGGTGTGAAGTTCATATTGTGATGCAGGAGAAGGTGTGTCTGTCTGCTTACGCAATTATTGCAGACGTCGTCCAATTGTGCAAAATAGTTTTTATTTCCTGCTGAATATCGCTGCGTAATTTGAAACAGCGAAAACGAGATCAAAAGATGAAAATACCCCCATTAAAGTCCTTTGTCGATAAATTGCCAGCTCCGGAAGAGGATTTTGCCTGAAAAAAAAAGGTTTAACCCCGGGGGTTGGAAGTTCAAAACCCCCTTTTTTGACGACTTAATGCCGAAGATTCGTTCTGGAGATTTTCCGCATCTAATTTCCAAAATACTTATGGCAGTATTTAATATCGTTTACTTACATTTAACCGACTGCTCTATCGGTAATTTTTCTTTCTGTTTCGTGGCGGGCATGATGATGATATCATCGCATCAATGTTGCGACCTCCGGCTGCATTAGCCTTGAAAAGCATATGTTCGATTGAAACTTATGATGAAATGTTCTGAGGTAAAGATTCGTGGTAAATTAACAGGCTAATGATTAGTTTTCCATTGATATAAAATAACAGTGAAGAAATTAAGTAGTGCATGTACAGACGTTCCTGTTTAGGGACGTTGCAAAAACCAGGATCGGGCCAACGAATGTTACAAAAAGAAACTAAAATTGAGGAAAAATGTTTGTTATTTATTTTTCTTGTACATATTCGCAAAAAAGATCTCAGCAGTCTCAGAACCGTGGCACGTGTCTGACCTTCAGAGATTAGGAAGTTCATAATCACCTGCAGTTTTCTATGGATACAAAATGAGAAACGTGTTGTTACTATCGAGAGATTATGTTTCCAGCAGAATCGAGAAGGACTTAAATGCTCAATCAGTGTAATCTGATATTAAATTAATTACAATTCATTTAACATATTACAAATTATTATTTATTTAAACAAATAGGTCAGTATTATACAAGGTGTCCGGAAACTAGCAGGTCAAAAAGAAGGGTGGGCTTTATGGTCGAAAATAAGAAAAAATGCTTATAAACATATATCCAAAAATAATTTCCAGAGGAGCTACAGCTCTTTAAAGGGTGAGCTATGGCAAAGGTTTTTTGGCAATAATAGCTAAAGAGTAACTATTTAAAACACCAAATTTGGAGTATTCTGACAACTAAACACGTCAAAGAAGCTGTTATATCTCGTTTTGCAAAATGTCACTCAGTGGCGTGAATTTTGGGGGGGTCTTTGGAAGATTTTGCTGTAACTTTTTTAAACACCGTTTTTCCAGTAGCATAAAGCCAAGTCATAAAATTTCAAACTACTTTTCATGAAAAAGGTACTCTTGATTGACCTCTCTTGGGTGCACCGTTTTCAAGTTAACGCGATTTGAAAGTATTGTATCTAATTTTATACCTCATCATTATGGTTTAAAATATCGATATATGAAATGTATCGATATTTTAAACGCCGATCTCAACTATATATTTAAGAAAATGGAAATATTTTTGAGGGTATGTTAAAATAATAAGTAATATTGGTGAGCATAAAATGGTGTCCAAAAAAGTTACAACAAAGTCTTCCTCAGACCCCCCAAAACGCACGCCTCTGATTAACATTTTGCAAAACGAGATATATCAGCTTCTTCAACGTGTCAAGTCACCTTAATACCTTAATACCAACCAACTTTAATGATTTTAACTGCTACCATTTTGCCATTATTGTCAAAAAAGCTTTGTCACAGCTCTTTCTTTAAAGAGCTGTAGCTCCTCTGGAGGGTATTTTTGGGCATGTGCTCTTAAGCGTTTTTCTCTTATTATCAACCATATAATTCACCATTTCCTTTTAGTCCACTAATTTCCGGACATCCTGTATATTTATATTGTTACAAATAAATAACATGGACTGGTTTTCAATACACATCTTCAGGTTTTTTTGTTTCGCATTTGTAATAATTATCGGATTTCAGTGATTAATACACATTACATACATATTAATGCATAATTAAAATGCGGCAAGAAAATCGATGAGTGAAATCAGGACGGGAAATTAAGTGGGGAAATTGGGATGGGAAATAGAGGACAGTAATGTGGGAAAGCTTCCAAACTTTTAAAAAGTTAATCATGTGATTATTATATACTATGTGATAAAAAATAAATCATTTTAAAACTCTTTTCAGATTATCTTTTTTTTGTGCAGACTGTTCCAACTAGAGAACTGAACAACCCGCCCAAGTTGATTGATTTTCATTGGTACAATATTTCTCTTTGCTAAAACTGAAAATAGAAACACAAATTATTTTTCCTTTGATGTCCCAACAACTTTAATCTCTCATTTTCTAGTTTTTTTCCTTCCTTTCGGTTTCATATTCATCTATACTACATTTTACCTGTCTAAATGGTCTGCATTTTGTGTCTCTTTGAGTTGTTGATCTCCCTTTGATTTTGATTTGGTCTGATTCATCCTATTTCAAAGATCTTCTATACAAGGCGTTTCTGAACAGATGGAAAAAAAGTTAATGGATGAATCCTGAGCTAAATTTAAGACGAAAAGTTCATATAAAGATATGTCCAAAAATGCTTCGCCTTCGATCTACAGAGTGTTAAAAAACACTTTTTTGTTTTTTTTTAATTACTTGCTTATTTTTTATCGAAACTTGCTGAAAATTTGTACATCATACGCCGAGTGTTTCCTACAAACGGAAATTTTCGGACTTTGATTTCATATACGGAGTGATACGGATTGATGGGTCTTGAGCTATTAATTATCACCAAAATTCAATAGTACCCGATTGCGGTCAACCGAAAGCTTTGAATTTGTCCTTAAAAAATATTGGAAAATAAAGTAGCCAAAGATGAGGTGGTTATTACTAAGACAAGTAAGTGTTCGTCTTCGTTTTTGTACTTTCGCAATTAGTACTCACGTTTTTCTTAATATTAAATAACTTGAGTAAATAAAAAAGCACGAAAACATCATCTTCGTGGAAAGGGCTTAGAGATTAAAATTCCTTTTTAACTGCTCAAAGAAATACGTAATCCGCTTTTTTCGACATTTTTTGAACCTTCAAAGCCAGACGGGAGGCCTACAGTGTGTCCAAAATAATCGCGTAGTGCAGTAATTTCGAAAAGGTGAAAATTGCCTTCTGGTTTTGTTAAAGGGAAAATAAGTTGCCCAATAATTAATGGCATTAATTATATTTTCAGGATTTAGTCATTTTAGGAAACCCAGTTTCCACAAAGTTCGTATTTAGTTGTTTTAGAGTTCAACGGATCAAGACGGAATGGTAAAATGGATCCAGCTTTCAGCCTAGGAGAAGAATAGCGGCGTTCTGGATAATCTAAAACTCTCAGGAAATGAAAATTGAAGGAGAAAGTAGCCACAAAGTGCTTATTTCAGGTGAACTCTCTAGGTTAAAGTGCACTTAATGTGAAATATAGCTACACTTAATTATTCCCAACTGGATAACCAAATTACGGTCTAATCAAGAGAAAATAAATTTTATGGTAAATTCGATTGGTCGCTCTTAATTGAATTATATTGGAATAATTGGCAAAGAAGAATAATACTGAATCCCAGTAAATTTTTATTTGGCTGAACGTATAAAAAGGAAAATTCGGAAATTCATTTTGCGGCTACCGGAGAACATTCAGTTGTATAATCTTGGCGAAATGTCATGTTGGTCATTTACAAGAAAATCAGATCCCATCATGCTTTGAAAAGTTTGAGTATATTAATCGAAACATCTACAAAGAGTACCCCCAATTGAGATAGTCAAAATGCCCTTTGATCTAAATTGAAAACCTAACTGAATGGGCATGTAAGTACACAAGTTATAACCCTCTAATGCCAATTAGTTGTGCAAATACCCTTACCCTCCACCCCCTGGACCAAAAAAACCCTTAAACCGCTATCTTCTCAACTATAATTTTTAACTTTAAAACTGGTTTTTCCAAAAAATATGAAAAAACCACAAGTATATAGAAAACCCTTGCGCATTCGCCACATTTTTTTCATTTTTTTTCCTTCTAATTTTAACTTAAAAACGATTTTTAAAAGTTCAAAATGAAATAATTTTTTTCGGAATAGACTGCAGTCCAGTTTTTTCTTCTAACGATGAACATTTTTATTGCAAATTTAAGTGAATATAAAATGTGTCACTTTTTAAGCTGCGCCGTATTGAAAAATGCAAAAAATTCAATTTTTTTGGCACTTTTTTCAATACCGAATTAAGCATTTGGCCATAAAATGCGATAAATAGATACTATTGGATTATAAAAGATGCATCAAATGCCCAAAAAAGCGGAAATGCTTAATTCGGTATTGAAAAAAACGCCAAAAAAATCGACTTTTTTGCATGTTTTCGATTTAGATCAAAGGGTATTTTGACCATTTTAACGGGGGGTACTCTTTGCAATCTGCTCTATTGTCGGACCATCCGTTCTGACCGCTATATCAATAAGCATCACTGAACTGCAATCTTCTGTGCGTAATTCAAAATATCAGTGTCTAGTCGAAAAGTAATAGTCACAATCCTTTTTTGAACGTTCCTGAAGCGGGAAACAATGAAAAAGGGCAAAATAGATGCCCTTTAACGTTGAATCGCAAAAATTCCCCAAATATATCGATTTGTGTGTCCAGTAAGCCCATTAAATTTCACGCTCTAAACATTACTGGCCCCTAAGTGATATACGTTAGCAGGCAATAATGCAACGTGCCCATTGAGCAGGACAATATGTATTATGTATTTACTTTGCAAGTTAAATTATTTCTCTTTCTCGTAAAGTGATAATTATTAAAGTTGTTTAAAGCGATGTCTGTGCGATGTTTTCTGTTAATGCTGAAAAAACTGTCCCCGAAAGGATCTGAGAACCGGCCAAATTGTCGCAGGAGTGGCTGGATAAAAATCTTCATTACCTAAATCCAAATAAGTCCTGAGCCATTTTCAATACGATTTAACAGTTCTGGAACTCGTTTGAAAAAAATTCACAAAAGTTTTGAGGCCGTTTTTTACAGTTACGATAGTCACTAGTTAGTTACAAGTTCCAGCTATTTTTTTACAACTTTTAGGCTTTATAATAGTGCTTTAACAAATACAAAAGTCGATTTCGACCGAGGCTCGAACTCGACTCCCTCCACACAGCAGGTAGCCATCCAGACCACTTTATTACCGTGGGAGTTCGTAATATTCTATATGATTTAACTTTCCAGTAACTCGCTTTAATGTACAAACAACCTTAAGATTGGTTTTTCAACGTACAGTTAGCGACAGCTGTCAATTAGCAACTAGCTGGCAGATTATTTTTTCGACCTGATGTTAAAACTTAACCGGCAGTTGAGAAGCTATCTGAAATACTTCCGCAATGAAAAGAGACAATTTGACTAATGGCCACCCTTAACTGTAAACCACTTCACATGCAGTTTAGCAAGACATTGAAGAACCAGCACTTTACCGTTATTTTCCATCAATTTCAGTTGTTTTTTTGGAAGCTTTTGAACGCCATAGAGAGAAGACTGCATACACTGTCGGCAAAAAAATGGAGAAACAATTCAAAATTATCAATAACTCTGCAAAAAATGCTTTAAAGATTTATTCGTCCTATATACAAAATTTATTTTAGCTCGTAAGTAATATTCCTGTATGTAAATATTTATTTTTGATTTTTTTTGCTAAGAGTGAAGTAATTGATAAATTGGGTACGGCAAAAAGTAAAGAAACACTTGTTAATAACTTTTTTATATTTACAATGACTAGTATCTAGTTGTGTATCCTTTATTTTTGGTCACGTCAATGCATCTAAATCCCATTGATTTGATCAGGTTGTTAACGTATTTGGTAGTTATAGAAACCCAGGTTTCTTTCCATGCAGAGAACAGTTCGTCTTCATTTTTAAATTTGCCTAGATTTCATTGGCGTAACTGCCTAATTGATCCCATAGGTTTTCAATGGGGTTCAAATCAGGACTCTGCGCTGGCCATTTCAACATACAAATCTGGTTTTGTGCAATCCAACGTTTAACGACCCCAGCAGTATGCTTCGAGTCGTTATCATGTTGAAATGACCGCATGGCATATTCGATACTACTTTGTACAAAAATTCTGGAAAATTGTTCAAATAAATTGCAATAACAAAAATATCTCTACTTTTTACCGCACCGAATTTATCAATTTTTTTTTTACAAAAAAATTCAAAAATAAATATTTATCTACAGGAATATTGTTTACGAGCTGAAATCAATTTTATATACAGGACTATAAAATTTTTAAATAATTTTTTGCAGAGCTATAGACTATTTTGAATTGTTTCTCCACTTTTTGTCGATGGTGTACATCAAATTCTCTGCTGTTAGATAATTTTTGACGGATATTGCATTTTCAACATTTTTCTTTAACAACAGTTTTTTCTCTTTTTTAGCAAAGTCAAATTCTTGTTCTGAAGTTTTGGACGTTTTTGCTACTGTTTTAATCTCAAATAGCGCTAATAGACTTCAGGATGCCCACAATTTTTGAGCTCCGAGAACCCAACATTAAAAAAGGATTTCCACTGGTTTCTAATTTGGTTCGACATTTATGTAAATGGGTAGCATTTTATGGACTATTTCCCCCTTTTGAACTCAATTTGGATCTTTTAGCTTAGATTAGGAATCTGAAACCGTCTTAGGAGATTAATGATAATTACCGACCTGTCCAGGTTTCTCTTCTCCTTATAAACCTCCCAAATAATTTCCCCATATCCAAAAATCTAATGAAGAGGAATGCGCCCTCATTAACCCTTGAGAGGGAACGGCATTTTCAATCGCACCTAAGTCCACTAATTCTATTATTGCCATTAAATCTATTCGGATCATTTGGATTTATCTTAAAATATGCAGGTTTGTGGCATGGATGTTTACCAACCAAACACCAAATTCCAGTTTTCTAAATTTATATTCCGGCTCTAAAAATACATGGCCCCTGTTTCCAAAACATCCACTGTTACAAATCATTTACTCGAGTATTAATAGGAATCCTTTGTTGTGATTTGAATGATAATAAGCATTTAATGCTCGGAGGATTTACGTTGATATACATACTATATACAGGGTGTTAAACATTATTGCAGCCTTGAAGGCGATCATTTTCAGTGACTAGAAATAATAAATTGAAAACGGGAATGGGTACTGATAGAGCCTTCTAACACTCTAGTCGGTTAAAGAGTGCATTATGGGACGGGAGATGAAAACGTTTCGTGCGAGAGAAAGATGAAAAGCACCACCATTATTTGCCTCTGAAAGGAGTTTCCGTTCCTCAATTACGAACCAATGACTCATGTACTTGATACGACGTTGATAAATATCTAGTTCACGTTTTATTCATTAAAACTGTTATTTATCAAGATACCAAAGTGGACTTCGTAGAGTTATTTTTACGTTTTTATTAGACGTGCTGTTGACTTAAAATAAAAATAAAAAATCTTATTGGGAATAAGTGAAATGTTTGTTTCAGATGACAAAGCTATCGGAATCGCCGGCTTCTCGCTGGCAAAGATACACCGCCGGATAGTTGGACAGAAAATTAGGTAAGATTTACTGTGATAGCAGCTATGAACGTCCAGAGCATTTCGTTAACATCCAGCCGTGTCCGGGGTGTTCAGGTCAAGCATCAAAACTAAAGCTATTTTATCGCACATTGTAGAAAAAAAAAACATCTTGAATAAGGTCAGTGGGCGATTCTTCTGGTTGCGTGGTGGCATGAAGCTAGTAAAATTGCCCTGGGTTTTGTTACCGCGGAAATTTGACCGCATCTGGAAGATGTGTGACATCAGTTTTAACAAACAGGGCCTAAAAATCGTGTTGATTTATTTTAAGCGTTTTGTAGAGTGATTTTTGTATCATCTACTCCGCTTAGGAACATAATGACAAATTTATTCGAGTAGAGGTAGGAAAAGTTGTATTATATATTTCTCTATACAGGATGTCTCATATTCGACTCTTAACATAAGGATCTCGGAGGAGATGCAGCGTCTGTTAAATTGAGGCAAAGTTGCGTCTTTATGAGAGGAATACTTTGTCTTTTTAATTTTTTAAATACTCCAATTGCTTCTGGAGATCTCCGGAAAAAGACGAAAATTGCTCATTTTTATTTTTCCTGCTTTAAATTACAGAGGAATTTGAAAATGAAGGGCACTTTCTTAAGACATTTTTTCCCGTGCTACAACATGAAAAGAGTTTTTCAGAAGTACGACGTTTCGGTTTTTCAATACCATCATCAACGTTTTTTCTAAATAGGGACTAGATCGTTTTATTACGAATTCAGCTATTCATTGATAATTGAAAAACAACCATATGCCACATTTGCCGATTTGTGACGTCTAGATCAAAAATATTCATTCAGGAGAAAAAATACCTCAACATTTTCACATTCTGCATCAGTGCGTCCTACTTACTCCACTTTCATGGTAGAAATTGAAAACCCCTATGTCAAAATAAATAGCTAAATAAATGTCAGATATTGGTCACATGACAGGCATGGACGCCTCGGAATTGGTGTCACAAACGCGGCCTACTTGTCTATTTTGAAAAATCTTTCGTTGATGAAAAATCATGCTCTAGTAGTTAATGTATTAATATTCGTTGCCAGAAAACGAATCTTTCTAACGAAGAAGAACGCGATATTTTCAAAATCTGCTACTCTTCAAATAGAAATAGTAATGTTGCCGTTCAGCAATATTTGGATACTACCCAGAACGTTTGCAACCACACGGAAGTTATTTCAGATTACTGGACCAAAACCTGCTAACTTATGGTACATTTAACAAATCAAGAAATCGTTATACACCCCATCTGGATGCTGATCAAGGAGCGGATATTATCAATGCAGTGAGAAAACCAGTTTTTTTATATATAGGATTTCGCGCACTAGTTACAAAAGTAACTAATACTATACAGGGTTGTTCAAATGTCCCGCATAAAATTTCTATCTTTTTTATGAATGACTTTTTCGAAAAATGCTGAAACACGAAACTTCATTGAAATCACTGTTCAACTTTTGATGATAACATTCATCCTTTATTTGCAACCCCTTCATCCTTAGCTACCCCAGCTTTAGATATTTATATATTTATGATTATATGAGGGTTCTATGAAAAGGTCTTCAAAAACTGTCTTCAGTGGTACCAAAAAAATCTGGATCTGTTCATTCCGTTTCGATAAAACAAGTGCTAATTATTTTTAAGGACAATACCCTTTTTAATAAAATTAGCTATTTTAAATAGATAACTACCACTTAGCTAATTTCATTTAATGTAGTAAATGTTGAAAATGACCTCCACCTTTCACCTGACATGCACCGAGTCTAGGATAAGTATTATCTACTGCACTACGAATATTTTTGGATGAAATATTATTTATTTCCATCCTTATCCTATGTTTAAGGTTTTCCATGTTTTCGGGTCTATTTTGGTGTATCCTTTCCTTTAAATACCCCCATAGAAAGAAATCGAGTGGTGTAAGACATTTACTACATTAAATGAAATTAGGTAAGTGGTAATTATCTATCAGCGTTTTTCGAAAAAATCATTCATAAAAAAGATATGAATTTTATGCAGGACATTTGAATAATCCTGTATATTTAACTTATAACAACTTTGAGTTTGTTTAAAGTTAGTAACAATCCCCGAGCTTCTGTTAGATATTTCGAAAATGAATTGAATATGCCTAGAGCGAACATTTGGAGAACTTTAAAACGCAATAACTATAAACCCTACAAAATTCATGTAAGCCAGACTGTAAGACCCGGCGATAAAGTACGAAGATTAGAGTTCTGTTTATGGATCCGAGAAAAAATAACGGAGGACCAAAACTTTTCGAGCAAAGCGATCTGGAGAGATGAATGCAGTTTCTCGACAAAAGGCATTTTTGAATAGACACAATGAGCATTAATTTAATTTAACCTTTAAATTTTTGAATATAATATTAGTGTGCTTGCTTGATTGTTATCAAATGTTAATTGCATTACCCATGGTCATCTTGCAAACCTCATGGCTCATCAGCAGCAATGAAGAAAGCTCATCCACTATGTAGGCAAAAAAATTTATACATCAGACCCTGAAATTGGAAGATCGCGAGATAGCTCGAGATAAATGGCCCCAATATATCAACAAGCGGTTTCACCCATGTCTTATGCTCCACACCTTCATTACACGGTCGTTAAAACAAACATCACGCCAAATAACTGAAGAAAAGGTGATGTATTTCAGGCCATTTATTATTCGGGTATAATCGACTTACTACAGACAAGATAGCGAATTCGGTATTAGAGAATATTCAAAAAGTAGCCGGAGGAAAATCAATCGAACAGTGAATGACCCTTTTCCCTGTAATGCCGTTATCCTGAGAAATGGAATTTTAATGGAGGGCTGGCAACTGTTCAGAGCTCCTATTAAAAAACTGGGGCAACCGATGTTGCTGACTCCAACTTGAGGCAAGAAAAGACGTTCACGGCCTCGGTGGGCGAGAACAATGGCCTCATCACGTCCGGCTGTTTTAAATTGAAAAAAGAGGAAAGAACCGAAGAGGATGACCGTACTCGGCCGGGTTATACTGTACGGTAAACTTTGCGATCAGGTCCTCTCCCTTAATCTCGTTAGCATGGGTCAGTGTATACTTATCTGTTTCTGATTGTAATGGTAATCGTGAATGACTCACGCATTTAAAGCTGTTTTAAGTAATGATTCTCTCCACTGTTGGCTTCACGAATCGTCAAGTTCAAAAGTTACTAAACGAACGCTTCTCCTTGGAAAATCAAAATTCTTTATTGATTTATCTATATATATATTTATTAATAATTGTTCGATATTTAATATTTTGAATAACCATTGGGCCATTTATCGTCCTTGACGTGAAACCACTCAGGAATATTAATTATCTGTAATGAAGTACGAAGGTGGCATTTCAGTCAGCTTTTAAATGTTTTGTCCAATTAAAACTAACAAAAAAGCTCGAAAGTTAGAGTTAGTTGAATTAATTAATTAATGTTTAATCGCTTAAGTGTTGTGTAACAAAATTTGTGGTTTGATTGTGTAGGCATCAAAGAAGTATTATATGACACAAGAAATCGCAATTAAGAAAGGTTTCGAAATGAAAGAAAAATTGGGAACATATAGGGGTTCTAGGAATTGGGAGAGAGATCGTCTGACCAAACTGACCTCGAGACGGACCCGAATGGAGTGTGGAGATCTCGAAAAGCGGTCCAAATGGACATACAGTGATTCGCACATTTGTGCAAACTGGTTAACAATTTTCTGTTATGCCTAATTTTGCAAATCCAACATTTTTTTAAAATCTCTGTTAATAACAACAGGATTGATTTCGTTGAACTCTTAGTAAACAAACATTTAGCATAATAATTCTTTAGCTTTACATTTTTGAACTGAACCGGTTCGTCTCGAATCTTCGTGTAGACACTTTTGTGTCTCGGGTTATTTCAGTGGAAATTTCGCCAAAAAAAAATTCTCTAATTGTTTAATCAGGCATTATTAATTTACTTATTTTTCTCACATATTGGATATATTTCTCTTCCTTAATGGTTATATTCTATTTCTTTTCATTGCAGTTTGAAACCATTGTCGAAGTTTTTGAGAAATCAAATAATAAAATCTCTGCAAGGAAGACTTTATTACCGTGAAATCTAAAAAAAATACGAGTGCTCTATCGGTGTAATAACAACGTTTTAAAAATCTTCCAGAGTTTTCGATTGTGGCCTTAAAAAAAATAGGAGTGGCCCTAAAAAAAATCCGAAACCAGAAACGTTGTATCATTCGCTTTACTCGATCAGGAGAGGTTGATAATGCTGTCCAAATTCAACTTAGCCTGCGAGATATTGATAATACAGATGTCAGTGCTGAAGTAGTACGAAGATGTTTGCGTAAGGCCGGATTAAAAGCGACGAGAAAAGTAGAGAAGCCAGTGTTAACGAAACGCCACAAGTTTCTCTTCCCTTGAATTTTGTAAAAAAATATATAAAAACTGCAAAGAAGAAATGTGGGATAATTTGATTTGGTCTGACGAATCCAAAATGAATAGATTACCGTCAGATGGAAAAGTTTAGGTTTGGAACGGAAAGAAAGAACCCTTGAGCACTCGAACAGTCCTCCCAAATGTAAAATTTGGTGATGGGAACGTAATGATTTGGGGTTGCATGACGTCAAGTGGTGTTGGAGTGCTTTATAGTATTTCAGAACAGATGATTGCTAAGGATTACGTTAATATTTTCGAATACAGTTTGCTAAGATACTGCCAAACTCACTATACAGTGGCTAGCTGATTGTGTTTTTAATATTATAGGATGGCCCCCATAGTCACCTGACCTTAATCCAATAGAGTACTTGTGGGGAATATTAAAAAGATTTTTAGCCGATTCTGTAGGGGATGTTTCAAATTTCGACCAACTTTGGGAAAAAACACAATTTGCATGGGACAGCATTGATCCAGAACAGTACAGAAATTTCGTGAGAAATATGCCCAGAAGGATCCACGCAGTTTTGAAAGCTAAAGGAAACCGTACCAAATATTGAAAGACTTTTAAAACACAGGAATCATATAATCGTCCACCCTCGGTATTTTTTTTTTAATATTTAATCAATCATGCTAAAGGTCAATTTCATTTTTTTGGAGTTATTATTTTGTGCTAAGCTAAATAAAATTATACAAAAAAAGTTTACTTGACTTCCCACAATTTTTTCATGAAGTAAGTAATCAAATAACTCAATTTGTACACAGCTGTGAACGAATTTGTGAGTCACTGTAAGTCACACGCAGCCGGTTCAAATTTCGGGGACGAAGCATCAACTTCGACTTGAAAGAACACATGAGTCAGACCTATTCACTGTTACCTTCGGTGGCATGAACTTGGGTATTGCCAAGGACCCCGAGTGTAGAAGATACTTCGAAGGTGACGACGAGACATGGAACCAGACAGACATTTAAATTGTCGGACTATACCCAGATGTGGACAAATTTAGTCAGTGTAGCTCATATTAAATTAAATTGGGGGGGCTATAACTATACTGTCGATAAAATGTTGAGAAGTAATTCAAAATGGTCAAAAACTATACAAAAATCGATTTAAAGATTTAATCGTCGTGTATACAAAATAGTTCTCAACTAGGTAAATGATATTCCTTTATATGAATGTTTATTTGTCGGTTTTTTTTGCTAAGAGTGAAGTAATTGATAAATTGGGTACGGCAAAAAGTAAAGAAACATTTATTAATAACTTTTTTATATTTATAATGACTAGTACCTAGTTGCGTATTCTTTATTTTTGATCACGTCAATGCATCTAGATCCCATTGACTTGATCAAGTTATTAATGTATCGGGAGTTATAGAAACCCGGGCTTCTTTCCGTGCAGAGAACAGTTTGTCTCGATTTTAAAATTTTTCTAGATGTTGTAGGCGTAACTGTCTATCTAACTGATCCCATAGGTTCTCAACGGGGTTCAAATCAGGACTTTGCACTGGCCATTTCAACATTCAAATCTCGTTTTGTGCAATCCAACGTTTAACGACCCCAGTAGTATGCTTCGGTTCGTTATCATGTTGAAATGTCCAGCACAAGTGCATATTTCCCTTTGCAAATGGATACATTTGATTCTGCAATATGTCCAAATACTGAAATCGATCCACCTTTCCTTGTATTCTAATCAAGGGGCCAACACCACACTCACGAAACCCAGAAAAACATTCCCACACCATAACATTTTCTCCGCCGTGTTTTATTGTTGGTAATGCGTATTTAAGGTCTAACCCACACTGTTTTGGCCGTCTCACCCGCCTTACTCTATCTGATCCGAACAAATTGAACTTGCTTTCGTCTGCGAATAACACAGTCCTCCATTTAGAAATACTTCAGTCAGAATGATCTTTTGCTGGACGTTTTCCATAAAGCCCCATACTGCCCAAGCGATAGCGAATATTACAAACCGAGGGCGATATTTCTGGGCATTTTTTCTTCGCTGTAGCGGAAGACGCAACTGGATTTGCTACAACGAATCTTTTCATTAGTCTGTCTGCAGCGGGGGTTGTTTTTTAGATCTTCCAGTTTTCCTAGGGGTTTTCACTGTTCCACAACGTTTTAAAAGTTGAAATCATTTTACTTATCACACTTCGATTGAGATGAAACTGTCCAACAATTGAAGCCTGCTTTTCACGATTAATGAATTTTTCTATCATATTTAATTTAATATCTTCAGTTGAAGTATGACCCCGCGGTATTTTCATCACTGCTCTGCACAAAATTGCGGAGAATTGTTCGAATAAATTGCAATAACAAAAATATTTTTCTACTTTTTACCGCACCGAATTTATCAATTATTTCCCTCTTAGCAAAAAAAAATCAAAAATAAATATTTATGTACAGGAAAATTGTTTACAAGTTGAGAACAATTTTGTATACAGAACAATTAAGTATTTAAATCATTTTTTTCAGAGTTATTGATGATTTTGAATTGTTTCTCGACTTTTTGCCGATAGCGTAGGTTTACTTGTTGCAATCAGGGCACGCAGGAAAGCTGGCTCAATGTCTTAGCTTTCCTGCGTGCCCGAAGCAGTCCGTGGGATAATAAATTCCATGTCCAGTAGGCTCGTCGGCTTCATTAAGTAGACGAGACTACTGTAACCCCAGTTACATAGGTGCAACTTGACAGGCCCATTCTCGAGGATTATACGTGGCGAAGGCAGTTTTCTGTCTCCCACTTCTTGCAACCGAAAATTAAAATTTGTCTAGACCATATTTGACGTCAGATTTGCCCTTTTCATTGGACGGAGCCGTCCCAAACGCGATAATATTTTACGAAAAGGACTGCGAGTCGGCATCCTTTTTAATTAAAGAAAGAGGATACGAACACCGGAATTGAGTTCATGACATTGAGAGGCAAAGGATAGACAGAGCCTATATGGATCGTGGTATTATTGGTTTACAGTAAAAGAATGAGGGGATTCGAAGATGAGGAGGCCCGGCGAGATAAGGACTAATCGAGCAAATGCGAATCAAAGGCGTTTACAAATCTATAAAAGAACAAATGGTGTTCAACTCCGATATGCTATCATGGCTATCTCTTAAACGGCAAGAGTTACAGGGTCGGTGAAATTTTAAAAAATGTGCCAAATTTAATACTCTTGTTACAACTGAAAACAATGTTGCCAAATTATCTTTAGTTTCCAAGAAACTTAAATTTGGTCAAATTTAATTTTCTAAATGAATCGAAAACTAAAGGTTTTTCAGTAAAACGTTTGATACAAAAACGTCATTTTCACACTTTATTTCATAGTTTTCTTATGTCTACAAACCAGTAAAGTTAAAAATTTTAAATATAGCTTAGTTTTTTAGATGATGACAACAACTTGAGTTTCTTAAATACGGACCTGTACATGTTTTACCGATTTATTATTAATTTTCTATGGCTTGATTAATTATTTATTTGCCTGCATAACATAACAATTACATTTTTTACTTAGAACTCCAGGACTGGCATAGCTTATTAAGAGCAAAATCCAGAATCCTTTTTTTGGCCTAAAACATAAAAAATATATATCGTGTGATCATTGCAAAGGGGTTACTAAGGGCTTTTAAGAATTGCCAAAAAATGTACAGGTCCGCATTTAATAAACTCAAGTTGTTGTCATTATCTCAAAGACGAAGCAATATTTAAAATTTTGAAATTTACTAGTTTGTAGATATAAGAAAACTATGAAGTTTTCGTATTAAAAATTTTACTGAAAAACCTTTAGTTTTCGATTCACTTAGAAGATTAAATTTGACCAAATTTGTTTTTTCACAATAACTCGGAAGCTAAAGATAATTTGGCAACATTGTTTTCAGTACTAACAAGGGAATTGAATTTAGCACATTTTTTCTAGTTTAACCGACCCTGTAACTCTTACCGTTTAAGAGATAGCCATGATAGCACATCGGATTTGGAACACCCTGTATGGTGGATTGGTGCGATTGTCTTATCAACGCTATATCTATGTTCGTCTTGGAGATACGAAGACGGCTCTAACGAAGACTTCCCAGTGAATTTTACTCAACGCGATTAAAAAAGCCCTAAAAAATCTCAATTAGCAAATTAACCTCCATTAATCCCGCACAATAGCATCACATTAGCATGAATGCTATCTAAATACCTGTGGCGCATTTTTTAGGCGGATAAATATAACAGAATAACGATTTAATCGCATTAAAGGTAATTAACATTTCACGCCGTTTGTTTTCAACCACGATATAATTAATAGAGACTATCGGAACACAAAAATAATAAATTCCCCAGGCAAAGGCTAAAAATAACACCATTTTGACGTTGACCTTGTTTCTGCTCTATATCGTGCGAGATCCGAGTTGTATTGTTTAATGGTGATCTATCACATTACATTTAATGATTGTTGCAATTTTCCTTTAAGGTAAAAGACATAAAATCTCCATAAAAAATAAAACGCTTGTTGACAAGTCAATTGGAAATAAACCAAAATTGTTTTTTTTTTGCTTCCGATCAAATTTAATTAATCAAAATGATGGATGTTTGGCTCGTAGAATTCTTTGCCTCTATAGGTCAGCAATTTCTGGAAATAACAGAATTTCGATGCTCCATTTCTTTTAGAAATCTGCAGTCATTTAAGGAGGTCATTCGTTCTCGGTAAATCATACTCATTCGCCTAGAAACGTCAATTCGACCTAATTACTATATAATATTTAAATCATCGCTAATTGCCGCCATTTGTCTTTATCCAACGTTTCTGTATCTTCTATCTACCTTGAATTGCTATTAGGCACCACATTTCAATCGACTAGTTAATGTCACAGGTGCAGAAAAAGGATCAGGCAACTTTGTAGAGCAGACTGTAGATCACGCGTTAACACATCGTCCCCTTGATTGATTGGGATTAATGAACAAAGATGTTTTGGTAAATAACAAAGTTATCTCATTCTTTTAACCAACTCATCACACGCATACGTGTGCAAAATAAAAGCAGTGCAGGTACTTTAAAAAAAAAAACCTTTAGTTTTGAACAAATTTCAGTAGTTTATTGTTTTTGTAAGAAACATAAAACTTCACTAATTACGCAAGGAAAGGCAAAACAGCTTATAAAAAAACCCTTATTAAAAAAATATATTTAAGTTCTTCTGTGGAAAATAAATATTCCAAAAAAATAGCAGTCTTTCTTAAAAGTCAGAGAGAATGGAAAGAAAAGTATTGAAATTAAAAAAGTAACTTACTTAAGTAAACTAATATTAACACTTTGGCTTGTACCCTTTTTGAGCAATAACAACCAAACATCTCCTCGGCATTGAGTCGACTAAGCGTTGACACCTCTCGACTGGAATTGCATTCCAAGTATCCTGAACAGTTTTCCACAGATCTTCATTATTGGTTAGTCTTGCTGCAGAAACTCCTTTTTTAACATCTGTCCATATGTGCTCAATAGGGTTAAGTTCCGGAGATTGAGCAGACCACTTCACACCTCGATCCTCTGTTGTCGGCAAACTATGCCCTTGCTCTTCTATTCGTGTGTTTAGGACCATTATCCTGCATAAAAATCCACCAGATGGGCATATTGAGGTCGGCATAAGGAAAAATTCCATTTTCCAGGATATCAGCACAGACAACTTTGGCCATGATCCTCTCAATACGATGTATCCGACCTATACAGTAATACGAAAAACAATTTCACACCATTATGGAGGACGCACCATGTTTTATAGTTTTCAGGGTATACTTTGGGTTGGACTCAGATTGTGGCGGTCTTCCAACATATTGTCTTTGTCCTGAAAAACCAAAAAGAACAATTTTTGATTCGTTTGACCAAAGAATATTTTTCTATCTAGATGGAGGCCAAGGGGCATGCTTTCTTACAAATTTTAGACAGTTGGAGATCTGTCTGTGAGTTAATTCAGCAACTTTCTTTGGACATCTCCCACGTAAATTTCCTTCAACAAATCGCCTCCGTACTGTAAAAATGCTCACGTTAACTCCAATTTGTGTTTTTATTTGCTTAGATGTTAAGAAAGGAGACACTTTCATCACCCTCTGTACTCTGTCTATCATCTATTGACGTGGTTTTTCTTCTTCTACCTCGCGTTTCCGGTTTTTTTACAAATTGTACGGCATTGCTGATTACTTTAGCGGAACATTTTAATACATTTTGAATAAATTTATAACGTTTCCCTTAATTTCTAAGTGCTAAAATCCTGTTCCGCATTTCTGTCGTACAATGAACTTTTCTACCCATAGTATTTCGACTAAAAATCGTCAATGTACAGTTGAACCTTACTACTTAAGTTATGTTTACCTTAAATGAAAACTTTAAAACGTTAAATTAATTCTAGAATGAAATTACGTAGTATTTTAATGCGTACTACAGTCAACACTGCTAATCTTTTGCACAGGTGTATAAATATCAAATTCACATAAATAGGGGAATCCCAAAAAGGTTTCAACATAAACTGTCTATAATTATACTCATTCAAGGCCTGATAGAGTATCGTGAGAAGGCTTGAAATTTATGATTCCCGAAAAGCATTACCGAAGTTAATAATCAACCTTCTGCAAAACTGGTCTTAGCGCTGTTATTATTTTGCACACCACTATATATAAATAAACTATGGTCCATACGTATTTTAAGATGTTGCATCGTTTAAGAACCCCTACGTGTGTTTGAGGCGTTAGTCCCAAACAAAATAAAAGAAATATTAACAACCCGCCTTAAAGGCATAAAATACATTTATACGGGGTGTCCATTAAACATACGACAAAAATTCAAAGGGTTATTCTCTGGTCTATCCTAAGAATATTTTGTCCTTTGATGATTTTTGAAAATACTCTTTGTTTCGAAGATGCAGGAGGAGGAAAAATTTTGACAATAACAACAGCTAGGGTGCAAGAATCTATTCTTCCCCTCATTGACTGCCGAACTCTCTCAAAAACATCAGAGTCGTTTCTTATTGAGTTACACCCACAATGATCCGATTTTTCAAATCTTCCACATTTTCCATCGGAGTATTATAAACTAATGACCTTAGATGCCCCCATAGGAAGTAATCCAGGGGATTTAAGTCCGGAGATCGAGCAGGCCGTAAGTGATGTCCACATCGACGACGATTCTTTTTTACCGATGAAACGAATTTCTCAAGAAATGGATTGGTCGAGGTGGACCTCATAATAGCTACTTTACTCGAGGTAGTTATTTTCAACGGTTCTTGTAGATTAAGAGCTTTATGTAATATTTAGTAATAAAATGTTGCTATTGTTGGAAATGTTTCTCGCTGTGTACCTTCGGAGCGCAGAGGCTTTTTAAAAATCCTCAAAGAACAAAAAACTCTTAGAATAATCCAGGGGATAATCGCCCGAATTTTTGCCGTATGTTTAATGGACACCCTTTATACTGTTTAATCGAACAATTTAAACTGCAAAAAAAGCCTTATATTTTATATTTAATGAAATCGTTTGGTATCCCGAACATGCAAACGGATTTAACCCTCGTGTTTGGCACCCCTAACAAACGAACTCCACCGCTGGGGAAAGTTTCACAGGGAAGATTTTCTGCCATCCGTCCTATATTATGCTTTGATATATACAACTTTCCACCGTGTTGCGAAAAATCGATATATGCTGCCGAAGGGAAATAAAATAGCAATGTTAGTCCTGATGTAATGTACGGCCGTTTACCTACTTGAATGGGCCTCAGCCAATGCTGTCGAAATGTGAAATTTCCATTAAGTCCTGCGACGCAACGTTGTTCATGTCGTGGGTTCAATTTACATGCATGTGCCATGGTTTATTCGTTCTGGGCTAATGGGCTGTGGACTACGGGGCTTCTTGCCGATGGACATAACGGTAATAAATAAGCAGTTACAGTCAATTGCGATATGACTGCTTCTTTTCGTTGCAAAATGCCACAATACAATCGTCGTTTTTAACGGCTGCTTCACGCGAAATTAAAGCCAAAGTTTTCCAGGTTCAGATTCGTAGAAACTTAAACGTAATTTCTCTCAATAAAGTGGCAAATTGAACAGGCGTTTAAGTTACGTGATTCGATTTTAACTGGAAAAGTTTCTGCGTCGCGGACGCATCGGATCTGACCCAGATTTCACAAAACCGACCGAATGAATGTGTTTATGTGATGTGAACTTGATCTTTACAGCTATTTTGCCTTGGTGGCTTAGCGAAAGTCGCAGGCGTTTCTCTTTTAAGCAATTTACATATGTTTTAGACGGGATTTTGAAATATTGAAACAGCCTCCAGCGAAGGAAAAGCTTCTGTTCGGCCATAAAGGCGTTAGTGACGGAGATGTGCAAATATTTCAGGGTTCGTACGAGAAACGTGTTTATGTAAAGCTAATACTGAATCTGGCCTAAAAAGTCCAGTCGTCCAGGAGGATTCAGCGGTCCATTTTAATTTACGACCAGCTTTCATACCCATAGAATCGAGGAACTGACCTTCATGTCGGCGGCCCTTCTCCCAATATGTATCCCACGCAAACAAAATATGAAATTATTATACATCCCATTTTCCTCCTCTCGTATATGAATTTACTCCAAAATGGTTTTCAAAGTTCATGTTCTGCCAGTCTTAGAGCATTTTATTCGACCTGACGGCTGTCTTCCCAGAACTTTCTTCCTTCGCAAGCTTTAGGGTGCTTCACATGAATATTCAAAAATAAATAAACACAAAATAAAATCGCCGCAAAACAATACTGTTTAAACTTTCTTCTAAAAATAAACTTCTTAAGTTAAAATTAGATCGCGTGTAAATAGCTGGTGTTGAATGAACTGGTAAACGACTGTCATTATCCAAATATTAACATATAAATTCCGTATGGGCGATTTTAATTACCCCCCAAGTATCGATCTACTCATGCGAATACGTAAACCCCCGGCACGAATGGCCGGGGTAATAAATTACCGCCTTGTAAATAAAATACACACGTGGGTTCTGTAAAATCGCCTTTTGGGCCAAATGACCGTATAGTTTAGTGGGCCGTAGTGCGTGCTACATTCTTAGACACAACGAGTTAGTTGATCCAAGTTTGGTTCACGTCACTAAATTTACTCAGATCAATAAAGAAACGGAAAGAATGAATGAGTTTCTTGACCTTTTTAAGTAGTAATAGTAGCGACTTCAAGTGACCCCACAAAAAATATCTAAAGGGTTTATGTCGGGTGTTCTCGGAGGTCATGCATGCGATACTGCTCGTCCTATTCAACAGTTAGAGTAGTTGCCGTCAGAAATTGACTCGTAACTGAACTAAAGTGTGGTGGTAGACCAGCCTGGTCCTTAACCCAACGTCAATTTCTAAATGTTCAGAAAGATCGTATTCCAAAAACCTTTGGTAAGTAATAATAAGGTGATTATCGAAAATTCCAACACAAATGTTGAGGTACACTCAATATTTGTACATACTCAAAGATAATTTTCTACAAGAGCTTGCGGATCCTATGTAGGCCAAATATGGTTATTCTGAAGCTCATCTGTGAAAAGCTCGCTTTTATAAGAATAAAGCTGCTAAGCCTTTAAAATTTGCTACAAAGTGGATATATCATTAGCAGTTTTTCGGGTACTAATTTGAAGATTTTCTTTCGATTTTATTGTTTCTTTAATCTCAGCTGTTCGCGCTGCTGCAGAATTTCTGGCAAATGCGATGTCCTTTTGAAACTTTCACGACGTTTAGAGACACTCAATGAAGAAATGGCGTCCGTCTTGCGGTGTAAACATTGCCGTAAGCCGCTCCGTGGACAAGGTGCATAGTACGACACACAATTAATAATTTTTTAATTTTCATTTTCTTGAAAGATTCTTGCTGAAAATTAATCTGCATACTTAATTAACACCCTGTATCCTTAAAAGGACGGTTTCATATATCATGTATTCACAGCACTCCCAGCCGAGTCCACAATCTGATGACTTAATGAATTGTGAGGGATCTCTGAAGCATTCTATGATGATGTCAGTTATCGAGCTTCAAGGAGATTATACCTTAGTAGTAGTAATTATAGTTAAAAATGGGAAAAGTTTTATATAGATAAATACAGAAAGAATTAGTGGCCAGCCCGCAAAAGGAATGGAGCGTTCAATGAGAAATATAAAGAGGATAACAGCGACACGTGTCTCTACTTATTGGCTTCATCGCACATATGTGTAAAATAAATAGCACCTTAATAGTTCCTACTTGAAAAGCAATCACTGTCTACTACAATTAGCCATAGAAGTTGGAATTTTACTAGAGTTTAGATTTCAAGGGTGGGTTACGAGGAGGAATGCAGCAGGCGACCCAGAAACGTTGTTAAAATAACAGATGCGAAGAGATCCTTAAGAAACACAGAAACACAGATTTCCCAAGAGATTTGATATTCGAGAGAAATATCCGAAAAAATCGGAAATTGCTATTTTTTTTCTGCCTTAAATTGCAGAAAAACATGAAAATGGAAAACGCTTTCTTAAGGTATTACACTTTTTCCCGCACTACAACATGAAAATAGTTTTTCGAAGATGCGACGTTTCGGCTTTTCAATACCACCATCAACTTTTTTTTTTTAAATAGAGACCTGACCGCTTTTTTTTTCACAAATTCAGCCAGTCATTGATAATTGAAAAACAACATGTGTCACACTTGCCGATTTGCGACGTCTGAATCAAAAATATTCATTGTTAGGATTTTTAAAATATATTTAAAACATGCTGATTGTTAATTCAGGTCTGGACTGTGGGCAGGCCAATGAACCGCACCAAGGTTACCCGTTCATTTATTTGGAAATATTCGGTTTAGTAATAACAATATAAATAAAGTAGACAAGTAGGCCGCGTCTGTGACACCAACTGTAACGCGTCTATGCCTGTCATGTGATCTGACATTTATTGAGCTATTCATTTTAACATAGAGGTTTTCAATTTCTACCATAAAAGTTGAGTAAGTAAGATGCATCAATGCAGAACGTGAAAATGTTGAGGCATTCTTTCTCCTGAGAATGAATATTTTTGATCTAGACGTTGCAAATTGGCAAATGTGGCACATAGTTGTTTTTCAATTATCAATAAGTAGTCGAATTCATAATAAAACAGTCAAGTCCTTATTTGAAAAAAAAAGTTGATGATGATATTGAAAAACCGAAACGTCGCACTTCTGAAAAACTATTTTCATGTTGTAGTACGGGAAAAAATGTCTTAAGAAAGTGTTGTCATTTTCATATTCCTCTATAATTAAAAGCAGAAAAAAATAAAATAGGAATTTTAGGTTTTTCCGGATATCTCCAGAAGCAATTGGAATATTAAAAAAATTAAAAAGATAAAGTACTCCTCTCATAAAGACACAACTTTGCCTCCATTTAACCGACTCTGTGTTTTATACGGTTTCCGAGATCCCCATATTGAGAATCAAATATGGGACACCCTGTACTAAATAGTACACACGCAGCATGCCGTGCATGTTCGTGCTTACACGCACATAACGCGATGTTCCCTGAAAAGCATGACAAGGAAAACATTGAAATTTCCAGCAACCATCAACTCAGCCTTTTGAGGAAACTCATCACCGAAATTGGGAGGAAACTTTGGGTTTTTCCGCAAATGACTGATACGATGCTTCCTTATGGTTTCTCCTTTTTTTTCTAATTGCCCTAAAACATACTGCCCTAATTGCCCAAAAGCTCGTTAAAATTTCTTAGGATTTCTAAATACGTATTGCAAGAACTACGCGAGTTAAAAAATATTTTTTAATTTTTTTTTTTTTCGGATTTTAAAAACGGGGTTTGCGTCTTGATATTGAATTTTTTTGATATTATTTAAAAAACTCTTGAAATCCAGGAAATTTCGAAAAAATATGGATTAGAAATGAGTTTGAATTTATATGTATGCTCGTATCGATCATCGACTGTATATATACAGGGTGTCCAATTTTCGACGCTTTCTTGTAAAACAAACGATGCCGCAGATTTATCATGGCCCTCTTGATATTTGAAACACAGGGTGAAATTGAAAATTGTGCATTTTCAGACACCCATTGTAATTCAGTTATCTTCTAAGTTATCAACTAGGTGAAAACGGAATCTTACACATTTTTTGTGCAGAAGCCAGTGGCGTACTCAATTTTTTCCAGATGTCCCTATTTATGAGAAAATTACCAAAATTGAGGTTTCTTGAATGCGACACCCTGTATGTTAACTGTTAGTTATATTCTACTTGCCAAGAGCTTTCCAGAAACAGTAAATAATACTTGCTACTTTGTTTCAAATCGAAGGTTAGGATTTACATTTTTTTAAACAGGCTTTAGATATAAAACACTTATAAGATATATGTGAAACGCTTTGACAAACTGAATGTCTTAATCCAGCGATATTTTGTACACTTAATTACCTTTAATATGAGGTGCAACTCGGTGGAGGTGCCATTTAAAATTTTCAAGTGAGGGTGGCGGGACGGCGAGGGGTGACTATTAGGTTTACTGAGATAATTTTTAATGTATTCCCCCTCGCAGCCTGAAGAACCACTTTACTCAGTACTTTCACAAGTATTTCCGTTTTTACGATAGTCGGGGTGGTAAGTTCTAAATGAACACACTGTATGCATGTAGACTAACTCTTCTATAAGGCGTAATTTCAATCTGGATTTTGGGAAATCTTTGCATGTCGAAGTGTCTACCTCTGCTGATTCCGATTAAATTGTCAACAGTCATTTTCTACGCGATTTCAGTAATTTCAGTCAGATCAGTAGTCATCAAAAATTTTATTGTTTGGAAGAAAAGTTGTGGGTCATTAAAACGTTTTATGGAGGTAGAGAAAATGCTCAAGCGTCTTTATTTTGCCGAACATAATAGAAAATTCTCCCAATGCCATACATAAAACGCTTGTTTGCAGGGAGCGACGGAAAATGAACAGTGAAAATAAACTCAATTCGGAATCGTGTGTACTTCCAGATATTAGGTTTAACCTGGAACTTTCAATCGAGCAATAATTTCTTATGATCTCTTCATCGTACGGTAAAATTACAACACTTCGTGCGCGCAAGAAATGCTCTTTGGTATAACTCTATAATGCCATAATAGACGCCATAGTGAATGATCGAATCGGAATCTCCCGTTACGCAAAACTACACATTTCCAACCTAGTCACGTAATCAGTTATTTTTGGTTCTTCGTCACTTCCACCGATTGGATCGACACCTAGCGAAAGAGCTGCGCTCGAGGCGGTCAACCATATGGCCATGAAGGTTCAAAGATAAGCCTCAACGTGGCCCCATTACCAAACTGTCAAAACAACAGCACGCCTTATTGAAACATAATACCAGACAGATCCCGATCTAACCCCATCATTAATAAAATCTAGATTCAGTAATAATATATTCACTTCACAAATAATAGATTTGAATACAAAAGTAATATGGAAGAATGGCCGTACGTAAACTCCGCCTCGGGTCAAAGACGGCTCCTGCCGTTCTCGTGACCTAGAAACAATACGCCACGAGCAAACAAGCTCCAATAAGAGTTTTCCCACAAACTATATTTCTACCGGTAACTAAATTGCGTCGAAGAGGTGGAAGACAATAATGCGAATTTCAGATCTAGAGATAATCTTATCTTTGAAAACAGTTAAATCATTGAGAGAATATATGTCAATTGAGATATCTCAATTGATGTAGCGCAGGCCATCGCATGGAAAATAGTTGGAATCGCCCACAGAGTCGAAAACTATAATTATGTTGATGGAGTAATAATGAGGTCATTACCTCACTTAAGCTTCGTTACCTACCTATAAATCGGTGTCATAATAAAAGTGACTAAATTTTTCTTTTGTTGCTGTGTGTCTTGTGTTTGGGTAGGAACGTCTCACGCTGTGCGTGGGTACGTCTTCAATGGTCGAACAGGAATTGTATTTAGGGCAGTTTCTACCCCAACCAAGATTCTGCGGACAAAACGGCTATTCCCTAAGCTGGGGATATTTCGGAACACTCTGTACATTCGAGAGTACCGCAGCGGTAGCACTTCTAAAACGAACCAATTGACTTCATTATTCACACTAAAAATCGAATATATGTACCGAGCTTTTACTACCAATGAACATGTCAATATCAACTTTTGTATCATGATCATATCAACATAAGTGGATAAAAGCCATCAGAATTGTTTAAATCTAATCTGCATTAACTCTCCGAACAAAATTCATATTGAATTAACGAAGCCGCACTTTAGTTCCTGATCAAAAAGCTTTCCATTGGGAAAATTGATACATCAATAAAATATTCAACTATAGTGAATTTTGCACAGGGTGTTACAAGAAGGCGCGCAAATATGTTGGGAGGCCATTGCTTAGCCAAATAAGGCGATTTTTCATTTACACAAAAAATCGCAATCGCTTTGTTATTGAAACACAGGGTATTAAAATTAACATTCCATAACTCAGAAGATGAGCAAATATACAGGGTGCTCCTAAATATCATGTACATATGGAAGGAGGTTATTTTTTAGTTTATTTCAAGACTGAAAGTTCATATAAACATAGGTCAGCAAACGCTTTATTATCTATATACAGGGTGTTCGAATTTCAATTTTCACATTCGACAGTTGCTGTAACGTAGTTTCCTTGTTAAGCTAATTATTATTATTATTTAAGCTATTATTTAAGATCATTCAAATTCTAATCTCATCTGGCGAATTACAGAAAATCGTTTTTTACTATTTTCCCGATAACCGACGCAGATACGAAAAAAGTACGACAGACCAAAAAGTTTCTAAATGAGATGAAATTGTCATTTTGTATTTTAGATTCTATCAGTGGCGAATCGCAAAAAAGTTTAACGAGAGAAAACAAACTCCTGAAAAAATATCACCCTGTAGATTATCAAAACTATTTGATATGCCTAATTATGTAAGTCCTACTTCGTAAACTATATTTTAAATTTTAGCTAAATATCTCAAAAACTTTGGGGGCTATGAAGGAAAAACTTACTTTTTTAAAATTTGAACACCCTGTAGCTGGGTAACAAAGCGTTTACGCATCTATGCTTATATGAACTTTTAGTCACGGAATAATCTAAAGAATTACCTCCTTCTGTATGTACATGATATTCAGGAACGTCCTGTATACTTGTTCATCTTCTGATTTATGGAATGTTAATTTTAATACCCGGTGTTTCAATAACGAAGCGATTGCGACTTTTGTGTAAACGAAAAATCGTCTTATTTGGACCTATTTAAGAACACCCTGTATTTCTTTCATTTTGTCTGGAAATAATACCTATCACACAGAAGTAGGGATTGTTGTAACGGTGGAACCTGCACTTAAAACTAATTGAGAATAACGTTCTTCCTTTATTTGGGCCTGGACGTAACAAAGGTTTTTGTCCGAATAGAAAGCCGATGTGTGGCCCCTGGTTCAGTAAACATGGGTAACACTTACATACCTGTGTTTAAACAAGAAGTCAACCTCTCCCACATAAAAAGACCCTCAACACTACCAAATACCAGTTAAAGTGATCACCAACACAGATAATAACGTTTTAAACCAGACAGGTTAAATTAGATATAACGATCAATCACTTACCTCAAACCACAAAAACTGTCTTTCCTCAGCCGAAACGTTAATAAGGGTTTTCGTCCGAGCCCTTAATAAAGAGTGAACGTTATTCTCAGTTAGTTTTAACTGAGAATAGCGTACGATTCCACCACTTCAACAACTCCTACTTCTGTGTGGGGCGTTATTCCCAAGCATAACAGAAGAGAAAATGAATAATCCATCATTAAATGCAGTTAAATTATAGAACTTAGTGACTAAATTTGACGAAATTCGCCAAGAACCACACTTTGATGGAATTATAATTCTTGACTTTATGAGACACGTTTCTTCAAAACATCGTGCAGATATACAGGGTGTCCGGAAAGGTCACGTCACTAATTCTATGGGTTATAAAGAAGGCTAAAATGATGATATTTGATATAAAAAAATTCCTAGTGACCTTCATTACCAAGCTGTTTGCTCTCAAAGAAGTTAAAAAAAAGTATTTTTGCTGTAACCTTCAAACAATTTTCATGGTAACTATTAAAACTGGACTGTTTAAATAACTCATAATCCTTCTTATTTTCATCTGTAAACAGATGTTTCATATGTTCTCCTTATACAGGGGAAGTCAAAATTTCTCATTTAAACTCGTGAATTTTTTTAGTGCGCCGACGAAATTGGTTTTTTCACAGCTTAATTTTTCCAGAATTTTCCTACAAAAGAGGTATACCTTGATTTAACTGGTAACTTGTATCGTTTTTGAGAAAATCGCATTTTATTATCAATATGCGCCATACATGCCAACAATTTGAAATCAAATGAAGTAGCAGTTTATTGTAAAAAATTATATGTATTACAGCTAAAATTATCAAAAATGTTCGTATCAACATTCAATATCAACAATATTCAGTGTCATCAACATTAGTTATTTCAACAATACCATAGAGTTCAGCAACAAAGAGCGTGCAGATATGCATCTAATTTTCGGACTTGTAGGAGGTGATGCTGTCGAAGATACTGCCTTGCAGTTCAAGGTGCTCATATTGAACATTGTTGATCATTTTAGCTGCAATACATGCCATTTTTTATAATAAAAACACCTATTTTATTTTATTTCAAATTGTTGGCATGTATGGTGCGTGTCGATAATTAAACGCGATTTGCTCAAAAGCGGTACAAGTTACCGATTAAAGCGAGGTATATCTTTTTTGCAGGAAAGTTATGAAAAAATTAAGCTGTGAAAAAAAACTAAGTTCATCGACTCACTAAAAAAATTCACGAGTTTAAATGAGAAATTTTGACTTACCCCGTATAAGGAAAACATGTGAAACATCTGTTTACACATGAAAGTAAGCAAGACCATGAATTATTTAAACCGCCTAACTTTCATTGTTACCATGAAAATTGTTTGAAAGTTACAACAAAAATACTGTTTTTAACTTCTTACGTTGAGAGCGAATAACTTGGTAACGAAGGCCGCTAGGAACTTTTTTATATGAAGTGCTGGCATTATTTTAGCCTTCTCCATAACTCCTAGAATTTATGACAAGATCTTCCCGGACGCTCTGTATGTACAAGGTGTCCCATTTTCGTTGTAATCATGAGATATCTCGGTTATTAGCAAAGGCATAGTAATGCGGTTTTCGCGAACTTATGTCACATTTTAGTGAAACTAATGATAATGATAATGAAACTAATGATAGAATTGATCAGCTATCTTAGTTTTTACATTACAGAGCGTTTTTGAAAATATTGTATTTTGGGCCTCCCTACAGTCTGAATATGCGTCAAGTTATTGAAAATATAAAAACGGTATTGGATAGAGATTTTTACGTAAAACCCTGTGGCGTACTCAGATTTTATTTATAATTAATTTAAAAATTAATAAAAAAATAATTTAATAATATTAAATAATTTAAAAAAAAAGGTTTTCCTCAAAAACTTATGTTTTTTTAAAATAGAACACCCTGTATATTTTTAGCTATTCTGATTCCCCTAATATTTCCCTATTCTAAAAGTACAAAACTCGATATAATTATTTCAAATAATAATGTCACAAATTAACTTTTTCTGCTAGAATAGTTACTAGAGGCGGCCATATTTAAAACAAAATAATTAGTGACGATTATAATTGTTAATAACTATATTAACAGTTAAAATGTAATTAACAGTGTGCATTATGAAAGGGCCCAACATATAATCTTATTTTTAAAATATGAATATATTACTAGCACAAACAAATTTACCATTTTTTTTTTAACTGCATAATGATGTAAATTAAAGCAAATGTTCAAACTGACCTCCGATCACCTCTAAACATTTTTCATATATTTTGGATATTCTGTTTAAGCCGTTTAAAACTATTACCAGGTGTCTTTCTAGGTGTTGGAAAGCTTCCTCTGTAGCAATCCGTGAACCATCCATATTTTCTTGTTATCTTCAATAAGTCCTGTTTTTTAAATACCTCCATAAAAAGAAGTCTAAGATAAATATATGAATTATATACAAGGTGAGTCAGAAAGAATGGGTCAACACTAATCACCAAAATATTGTGATTAAGCCAGCTCAACATGGCTTATATCAATGTCACTGGTTTAAGAGATATAGTGTATTCAAAGTTTAAATTTTGTTCAGAAATTTCTCCATAATTAAGAAAGATTTGATAGTATAAATCTGAAAATTGATAATTTTATGTTTATTTGTGTGAAAATTTCGAATTTTCAGGTTATTTTAACGGTGCTTTTAGAAGACGCTAGTTTCACCGTATTATTTAAGTAATTTGAGATATTTTTTTTACCTGTTGAACCATATTTAAAACAAGTCGAGAATTTAAAAGAATGATCAATTCTACAGAGAATATGTACTCTTGTTTAGGTTGTCTAAATCTATCAGTTTTTAAATAATTTACATTTAAAATGTTCAATGCGTTGTGCTAAGATTTGTTTTTCTTTTTTCGTTCATTTCCATATTCTTCAGGAGCTGCGGCAGATAACACAAGAAACCGCGAATATATTTAAAAATAATAGAGAAATTTTGTTTAACGTTCAGAGGCATTTAAAAAGTGCATTTTAAAATATATTGAGGTAGGTAGTGGACACTTCCAACATTTGATTTAAAATTTGTCATTATCAGTATTACCAATGCTTGTTATTGTTAGTTATTGTTGCTTTGATTACTTCTCCGTGCCTTTCCTTTTTTTTAGAATAAAAAAAATCATAACAAAATACGTTGAATTTTTTAAATGCAAATAACTTAAAAACCAATAGGTTTAGATAACCTAAACAAAAGTATATTTTCTCTGTAGAATTGAGCGTTTTTTTAAATTCTCGACTTGTTTTAAGTATGGCTGAACAGGAAAAAAAAATGTCTTAAATTACTTAAATAATACGGTGGAACCAGCACCCTTTAGGAGCAACGTCAAAATAACCTTAAAATTCGTAATTCTCACACCAAAAAAGATAAAATTACCAATTTTCAGATTGAGACTATCAAAACTTTCTTAATTGTTGAGATATTTCAGAAGAAAAGCTTTGAACATACTGTATCTCTTAAACCAGTGACATTGTTATAAGCCATGTTGACCTAGCTCAATCACAATATTTTGGTGACTAAGATCTCCAGTTTAGTGTTGGCCCATTCTTTCTGACTCACCCTGTATATTTAAATATGGTCGATTCTTAATCATGGCACGCCATACATAAAGACCACTTTCAGAAAATGTCAATTTGTGACATTATTATTTGAAATAACCATATCGAGTTTTATGTTTTTGGAATCGGAAAAATTAGGGAAATCCGAATAGCAAAAAATATACAGGGTGTCTTATTGTAAAAAAAAAAACATGAGTTTGGTTCATATCTCTAAAAGCATGAATTATAAATAAAATCTGAGTACGCCACTGGATTTTACGTAAAAACCTCTATCCGACGACGTTTTTACATTTACAATAACTTGACGCACATTCAAACTATAGGGGGGCCCAAAATGCAATATTTTCAAAAACGCCCCGTAGCGTAAAAACCAAGATAGCTTGACTAATTCTGTCGACGTTATCATTAGTTTCACTAAAGTGTGACATAAGTTCGCGAAAACCGGATCTCCATACCTTTGCTAATAACCGAGATATCCCACGATTACAACGAAAATAAGACACCTTGTACAATATTGTACTACATTACACCTGCGGTATTGGCCATTAACGTTACAAGCCGGGTAATGAGTAAATTACGTGAGGGGTAAACTGGGGTTTATAGTAAGGTATTATAGTCTTTGACCCAGGTAGATTTGCTACACTTGCGGCCACGGAAGGGCTACTGTGGGGATCTTGGACGAGTGTCCAGCGGATGCAAACGTGTTAGATCATATACCTGAGCTAACAAATTCATACGCCCTCCCCCTCGGGCGGGGCTCTTATTACCGGACCGTGTTCATTGTCTTGGCCCCAACAACCGTTAAACTCATCTTTGATTCTGCTGCTGCAGCCTCAAGTTGTCTCCATTGCACACACGAGTGTAAATTACATTCACGAACAATGGACTGCGGTGGTGTTTATATATTCAATAGTGCAGGAGCCTGTTTACGTAAGCACGACCTACAAGCGAATCGCTTGACCTTTCTCAATATGTAACACAATCCGATACAACCTAATCTTCCCTGTGTGTAACGAAACACACGCAAGGACACAATTAATAATATTTAATATGACGCAGGTTGTTTGTTTCGAGATAAGAGTGGTATCTCTCGTTTCTGGGTCGAATCTACATTTTGTTTAACAGCAACATAAGAAACGAATCTATTCGGGACGTGTCTCTGCCATTCGGGCCACAAGGGACAGAATTGGATTCTCCACGTTACTGGCAAGCGCAAATATCATGGGGACTGCATATGCAACACAAAGAGAATTGTCGAAAAGCCACATCGGGGCCAGCTTCCGCTAAACTAGCCTGGGCGGCTCAAAAGTGCAAAATCAATCACCAAAGTTATGCTGTCAGAGCAAATAACCCACGTACCGTTACCCCAAAGTAATTGTCTGAACTGGACAGAGGATTGATGCGGCATTTCAGCTTCGCCCTCGACGTTTATTGTCTTTTTGACGATGTTTTATCTGTTTTCAGACACTGAAAACTACCGGTTTGCAGGTTGACACCTGCAGATTATGGATGTGTCTTTTACGAACGTATTGGAGGGGGCGCGTCAATACTTCCAGGGGCTGCCGACGGCGAGTGCGGCGGCTGGCCCCTACTTCCAGCAGAATGTGCACCACGAGCGATCTCAGCATAATCTACAGCAGCAGCAGCAGCAGCAGCAGCAGCAACAGCAACCGCAGCATCAGGTGCAGCAACACGGTCACTGTCAGCCGCAACAGCAAGGGTACTACCAACAAAGCAACGAGCACTATGGGGCCGAAACTGCTAATGCGTCCGCTTCGAGTTCCGGCCATTGGATCCAGCAGCATAGCCCATCCGAAGGAAGCAGGTGAGACATTCTTCACGTAGCTATTTGTATAGTCGCTGATTGGGAAAGCGACTGTCGTGGGTAGCCAGCAGATTTTTGGATCATGTGGAGGGTACACGACAAACAAAACTAAATGGTATGATTGCGTACCAGCACACAGTAATCTCAGTGAGCCTGCATCTTATTCTCAACCATTCAATGCTAGGCATTTCTTCACCTTGCCGATTGTCGCGCCGCGACCAGGTTTTCTGGTCTGCTGGGTATTCTGTGTGGCCGGTTTTCACACAGGGTCTGAATTACTTTGGTTGTTCTTATACCCTCGGACCCTTAATTTGCCCCTTTTGCGGAATTGAGACTTCGCTAAGCAGTGAAATGTCTACAATCTTAAAGAATGCAAAATGAGTACTTCAAACAATTACTGTTACTTTCGACACCTGTAAGCCACCTAATGTCTTCTTGTGTGGCCGAAATGAGAACTGAGAACGCTTAGAGCCATGAGCCCAGAATATTCATGCACATTATTGGCAAAAAGTGGAAAAACAATTCAAAACAGTCAATAACTCTGCAAAAAATGATTTAAATACTTGATCATCCTGTATACAAAATTGATTTCAGCTCGTAAATAATATTCTTGTATATAAATATTTATTTTCGATTTTTTTCATTAAAAGGGAAATAATTGATAAATTCGGTGCGACAAAAAGTAGAGAAACGTTTTTGTTATTGCAATTTATTTGAACAGTTTTCCAGAATTTTTGTACAGAGTAGTACCGAATATGCCGTTCGGTCATTTCAACATAATAACGACCCGAAGCATACTGCTGGGGTCGTTAAACGTTGGGTTGCACAAAATGAGATTTGAATGTTGAAGTGGCCAGCGCAGAGTCCTGATTTGAACCCCATTGAAAACCTATGGGATCAATTAGGCAATTACGCCAACAAAATCCAGGCAAATTTAAAAATGAAGACGAACTGTTCTATGTATGGAAAGAAGCATGGGTTTCTATAACTATCCAATTCATTAATAAACTGATCAAGTCAATGGAAGTTAAATGCATTGACGTGATCAAAAATAAAAAATACGCAACTAGATACTAGTCATTGTAAATATAAAAAAGTTATTAAAAAAAGGTTTTTCTACTTTTTGCCGCACCGAACTTATCATTTCTATCTTAGTAAAAAAATTCAAAAATAAATAATCACATACAGGAATATTGTTTACAAGTTAAAATCAATTTTGTGTACAGGACGATTAAGTCTTTAAATCATTTTTTGCAGAGTTATTGATGATTTTGAATTGTTTTTGCCGGTAGCGCAACTCTTGTAATTCCCTAGTTCACTTTTGAAAAGCTGTTTGATGAAAAAGCAATGTCTAATATTGCCATTGAACTCGAGTATTTTATACTTTCCTCTTACTCCTCAGGACTCCTACCCGGGAACGCACACCACTCCAACAACGACCTTCTTCCCATAGTTCATCCGGCTCAAGACCGCCATCACATTCGTCTCTGCCGTACCAAGAAGGTCCCAGACAATACCATAATGCATACCCTCCACCACAACAGCCAAACCAAGACCACCACTCGATGGCGCACGCGTCGCAGACTACTTTCCAGTTCACCAGACCCCAGTCCCGTGACCTGCACCCTAGTCAACAGTACCACCAACAGCCTAACGTTGGCAGCTCCAGCTATCAACCATCGACCAATCCACACTTGTCCAGACCGTCTTCCAGGGAACAGTTAACAAATATGGCACCCTATCAGCAACCTGCTAGGCCTCCGGTACCATCGCAGAGTCAGTACACTTATCATCAAAACCGGGCGTATTATGGTACTGCTCAGACTCAGCAAATGCAATCTGCGCAGCATTCTTATTACAGCGGTAATAAGCAAAGTTCCTCTGTGCCCATGCAGGCCAGTGCTCCATTGAAGCCTAGCAATGGGCAGTACCACGGGGAGCAGACGCCTTACAGGGCGACGCATAACCTGCCTCCTATAGCTGCAGTTTCCAGTTATCATTCGAATAAGGCCAAGGATCCTGTTAAGAGCGTATTGCCCCGTCCTAAAGTACCTTTTCCTAGCTCGTATCCAAGCCACACCCCCACAATTCAGTACGGGAAAACTGTTATTAGATCTGAGTCTTACAATCCTCCGGTATCCAGTGCTACCAGTTACAATCAATTCAGTTCTTACAATCAAAATAACCGTCAGGCCTCCACGGTCATTACTCAGACGTATACGAATGTCATCATGACCAGTACAAACACTATTCCAAATAATAATCAAAGTCACTATTCCTCGCAGCAAAGATTGCTGAACGTTGTTAAAAGCGAGCCCAATCAAAACGTTAGTTACCTGAAGCCAAATTCTGTTCAGAGCGAGATGCTGAGTGTTGCAGCTAACCCATCAGTGATCAAGCAGAGGAAGGAGAGCCCCCTAGATTTATCCGTGAAAACTGTGAAGTCCTCCGCTGATTCTACTGAAGGGGAGGCTTCTCGGAACAGATACGGTCCGAATAAATCACTGAGTCACAGCTATCCCACTTTGGACGTTAACACCATAGAGCGCAGCTTCAACCAGAGATCTCAGCCGCCCACTGTGACTGCGCCGAAGGTGGAGTTCCAACCGAATTTCAACTTATCAGCTTCTTCCAAACATTCCAACACTTGGACGGCATCGAAACCTGTGGATGAGCAATCGATGAGGCGCTATCAAGAAAGCGTGATAGCGTCCTATATGAAACAGCCCTCACCCATACAACAGCCGGAGTACCTGTACAAGAATAAGTATCCTAGCAGCGTACCTAATACGCGGCAATTCATGCCTCAGACTGACGGTTTAACAGCCAAACGCCCTGGTCAAGTGGTATCCCCAGCAATTCCAGCCAAATTGGCTAAAGTTGATAATTGGATGGAGTCTATTAATCTGCAAATCGAGGAGAAATTCACTTCTCATAGGCAGCAGCAGCTGCAAGCGCAACATCATCAAATCCAACAGCAGCGCACTCAGTCGGTGGTGCAGCAACATTCTAAGGCTGTGGGACAAGTACCGGTGAATGGAACTACCGCTTATAATTACTATAATCAAAAGTCCGCCTATAATACTCAAGAAACCTCGTTTGGTAAGGCCCCGAATGTGCAGCCGAAAGTTGGTCATCAAAACTACGTACCTTCGTCCAGCCATAATTATCCAGGCTACTTTAATCCTCCAGGAAAGTCTTCACAATATTTGTATGTAAATCCGGTCTCTAGATTCAGCAATTCCACACAATCATTGGCCCCCGCAGTGAAGCAGAATGCCCCGTCCGGGGCTGACAAGAGAGTTCTGAGCTTGCTAAGAAATAGCATAGAAATCAAGGAGCAAAAGAAAATCGAGCAGCAAAAAGCGCAAGATTTGAACCAGTTAAGTGATGTGCAGCATCCGAGCACAGACGTGACGGCCCCCTTGCAGCCCAAACCTGGCATCGATCGAAATAATGTATCGCCCTTCACACCGATTAGTGTACCTGACCCTAATGTTTGTAAAATGCCACCGAAGGTGGTTCCATCATCGGAGATGGCAATTAATAAATTGTCAAATGAAGAGAGCACAGTTATCATGAACAGCAATTTGAACAACGATTATGATGGCTTAGCCGCGTTTCTAGCAGCTAGAATACGGACAAAAGGAGAACTTAAAGAGTTGGCACAGAACCACACGAATGCGGCTAGAGACGCCAGAATTCAGGCTTTCTTGGAGGACGCCATCAAATCTCCCAATAGACCCAATATGCACTTGCCTCCCTCCGCGAATGTCCCTAGTGGGCCCCCTAAGTTGATCAAAGAAAAACCTTCAGTCTTTCCTCCAAGAAAGCGGCTCTTCAGTAAAAACGAAGAAGACCCAGGAAAACATGAGCACATTCCCGGCAGGGAGAAGTCCATGCGCAGCTCCTCCGAGACTTCCGTGTTCGATTTTCCGGACTCTGAAGACGAAAACGAAATGCCGGTGTTGGAGAGACAAACGTTGGGTGCTATGAGGAAGGATCGGAGGAATTCTTTAAAGAATTCAACGTCATTGCTTAGCTTGGAGGCGGAAACTAAGATAGAGCCATTCGAACGGTCTCTAAGCCCTGAGGACGACATCTTCAGGTCGATCTGTGATAAATTCCTGGAACAATTAAAAACTAAGCCGGCTAAACGAGTCAGGAGGACTCCTTTGGAAGTTGAAGTAAAAATAGAGGCCGTTCGTGAAGAGGCTATTGAAGCGGTTAAGATTAAAGTGGAAGTAGAGGATGAACCAATAGAGCGTATCAGTAATGAAGAGCTGTTGAAGGTTGAAGCTGTAGAAGCGGAGAATTGTGCCACCCCCTTAACCAAGAACGTGATTCAGAGCGATAGTGATCTCTCGGACAGCGAAATCAAGCCGGGGGGCTGTATGATAGTGCGCAACAAGCATCGTGTAGTCCGTAAAATTGTTTCGTCCAGCGATAGTAGTGATAACGAAAAAGAAAGTACTAAAAACGTAAAACTAGAGACATCTGAAGTTGCTGCTGATTTAACTGAACCTAAGAGTGAAGGTAAAGTTGTGGAGCCTCAAGAAACGGAGAAAACTCCATCCAAGCCAGTGGACGCTATATCAATAATCCGCCCAGCAAAGAAACCCTTATTTGGAGACGGTTCAGGCTTCTACCCAGGATGGGAAGAAGGAGTGTATAAGTATAAAAGATCTCTACGAATGCCTCCTAGTTTAATACCAACGACTAGGCCATCCAACCGATTGTCCACTTCTTTACCAGACCTAGATCCCTGTCCTCAGTCCCCTACTACGTCTATAACAACAGAAACGGAACTGAAAGAATCTCTTATTAGTACCAAAAAGAGCTTTAAATCGGAACTTGCGGACAGTGACAGTGAAAGTATTAGTGGTTTTAACGTGTTCAGCAAGACCAATTACGATTCCGAGGGCTCATCGTCGATTAGGAGTCTTCCGAACACTAGAAATGAAAATATGTCCATATTGGACAAACTGCTGGAGAAGTGCGGAGGGAGAAGAAAGAGGAACAAGAGAAAGGATGATCACTCTCCTAAAATTATTCCTAAAGCTGAGAATGCTGTGGAGCTCTTGGCCACCCCAACTCCCAGTGTGGAGCTTTCAGAGAAATCTCCAGAAAAGTCCAAGGGTCTATCAGCCCCAGTTATCAGCACGACTTCCGCTGTTCTTCCCTTCAGAAAAGATACAGTAAATCATTTTAAGGACGCGTTCATAAATAGCGGAAATAACATCTTGGGAATGCACGATAAATTCACCACCATCGTGCTCTCCTCTAGAACTAGAAAAGAGACGAGGGCCATGAAACAACGGGCTACGATCAAGGAGGTGTTTGGGGAGGATCGGCCCGCCTCAGCTCCTCCTGATACCTGCGTTAATGAAGCTAAAAAAGAGGTGATGCTACAATTAGAGCCGTTTTCCAAGAACCTGGAGGAGATTTTAATCAAGAAGGAGAAAACTGATCTAGCCTTAGATCAAACCAATAGGAGCAACAACAACAATAACCAACAACACTTTGACAATAGTTTAGAACTTGCTGCGAAAATCAAGAAGGAAGTTCTCGAAGAAGACGAAGAAGAGAACAAGAAATTAATTGATTTAGTGGTAAAGAAGGACCCAGATGCCTGCTCGGAGACGATGTCTTTGGACAGCGAAGAGGCCATGATGACCGGCAGACGGAAAAGCAAGTACGGCAAAATACGTAGGAAATTCAGCTCCGGTTTCGACTATATAAGAAAGAAGAAGAAAACGAAAAAGGAAGAATTCGACAGTGGTAATATTGAGCGGAAGAAGAAGAGACTGGTACCGGCCAAAGCACCGGAGTCCATTGACGACATCCAGAAGGAAATCAAGAGCTGGGTGCTGAATAAGGGCATCGGGGAGTCGCACTTGCATCGGGCAGCTCGATTGGGATATGTGGTAAGTTTGCCTTTACTTATTTCAGAATTTTTGCTCTATTTTTTACTTGCGGCGCATTTTTTTGTTTTGTTTTGTGGTTTTTTTATACATATTTTTTTGAGTGGTTAGAGCGAGCTTCAAAATTCCCTTTAACTTTTGGATTTAAAAAAGTGGAAATACACGTTGTTGATATTTCATTAAACGTATTCACGTCTGAGAATCGGTATTATATAAATTTATCTTTTATCCAGCATTAAAAAATTTCATCTTAATTGGATCTGGTTAAGATTTTCATGAATTCCGAAACACCTCGAAAGCGTTAATAACCCGAAAGTAAAAATGCCGTTTCCATTTTCCCCCGGCTTCCTTCGGAGAAAGATAAGAAGGTGTTATTTATGACCCAGGGGCGCCAAATAGCCGTTTTTCTAAGTGGCCGGCATTAAATCTACTATGTGTGGAAACAGGTTAAAAATGCCCTTTTCTGTTTAATAATAACTTTGCGAATGGAATTTTCGTTTATCACTGAGTTTTTCCGTTCTTTGTTAAGCGTTGTTATTTTCCGGCAAAACATTACAAAACGTATTTTCTCGTCGATAAATTCAAGCGAAAGATTTTTTGTTAATAACAATTTACAATTGTTTAATGGCAGGATTTTTTAACGAGTATCCATTACCTAACTCTGTGCAATTTGGTCACAAGACTGGTTCGATGGACACTAACAGCGACATTTTTTCTAGGACGTCACAGCCTATTGTCTGGACAAAATGGATTGTCCTCCAGGACCAAAAGACAATGCGGGGTATACGCCCTTGCATGAGGCCTGTGCAAGAGGTCAACTGGAAATTGCAAAATTACTGTTGAAATACGGTGCCAATGTCCACGAGGCTGCCAAGGGTGGTATAAGGTAGGTGTCAATTTATACTCACTATTTATGTTAAATTTATCTGATTGCTTGTGTTGGCCCTTAGGGCCAGATTGTTAATGTACTGTTAACTTTAATTGCAAGTTAATTTGTATAGAATAATTGAACCGGAGTCTAGCATAGGTCAGATTCTTGGTTTCTGTGGAAATTAGCATGAGACTAAAGCTAACAGCATTTTAATAATTTGGTTCTTTATTATTACAAGAAAACGATTATTTCGGAGTATGTTGAAACAACATACCTCTCCATTAAACCGAAAAACGAACTTTTTTGAAAATTTCCAGTGTTCTAACTTTAAACGCCGATACTTCAGGGCCTCAATACAGGCTCAATGTATTCACATATAGAGTATATTTTTAAAAAGTTGCCACTCCAGATTTTTAGAAGTGTAAACTAAAGATAAAAATGCTGAAACACGTCGACTTTAGAATGGAGGAGGACGACGAAAAATGGAAAAAGTTCGCACTCCCGATCGACCCCTTCGGTTTTTTAAATAGGGAACATGGATCAAGTGACACATCATTTTAAAGGTGTTCAAATTTTCTAAGCATCTATGCCAAAATGTTAGTTTTTTTATTCAAATTTTTCAAGAGACGTTCGAAATACCTTCCATTATCCTGCATGCGATAATACAAGCAGTCGTCAAACTCGCGTCCTACTTTTTCAAACACCTACTGTGAAATATTATGACAAGTTTCTGCAATTCTCTGATGTAATAATTAAAAATCTTGTACAAGAGTCGCATCCACTCTTTTAAGATATCCGCAAAGAAAGAAATCAAGAGGTGTAAGATCGGGAGGTCTAACTGGCCACTCGATAGTATCTTTTCTGCCAATCAATTTATCAGAAAAATTATTGTCAAAAAATTGTTGAACCGGTAAAACCTAATGTGGAAATGCACCATCCTGTTAGAAATATAATAAATCCCCATCCAACATTGGGAGTCCATTCTTCTCTTGATAATTTCACGGAATAATCCATTCTTTCAATGAAATTTAAATTAAAAAAAAACAAAATATTGGCATTGTTTGGAGAATTTGAAGACGTTTAAAATGATGTATCACTTAACCCATGTTCTCCATTTAAAACCACAAAGGAATTGCCAGCCTTGCAATATCGTCGATTGGGGGTGAATATTTTTTTAATTTTTCTTCTTCCCCCTCCATTCTAAGATCAACGTGTCTGACCATTTCTAACTTTAATTTACACTTTTAGAAATATGGAGGGTGGCAAGTTTTTAAAAATACACCCGGTATATTTCAGTTACAACTAATAACCCAATGATCGTATTATCCTTATGTAATCACAATTCCAGACCGCTTCACGAAGCGATAGAAAATGGTTTCATGGAGATCGTAAGACTGTTGCTTTCATATGGAGCCGACCCTACGTTAGCCACCTACGCAGGATTGACTCCAATTTCCTTAGCTTCCGATGACAACACCAGGAAGTTCCTGAAGGACCATCTTAGTGATAAAGCAGGGGAAGGCGGAACACCTTGGCCATTTTACGGCCCTTCTTCGTGTTTCGGTGAGTGACATACAAGAATTTCCTTCGAAACAATTAATAAATAAATTACTATAGATCCGGACGATTGGGGCTACGACGTTTTTGAAGATGCCCCTCTGGAGGACTGCGACCGAGAACTGGAAGACATCGAAATCGACATGTCCGAAGCTCTACTACCAAACCTCTACACGTTACGAGGGGATCCCCCTGCGGACCGATGGATTTTGTTGCAGGACTTGTCCCATTTCCTGAAAATTAAGTCGCGAGATGCCTTGTTGAAACAGATCTCCACCCCCACCTCGCCCAGCCTCAAAGTGAGCCCAAAAAATGTGATCAAAGAACTGAAAATGACGGACTTTTTAGAGCAGGCTCATTGTTGTCAGTTCTTGAACATGGGTGAGAAATTGAATACGAGGGCGTCGAAAATCGCCCTAGTGAAATATACGGATAGAGTGAAGGAACTGTTAGGAATCGAATCGGCATTGATTGTGGCCAGGTGACACGCCATCGGCCATTGAGAGTTTTTCGTTGAATTTTAGGATTTTTAACAGGTTTAGGGCGAGTTTAACGATTTTGGTTTGGGCTCGGAATACTCGGTTCGTCGGAAAAGTTTCGCTTATGTTTTGGAGGACGTGTGAGTAGTAGGGCGCTACCCGCTAACTGGGAATCATAAAAATATATGAATCCACTTCGGATCGAAAGCTGCTTAGTTTCCCAAACGAGGGAATCCAAAAATTATACAGGGGAAAATATTTGATCTCCAAAACACCGCGGACTTGTTTTTTCAACTCGCAGCACGGTGGTGAACACATTCAAAAAGAACGGAAGGGCTTCATTGTAATCCCAGTTGGAGTGATCTGATGCAACGAGCCAAGTCGGTGTGAGACTTTCGATAAAGTTTTCCCAGAGAATTGGGAATGTCCATAATTTTTGGAACACCCTGTATATCACCAACGTAAAGCTGGTATAAACATGCTCGCTTGAAAGCCGCGTTTTAATAAAGCATTAGACTTTCATTTTGCAATTTCGCAACAGCTTTAAAATTCGTCAATTCCATTACCTATTTAATTTATCAAACAATGTATGGTAGAATAAAATCAATTTCAGTTATTATTATTATTATCGTATTAAAATGTATTTTTATTTTCTCAATTTCCATCGAATTGCGAAGCTAAATATTGCTTTAAAATATGTTTTCAAGTCGTTTAAATCGTCATGCACAGTCGGTCACATAAGTCTACGTACACCTGGTAAACTCGTATTATTTCACAGTTACAATCATGATCCAAAAAATATTTTTAAATATATTGAAACCCTCTCACAAACGATCATTATTGGTAATTAAAAATTTGGGTTTCGATCAGTAGGTTTGAAGAAAAAATCAGTATCAATATTTCCAATCTCACAAAAGTGAACACACAGCAGATAAATTTTATTATATTTAAAAAAAAAACAATAAAAAAACAAATTTTGTTAGTCCCCCTTCTGCATCTACAGCTGCTTGCAACCTCCTTGGCATGAACGAAACCAAATTTCTTGCAATATCTGGGGTAATTTCACCCCAAGCCGAGGTTAATGCTCTTTTTAGCGATTCCTTCCCTGAAATTTCGTAATTTCGCACCCTTCGTTCTAATTCGTCCCATAGGTGTTCAATAGGGTTAATGTCTGGCGAGTGTGGAGGAGAATGAAGTTGCTTGGGCACGTTCTAAAGGAGCCATTCTTTGACAAGCAGGGCGGTATGTTTGGGATCGTTGTCTTGTTGGAATATCCATTGGTTTCCTAATCCCAAACGTTCAACTGAACGCAATAAATTATCACGCAAAATTTGGATATACTTCCAATGATCTATTACACCTTCAATGAACACCAAATTTCCTACACCAGCCGCAGACATTGAGCTCCGTGCCATTACATTGTCTCCGTCATGCTTGACTGTGGGTAACAAGTTTTCAAGTTTCAGTTCTTCATTAGTTTTTCGCTATATTTTTCCTTTATCATCGGAACCAAAAATGTTGTAGTTGCTTTCATCAGTAAACGAGACGGAACTCCAAAACTCAAGGCCCTTTTCTAAATGCTTGTTTGCAAATTCTAGGCATTTTCTTCTATTTTGCTGGGAGATCAGGGGCTTTTACCTAGGAACCTGTCCACAAAATCTCTTTGATCTCGAAACTCTTCTTATAGTTTCAGCACTGACACATTTCCCAGTTTTGAAGCACTAATTTTCTGGTTTAATGCAACTTTTCTACTTATTTTTTAGAGCGTTCAGATCGGGTTTATTATTAGTTGAATTTGTGAAATTAAAGTTTTTTATACTGGTGTGCACTGTAAATCGAGCTGACTTAACAGTTTTTGCTACGTCACCATAAGATTTTCCCTCGTTTCGTAATGGAACTATTAGTTCTCTAATGTTTTATTGTTGTTGTATAATGTTTTATGTTTTATTGAAAATTTTATACTAGACTAAAATATTATTTGTGCATATACAGTGTGACCTACTCAAGAGCGGGACACCCCTGTAAAATTTTTATTTGTGGTCCTATTCTGACAATTTTCTTTATATGTTGTAGGACATCAAAAACTCTAATTTGTTATACTCGCTTAAAATCTAAGGTCTACTTTGCCCCTCTTGTGGCGAAAATTCAAAAAAAGGCATTAAGGATTTTTTTATTTTCAATTTAACTTCCGTAATAACTTCAGAATAATTCAAAATGGTTGTATCTCAAATTTCGTTAAAAAATGTTTATTCATAAAAAAGTTATAAGACAATCAAATTTGACCCACTTAAAACCAGAACACCCCTGTGAAATATTTAATGAATCGTTCAATGTGAAAAAAAAATTATAAAGAAAAGATATTTACTTCATTTTAAAAAGCACTTGCTTCGATTAAGCCACCGTTCAACTGGATATATTTCTTGTATCTTCTAGTATTCCGCATCACTTTTTTGAGAGATAAAGGAATAATCTCTTCACAAGCGCGTCAAGTTCATGCATAGTTCTCTACTTCTGGGGCGGTTTTTATACACTTTTTGCCCAAGGGTACCCTACAAAAAGAAATTTAATGGAGTCAGATCTGGCGATCTGGGTGGCCATTGTATTAATAGACTGTTCCGTCCGATCCATTGATTGGGAACGTTTGTATTTAACCACTCCCGAACAATTCTCGCGTTATGTAGAGGACTTCCATCAAGTTAAAAGTGCATATTATTTGTGTATATTAGTGGAAGATTGTCAATCGCATCGGATAATTCATTTCTCAATAGTTTTAAAAAACTTGCAGAATTCACATTGCTCACTTGATAAAAAATTTGATTGTTCTATAACTTTTTTTATGAATAAACATTTCTTAACGGAATTTGAGATACAACATATAAAAAAAATATCTATATCGGACCACAAATAAAAATTTTACGGGGGTGTCCCGCTCTTAAGTGGGTCACAGTATATGAGCGATAAAAATCCATTAAGCCCAAAAAAAGTTGTAGTATTTGTGGTATTTTTGCTGTATGTTCGCTTTTGTGAGATCGGAAATTTGTATATTAATTTTTTCCTTCCAACCTGTTAAGCGAAACCCAAAGTTTTCATTACCAATAAAGATCGTTTATGAGAGGATTTCAATATATTTAAAAATATTTTTTGGATCATGATTCTAACTATGAAATAATATGAGTTTGCCAGAAGTACAAAGACTAATGTGACTGACTGTAAATGGAACTCGCACGTTTCTCAAAAACATATCGACGCGATAAGGTCTTCTTAGGTAACGAAAAGTGATATTTTCTGTGTTTTTTCCTTTCGTAGTTTTCCGTTTTTGTTAATAGGCGAAATTTAGCAATTACAAGTTTTTCTGTTTAACTTATTGTTTAATAGTCTCTAATATTGAATTTTATTGTATAATACTACAATTGCAACAAATGATAATCCAAATTGTGCAAACCTCCCTTAAGCCTTTAAGTTACCACATTATTATTAACATGATAAAACTATTGTAAATCCCGATGTTTTAAGCCAAGGTAAACATCAAGTGCAATTTATTTTGTTTTAAAAACACTAACCATTATTGGACGATATTTTAGTTTCAAACAAGAGTCTATTAAGAAGCATCCTCATTCAAATATACTGAGTGGCAATTGGAAATTCTTGGTACTTCACCTTGTAGGTGTTCATCTATTTTTCTCACAAAAAAGTGAAAAAATTAGATTACTTGCCCCCCTCCCACAATATAGTATCTTTTTCGCTGCTATGCACATGGAGTTTTAATAAGTGCGAGCAAGAGGCAATTAGGCGATTGATGAGTGCGAGGGAGACAGACTACCGTTTCCCCTTGCATTGTCCACGATCGGCTAACGTCGTTGACTCGCAAACAGTATGCCTTAATCCAGGGAGGGATGCAGTTCTACGTGATTCTGGAAAACACGAATCACGTGCACACATTCTGTTTTATAATAAATTAAAATTTTTGCGATTAAAACCCGCAGCTACAAGAAAATGTATCTTTTCTAAAAAAGAGATTTATAGAAGGTACTCAAACCGACCATCCCTTAACAATACCCGAGACGATCATAGAATTCCCTACGAACATTATTTAGCATGTCCGAAGTAATTGATTGACAGGCATCAAGAATTTTTTATTCTAGCCCCGCTAAATCCAGTGCCTGACCTTCCTCATATTGAAAGATTTTTTATTTAAGATAACCCCAGAGGAAAAAGTCATTTAGGGTTAAGTCAGGTGATCTAGCAGTCCACTTAATATTTCCAAATCCAATAATTGAACGATTAGGAAAATTTTGATTTAATTATTTTCGCACTGCTTGACTGTTGTGGGCAGGACCATCGTCTCGTTGAAATTAAACGTTATTGATTTCAATATTAAAAAGCTCAGTAGTGGCTGAAACAATTTGATGATCAAGAAGTTTCAGATATTTTTGATGCATAGTAGCGAAGAAGTTCTTATAGAGAGTGAATCTGAAAGTGAGTTTTTTTTTAACAGGATATAGAACTGACCAAAATAAGTTGTTCGGCAAAAAATTATTTACTTAAAAAATTTAAGATAATGGAGGTATTGGAGAGATTTATTAGAGAAAATATGATAAAAATTGTCACAAAAAATGTTCAAAATTATCCATATTTGTCTGATGTGCCCATAGTGTTGCTTGGCGAATCCAAGACTTAGTAGAAGCTTTTAAAATAAAATCTCCGCGTCCTCGAATTGTTTCACTAGCATTTTGAATTCGATTACGTAACTCTTTCAAAGTATTTACTTCTGTTGCGCAAGTCAAGCTTTTCATGTACTCCCACTAAAAAAATCACTTGGGGTAAAGTTTGGTGACCGTGAAGACCATAAAAGTGGTCCATTTTACCTCAGCCACCTATTAGGAAACTGAGGGTTTAAGTGGTCTCGAACTGGACGATTAAAATAGGATGGAGCACCGTCGTGTAAAACCGCATTACTTGACGTATATTTAAATTCAAATCTTCTAGCAATACCGGTAAATTCTATTGCAAAAATTAACATAGTTTGAATCTGGCATCCTATCTAAAAAAAAGAAGGAGCCGATAAGCACGCCATTAAACGTTCCAGCCCAAATATTAAGAGACAATCTTTGCTGAAAGTTAGTTCTGCGAACAGCATGCAAATTTTCCATTAACCAAACACGAGTATTTCGAAAATTTTTAACATCGTTTCTTGTAAAGGCTGATTCATCGGCAACCAAAACTTGTCTTGTAAAATGCTCGTCATGTTCTTGTTGTCGTTAAAGCCACAGACAAAACCGCACTCGCTGGGGATGATCACGGGGCATAAGGGTTGAACACGTTGGACGTGATAAGGGTACAGTTGCTCTTGTAACGTGCGCCAAACTTTCATTTGACTATCACCGACCTGTCTTGCAATTTATCGTGTACTAGTTGTGGGATCATCGTCAATCAAATTAATAATTTTTTCTTCGAGCACTCGAGGCGGTCTATTTCTGCCGACGTGTCTTCCTCGATTTTCTCTGAATTTTCCTGTATTTCGAGCTCTTTGAATTAGACGGGCAAATGCAGTTGCTCATGGGTGAACACGTAATGGAAAACTTGAAATAAAGACGAGAAGCTGCAGCACCACTCATGGAGTTCCCCGTAACAGTTACAGTATCTCCGTTACCTTAAAATTTTTATATAAACAATTTTTTTGTCAAACAAAGCAAAAAACCTCACTTTCAGATTCACCCTGTATAATGAATTTATTTTGTGAAGTAGCTCAGAATCTTGTGGAACTTTTTGGAATTCTCAGTTTCTACCACTTCCATAACTCGTGTGTTAAGCCTTATTCTCGATCAAGGTAATAGAAAAAATGAATAATCCGCCTCAACTACTCCACGCAGCATGCTTCTTCATTGCGAGTGCCGTCCACTGTTGGCATGGGCCTTTGTAGGTGGTCCACCCCATTAACGCTCTTTTGTGCTAAATTTTCACATATTGAGCGAAGTCCATGTTCTCGTCACCCCAAACGTTTGACTGCTTTATAGAGTATAATTTCTTCATCATCTACGAGGAAGACTATGCCCCTTCTGTGCCTTTAACCACCTAAGGTTGTTTCCCCCCTTTTTTCTGGCGCCGTATTTAAATTTACTAGAGCGCACTTAAATTTACTAAAAATGAATGTCATTTTTTATTGCAAAATTTATATTCGCTATATGTCTCATTTATGTGTTTTATGATTGTGATGATGATGATGATAAGGGTAGTGATCGTTACGTTTGATTTTGAAAATGTTAGCTAATAATTAAAAATATATCAGCCTCAGACTTTGCTAAACTCTCCTAGTCGCTGAAATGGCTTTCAATTAAAGTGGTGTTTGTCTTAACGTCGTAAGAGATACAAATTTGCTCAAAATGGGGCAAATTTGCGTTATCACATGCTGATGATAATTTTAAAAATTGGCATCCTGCCGAATATTCCCACTTACATTATCGGTAAGAAATGGAGAAATATTCAAAATTATCAATAACTTTTCAAAAAATTATTTAAAGTCTTAATCATCCTGTGTACAAAATTGATTTCAACTTGTAAACAACATTCTTGTATATGATTATTTATTTTTGAATTGTTTTGCTACGAGAGAAATAATTGATAAATTCGGTATGACGAAAAGTAGAGAAACATTTATTAATAACCTTTTTATATTTACAATGACTAGTATCTAGTTCCGTATCTTTTATTTTTGATCACGTCAATGCAACTAGATCTCACTGACTTAATCAGGTTTTCAATGTATTCGAGAATTACAGAAACCCAGACTTTTTCCAATGCAGAGAACAGTTCGCCTTGATTTTTAAGTTTTCCTGAATATTGTTGGCATAACTGTCTATCTAACTGATCCCATAAGTTCTCGATGGGGTTCAAATCGGGATTCAGCGCTGGCTATTTCAAAACGCAAATCTCGTTTTCTGCAATTCAACGTTTAACGACCCCAGGAGTATGCTTCGGGTCGTTATCATGTTGAAATGACTGCACGGCATATTCGGTACTATTCTGTACAAAAATTTTGGGAAATTGTTTGAATAAATTGCAGTAACAAAAGTGTTTTTCTACTTTTTATCGCAGTAAATTTATCATTTCCTTCTCGACAAAAAAAATCAAAAATAAATATTTGTGTACAAGAATATTTTTTACAAGTTAAAATCAATTTTGTATACAGGACGATTAAGTCTTTAAATCATTTTTTCCAGTCATGATAATTTTGAATTGTGCCTCCACTTTTTGCCGATAGTGCGTGTCATTCCCACCAAATTGAGAGAATATTCTGAATTTGGTATTAGTGATATAAGGTGTTCCGCAGCAAAGATGCCCCTCTTTGAACCCTGTGGAATTTCCGCAGTTATTCGACTCACTGTTCAGTTATTGGAAATATTCTAAGATGTTCTGCAGGTAGTCTTACACATTCCTTCTTTTCTTTCCTCTCACAATACATCTTCAATAGGCGTTGGTTAGCATATTTTTGTTGGTCCAGTGTGAGGAGTGTACACCACCTTTCTTCTCCACTAAAATGATCGTTTTCACAAACTCTCTGTTAGTGCCCCTCTTATAACAATCCTATTGAGAATCTATTATCATTTTTCACTTAACGTCTCAAAATTCTTACATAAGCCATTAAATACTTGCAAAATTGGGAAATTCTGGTATCCTCCCATTTCGCGGGTTATTCACATTTATCGATACCTTTCGGGCGATGCTGACCAGTGATTGTAACTTAATTATCAATAGTTGGATTTAAATACTTTGATAGATAAACCACCAGAACTTTATCGATTGAAACTTTGCACTAGCTTCGTTTGTCGAAATTCTTCACCAAAGCACCTAAGTACGTGGTTCTCGTCCGGTTAGTGAGAGAGTACCTTCCATTAAGATAGCCAAAATGCCCTTTGATCTAAATTGAAAACCTAACTGAATGGGCATATAAATACATAAATTCTAACCTTCTAATACCGGTTAGTTGTGCAAAATACCCTTACCCTCCACCTCCTTGACCAAAAAAGCCCTTAAACCGCCATCTTCTCAATTATAATTTTTAACTTGAAAACTGGTTTTTCGAAATATCTGAAAAAATCCCACCTTCGCGTATTCGCCACATGTTTTCGTTTTTTTCCTGTTAATCCTATTCTTAAATTTCATTTTTTTAAATTTCAAAATGGAATAACTTCTTTTTAAATGAACTGCAGGTCCAATTTTTTCTTCTAATGATGGACATTTTTATGGCAAATCTAAGTGTATATAAAATGTGTCCACTTTTTAGACTGCACCGTATTGAAAAGTACAAAAACTCACTTTTTTGGAATTTTTTTCAATACCGAATTAAACATTTCGGCGTTTTTGGGCATTTGATGCGTTTTTTATATAACTATTTGTGAATAGAATATTTTTTTCAATTCTGTATATTTCGTAGTCATATTAAAACTATCTTTATAAATAGTAAAAAACTGTTGAATTTAAATCGAGAAACAGCAAATAAAATTCGATAAATAAATACTATTCGATTATAAAAAATGAAATTCTGAAAAATGAATGAAATGGAATTATGAAAAATGAAATTTAAAAATTTTAAAAAACGTTTTTAGATTAGAATTAGCAGGGAAAAAAACGAAAAAAATATGGTGAATGCGCGAAGGTTTTCTATACATATATGAGTGATTTTTTTCAGATTTTTCGAAAAACCAATTTCAAGTTAAAAATTATAATTGAAAAGATGGCGGTTTAAGGGTTTTTTGGTCTATGGAGTGGGGATAAGGGTATTTTCCACAAATGGCCGGCATTAGAAGTATTGTGTACTTATACGCCCATTCAGTTAGGTTTTCAATTTAAATCAAAGGGCATTTTGACTGTCTTAATAGAGGGTACTCTTCCCTAATTCATTGAAGAAAATCAGTTGTTTGCAGCCGGCCTTTCAAACGCTTCTATATCGGCTGTAAAAAATGTTAGCTTTTTGCCCACTTTAGATCAAACCACAAGGGGTAGGTACCCTTTTAATCTTATCGTCACTCAGTATCGCGCCCAATTTTGAATCCTATACATAGAATTGTTGTATATTTGTTTTAGGAAAATTGTAATTTTTTAGCAACGCTCAGGGACCTTAACTTAGTATATTGTTTTCATTTCTCATTAAAAAACGTACTTGGTTGTGTATACTTATACCTAATTATCCACCTACAACATTTGTGTATAAATATAAATAGTAGTTTAATGTTTTGAGTAGTAATGTGGCTGGAGTGTCTCGAGGAACAATGCTATTTCCTATAGTCAGTTGTAAATGTTGCAAATCCAGGGCGGATTCAAAATTGCAGTGAAAAAGTCCTAGATAACAAAAGGTATTTTGTAATTTATATTGCATATCAAAAACGCCGGATAGACAACTGGAATCGCAGGCAACTTAACTTGTAGTTTAAGTAGCAATTGATACGTGTGCATGTGCAAGATATAAAGAAAAAACTATTTTTAAACAATATTGATATGCCTAAGTAGATTTGTATTTGTATCGAGGAATGCATTCTTACGCTAAAACAAGGCTTTTTAGCTGTAATTAGTTAAGACATAATATTTATACGTATTTATTTTTTTCTGCCTTTTTGGTGGGTGTACAGTTAAGATTATCTGTGATGAGTAATTCAATAAAATTATTAATATTATTAAATGGCAAAGTGCAATGCTTTGGAAAGTGAAAATTGTGATTTGCCCTATGTCCTATCTTTGATTGTTCTTAGAATTGTAACGACATAACTAAGTATAATTATTATTATTTGAAGTTATCATTAATTTTTCACATTTTTCATGTTTTTGTTTTATATAAAATACGTGGAATGACTCATGAAATGTTTTGTTTTTGTTCCTTAACCACTGCACCTCTGCATTAGGCCATCCTCAGGACACTGAAACACAAGACGCTTGGAAAAGTTGGTAAAGACCTTAAGGAGGTAAAAGTAGAGCCAAAAATAGTAAAAAAAGTTTCGTAAACATTGGTCCAACGGAGCACCGTTACTGAGATATGGCCCTCCAAAGAGGCCCTATCATTTGGATACTTCTTTAAATCATTTTTTTTCTGATTAAAATAATGGAACGAAAACGGGAGATAATAATTATACCATAACGGTCTTTAACCATCATAAGTTTCATCAAAATCGATTATAATAAGAGTAGATTTCTAACTACCATTAACAGAAATTTTTCGATGTTTTCCTATTTCTTTGAATTATCAAGCAAATATTATTTTCTAATGAATTAGACTTTTGAAGAATCAATTTCTCCACTTTTTTTCGAATTCTACGTAATTTAGTCAGAAATAATTATTTTTTAAATAATGTATGACTCAGAACAGTAACATTTTTTAACATTTTCACATAATAGACATCTTTTATGGTGACAATTTCGTTGCAGTGATTGTCACTTTCACATTTTTAACAAATATTTCACATTTCATATTCATATTCACAGTTTGTAAAAAAGTCAAATGTAATGCAAAGTCAAGCACAAAGATCACTACTAAGAAACTAAAAAAACGTAAGAATAACATACGAATAGCACACGAAAGTGACAATCACTATAGTGAAAGATGCCTACTATGTGAAAATGTTAAAAAATAATTATTTCTGAATAAACTACGCAGAATTCGAAAAAAAAAGGAAAGAAATTTTTTCTTCAAGAAAGTCTAATTCATTAATAAATAATATTAATTGCTTGATAATTCAAAGGAATAAAAAAAATCTAAAAATTTCTATTAATAGTAGTTATAAATTTATTTACAATTTTGATTAAACTTAGGATAGTTAAAGACTCTTACGGTATGATCTATGTACCTATAATTTTAATTACATTATTTCAATCTGAAAGAAAGTTATTTTCAAAAGTATCCAAATGATAAGACCCCTTTGGAGGGCCATTTCCCAGGAACGGTGCTCCGTCGAACCAATATTTATAAGAAAGTTTTTACCATTTTTGGCTCTACATTCACCTTCTTGAGTTTAGTACCAACTTTTCCAAACACCCTGTATACATATAATTTCTGAGCTTGAGATTTCCTTCTGTTAAAAACTAAACGTAAGAATAGAAGCATTGTGAAGCATCGCCCCTCGCCGGACACCTCGACCTCCATCTCGCCATCCAGCAACGGTGGATCAAAGCAACAGAATCATGCTCAGCAAACAAACCGAAATTGTTCACTGAGCATCGCACCTCGCCCCTCACCTCACCGCAAAATGAGGAACAAAACATTTTGTTATCCTGCGACGAGATGCTGGAAACTTGCTCTGTGATTGGTTCTCTCGACACCCCCCCTACACTCTCTACATACGGCAAGAGCGCACGTTGCGTTTAATCAGCAGTACCTCAAATGTTCGGTCCGATGGAAGGATCCAAGGCACCTTGAGGGTGGAGGAACGGAGTGCGTGGTGCTGTTGGAGGAACCACACCACATTTAACATAAACAAAGCATAACTAATACGTCTTTAATACGTCCTCGATAGCCACCATATCAGGGTATTTGACGGGTCACTTTCACTATCTGAATCAGACATTTTTACTACCTATCTGTTCGTAAAAAATTAGACAAATGAACTACGATAAACGGCGATGTTCACTTCTTGGCAAGGTAAATAACCCCCCTAAGGGTAGGTAAGCCTTTGTTTCCTGGGTATTTTCCCGAAATTTCAAAATTTATGGAAATACGAAATGTTCCAATTTTCCGTAGAAGTAGTGCGCTTAATTCGCGATAGTCATTTTAAACCATTTTTACGGATTTTAAAGCGATGGGTCCACTTATTCAAATTTTTGAGTTGTATTACGTTTGTTTAAGTACCTACAAGAGTTTGGAATTGAATTTCAGTGACGAAAACAAAACTAGAGGTGAAGAAAGTCAAGGGAGAAAAAATTGATATTTTTGTTAATGAAAATTGCAAAAATCTACTGGGCGTTACTATTTTTGTGTAACATTCCGACAAACCTACCCCGTGGGCACGCCCCCGTAATTTCCGAATGCACTCTGATAAATCTAAAATACACACTACATTGTTATTAAATGACGATAATTTTATGTAAAATAGAAAAAGTAATAAATTTTTTTTTCAAAATCGATACCCTGTACTGAGGGAATAAAGCGACATCTAATTTGAAAACTTTTCTTCTTTTCTTATTTTGACCCAAGGAGACCCCTTAAAGTGGCGCCGTATATTTACGAAATCCCCTGTATATTACTAGCAACAATGTATTATAAATGTATTGATAAAAACAAGTAAATATAGTTAATTAGTCATCACTTTACTCTTTATTTGTTATTGATGCATATATAACAATCATGTTGCCTTTTATTACCCATATTGCTAATTAAGCAATTAATTAGTAATACCGGTTTTCTATTTTAAATATCAAGATTGTGCACAATATGGACCAGAATTTGCCTCATCCTCTAAAAACCAGGAGCCTATAGGACCTGATTCCAAATGATTTTAATAGTTTGTAGAAACCGCTGTATCAAGTGACCCATCTTATTATTATCTCTATTTTCCTTATTACAACCGTACATTTAGCAATAAAACTTGATGAAGGTGCCCGACAAACGAAACGTCATAAGATACAATGGAGAAGTGTGATGTTTCACAACTTATCGGACAAACTTCGACCACGTATGCACTGTTACTAAAAAAGACAAATTATCAATAAAATTCTAATGAAAGTTCTACAGGTAGCAAGACAAGCAATAATAAAAGTTTATTTATTCTGTTATTCAAAAACTGTCCAAAACATGATTTCATTGGTTTGAAACTAAGCTTGAGCCCATCAAACCCAATTGGAGCACACTAGTTCGAATGTTCCCCTTGCCTGCTGCTCTCCATAACGTAAATTATTGGACGCCGTTGTCATTCAGCCTCGCAATTCGTCAATATTCTGAACTTCGTTACTGTAGACTACGTTTTTTAAAATGCCCCCATAAAAAATAAATCCAAAGAATTTAGATCTGGAGATCACGGAGGCCAAGGTACTGGTTCACCCCCCTCGATCCAGCATATTCTGTGTACTTGAGTTAAAAAACTTTGGACATCTGAACGAAAATGTGGAGGCGCTCTGTCGTGCATAAATCACATACATACGTGCTCGGACAGAGAACACTTTCTTATTCAAATTGCCGCAAATTGACCGTTTTCCAAACGGATCACAAACAATGATGAAACTTTAAGTATTGTTGTTCTCTTATTAGTATGGAGAAACATGAACGTTTTTTGCACTTTTGTTGTTAATTTGTACGTGACGTGTCAACTTTAATGCAGACAAATGGACGAATCAGTTTAATGCAATAAATAAATTTTTGTTGTTGTTTATCTTGTTACCTGTAGAACTTGGATTTTTTTGAACGTGTATCGTATATATGTATATGTTTATATGAACGTGTTATCTAACGATGTATATGTGGTTAAAGTCTGTCCGATAAATTGTAAAACACCCTGTATAGAAACAATAAACAAAATTTTAAAAAATCCAAATTATTCCAAAATAAAAAAAAGTTTTGGATCGGTTTGGATCATGAAACTACTCGTTTGAATAGCCAAACTAACTGGATCTGTATCTATTACCCTTTATGAGATCCCGTATTGGTCATTCTTATCTTAGACGCACTGAATATTATACGATTTTTAAATGGATCTTTTCTACATCAAGCTAGCAAAGACTTGACCAAAAAGAAATTTTTTCCTTACAGATATCCCTTACAACTCACCTCACAATGGCACCTTAACTGAACTTATCTTAACGAGTTGGTATCTGCGCTTGTCGGAGTCTCTTCATTTTATTTCTTGCCAGCGGCAACTCTCATTCATCTGTTTCTCCATTAAATTTTCAAATATTTACGTTACAAATCTACCTGAAAAAATTCACCAAAGCCACAAAATACGTCATGGAGACTGAGATTACAGACAAAATAGTCGATCGTTTCACATCAAAATATTCTGCGGCCGTGAATTTCATTTCGTTATTAGTGACGAAATAAATCATAGACTGCAGCTGCTGGTAAGTGGAAGAGCGACAATCAAACTTGTGCTGAAGCTGATAGCAAGAGTCGAGAAACTTTTCCATCTCTGTTGTTACTGTGTCGCACATGAAGGCGATGGAACTGGGAGCAAGCTGAAAATGATTTTTCTAAGTGTAAATTTCCCCACGACCTCGTTCTTACCGATGTGACAACAACATTAACGATAAAACCCAGAATTGGTATCCAAATTGCCACCAATTTTTCTGGTTGGTCAGATTTGAGGTAAATGATAAAGTTTAACGCCAGCATTATTATGTGGGCCACCCACTGTCCAAATTGTATTACAAGACAATTTCCAAAAACGCTGTTGAAAATACGAGTCGATGACCGAACTCTCAAGATCATCTCTCTACTTTTCTCCAAATCGCTAGTTTTGCTGGTCAAGATAAGCTGCTGGTTTGCCTGCCGTACCTGCACTTTGATCTTCTCTACCAGCAGCAGCATCAGCAGTGAGTAACAGTTCACGCAGTAGGTTTGGAACATCGGATAAAAAACGATGTTTAGTGAGGCATACAAGTTCTTGCACGTTGAATCGACGTAACTCGTCACGAGATAAGTTAATAGAGGGAAGCAGACATTATAGAACCAAAACACACCTAATACTCCGATGGTAACGGACGAATGCTGGATGGACGCTACTCGCACCTTTTCGTACAATTTTTGCCACAAGTGATTCTGCAAGTAGGACCAGGTAATAATTAGGCATAGAATGAAAGTCAGAATTTCGGACGCGTCTTGAAAGTAGTCGACAGCCATCAGTTGATACGAAGACTGTTTGCACACGTACCGAAATTTAATTGCGTTGACCACAAGAAAGGATTGAATGACAATAACGACTATTGCCTTTGCATAGAAATGTAGCGAGTTGTGCTGACCGGGTCTTGGAATAAGAACCAGCCATTGAAGATATTTTAAGAAAATCTTCAGCATTAGACTTGAGAAATTTCGCGTGCGACCCATGCTCTAGCCGCAATGCAGAGTGAAGGTCTAACACTCTGCCTAATTTCTAAGCACTAACGGAATTACTAAATGGGAGTAATTTGTCGTTCGAATAAAAAATGGGGGAATAATGCTTATATCTTAAGGCTTTTATGAAATTATACAGTCCATTTCATTTAGGATCTAATAATAACTTGACAGGAGGTAGGAAGTACAGCTCAACAAACTGGTATTAATTCAAATGGGCGCCTCTTCCCGATGCAACTTGATGTAAAAGAGTGTCGCTCCTGAAACTGGCCAGCCCTTCGGATGCCCTTTTACCATTTCCACCTTGACGAATTTACAGGCGACATTGAATTTAGTGTCGGAGCTTAATATGGTCGAATCATGCTCAAACATGTCCGGCAGATGTCCGCATCACCGTCTCAAATCCCCATAAAATCGAACCTCAAGGGGTCAAGGTCAAAATTTCAAAGGTACTGAGGCAGATTCTGCACCACTCTCACGTTGACAAGGTCAAGTCTTGTTTCCACGCACCCTTCCGTCCGATTATGCTAAGGTACCAGGACTCGTCCAAAACCTCTAGAGCGACTATTGGGTGGATTTTCCCAAGCTGCATTTTGTCTTTTTCAATTTCTTATTGATGTTAAAAGATCAACGAGTCCCCCCAAACTTCCATGGGTGCCCTGGAATGACTATTAGATGACTTTTCCCCGGTTGCGTTTCGCCCCTTTCGGTTATTGCATTGCGTCGCCCTTACAGAAATAAAGCTAGAGGAGTGATCTGGTGAGTCCCTGCACTTTTCCTCATGAAATTAGCTAATAGAATATCGCGCAGCATACACCTGCAAGGAGTTGTCTTGTCTTTATGTTGTTTGTATATTTGATAGCAGAGTGAGGACAGCAGGATCATGACGTTTCTCTCAATACGATCTTATGGAGATACACGTTTCCGTAAAGAGAGATTGGCACCTTCTTGTTCACCTTCAAGTTCTCTCAGTACTTATTTACAGATACGAGAGATGAGCCCCCACCGGATCATCTGAGCAACAGTTAGGGGTATTTGAAATGTGGTTTTACCGTCGCATCCTCCGCATCCCATTGACCGACAAGGTCAACAGCACCGGAGTGCTCAACAATACTTAATGATCATAGTTTATCAGAGAGAAGATCAAGAGAAAATAAGAAGAGAATTGTTCTATCTCCACGCCGAGTAGCAACATCCGGCATCACGATGAGGACAGACCACCTTGGAAAAATGAAAAAAATATAAAAATAATTAAACTGGGAGAGATAAAGCCTAAGACAGCCAACGATCGATGTCCACAGGTGCTCTACTAAGCGTAATTGTGTAATAACTGCGCATGCATTTAACTTAATTAATCGACGTCAGCAAATCAACCATTTTTCAATTAGCACGTAGTGCGCAGCAGCAATACATCCTGCAACTGTTTCGACGTTCTGCCAGTTTCCATAGCCAACTGAGCGTATGATTATAGTTTCACCTTAGACCCATTGCGAAGAATTGACATTATCCGTATGTTAAATCTAGGAGATAGTACGAGCCTCCGATGCGAATATAGCATTTGAAGGAGAAGGAGAGACGACATTGAAAAGGACAATTTTCTATAAATAGGCTAAGAATCTGAGTGAAATACTAAATTAGCGCAAACAAATTACTTATTATTACAGTGTTATCCACTTAGGAGCGGGAAAAATGTAATTTTTTTATTTGTGGTCCGACTTTGATCATTTTTTTATATGTTGTAAGGCACCAAAAACTCTAGTTTGTGACAAGTTCTCATTATACTCGCTTAAAATCCAACTTTAAATTGCCCCTTTCTCATGGCGAAAATTCAAGAAAACGCATTAAGGAATTTTTTATTTTAAGTTTAACTTTAGTAATAACTCTAGAATAATTCAAAATGGTTGTATCTCAAATTTCGTTAAAAAATGTTTATCCATAAAAAGTTATAGAACAATCAAATTTTTGATCAAGTAGGCAATATGAATTCTGCAAGTTTTTTAGAACTATTGAGAATTTAATTATCCGATGCGATTGACGATCTTCCACTATTACACACAAATAACATGTACTTTCAACTTCATCAAAGTCCTCTACATAACGCGAAAATTGTTCAGAAGTGGTTAAATACAAACTTTCCCAATCAATGGATCGGACAGAACAGTCCATTAATACAATGGCCACCCAGATCGCCGGATCTGACTCCATTAGATTTCTTTTTGTGAGGTACTCTTGGGTAAAAAAATTATAAAAACCGCCCCAGAAGTAGAGAACTATGCATGAGGCTGAAACGCGCTTGTGAAAAGGTTACTCTCTTATCTTTCAGGAAAGTGATGCGCAATACTAGAACAAGATACGAGAAAAGTATCCAGTTGAGCGGTGGATTAATCGAAGCAAGTGCTTTTTAAAATGAAGTAAATCTCTTTTTGTTATAATTTTTTTCACATTGAACGATTCATTAAAGATTTTACAGGGATGTCTGACTCTTAAAGTGGGTCACACTTATGCGTTCCACAAAATAGTGTAATCAATTAACCAAGTGTAATCAGAATTCCTTTGGGTATCGTTAGAATTAAATTATTTACCCGAAAGTCCTTATTTGCAGTCCATTTGTTGTAGACACGAAACAGGACAGCGAATTATACCCTCAAAGACTTCCATTCAGGCAACCGCTGAGTGCTTACAAGTCTAGCATTGTAACGACAATGCTCATTACAACAACAATATATAGAAAATTTACTAATTTTTTGCAATTGTTGGCAATTATTCCCAGTCCTGGAGAAGAAAAGACGACGAAATTCTACCTGAAGGCAGCAGTTTTTGTGATTTTCCAAACCGCATTGCTGGCAGTTTCAATGATGAGCTATCGTGGAACCTGCAAAAGAATGGTTACAGAAATAATTGGAATTAGTTACATCCACTTGATTTCGGATATAATCTACTACGTATTAAGCATGAGCATAGTATGCTCATACCTGAAAAACAACAATTTATGGCAGAGATTCTATAGGAAGATGGGTGGATTCGGTGTTGTAGACGGACGGTTTTCTGTTACAATGTTTAGTGCAATTTTCATCGTTAATGTTCTATCAACCGCGGAATCATTTTACGTCTTGGCCGATATTTATACTAGTTGCCATACTATTTTCGGAGCCTTAAGTGTTATGATTTTTTCCACGTTTCAATTCTACTATCTGGGATACTATTCAATTGCGATGGCACTGGTGATACGCAAGGTAGATATGCAACTGACGAAGGCCAATAGAAAACTAAGAGAAAGCAAGCTTCTAGACTTGAAAGGAGCAAGAGCTCTAGTTTTCAAGGCTCGAGGGACAACTGACTTCTTCAATGAAGTCTTCGGCCAATCTTTACTTCTCCAATTTGGACAATGGTTCTTCCACATCACAGTAATTGGGTTGAATTTCACTTTGGTATTTAATAACATCAAGACTCGGCCGAGGTCTGAAGGAGTGTTCTTTTGGCAAAATATGCTAAATCCAATATCACATTTTATATTTTCCTCGGTAGACATTCATTTTCTTTGAGAAGCTTCTCTTATTTGAAGGGTACCACTAAATTTTAGATTTCCCCATGTTGCATAGCCTTCATGTGTGATACAGTGTGTTTGGAGATGGGAAAGCTTCTGGAGACATGTTACCATCTCCAGCACCAAGGGGAATGTCAGTCGACAAACTACCAGGAACTGCTGTCGCTAGCTAATTATGTGGCTAAGAATCGAATGCGATTTACTGCTGGTGAGTACTTTGAAGTGAGAAAGTCCACGATTTTAGTTGCACTAGCTACGTCAGCTACATATTTCACTGCGTTGATACAGTTCTACAAATAAAGCCAAACTGCAGGGTTTCATAATCACTTGCCAAAGCGCTGGTACTACTGAGACAAAAAACAAATCATGTTCAAGTTGTACCAATAATATATCAGTGGTTCATCGTCAATAATGAAGACTTCGTCTCTTTAATCTCTGAAAGTTCGTGGTATCCCAATAATCATTTGGTAACGCGAAAAATGGAAAAATTTGCTTATAGATACTTTGACAGTCGTACCCGGTATTGTGAAACAAGCAATTGAGTTGTACCTGGAACTACAGCTCGCACATATGCCCTCAATGTGAGTGAGTGACAGTTTTATAGAAAAAATCCAGCTTTAAATCTAATAAAAAGCCTGTTGAGACATGTAAGCAGTCGCGGTGTTAGTCGAGTCAGGAAGAACGAGAAACCATGTGGGATCAGATTCTTGGGTTCCACCTGGTTGCTTTTTCCCCAGGAACCACGTCAATTTTCTTTGATGATCAGACTAATATCCATAATGTCAATACAGAGTGTTTAAAAAAAAAAGGGTTAAGGAACAAAGGGTGTGATTCCTCGGCCCATTCCAAGAAAAAAGTTCCCATTAACATGGGTCCGCAAACGCACCGCTTTCGAGATACAGGGTGTCAAAAAAAAGAATATCGTAGTTGCTGTATTTGTTGTTCTTGCTTTCTGCTCATGGAAATGTAATGTTGCAAATGCCATTTAGTAACTGGTATATTCGAGGCAAATTAATATTGTGGATGAACTACAGCAGCGAATAGAAAATGAGTGCCAAACAATTAGACGAAATCTAGGGTTGTTCCAAAGAATAAGAGCTTTTTTTCGACGAAGATGTGAATTCCATGTACAAGTGGCAGGTGGACATGTAGAACAGCTTTAAGAAAGGAAAAAAAGATAAAACTGTTTTTGATCTTGTTTTTTTGACACCCCGTACCTCGAAAACGGTGCGTTTGCAGACCACCATGTTAAGAGGAACTTTTTCCTTAGAATGGAACAAGGAATCACGCCCTGCATTTCTGAATCATTTTTTTTTGTAAACCCTGTATACAGGGTGAGCCTTAACGGAAGCGACGCAAATAAAGTGCTTATAGAGAACCCCAAAATATGAGGATTTGTTGAAGTTTTTTTCTACGGTTGATAATTGAGGAGATATTGACTTCCGAAGTTGGCTTGAAAATTTCTAAAAAAAAACAGCACATTTCAATAATGCGTCATCACAACGTAATCAAATTTGGAACATATTTTATTCTTATCAACATCTTTAATTGGTAGAAATGTGAAATCGATAGATGCTCAATAAGGGTTGGATTAGGGATAAGGTAAAGTCTAAAAGAGTTGGAATTTTTTTATCCGTAAAGCAACTATCAAACGAACAATACCATGTAATATTGAATTTAATTCTAAAACTTTTATTCCCCTTCAAAATTTGTCGAAAACCTTATCATATTTGATAAAATCGCAGTTTTCTGGGACAGAACCAAATCAAATTTAAAGGGATTTCCTTTAAGGTTAATTATAGATTACCTGTAAGCTATTTGGAATTTGCCAAAGTCATGTAAATGACAGTTATTCTAAATGTGGCTTTACATTTGACTGATAATCCCTTTAAATTTGATTTGGTTCTATCTCGTCAGACTGCGATTTTATCAAAAATGATAAGGTTTTCGACAAATTTTGAAGAGGAATAAAAGCTTTAAAATGAAATTCAGTATTACACGGTATTGTTCGTTTGATAGTTGATTTACGGATAAAAAAATCCCAACTCTTTTAGACTTTACCTTATCCCTAATCCAACCCTTATTGAGCATCTATCAATTTCACATTTCTACCAATTAAAGATGTTGATAAGAATAAAATATGTTCCAAATTTGGTTGCGTTGCGATGACGCATTATTGAAATATGCTGTTTTTTTTAGAAATTTTGAAGCCAACTTCGGAAGTCAATATCTCCTCAATTATCAACCGTAGAAAACAAAAACTCACCAAATCGTCATATTTTGAGGTCCCCCACACACACCTGCTCTGTCTCAGTTTCGTTGCGACTCACCCTGTATTTACTGGCGTAATTGCCAAGAACTTTCTACTCCCCACATTCAAGACAGGCAGCTTCTAAGATGTAGCCAACGTGCCTCCCTGCAATAATGTAACCAAAGTGACATTGAGGTGTATTTTTCTTTATAAATTAAATTGGCTTTTAAGCAGACAGATATAATTTAAGGCAGTAGCAATAAAATATAGATCTATCATTTTTTTGGGGGTTTTTTATTCGAAATCCTGCCATACCAGGTAATTGCATGGTCCAGGGCCCTGCCGGCATTAATTCCACGTTATACGAGATCATCTGATGTAATGAGATATTTATACTGAGTGTTTCTAAAATATGTGAATTATGTGCAAAGTAAGGAAAAAGTGTAACATTGTCGATCATTAAAACACGCCGTTTCAGTTTTGCTAAAAGATGTCGCAGAGTACCAAATGAACATAGAGCTGAATCTTAATGCATTTGGTTGGAACCCACCATACGCGACAGCCTGATAAGTTCTGTAAACATGAATTCGCCGTTAAATGATAACGGTGCCAGCACACCTATGACATATCGCAGGGATTTCACAGTCAAATCTAGATCCGAGTTTGGTGGGCAATTTAATTTAAAAAATATTTAACAACATAAAAAGTAAGCAACTCCAATTTCAAATCGGTATTTTTGTTATATAAGCTTTATAACTAAACTTGAAATTATACTTTATTTAGGGGTAGACGGTAAGGCGTGTGAATGAAAACAACACCTAGATAAGCAAGCATTTATATTTAAAAATTTCGTACTTACGTAAAATATCCTTATTATCCTTCCATCCTAAAATGGAAAGTAAGATTCGTGGCTAATAGATATATCAAACTACTGACCTGTAGTACACTTCTTTAGGTATATAATTAGAAAATTGAAACACCGCTCACAACACCATGTATTTAAATTTTTCACAACAGAACTCAACTAGTGAAGCCACACATCCTCACCAGTCCCATGAACGATTTAGTTCTACGTTAGGTTCTCTTCTCTATGGGAACCACCTACATGATCCACAACTCACTCAGATTTGTTCGAATTTTCACTAGAAAAAAATGCTAGATTTTGTACGTGGCACCATCTTCACTGCGTTTAGGACTTTTGAGTGATAAATAGCGCCACAAAAATATTTTTTAACTGACTCTAATATCTTCTAATCTGAAAAAAAAATGTAAAAATGTAATAAGTTCAGAATCATCGAGAGGTAAATAATATTTATTAACGTAACCTAAAATATATAATCACGCATTAGATTTAACATTATATTCAAAAGAAACTCTCTAATTACAAGTACTTGCTGGATAAAAACCGCATATATTCGTAATAGTAAGCTTTTAGCGACACTTATCCATCGATCATGTCTCTAACCTAAGGAAATATACATTTGATTCTATAAAATGCTGAACCTGACGTATTTTCATGGCGAGAAAGATATTCGATTTTCCATCGGTAGAACTCTCGAGAGACTGTTGACCCACCCATAATAATAATCAAAAGCCGCTTGTTCCGTATCTACCGTAAATAAACGAGATTTACCACTATAGAGCCGCCTCCCTCAGGCCTATCTTGACAATAACATAGGCCTATAGGGGCTGAGTTAGACCTTCAAGCGCTAAACACATGACACCTAGAATTATCATAAAGAACAACCACATAGATTGTTAATAACACTATACAATAAGCTTCTCGTGCAACGATCATAATATATATTTTTACAATAATTAGGTAATGAAAGAGATTATATTCTCCGACTACGTGTTAATATAAGGTGGCAAGAACGGCCACTGCGACCCACTACGAGAGAATACAGGAATTTAAAATTCCCAAAAGCTGTGAAAACGAAACTGAATTTGCAATATAATTATCTGACTAGAACAAATCCTACTTAAACGAGTAATCAAGAACTTAACAGTCATTAAAATAACAACGTGAGAGGACTTAAATGTAACCCTAGTCCCGCTAAATTGATTGAACTATGAACCGACCAGAAGTTTGATCCAACCAAGACCAAATGTAATTTAAGTACTGACATTCTTAGACATCTACTACCATCTTTTTGTGGATGTCGGTGTTGCCCACGACATTGCAAAACTCCTCAAAAGATATCTTGCCGTCCTCGTCTTTGTCGGCAAAAAGAATGGTCTTGTCGACTATCTGCTGTAATTGGGTATCCTTTAAATTGTTTCCCACCATCATCTTTAACACCTGTGGAAATAAAAGCCTTCCCAGTGCTCTTAAGGAATTTCAACTTTAACAGCTACCTGAAAAAGTTCACCGTTGGAGATATATCCATCGTTGTCCATGTCGTAGATGCGGAAAGCGAAACGCAATTTGGAAAGTTTGTCACCTTTGACGCTGAATTGTGACACTCCTTGGATGAATTCTAAAACAGGTAACCAAAAACTTATAACCCATACAACCCTAAAGTATATTTATTCATTCAAAACACTTATGATTTTAAAAAGAGTGGCAATTACCCGCTACAAATTGCGTTAGGCAAACAGTGTATGAATGTCATAGATCTGTGACAAATGAAGAAAGTAGGACTTTGGACGAAGAACTTAGAAAATTTAGCATTTTTACCTTTAAAATCGACTTCACCATTTCCGTCAGCATCAAAAATGTCGATAACACGTTGCACCAAGGGATTTTGTTGCAACTCTGGCAGCGACATAAACTCGTCGATGCTAAGGGCGCCGGAATTATCCAGATCTAGTTTTCGAAATCGTTTGCCGAGACGACGGATTTCATCTGCATCAACTATAGTGAAAATACGTTGTAAATAATGTATTATTTCTCTATATGGATGTAAATATATAATTTATTGCTATACATCGAGATAATCGATTTTAATCAAGTTCTATTGCTGGTTCACTGGTTTTCATACTTACAATTGGAACATAGCTCCATGGGCAAGGAACTTTCATTACCCTAAAAAGACAAAAACATGAAAATGTGTGAATAGATATCTTCACAAACTGTTATTTTTTAAATAAAAAAACTTATGTATATTACAACAGCGACAAGAAAGCCGTGAGACCAATAAGGGTGACGTGTGTTCTTATGACTATAATGGAAAAAATTGTTAGGTATATATGTACATAATAGAGGAACCACTGGACGGAAAAAGAATTAGACAAAAACAGCTTTCCATTCAGTAGTACACAAAACAGAGAAGGCATTTAAGTTTAGCTTTAAGTCAAGGTCAAGTTTAGTGTCAAAAGTTACATTATGTTACATAATGACTAGAAATTTAAAATTAACATAGTTCATACATAGGCAATTCCCTATCAAGGATCATATATACTCAATTCTCATATATTACTAATAAAGAAAATCTACAATAGCGCATACCTAAGTAGAACAGAATAAAAATTAGACAGTCACAGGGAATATGCCAAGTACGAGACCCCAAGACCACTCGTCCAGATGCAACCCAAATATTCTTCAAGAGAGTAATATGCACTGCCAATAAAAAAAGAACAATTTTAGCCTGTACTTAAATGAATTCAAGTTATATATCTTCCTCACCTCAATGGGCAGACAAAGAAATAATTTTATAGACAGATACAAAAAAAGACTTCCAAAAAGGCTCACTGAAAAGGTAGGCAAAGGAACCAATAACCAATCATTACCAAATCTACCCACTGTAGTATAAGCAGATTCGTAATGCTTTCTATGCCTTAGGCCAGCAGTTTCTGGAATAAAGATGAGATGGTAAAATTAGTATTCTCTCTGAAATGAAGTGCTCTCCACAAGAGTTCCTTAGTTTCAAACTTTACTGGAGCATGAGTGCTCATTTCAGCTTAGTGCATTGCTAATAAATAATGAAAAATTGACCACATGTCACAATCCTGAAATCAACTCAATCATATCCACATTATCATACACTCCCAAACTAAATATTATGCCTTACAGATGAGTCAAACTTTTTACTTGATACTCCATACCATTGTAGAAACAGAACTCTGACTTTGCCTTATCGCAAAAGAAAAATGGGGATTTTAAATACATCGATGACTATAGAGGAACCTACAGAAGCAAGATTAACAAATATTTTCCCGGGAAGGTTCAATTAAGTAACTAAACTGTATACACTAAACTACTTAAAAACTCTTTTGAAGCTTGGCACCCTCTTTCAACTTTTTACTAAATACTGTATTATTATACAGTCAACAAGTCAAGGTTTCTCAACCTTGAAGTCACCAGAATCAATTGATATTGGGAGTCCTATTCCTATAACAGAAACCTTATAAAAGCACCAAAGTAACAGAAACAGTAGACTTGGAAAGGAAACGAAAAGGGCTTGTCCTAGTAAAGTGGGTTAAGAGAAGTTGGCTGGAAAAGAGGATGCCTTTAAGGGGAATCTGCCGTGGGGCACTTACCATGGTCAATGCAGGTGTTCGGAACGATTTAAGGCGTCAAATAATTACGGCACTTTGCGATTTTTCTCAGCTATTGAAATGTTTAAGTAACACTTTCTGGGATATCTCCAAATTCGACGATAAATCGAAATTCTTTTCGTTTATGAGTTTTACGATAAGGAAAATTCGATTCGGATTTGGCATGTTTCAAATTTCGATTAAGTCATGTCATGAATTGAAATTTGACTTTGACAGTTAACATGGATGGGCAAAACTGTGGGCGAGATGTTGCAACCCCACAACTTTTTATTAAGCATGTAGGGTTCAATTACTTTAGTTATTTAGGAATAAGGGTTATATACAGGTATCACCAGTTTAAGTACAGACAGGAACTAACTAAGGGGCAAGACTAACGAAGTAAGTTGAGAGGCTAGCGACCGACATGAGCGGAGTCAGTCCGCTGTTACCAGATTTGTCACCGTTTCATGACTTCTACTAATAAAAGTTTTAGTGATGGATTAATTGTTTTCTTTTCGTTTATTTATATTGCTGCTTCTTACTATATTTTTAAAAATTTTATCGCCGCAAAGGCAGCAAAATCACTACTAATCTAAATATCGAAGAAAGACATCGGCCAGACAGACTTCACCCACGTCACTCAATTGCCAGCCTCGCAATTCACTTCCTTGGTCTTTGTCGGAAGCACATTAAACCTTATGCGATCCTTCTCCCACTTGCACAACCCCTATGTTTCCATTGGAACTAGTGATACCTGTTTAAGCCTGAATAAGGCTTATAAAAACTATTACTTTACTTAATAAAGTTTATTATCCGTCTTCTCATAACACAGACTTATAAATAGTTTTATATACATTAAAAAAAAGTAATACGAAAGATTCCATTCGTTTCACCCCATAGGTCCGCAAGCTGACCTTATGCCTAAATTTGGTTTAATTTAACACTTACGGAGAATACAGGGGTACTACACATATATCTAACATAATAAAAACTAAGAACATACACAACAAAAACATCGTTAATTAATACTCCCAGTCTTTCAACTAAAAAAAGGTACACGGTGCCCAGGAAGGCGCGCAAATATTCTGAGAGACCAGTCCTTAGTTAAAACAAGATGATTCACCATTTAAACAAAAACAGGGTGTTAAATTTACAGACTTTTCAAAAAGTTTTTATTTCAGAACTGCTTCAGTTTTTGCGAAATTAGGCTGAAATTTTCTAGTTTCGAACTTTCATAATTAAACTTAAGATCACAAAACATAACTACTACGTTACTTTAGACTCATTAGAGCATAACTGCGAGCCCTCTTCTAATTTATCACTTTGGCTTTCTAGTTGTTCCGACGTAGTATCGATAGGTTTAGAGGAAAAAGGTGCTATTTTGGCAACCTAAAAAACGTATTTGTTAGTATAAAATGTGTGAGTTCTGACAGGGAATTTAAATGGATTGGCTGCAATCCACTGCTAATAATGGAATGATATGAAAAAGTTAGCCATCTTATTTTAATTTGCAGACGCATCATTTCGCCACATGAATAAATAGTTGAAATAAGTATATCGACGTTAACGTAAGGACATTTCCGCATGGCCAGAGCGGTGATTTTCTCGTATATGTTGATTTTTTACTTTCCAGGTGTATCTTAAGTAACGTCTGTTCTATTTGCAGGTAGAACGTATGTAAATCTAATGAACAGGGAGTAAAGGCAAAGCACGACTATTACGGATCTAAATTAATTGATTTGAAATCTTTTAGACTGTAAATATATCAAGACCATAGTTTATGTTTGAGTTAAGTTAAATTTTAATGTTGTTGTAATGACCTTTAAAATCTCCAATTAAATTGGTATTTGATAGGTACGGATTCAATTCCATACCTTAACTATTACATCATCATTCTAACAATGTGAAATGACGAAGAGTGCCACTAAATGCAACATCTTTCGCTGTGCTAAATAGAAAAAAACACGTAAGGGAAACGTCTTTTACTGAAGAACACACAATGAATATCTAAATCTCATGGTCAGTTTGAAGGCTGATGACCATATTACTTGAGGAATTCATGTAAAAAAACTTTACACTTGACGAGAAGTGACTTTAATACTCGTTTGATAAAGGCGAATTAATTTATCTGAAAACAGGGCAAAAATAATTACCATAAAAATATTCCAACTTTAAAACAACGCCTGATGATTATGTCACTTAACGTTTGAAACGTCTCTGACAAATCATTCCAACGCCTACAGTGTTCTTTTACAATTAAAATCAAATGATGACTATTCAAATCAGATGATTATCACTCACTTTTGGCGACCGACAGATCGTAGTCGTAGGCTCCTTCGGTTTAAGTTCTTCCTGCGGACACAATTTTGGACAATCCAGACTCGAAGGTGCCTCGTTCTCAACCTAAATTAAGAAAATACGTAGCATATTTGAGGTCCAGATATCAAATTGGGGAATAGAGGATAAAGATGTCAAATTTGCACTTGTCGGAGATTTAAAATTATCAGCATTTCAACACTACCAAGGCCAATTTAACGTGTGAAAGGCTAATACCTTATTGTCAACTGCGGATTCAAGGACAGGTGGACCATCATCGTCACTTATGTCGATAACTTCGTTCAGCATTAGTCTTTTGGGCCTGAACTGCAAGGTTTCGCTCAAAATTCGAGACTCGATGCTGCGATGCTTCGAAGGCAGTTTTTTGATTCCACCAAATATTCTCTTGACTTTCGAGACAACTGCGGCTTCGAGAAGTTGGATGTCGGCGATCATTTGTATACGTAATTGTTCCTGGTGTTTTATTTCCGCTTTTGCCTATTTTTGAGCAAAAAATACATACTACCTAAATTTAAATACATTACAGAAGTAGATACAATGAATATGAAATAGTAAATTTACAAAATGGAAATTTGCAATTAACTTTTATTATCTCTTATTTATTGTACCTACTCTTGCGTGTAAAGGCTAACGATTACAAATTTAAACTGTGGTACTTTGCCCAGAAAATGAATATTTTACACCTACGACCTAGATGATTATTTGCCATCAATCATGAATTTGAGATAATTAAAGCTCAATGTTCTTAGCAACTGTAAGAGCTATAAAAACAAAATTCCATCTTAAAAAGCGATAATAAAATCTTACCTTCTCCAATATATTCAAAACATTATATTCCTCGGAATTTGAAGGATTAATCCCATTGATTTCTGCAAGTTCTTGTAGTTTCTTACGTATGAAATCGTGCGCTCTCTTGGCGAACAAGAAAGTGATATCTTGTCTTGACATATTTAGATTAGTTATACAAAACTCCTCGGATAAATTTTTGAAATTATACGCTCCAAAGTAGCCGCAAATCTGTAGACAATGTAAATAATTAAATACTGGAAATTTAAGGCAAGCGGTCACTTACGCAATGTCCGTTTAAATAATCGGAATTGATCGGCTGATATTCGTTTAAATCCAACTGCACTAAAACGATTACTTGAATCTTGAACGTCTCTGGAACCGGTTGTAGTAACTGATTAAATCTCCTGAAAGAGAACAATAACTTTATTTTATTTACTTTTTATTTAGAAAAACTTTTGAAAAGTGATAATCAAGCGTGGCAAAAAAATGGAAATTCATATCATACATGCATTATCAATTAGTTTTTGAGTTCGTGACGTGACACAAAACTAGTTCAAACTAGTTTTGGGTGCCCATTTTAATTTAATTTGACAAATATTTAATAATTCTTTGAAAGTGTTTCGATGTTTAGTGATCTGTCAGAATAGTCACAGAAGAACTTTTCGAAAACGATGATCTGGATTAGGTTAATTCCTAGCGGCTGATTTTTCACCAATCGTATTAATTTCCGATGTCGGCCACCAAAATTGGGACCTCAAGAATGCTATTTTAAATTTATATGTAATGTAAGCCAGTAAAAAACGGCACATTTTTACTTTTTCGAATGTTTCAGAAAATAATCCTAATTTTTTATATGTTAAAAACCTAAAATAATGCTCTCATAAAATGCTAATTCGCCTCCATTTAACCGACCCCGTATCTCTAACGATTTTCAAGATCCCCATGCTGAGAATCGAATTTGGAATACCCGAACTTACTCTTGTAGAAAATCCCTCGCATGATCGGCATTTTCAAATTGTAGAACTTTCTTCTCAAACGGCCACGACACTTCCAAAATTGTTGAATTATCTGGTTGGAAGGCTCCCAAATACCCAAAGTGAGGAATATTCGTTATAATGTATCTAAAAATGAATTCAAGGATGCCTTATGTATACAGGTTGTCTCAGAAATAAGTACCATAATTTGAACAAGTAACAAAACTCGTTACAAGCAACAACTTTTGTCAATGAAGTTTTTTTTAAAACTCACAGTTACTTCCGGCATTTTTATCTATTAAAACCACCCTATGGAGTCGCCTATGGATTCAAAAAATCGAAGAATACACTATTTTGTGGATGTTTTATTGTCGGAACGTTTTTTACTAATAGTGATTCAAGCTGGATGCACAATAAGGCTTGTATTGTTCGCGATTGATACATGTTGTTCCTGTTATTATGATAACGTTTGAAAGTACTGAGAAATTTTGCTGTAAAATGCCGCGTTTTACAAAAACCGAAAATTTTGATTATTTTAATAGTAAATAACGTAACACCCTGATAACTAATACACTCCTCTTATTTAGCTGTAGGCGTTTAACAATTTGATGGATTCAATCGAAAAAAAGACACGCACTTCAGGAAGCAGGCAAAAAACTCGGTAGGTACCTATGCGGAAGGATCCGAAATAGCATAAACAATTTTAGATGCCGTAGACGGGTAGCGGAATTGTGACAAATCTTTTCATAAATTGAACAGGAACTTTTACACAAAAAATGTACTTGAAAATATGTTACTTTTTACGAGTTCTATAATTGATTCCAATTATGGCACTTATTTCTGGGACAACCTATATAAGGTAAATTGTAATATATATATTTTTTTAATTAGTAGACTGTTTACCGTTGCTGTTAACTGAGTACACCGAACACACCCCTGCTAAGAGCCATGCCACCAGTTTACAAAAAAATCTAACACTTTGCTTGACACTTGTGATATAGCCCTTAGCGGATATTCCGAATTGGCATTTGAATGTTTTTTTGAATTCCTATTTCCGGTGAAGGAAATTCAATGCTTTTTCCAAAACACAATATTTTCGATTATCGAGTTTCGATCATCGCCTACCATATACAGGGTGTCTCTAAAAGGTCTTTACAACGCTCTACCGTAGATAGTTGAGATCAAAATAAAACGATTTAACCACATTTGCCTTAGTCCAAAAGTTGATAATAACCGAGCTACAGGGTGGCAAAGTTGAAATGTAAAATTCAATTTTTAGCCATAATTATTAAATGGCAAAAGGAAAACTCATGAAATTTTCTACAAGGGGGTTTTTCGGGATGAGGAATTCATATCTACAAACAAAATTTCGGTAAATCGCAGAGGGCCCCACGTATACGCATTAGGTACTTGTTTAGGTCCTTCAAACTTTTTTGTTTTTAACGGTAAACCAGTTTTGGATGAAGAAACATATTTGCGCGGTATTTTTGCTTAAAAAAGTCAGACCTTAATCAAGTCGCTCACTGCAATCATTTTCGAGAGAAACGCTTGTAAAGTAAATGGAAAGGAATGTAATTTTCTAAATTTTTATTTTTTAATATTAAAAATAACATTAAAAAATTACTTAAGTAACTGTTCAAAATGCCCACCATTTACACGCACACAAAAATTAATGCGACGAATAAAATTAACCCCTATTGCTGTGTGCCACCCTGTAGCTCGGTTATTATCGACTTTTGGACTAAGGCAAATGTGGTTCAATCGTTTTATTTTGATCTCAGCTACCTATGGTAGAGCGTTGTAAAGACCTTTTAGAGACGCCCCGTATAACTACACTACCTAACCTGAACTAACCTGTTAAACTCCGACGGTTTTCTAGGTTTGCAGGTTTTAACATTAACAGTAAACCCATTATAATGTATTAATTGGCAGTCGCTTGATGCAGATGGCGGCACAAAATCATCCTGCTTCTGTGTGGAAGGCATCTCCACTACTTGTTCAGCTTTTGCAACTTTTGAAGTTTCCACATTTTTCGTAACGGGAGAAGGTTCCGTCGAGAATGCTTTCGGGAGGTGCGCATAATTCCTTTCGAACATCCAATTACCGCACACGTGTTTCTTCCTACTCGTTATTCTCACCAAAGATTCGGAACTCACCAACATGCCGCTGATGGATTTCAACGTATCGATATCGTTCGAATCGTAATTGATGAAGTAGGGTCCCACGAATATCCGATCAGAGTATTTTTGACTTACATAGATACCGAACAAGCAATGGCCGTGGTTGCGTTGTATTTCCTCGTTTCTTACTACCAAGGTTTGCTGGGCGTCACGTGCCATTTCCGTTAGTTTAACCAAGTCAGTGTATCGAATGGAGTATTGTATGGTTTTGAAGATCAAATAGACGAAGTCGTTCTTCAAAAATATCACCCGCCATTTGGCCATTTTGTACACATCCGGCAATCCCACCCACATATACAAATTGTCTTCCAAGTCGTCGTCCTTGCCGTCTTCAATTAACTCCCTCATGGGAAACTTTTTTTTGGTGGCAAACAAGGTGGCAATGGCGTTTTTTACATTTTTATGTTTAATTTCAATCACATCATTCGAATTATCTTCGACCTCATTCTTGACAGTGGCTTCAGTTTTAACAACCGATTCTTGGCCTACGACGATTTTATCTTTTGTCTTTTTGCTTGCGATAGAGGCGGCTTCCTTCGGAGGTTCAGGGCTCTGGGCATTCTTAACTACTTGAGTACACAGACCTCTAATTTCAAATTCTCCTGGAACGGTCTCTACGAGTAAAAAGGAGAGAGAGGTGGACATGTATTTAGGGGAGAGAACTCCTGAAAGCAGCCATCGGATTATGTCCCGCACGTTTTCCGATTGCTTCACCAACGCAGGGGAGTTTCCCACCACGGGGAGCTCTAAAATCTGGTGTCCTGTAGTTTGGACGTCCAAAGCTTTTCTACCTTTCAGTTTAGGGCCGACATTCAGTACCAACCTAAATGGTATAGTACAAATGCAATAAACGTTTATTGATCCTGTTGAGAATCCCTTTATGAGAGCAGACCACGGTAAGATTCTAGCATACCTCTCCCCCATTTTGGAGTTATTGCACAATTTACTAACCAACGAAAAGTCGTGTATAATAATTTCCCCAGGAAATATTGGCACGATCGACTGAGCTGCTGTATTACGTTTAGACTCCCTAACTGACCCTTTGTCCTGTATATCAATAAATAGGTCATCTCGTCTTATTTCTAACCGCTGTTTCCGGGGATGTGCTTTCCGCTTTTCTGTCATTTCTCTTAGTTGCGTATCGATTTCTCTCTTCATTCTGAGGCAGTCATTTAATTTATCTTCAGGACAGGTCCTCACCTTCAAAATTTCACTATCTTTAACATTGTGACACCAATCCATACAAGTTCTATCTGAATATTTTTTCATTTTGAAGTATTTTGAGTCTATGCATCTGGTTCGGCTACAAGTACCCTCCTCCTTTGTAGGCAGAGACTGATTAGAGCTAAAACGTAGTTGCTGATACGGAATGTAATTAACCTTTCTAAGAATTTGCCACTTCTTGCGTTTTTTCGCAGCAGGATAAATGTCACTGTCCTGATCATCACTGAAAGAATCCAATCGCTTCTTTTCAATGGTTTTTATGCTAGATTCACTAATAGCTTTGCTTCTTTCCATTCCTAGTGCATTTGAAGACTGCTGTTTGCTTGTTGGTTTAGGTGCAGTGCTGGGAAATGAACTATACCCCTTGCAGTGGCAATTGTATAGAAAGTGCACTAAGCAGTATGGTATAATTTCGGAGAAATCGCACCTTTCCAGTGCAATGGTGCAAGGTTTGATAAGTTTGCTAGGGCTTTTGGTTTGCACCGTTTCCGATAAATAAAGATCATCTTCAAAGAAATCGGTATATTTCTTGGGTGTTTTAGTGACTCGTCTAGGTTTAGAACTCGATCCCACAACTATGGCATTGTCATTGGCGTAAATAATAGTCTGCGTAAACTCTTTTTCGACTTTGGCCAAGTTCTTCTTGGCGTGATCCTCGATTCTGGACACCGTGTCCATAGAAAGAAAATTCGTATTGGAATCGCCATAAGTGGTGTCGTGGGAAATACTAATTATGCTATTACGCTCCTTTGGGCATTTACAACCAAATAAACAAGCGGCCTTTCGGCAATGAACCCCAATTATTGCAGAACACTTCAAAGATTCGCACAGGCATCCTAATCTACAGTGGGGTTTGGAACACTTAGTTTTTATATTATCTAGTTTGACATCTACATTAACAACCTTGCAGTTCAGCCTTAAAAGTTCTCTACTAGTTCGTGACTTCTTCTTCGGGGGTTCCTTCTTGCTAGGTTGTAAGGGAGCCTCAAGCTGGACAAATTCCTCTTCTGGCGATGTAATAACCTCCGGTTCTTTAATCAGAGTTTGTGCTAATTCTTTGACCTCAACATATGTTATCAAGTCATTGATTATACTCGAAATATCTTTATCATCTATGTCGGCAGTAGAGCCCTTTGTGGCGGGTACAGGTGATATTGGCGCATATCCCTTTTTCTTTCTAGTCAATAATTTTTCCAGACCTCTCTGATATGTTAAATCGAAGTGGAAAATCTGTTCAAGAGGCGAAGGTTTTGCCTCCACAACTGCCGCAAGAGCAAATTCCAGTTGCTCTTTAGATACCTCTCCATCCCATTGCCTAAGTATGTGAGGTAACAAAATAGGATGGATTGATTTTCCTAATTTTGGGCGTATTTCCAGGACAGGGGTCGGCAAAGTTTTTAGCTCTGAAGTCCACTGCGTGTAGTCAGATTGTAACAAATGTTTTTTGCTTAATGGTCCTGGCTTGTACTTTAGATAGCTGATGTTGCTTTTGTAATATTCCTTCAACAATGATGGTTTTGAGCTCGAACTACAATTCAATTTCTCGCGACAATATGAAGTTGACCCTACTGACGAAATACACCTCCCCCTTGAGTTACTGCGGACAAAAACTTTCTTGTTCTTAAACAAAACATAACTCCTTGATTGAAGCTTCTCTAATTCCCTTAACTTACTCAATTTCTTTTCCTCTAGCTTCTTTTTCTTCTCCAATATTTTCCTCTTCTCGGCTAAAGTTTTAGGTTTATACGTAGATTTCTTTTTTGATTTCTCCGCATTTTCCATCTTTACATCCGAATCAATCGAATGAAGCGGGTCGACAGGATAGCTCGTCCGTAGCCCCTCTTCGGCCCCACTTTTTGGAATTACGTAACTGACATGTAGTTGAGAATCCGTTAAAAATTCATCCAATGAGTTGCTTACAAAGGGAGAACTAACACACTCAGTAGTTTTTGCTTCTTCTTTACAACTGGGTGTTTCAATTTTGCACACCTGGCGAAAAGATGAAATTTCCAGAGCAAAATCTGGACTATCATTTGAACCTTCATTGTAATTTGGTTTTGCAGGCACTACTTCTGAAATGATTGAACGTTCCAGACGTATAGGTAAAGATTTTTGTTTTCTTATAATCTTCCTTATTTCATTAAATACATTGGGTATATCTTCACTATCTTGTGCTTCTACTTGGGATTGAATTCTTTCAGTTTCTTTTGGAACTTCCAAAGTTGGTATTGAACTCGAGCTTTGCACATCTCCCTCACTCCGGGATGAATCAGTATTAAAGGTTTCTGCACATTGCACCTCAATCACTGGTTTAAAAGGCCTTTTACTTGGAACTGGATGGATTTGGTCTGAAGACAAACAGGTATTTTCTTTACTAGGAAGCCTGTCATTGATTAGGGTTTGCTTTAAGTCTAACAAAATACTGGTTTTCTTCTTCGTTCTCAAAAACGTCAATTGTCGCCTCAAATCCTTCCTAATTTCCTCTAAATTGATAGAACTTGGTTCCGGTTCAGAGATTTTCGCAACTTCTTCAGGTTCTTGGAGTTTGTTCGAACTGGCATATCCTAATAATTCTGTTTCATCATCTGCTGATAAGGGTTTCAATTTCACTTGAGGTTCTGTCAACGAAACTTCTAAAATTTCCATAGACTTTGGTGGTTCAAGATGTACAGGATTCTCTTCAGAAGGTTCACTTGCAATGATATTTCCCTCTTCTTGACTTTTTGGAGCACCATAATCATCATTTTTTGAATCATCACAATACTTGATTTCCTCTGCATTTTCTTCATGCTTTACCTTCTGTTCTGCTTTAGAATCATTTGACTTTTCAGACAATCTAAAAGTTTCCCCAATGCCACTAGACGCTTCAGTATTGTCAAAATTTTCAGAAATATTCTTTACTGATGCGTCCAATGTTGAATTCAACTTGTCCTCAAGAAGAAAACTTTGCTTTCGAACTGTTAAGTATGACACTTTTGGGTTAGATGACTGCGAAACGCATTCATTAACAGGTAAGGGTTCGGACACAATGAAACTTTCACTAGGTTTGTCTTTAGTTTCAAGAGATAAATCTAATTCAACAGAACTTGTCTGATTAAGATGTGATAAGCCAGAGGTAACTTCTGAAGAAGGTAAAGATTCTAGAAGTAAATCGTCATCGAAACTGGATATTAAGGCAGAATTTGACTTGACTTCCATAAGGGAACTATACTTCTTAACTTTTAAATATGATGGCTTTGGGCAAGGCATTAGTTCTGATACTGATTCAGAAGAAATTAAATCTTTACTGCAATTATCGGTAGGTTTTAAGGTATCTAATAGATTTGTGTCATGCAATGACGAATTTTCAATAAGAGAAGAAATATTCTTCACTTTTAAGTTTGGACAAGTTAATCCGTTTGGAGAAGACTGCGTAACTAATATTTCTAGTGGATCCGATCTCATCCACGTTTTACTGAAGCTATTCTCGCTTTTTGTAACTGGATCTAATTTCTTTGAGTCTCTCTCAATTGGTGGGACGTAATGCAATAAATTTGACGTGTTAACTTCGGATGGAAGTAATATTTCATCAAAATTGGTTTCTAAGGGTAAATCTGTTACGCTGGAGTTAACAGATTCTTTCTCTGCTGCATCGTTGTTGCTCTGAACTTGCACAGGAATTTGCTTTGATTCTTTCAAATGTGATTTTACTAAAGCTACTTTCTTCGTTGTGGTAATATTATTCAGCGCAATTCTCTGTAAAACTGCCACTTTCTTAGCATTTGCTATGGAGAATCCTAAATGTGCTAACGTTCCAGAGGGATTTTTAATGTTAGGTTGAAGGTGCAAAACATCGTTGGATAATTTTTCTGGAGATTTTTTAGTTCCTTCTTCACTCTCGGATTTCTTTGATACATTCTCTGATATCGACTTTACGGGCCTTTGCTCCGCTAATGCTGTATTATTCGCAGCTTGTTCTAGACAAGTTTGGCTGTAGGGAATCCTAGTAATGGAAACTTCTTCAAAAATATCATCATCATTTTGACCATCACTACTCTCATCAGTAAATTCAATCACTTGTATTTCTGAAAGATCTTCAGTGTTAGCTTTACAAGAATCTTCTGGGGGTTCCGGTTCCTCATCATCTGAAAGTATAATAGTTTCGTCCACTGAAAATGTGGGCATCGCTCGAGAGGTTGAGGTTATCTCGCAAGACCTATCTAACAAGTCCTCCATACGGATATTTTCTGTTGAATTACTACCATCACTCTTACGTTTACAAGCTAGGTCTGAGATGCGTTTACTGAGCCTTTCCCCAGATAAACGCTGATACCTTAGCATTTCCTTAAACGGGTCGGTCAAATCTATGGTTTCTGTGTCCATTCTGAATCTGGAAGACAGGTAAAAATGGAACTTTATACCAGAAAAATATGAATTATTTGAGAATAAAGGGTAGTTATATAACAAACGAGAATGGTTTAATACACCAGAAACAATCAAACATAAATTCATAAAATGTTTAAATCCTACTGGTGATTCTAATCTTCTTTCTAGCTCTATGACACATCTCTTATTCATATTCTCGATATACCTTTTGAGTTAATAGCGCCCAAAATTTTACTTTTTTACGATGCTGGCCATTTTTGGAATATACAGGGTGGTCCATTTTTTCTAACAGAATTTTAATCATGTATTCTACTTCGAAAAGTAGTTTCTTTCAGATTTTTTCAAGATTTCATGTCATAGTTGTTTAAGTTTCAGAAATATTATTAATCTTTACAATTTGCGCGATTACAGCCTATAAACTGTTATGAAAATATACATAGTCCGGTCATCAGGTCATTTTCAATATAGAATCTAGGTCATATTAGTCAAGAAATCGCGTGTATTGTTTCATAGTTACGCACATAATTTGATATTTGCACCACTTTATGGAGGGTCCAATAAGTTGCAATTCAAGTAGCAACGCATTGGAGTCTACATAAAGTACCAAGCTTCTCAATTGTTTGCCTAAATCTATAGGGAGATCATTCTTCTGGGGTCCTGCCGCCTTTTCCCATACCAAACTTTTTGCGTGGTATGTGCCGATAACCATTACTTGTCAACATTGTAATCCCCTGCTTAATTTACAAAACTTTTAAACCTTTGCGTTGTTATCATATTTCCCCTCGTTTTTGAATTATCTGCAACCACAGAAATCTAGAAATGTACATAATTATCCTGTAAAAATGCATATCATTTAAATAATGTTGAACTTAAGGGGGAAAAAATTATGCTTTTAGAAAATTCAACCCCTTTTAATCTCACCCCAGCTAACTTGTAACCTTAAATGGCACCCCTGCTTATGGTACCTGATTACAAAAAACCTTACCAAGGAGACAGCAGTGCTTTTCTTATAGCATGGTTCAAGTATCAGTTTTGATTCAGTTGAACCATAGTTAACCAATTGTCAAACGCCTTGGTTTAATAAGTATATTTTGCAATTTGTAAAATTGGTTATTCAAGAGAAATAAATAAGCTAATACTTCTCATGAAGTACTAGAAAAATATTAGGTCATCACATTATTGTCACTTATGCCTAGCCTTACAAATACAATTTGTCTTCTATATCTAACTCTATAACCCATATACTTACCCTAATACATCCACTCCTCCATTTAACACATGCATTGAATGAGATAATGAAAAATGTCAAGTTTCTAATGCCAACAAGATGTGAGGTTTGCTGGTGATAGTTGCTGAGTTTTTTCAGTATCAGGAAAGGTTTGGGTATACCCATACAAGGTTGCTGGTACATATAATGTTAAGGTTGATATTTCATGAGGGCTACATGATATAACCTGACATTTTTAACACACAAATAAAAGCAGAACTCTGACTCTAACACTGCGAAGGCTCTGTGTCCTGACCAAGGTACAGTTATCTTCGAGAACAGTACTTTTATCAGGATGTTGGGAATGGGAAATATATGTTTAGAAAGAAATAGAAATAAACTGATGAAACAATGCAATCCTATGTTTAAAGAGGTATTTGACAATTTGAGGTTAATCGATAACTACTTCTGGAAAATTGAGAAATAGCACTATGGATCTAACTCCTATCTACCCTTGATTAACTTGCCCTTCAAAAAAAATTTAAAAAAGACCTACAACCACACCTACTTTATAAATATAAAAGATTTAATACACAGGTCAAATTGTTACCTAACCAATTCCTGTTTTTCAGGACAAAGGCTTATTCATGCAATGTGCAGGCACAAAAACCTTAAAATTACGTAAAATAAGTTAATATTTTTCAATGTAAAACTTACTTTAAAATTAATTAAGTTTAAAATAAGAGTAAGCCAGGTAAAAACCAGAATTTAACCAAGAGGCCACCATTTTGAAAAATGCTCACATTAGTGACAATATGGCGGACGAAGAAATAATATAATAACATATTACATAAATTTCTAGCATTTAAAAGATTAACAAAACCGATTTAAGTATAGATGCCTAGGTGCTTACCTATTGCGACGAAATTGCAAAAAAAATGAAAACTTAAATGCAGGAGCATTAACGAAAGGCAACTAAAAACACAATTAAATGGACGCAATTTTTATTTTATACTTAAAAGTGTTGGTAAACACTAGCCTAATATCCCATAACACCCAAACTAAGGTTATAAACCTGATGATGAAGCCCACACCAAAAAACGAAACGTTTGACAACTATTCAATGCACGTTTAGTATGCTAAACCGGAAAGTTAAAACTCCGCACATCGCTAGATTTACCAAAGAGAAAAACCATACAACCAATTCTGGGCATTAGAAACGAAATAATACAGGTGCTAATTCTAACATTCAATTACTTACCACCATCAACACTTCCACTTGATACGAATTATTTACACTAAGTTAACAAAGTTAATAATGAAATAACACGAGTTTTTAATGCTGATATACGCACAAATTCATCGGCAGTCGGCCATATTTCTTGTTTTGGCCAGTAAAACAATATGGCGCGCGGCCGTCGCTGGCGTAGGTGCAATATCACACGTGATTTTAGGGCTGGAGTACTGATTTATAGACATATAACATTTACATGTTATATATACCCAACGTTACTTAGTTTTAAAATTTGTGTTTGATGCAACTATTCTTATGTTCTCGGTTCGGTAAAACTGGGGAAATTAAACAAGCACAAGGTGCTTGGTGTATGTTGGGCTGTAGAGATTTTAGGGGCATCATTGCATTAACGAAAAGATTACTAGTTATTATGAATATAATTCGGAAAAACTATCTCCATTGGTCCTTTGCAGTTGATTGAAAAGCTTAATTAATTTACGCATGTGTTAAATCAATAATCAATGGAGTATTTCGAATCCATAAGCTCACGCTATGAATCCAATATGGCCACTGGGTGTTTATATACCGATTATGCTTGGACCTCACTGGAAGTGATTTTTGGACATTTCTTAGTCTTGGAACGTTAAACAATAGGGGCAAGATATTTCTCACTGCAGTTTGATAAAATAATCATAATCATTATCGAAACAAAGATGTATCATGGTATGAGGTATAAAATGTAAACATTACATCACCGAATGTTTTTGTTTCACATATGGTTTTTTATTGCGGTTGACAGATATTTTACAATCTTGACAGTGGTCTAAGTTTCCAAGTGATGACGTGTTAATGGGGGCATAACAGATTCAAAAGGAATTTCGCTGATCCTAATTCTTCTACCATGACATGTAATTTTGATTTCGCTAAGTTTTTTTAGCTGTTTGGTATAAAGTACGCCAGAGTTTTGTGAAACAAGTCCAGGGCCAAAATCCCGGCCATTCAGACTTGAAGCGAGACCCCAGATCTCCAGGGGCAAAAGAAGAATGCCAGTTGTCCAAATACCAAAGGGGGGCGCAAGTCAAAATAAACGCAAGAATTGTTTTTCTAACATCGAAAAGTAGAACCGGAAATTGGAGAAAACTGCTTGCGCTGACCTTGAGAAATTCAAACCATGTTACATCCCCGACATCGCTATTTTCAATGGAAATCAATTGATTTCCTTTGGTTCAGATATTTCATAAAAGGAAAATGCTCCGGTGAAAACTGACAGATGGCGATTTCGGACATTCGCAGAACGCACCAATACGGCAATAAATGGCTGATTTTCGACTGTCCTTATTTTATTATGATGTTTAGTAACTTGGACAGACTCAAATTGCTTTAAATGTGCACTGGAATTTTATTTTTATGAGGACGCGTGAAAGTTTTTCATTAATGTATGTATATCGAATTTACTAGAATCAAATTCTCTTAGTCTCGAACAGCAGGAAGTGAATTCACATGTGAAAATTGCTGAAAAAATGAAAATTTCTAGGTTAGGCACATTTACCGCTTCCCTTTCGCATATGGTTCTGAGTATGGTTGAGAGATGGCGGATTCGAATATCCGCACCAATGCGGCAATATGGTCGGCTAAAACTATCTGCGTCTATTCAACATGGTACTAAATATCATAATAAAATCGCTTATGCAATGTAAATAGTGAGTCAAATTGCTTAGCCGTTTCGAGGTTCGAGTCCGCTCATTGTTCTTCATCTATTTATTTTATTAAGTGGTGGATGCATTGGCGTACGCCTGGCAAAACTGTGTACACGCCCCTGAAATCGAAATTCGATGATTTTACTCCAGGCTTCTTCACCGTATCAATAAACAGACGAACTCTAACATGAACGGTTAGCAACTTAGCAGAGTTGCTCTGCTCTTTTATGGGCACAATTTAGCCTAATCAAAGCTTACCTATATTTAACAAATCATAAAATAGAAACATTAGATAGGACGATTTGACCGGTTTCGTTACATTGAATGACGATCCACATGGAAAAAACAGAACTTATTAAACCAATATTTGAATAAAACTGTTCTATAATTCTAACAGTTTCGCTCAAATAGGAACATCTCCTCAATACAAACCACTCATCAATATACCTAATTTGAAATAAACAATCGTATTTCCAATGTTTTTCAAATTCGTGCTAACTTCGGTATTAGGATCATTTCCACAGAAACGACAAAGTTAAAATATCTTTCTGAACGGGCATTTGTTGGAGAGGATAAGGTCAAGTGAACAAGGACTTTTGACCCTCGATTGAAGCGAAACAACATTGTTCCTTTATTAAATACTTATATTTTATTAATATATTATGTCTATATTACTTATAAGTACTAATACCTGTTAGTATCTTTACTCATCTATTCACAACACTTACAATCACAATTCTACTCTGTCACACCTTCCACATGGTTCTCTACAGTATCAAGTAAACCTATAGGCTTAACAGACTTCCTCTTTTCATTTAATTTTCCCAGCTCCACTTTAAGCTTATTCAAAATGGCATAATTAGGCTGGTTTTGGGCAGCTTTACTCTGCAAGCAAGTGATTTCCTGCTCCTCTAACTTTTTCTCCTTAAAGCTCTTCACTGAACGATTTCCATACAATCTAAGCAACGAACCCCAAGACGTAATACTTGGATGTAACATCTGAAGAATTGCTTGTGAAGCTCGTTGCTTTCCATCCCTCTTGTTTTTGCAGGCAACCGTTGTCGTGTATTTGCCCACAGTCATCGTGAATTCATTGCCTTGATGTTTCGAAGTGTTTCCTTGATAACGAATTTTTAAATCGTCTAAACCGAAATTCCTTTGGAGGCAAGTTAATAGGATGTCATAAGGAGCCGGTTCGGTGGTTTTTGCACAAAATTCGGCCACTCTTGGATCCTCGACTCTTATCTCGTCAAAAAAGGATAAATCTTGGTCTTTGTCTTTTTTAGTGCAACCTGAGAGATATAAAGAAGACATAAAAATTAATAACTAGAGTCTAAAACTTGAACTGTAAAAACCAGTATAAGTTAATTAAACAAGAAAAGCAGAAAGAAACATTTAAGTATGAACATTCTTGTATAAAACATATAGATTTATTTAAACAAAATAATGATTTAAAATAAATTCAAACAATATTAGCAAAAGAAAACATCTTTGATCTCATGAAAATGAAGATTCAAGTTTCTGATTTTCTAACATAATACACCTTACTACTGTTAAGTCTAAAAGCAAAACTATGACAATGACACTCAAATCTTAAAATATTTAAAATTGAAGTTTTTTCCTTACCTGATTGAGAATCAGCTGTAATTTTATACTTCATTTCAGGAATTAAAATTTCTAAAGTGGCTTTAGCAGCCTCCGATTTGGCCTGTTTTTTACTAGTCCCATATCCAACACCATATTTCATATCTTTAATCATGACTGTAGCTGCATAAGGAGTGGCAGCATTCTCCAACTCGGTGAAAACATAAGTGGGCTGTTTTTTCAAGGCGTGTTGTACATATTCATGTAATATGCACACATATGACTTTCCATTAGGGTTCATAATCCACTCTTTCCTGTTATTTGGAATGGATTTTTCATTATTTTCAGATTTAATAGGGAAAGTGATCAGTTTGGTTCCATCAGGCAACGTTGGTCTCTGCAGTTGATTTTCTTGCTTTCTCCTTTTGGTGAACTTTCTTCTTTCTGACCATGATTTAAATCTTAGAACATTGATTGATTGGAATTGAAACAAATTATCACAGTACTTTCTCAAGTCTTCTGAAGTGAGGTTTTGTGTCTCAATATTTTCTTGGACAGTTTCAATTTTTGCATTGGGCATATCAGCTGTCAGATCACTTCTTTCTTCTATCGGTTGACTATTTTGTAACCTCTCATGTTCTAAGGCTCGGCGATAACTTAGACATGGAATAGCACTTACGGGCACAAGATGTTTTCTTGCTGAACCAGAACCCAAAAAATATGGCCTGGACAAAGTACAAACTCGTGTTGATTTGTGTAAATAAATCGGCATACCGCTGTTATGGGTGACCTGAATCCACTCTTCTGGCAACACATCAAAATGGTTTTTGCCTTTTTCAACTACAACAACTTTAGACTTTTCCTCAAAGGGAACTTCTAGGTTTTCTGTATCTAAACCAGCCTCCTCAGCTTTCCTCTTTTTTCTTTCTAAGGCTTCTTCAAGCATTTTCTCCACCTCCTCATCAGGGATATCAGAATCATAATCAACTGATCCGTCTGATTCATACTTCTCCTCCGTTTCATCTAAAATATGGAATTTGGTAGCCTCTTCTGTGGGTTTCTTAAAAGGACATCTGGCGCTTGTGCCCTCTTCAACATTATAATTTTCCAGTACTTCCGAAGAGGAAATTTGTCTATCAGTAATTTCAAATTTCATGTCCATATTTATGGTGGCCGACCTTGAGACCAGGGTCTCTGTGTTGCGGTTGTTAACAAGTTGGTCTACTTCCATAACAATTATCTGCCTTTTTTTAAAGAAAAATCAGCGAATTTAATACTCTCATAGAAATTAAAATCAATATGAAAATTGAGCAGTTTACATTTTGAGTTGAGGTCACTTAACCTAACAAAACAAATCACATTAACAAAAACAAGTGAACCAACTACTACGAGATCATTTAAATTTCATGTCTAGCCAGCTGTGGAATTTTACGCAAGAGAAATAGAAGATAAAAAGTAGGTCAAAGCTTGATCATATGTCGCAAATTGACGTTAAAATTAAATTTTGATAAAAGAGCCGAGTGAGGTTATGTTACTTTATTTATCTTTATCGACATATGTTCTTTCCTACAACAAACTTTACAACTGACTAGATGTAAAATTTAAATGATCTCTCTGTACAAAGAATAAATAGGAATTTACCAATTTATTTGTATTAATCGCGTGAGTTCTTCAACTCGACATAATACTTAAAAGAGTTCTGTGAATATGGATGAGAACCTTCAATTTAGTGTGAAACGTTGTGCTAAAGAAATTATGAAATTGAAGATTGATGGAACTTTCTCCGACGAGGAAACGATGTGAGAATCTTTCAGGCTGGTTACTAACATTTATATACGCGAAAAAAGGTCATGGACACGGGGATGACTTTTGCCTTCTGTTTGACTTCACATTTATGACAAATAAAATATATTGCTTTAAAGAATATTCAGTATAACAATTTCTACAAACGGTATTATAAGCGGATGCATACATTTCCTTCGCCATTCTGTGAAGAAGTTACAAGAGAAATCGTTTGTTATGTTAATTTTAGCAAAAAATAAAAATACATTACCGAAATTTCGATAATATAACAACACATTATTTTTCAGAAACATACTAAAAAGAGACCAACAACTAGAAATAGCTCTGGCCAGTGACCATCAAACCCTGAATGATTATAAATCAAGTATCGCCTTCGCAAGCAGCATTATCAGCATGATAAAAAAACGCAAGGGCAGAAAAGTGTGCGAGTGGTTCTTCATAAGCCGAGTGGTACATATGTATAAAAGAGGCCTCAGACACTATCCCACTGACTATCCTTTTCATGTCAGATACTACAACTTTCTCAAGTTATTCCCTGAACTGAACAACTCAACCACTGTTTATGTTAAAGAAATGATTGGAAGATTTATTGGTGACCCCAGAGTATTTAGATTGGCCGCTTCTTGGTATTTACACATTAAGGATGAAATTGAAGCCAAGAAGATTCTCTATCTGGGTCAGTGTACCCATCCTGAAAATCTAGAAATATACCTTGATCTCTTGGAAATTGAATTGAAGAGTGGAGATGAGAATGTGCAGCGCAGACTTGCTTTATATATAGACTTCATTGTGAAGACAAAGGTGCCTCGAGCATTTCTCGAACAGACTATTACTCTGATTGACCAACAGTTGAGTGACACACATGATGTTAATGGGGTGATTGAGTATGGATTGAGTAGGTTGCTGGAGGCTTATAACAATGAGGGAGAAAGTTACTTTTTTGCAGCAACCAGACCTTTGAATCGGAATTATGCTCCGAACGCGACTGAGATAGAAAAAATTGTTTACTTATTCAAAAAAGGCATAGAGTGTACGCCTGATAACAGACAACCTGAAATTACAAATAGTTACATTAATTTTATTTCCAAGTTGATTAAGGACAAGGGAGAAAATCCGCAATTGGTAAGTTTCTGTAATAACTAGTTTTAGGACTAATTTAATATAGATAACTCCAGAAATCCTTACTATTGTTCATCATGGAAGAAGCTCGCAAAGCAAATGTGAAGTTATGCATTGATCACTTCATAGATTGGGTTGAATATTCTACTGACGATCCATCTGTAGCCTTGAAAAGGGTGGAGGAAGGCCTATATGACTATATAGATTCCGAGCTGGTGTGGGGACTATATATCAAGTTTCTATTGATGCTCGATCGGGTAAATGAGGCTTATGAGAAACTGCATGTGGCTACTGATAGGCTAGAAGACAAAGCCGTAAAGGTGTGGGCTATTTTTCTTAGTGGCGTGCTCGCTTCAAGTCCGGACGAAAAAGCTATGAAAGAGTTTTTTGAGGCGGGACTTTGTGTGAAATTCCCTGCAGTTGTCTCGTGAGTTATTTTTTTAATAATTCATACTTAAGCTGGTTAAATTGCTTATTTATCTAGTTGAAAAATTGTATATATCAAAACAAAATCCTATATTCCATTCACGTCAATTCCAACTTGAAATTAACGAGCTTTTACAGATTAGTAAAAGTGCGATACTTCTCATGGGCGTTGTCCGGAGCAAAAATTGAAGACGCCCGTCGTTTATACCATCGAATGGCCCGCGAACCCCCATACTGCCGCGAATTGCATGAGGAAGCTTTTTTTATGGAGCGTTTGCATTGTGGTCCTAACGGCGGATCTGCTTTCTTACGAGAAGTGACGCAATTCTGGAAAGATCAATCGGATGACGGTGAAGGATCTCGGCTCGACACCGAAGAATTGTCCAAAACTAAAGTAAAAGCAAGTATACACCGCTGACAGCGGCGACTCGCGCCTTAACGACAATTTTTCCTTCTTTAGGGAGAGCAAAATGCTGCTCGAGATCTACTTGAGAACTCTAGATGGCATGAACCAACTGTACGATGATTTGTTTACGACGATCTCTCTCCTACCGAAGAATTCGTATTTGAATATTCGTAGTTCCAACTGCTTTGTTAACATTTAACCTTTCGGATAGGCAATTGTGTAAATTTCTAATTAATCCTCGTTTCGCACGTAGATACGTCGAAAAAAAGATCATTTTTATATGTCGAAATGTACCCATTTGTACAAAGAAAAATGTTTTTGACAGAATGGTGAAAACGGGCAGTTTGCAAATGAAACAAGCGTCACGTGTATCTAGGCATTTGAATTAAAAAAAACTTCAATGTGCTTTTTTAATGCGAGTATGTACTTTTTTTTATCTATGTATATTTGATGAGATTCTTGTTGACTAGTTAGATCACAGCTGAACGTAAGGTAATAAACAACTTATTACTTTATTTGCAGCAAAAAGGAATTGAGAACCAATGCACCTGATTCTTTCGTAGTCCACTCCACCACGTCTGTCTCTCTGGCAACCGAATAAGCTCCCGGCTTGACGTACAGCTGGAAAGCCGCGCAAATTGTATTGTCACCATTTACGTACGGCATCATAGAGCAACTCTCCAACGTGGGGTAGAATACGACTTGCAAATCATCGGCTTTTTGTGCAGTGAAGTTACACCATTGGGCTTGGTCTTAAATAATATCGTAAACTAGCTAATGGAAAACGAAGCAGAGTATTGAAGCTCACCTTTCGTCAGAGGTCGTCCCAGATCCAAAATGCACCTAATAGCCCCAATTTTTGAGGGATAGAAAGCAGTATCCCACTTATCGGTACTGATATTCGTCAAATGTTTCAGAGGATATTTCACCCAACCCATGGGTAAAGTTTCTTTGACGTCTTTTAAATCCTTCTCTTGACCTTGGGCCCACAATCTATAACAGTTGGGGCAATAGCAAACCGATTCCCCAGGAGAAAAGTAGTGATCTAGATTGGTGAATTACTTATTTAATTTTGAAAATGTAAATTGAATTATCACCTGGCAGAAAAAGTTTGTTTTTAAAATTGTCGCATTCCTCCTTAAACATGCATAAAACTAATGGACTGATAGTGGGCGAAACATTCAGCGTTACGTTAGATGTGACTAAACTAGTACTCGGTAACGGAAGGCTTAAACTATTTCCACTGCGTTCCTTTTCGCAAGATTCCAAATCTGCTTTTTCACACTCTGTATTCGTAGAAATTGCCCCATCAGGTTTCGTTTGTTCATTAACGATTTTAATCTAAAACTTTTCTTAATTTACCGGTCCCACACCCTCATGCCCCAGCAGCTACCCACCTTCTGGCATTGTCCGTATAAATCGAATACAGCATAAACAGGTTGACCCGCTGGGTAAGTCCACGGAAAACTTTGCTCTTCTACGCCGTTTACGATCAATTTAAAAAATTTGGAATCTGTGATCGTTACTCCTATTACATCGCCCTCGGCAAGGGTGTTCATTACTTGGCCGTAGTTTGATCGATTCTAAACACTTTATAGGTCACAACTTACTATACGCTTTTTTTAAACCTTTTATCACCTTGGCGCCGTTTATCGAAATCCAATCGTCGGCTACGACACAAGAAGGTCCCTTCAAAGCCAAAGCGTTTACGGGAAAACTTAGGCGCTCCAAATGACCAGCCACCACTCCAACTATAATTGACGATTGCCAACGAGTATCCAATTGCTCAAGCACGACTTGAACTACTTTATTTGGTTCCATTGCTGGCGTAACCGCAACGATTCCTTGGTTGTAAGAGGCCACTCGTCTCGCCACGGTCTTATCTGACTGTAATTCCACATTGCGGCCGTGGTTTTCAGAGAATTCGTATTGACGTCCTGGACTTACTGATTTATCATTTTTTAAAAATTATTGGTGGAAGATGGTTAAACGTACCAGGTGCGGCTTCAGCAGAACTTAGAATGATGCACTCGTCCAATTCTACGGGCGCCTCTTCCTGATCTAATACTATTTCCAAACTGTCCTGCAATCGAGCACTGTAATTTTAAGATGAAAATTATAATGGTATGCATAAGGAATTTTGTTAGTGTGTGTGTTGGGATGACCCTAGTCTAACCTAAAATTTTAAATTTCAAGTTTTAGTAACTTTGGAAATGATGCAAAATATTTCTACATGGCACGAAGATTCTAATGTTGAAGTTTTGATAAATAGGAATCCTATTTGCTACCATTTATGGATTTGCCTCCTTTTTTGGGACTCCCTGTATAACTGCATAATACGTATAAACGTCCGCGGCAACCCACAATATGTCCTTGTTGTATTATAAAGACTTTATATAAATTCGAAACGTCGACCACGTAAAAAAATTCATTATAGTTCACCAGAAACATTTACTTCTATGTATAGGTTTCCTTACCTTTCGTTAAATAGTTAAAACTCTTTTGAAAACACATATGATCCAACTTTACCTGTTCATAGGTGACGACGGAGGTGGTGCTTTGTGACTATTAACCGACAACTGATGGCATTGACCCCTCAAATCAAAAACCGCCCACACTGTATCCCCCATAACGGGAAACTGAATCGGAAGTTCCTCTCTATTGATGAAAATCTTTAAAAAAAATAGTTAGGAAATATTTATGACTAATTTTCAGACGTGAAATTACTTTTATAGTGCAATCTTGAGTTTGTAAAATGCCAATTTCATCTCCTGCGTTAAGCCAATCTAGACTGGGAGTAAAGAACTGCAGAAGTTGGTTTTGATAATGCAGTTCGTTACCTGAAATCGGATCGTGCGAAGAACGTTTACGATAATTTAATGATTTCTAACCGATCACGTAGCAGCAATTGGGAGGTAACCCTCCGTGCGTTCTGGCACATGGAGGCGTTTCGCTAATTCCCAAAACCAGACTTCCAGCCAGATGGGGCCAAACACCAGTCACCGTAACTTGAAACATTTCCTCCTTGGTTAACGCGGTGCTACTAAATAAAATACTGCTATTGTAGTCTCTGGAACGACATGCCAACCTGCCATTTTCACTAAGCAATACTCCTTTTCCGTGATATTCCGAGAAGCAATGCAAATCGAGCTCTCCGTTTGCGTTTAAGGCGCTGCCTGCTTGTAACGAAACCGAAGTGTCCGATCTAATTATAATAATGATTTAATATATAACACAACGTTACAGTATCAGATAATGTAATGTTGTTGTAATTAAAAGCTAATAGATATTTTGGGAAAAGTACCGCGGACAAGTGGTGTCTATGCCAACAGAGGCTAAAGGAGCGATGGGTGTTGAACAAGGAATGCTGACACTTGCGCACTGTCCGTACAAGTCCACAACAGCATACACATTCCCGTGAGGAATGACGCAGGCAGGCCCTTGGGAAACTCCATCTTTGAAAAATTCCAATGACTTATCAGTTGACCTCATCACTCCTAATCTAGATGCACAACTATTAAGCAAGAACCAAAAAACAAACAATCTAACCTTACCGCACGGTAGCTCGCAACGTATCCAAATCAAGAGGATAGTTATTACTAATAGTTTTCCCGTTAATCATTATAGAAGGTCCACTTAACATCCACGTGTCTTTGCGCAGATCTGTCGCTGTACTGGGTAATACGATATCGTCAGGACGCACTGCGGTTAGTCCTAAACGGGACAAATATAAGTTTCATGGGTTGAAATTGTTACGGTATTTACCCAGCTCAATGCTACCAGACCACCTGTCCACAATATTGTCTAATACGATTTCAAACATCTCTCCGTCTTTTAGAGGTCTGTTAGAGAAAACTATGGCGTCGTTGAATTCCGCTAAAGGATGCGGTCTTAATGCGGTTAATCCGTTGTTTATGATTCGTGCATTTTTTCCATGGACGTGATGAAATCTTAAATCGCTAATGAGGAGGAATGGTAGTGGTGATGATCAGATCAAAATTTATTTGAAAGAGAAGAGATTATTTCTCATCGTAAAGATGTAATTCTACTACGGATGTTAACCTAGTAGTGTTATTTGAGAATAAAAAGGTACAAATTACTGATTACAAAAAAACATCTAAAAATATATTAAGTTTTGAAGTGTGGGATGTTTCTCACCGGTATAACGTTGCATTAGATAAGATAGAATTATTTGTATCTGGAGATGCGTAGTCGTACATATCAATAAGCGAAACTGCCACACATTGACCGTACAAGTCTGTAAAAAAATATATGAACTATAATAATTAACTTTTTATTAAAAAAATGTTGTTCAGTTTTTAACTTTTAAAATTGCTACATTTAAAATACCACTTTATATTATAGTTCCTGTTAAAAAAAACTATAATAAAGAAATAAAAACCGAATTGGAAACTTAGCATACTACACTACTGCTTTTCATGGAAACGGATTAATATACAATAACAAATATTTACCAATAACTCCGTAAACTTTATCTGGAACGTTATTAGCAGCACTGCCTTGATCCACGCCATTGACAAAAAAATGCAGCTGACCGTTCTCCTTCCGTACCAACCCTACACGGTCGCCCACTTGCAATCTATCCAAGTTCACTCCGTACTGTTCCTGGATTATTGTACCGTTATGCATAATTCCACTACCGGTCATCATCCAAGTTCCTGATCTGGAATTAACTTTACTCAACCCTGAATAGGCCAAAAAACAAACGCAACCAAATTCACCTAACGTTGGTCATGGTGAATGGAAACTCCAGTTCCACCGGACTATGAGTGGTCACCCCTACCTCAATAGAACCTGCCCATTTGGTGACTACTTTGTCTAGTTTAATTTCAAAGAATTCTCCAGTTTTGAGTGGTCGCGCTGTAAGCACCACTCCGTTGTTAAAGTCGTCTGATGCGTTGGGTCTGTGAGCGGTACGTCCATTATTGATTACTTCGGCGTGAGTTCCACAGTTGGGATGGAACATGAGTCTGTCATAATAATCGGAAGTGAGAGGTTGCGGTTCTGGGACCAGATTGTGATGATCACGGGTATTTTTCCTTGTCATTAGATTTTGTTCTTCTCGTTCATCTCTTTCAACAATAGAGACCTGAAAGCGCGATGCAAACTTTAAAGCGAAACACGAACCATGCACATTATGTAAACATTTATACATATATTCTTTTTTCTGATAAGTATGAACATAAAATTATATATAATATATTATATAAAATTAACCTTTATCGTCATTCCGTACAAGTCAATGACGCCCCAAACGGTGGAAGGAACTCGTTGAGCGGCGACTCCCTGATCCAGGCCATTAATAAAATAATGCAAATTTCCATCGGGTTTCCGCATCATGCCGACCCGATCGCCCTCACTTAACTCGTCCAAATTGAAATCGCCATATTCGCGCCTGGTACCTTTGCCGTTGGTTAAAATTCCACACCCGGACATCATTATGGTGCCGCTACGCATGTTCGTCATCGTAGCAGGAAACACCAAAGTATTCGGATTGTGTGTGGTTATCCCCATCTAAAATTGGGTCTGACTTGAACGTTTTTGCCTTATTAACTGCCACACTGCAGATACTTCTATACTACCGCTCCATTTATCCACCAAACGATCAATTCTAATTTCGAATAATTCAGAATCGCGCAAAGGTCGATGAGTCATTACAACTCCATTATTGAATTCGTCCAATGGCCTCCGCCTCTCTGCTGTTCTGTTGCCGTTAGAGAGCTTTACCAAAGATCCGCATCGTTCGTGAAAACGCATTTTATCAGGTCGTGGTGTTTCATCGGGTATGTTCACACTACCATCATTACATACTAAACCGCTAAACGTATACGTAAGAGTATCTAATCATACCTAACATTCATGTCCATTCGTATATCCAAACTGTTACTGCTGCTTAGACTCAATTCGCTGAGATCACCACCCAATGTGACGTTCAAAACGTCGTTCTCTATTGCTAATACTGAGCTGCCGCTCAAACAATCGTCATTATTGTGCTCTCTGAATGTAGGACTAGTAATACTGACTTGAACGCATTTGCCATAAAGGTCAACTATTGCATAGACAGTGTTAGGCAGGCCTTCGGCAGCCACCCCTTGAGACTCCCCATTAATGTAGTAAATTAAATCACCCTACAACAAAATACCAATATCCAACCAATTTCAATATTTAAAATTAATTTAAACAATAGGGTATTTTTTCATTTTATTTTTTATTTATTTTTGGAGGAATTATTGATCAACTGACCTATGACACAGGCACCATCACCACCAAAATTGGATAAAAATCCTAAAATAGGATAAAGTCTTTTTCTAAATGACTACTGAACTCTTTCAGATGGTTAAAGTTATGCTAAAACAACCCGAAATACTCTGCATAGAAGTAATGTTTCTTTTTGCATGCACCTAGTATAATTACCCACCTCTGATGTTTTTATTAAACCAATCCTATCAAGTTGATTTAACTTATCCAAGTCTGTTCCATATCCTTCTATTAAACAATTCCCATTTTTGAAAATGGATGTACCAGACATTATCTAAAGGGATGAATTAGACTTAATACATGAATCTAGAGGCTTTTTTAGCATTACATTAAAAATGTATGTTAGATATATGGAAAATTGTTGAACAAATAAGCTTACCCAAGAGCCTGACTGAATTTTTGAAGCACAAGGTGGAAAGTCAAAGTGTAAAGGATCCACGTCAACCACTCCAATTTCTAAGCTTCCTGACCAAGAATTAACCTATGGAAAATGAGTCTAGACATAGTCAGACGGACTTTATAGTATTTAAGTAAATGCTAATTACTTAGTCTGAAGTGTTGTGAGTCACTGATGAAGTAAAATAAGATTATGCATGGAATTATCAATGAAAAGTTATATATATAAAACACATACAACTGCTAGTGGTGTATCTTTGCAAAATTGCAAGATAAATGTCTGAATTGGCAAAAGCAGTAGTTTTCGAATGTGCCATTAGTGCTGCATATTTAAATACAGCAACTGGGTTGATTTAGGATTCATTTATTGAAATTTTGAATGTAGCTATAGATACAAGTGTAATATTGTAATAGGCACTTCTTTAGCTTATGGTTTTATCTCAACTGCAACAGAAAACCAAATAAGTTCACATTATTAGTGTCTACCGAAGCCTGGACATAGGGTCTCATCTCAATTCATTTTGGACTAATGTCATGCGAACCTTACGTTATTCTTACCTTTCTATCTATGATGACTTCAAATAAAATATCGTTCATAAGGGGTTCTGCAGAGATGACCAATCCATGATCAAATTCACTATCGTGGCGGATAGCTGTTGTATTCTCATTAATTAAAGTAATTCTTTCCCCGCACCGATAGTGGAAATATGCCATTCTGTTCTTAAAAATCCTTAAAAAAACTAAAAAACGCAGCGTTATTAAAGCAAAAACGACACGAAAACACGAAACATGCAACGATTTTTAAATATTATTGTTTACAGATGACTATAAGATGGCCGATAAGTCAACGAAACGTCAGACATAGGTTTGTGTCAATCTGCCAGGAATTCAACCAATCATATGTTCGTTTTTGCGCCGGAAGTTTGAACCGCTTCATCTAGTTTTTAGACCAAACGAATCTAAACAACTAAACGTTCGAACGATCTATAATTTTCTCTTTTAAGCCTCTATGCAATAACATTCTCGCACCTACGAAATTACCATTCAATTTATTTAGTACATTTTGCTGGCAATTAAATGTTCCATAGACGCATCGCGTCTGATTCCGTATGCTCTTTGGCTTAAACATCTCGTACAGTACTCCTTCTTTGGTCTTTGTATTATGTTTAGGTACTGGTGATGAGTCTTCCTTCTTTCTAAACGAAGAAGTACCTGAAGCTCATTACTATACCTATAAATCATTCCCAAATCTTGCGATGGACGGGACGCTAGGGTTGTTTGCGAAGGATTTCCATATTCTCATCATCTTCCTGAAGAGTGTATTAGTCTTTTTTTATTGTAGGTGAGAAAGTATACGGGTTGCACGATAAGAGCGTGCATATGCATGTTTTGGGAGGTTGTTCCTTAGTTGCTTAAGCATTAAGATCAAATAAGACTATTTATTTATTTAAACAAAAGTCGCAAACACCACGTAAGTAAGCGAAGCGTTTGCGACTTCGTGTTTAAATGAAATACTTCCTCTGCCCTAAAATAATAATAGCAAATGAAAACTTCTTGGAATTATTGCTGCCTGAAGTCACAAATAAATTTTATTATAAAGTTATAGTTCAATACATTCAGATCAACATTGCCATGACTTGAAACTTGTTATTTATTTCATCTGTCAAAATTAGATTGACGTCATAGTAATTGTTTAAATTGTAGAAGTGCTTGTGCAGTGTGCCCCATATCAGAGTATCCACTTTAAAAGTCAAATAAAAACTTTCTAGTTAAAATAAAGAATTTTTTTATTTGACTAATATATAGCTAATTCTATGGGATTTATTATTAATTCAGATAACTATTCAATTTTTAAAAATCATGTCTTCTTAATGCCCTCCATCAACTCTTTCGTGGATCAGATATGTATTCTTTGAGATCACATTTTATAGAGTAGACGCCTGTCACATAACAATAACGAGAGACACCAACGATAACTTTTCCAGTAGTTTTATAACTTTTACTTAAAATCTTTCAATACTATGAATTATTCAATTCAAGGCGTATTTTCCGTGGAAGTCTACATTAGAACTGGTTTAGTGAAGGAGGTTCAGCGTGCATTTCGGGGGCGATTTAGAAACAATAATAGAGGTAATGCACCAACACGTAAAACATTTTCGACAAAACAACGAAATGGCAAGAATAGATGAAAATTTGCTTAACACGGTAATGCAAAATTTTGAACTTAGAATTCAAAATTGCATAGAAGTTGGTGGAGGGCATTTAGAAGACATGATTTTTAAAAATTGAATAGTTACCTAAATTAATAATAAATCCCATAGAATTAGCTACATATCAGTCCAGTAAAAGATGTTTTTATTCTAATAGAAAGTTTTTATTTGACTTTTAAAGTGGATACTCTAATATGGGGAACCCTGTAGAAGAAAGTTCACGAAACGGATGGACAATCAAATTTAACTGTCAACCAGCTAATATTCCTGATTTTAAAGTTTTAGATTTAGGATTTTTTAACTCCATACAATCACTACATCAGACATCTTCAAACAACGTCGACGAACTAACAGATGCAGTTGAAGAAGCTTATAACAACATCAGTCCTGAAACTTTGAACAATACTTTTTCTGTCATTTCAACAAGCCATTTCATCTACTATGGAAAATGATGGATCCAATAAGTATAAGCTGAAATACGTGGGAAAAGAAAATCTTCGAAGTAAAGTGATGCTGCCTACAAGCTTGGTATGCGACTGAAGCACTATTTTGAAATGCAAAAATTACATAAATAATGTTTAATGGTTTAATTTACATTCGTTCATATCAGTCAATATTACTCTCATAATCGCTAATATTTAATTATTTGTTAACCCCCAAGAGTGAATAAATAAGTGTGATGTTTAGGAGTATTTGTTTTCATTTGCTGCTATTATTACGGGACAGAGGAGTGTCTTATTATTTTAATGAGGGATAGCCTTCCAAGTATACATTTGCACACAAATTCCAGACACCCTGTATACGTTCAATTTCAGGAAATCCTCTTTATCTAAAACGACATCTGAGGATATCTTTCGTACGAGTATATCAGTACACACATACTTATACGTACACTTACATCGATAGAAACTGACATAGCGATATAGATTCAACATTTATTAAGTTAGAACCCCCGTTTGCAGTGTCATAAGTGATTAGGTTTTCTTGCTCTCGCTGATTGGATATAATTGCATTAGTGGCGCTTTGTGGCTTTACAAACAAGGGTCAGCTATATAAAGCTTTGATTTGTGATTTTAAAACAAATGTAGGGGGACTTTTTCGTTATCGAATGATGTTTTATATTATTTAACGTAGTTATATAATTTGAAGATTTGTACACGGCTAGCTTATTGAAACGGGAAATAATTAGTAACTAAAATGGAAACACGTACTAACAATTAAAAAAATCGGGGGAAGGTAGTTAAAAGGAGCCCCTAGGAAGAACACTGCCTATATTCCTAATAAAGGGTCCGCCAAAATAGATGCAGGAAAATAAAAGCAAATTAAAAATACAAATAACATCGATTCAATCCAATTTATTGTTTTATTTCGAACATTAATCTATGCCATTTATGCATGAAAAATAATATCACTTGAATATTCACCGCGACTTGTTTTACAGACGTCAATACGATGGTCGAAATTTTCGATGACATTTTCCAACGTGGTCGCTTCAATTGCATTTATCTCGGCAATAATGTTGTTTTTAAGGTCTTGGATGGTAGCTGGATGACTAACGTACACTTTGCTTTTCAAAAATCCCCACAAAAAAAGTCGAGAGATGTCAAATCGCATGAACGAGCGGCCCGAGACACATTTCCATTTCGCGAAATTACGCGGTCACTGAATCTTGACTGCATTAACTCAATGTTTGCACACGTTGTGTGGCATGTCGCACCGTCTTGTTAAAAGTAAAGGTCCTTTATGGCGAAACGATTAATTTTCGAAAAAAATAATCACTTGTCATGACACGGTATCGGTCAGAATTTACAGTAACCGCATTTCCATCATCACTTTCAAAGAAGTAAGGACCAATGATTCCTTCCGACCACAATCCACACCAATTACTTTTGGAGGTTGCATCGGTTGTTCTTGATATTCTCTAGGATTCTCATTGGCCTAAATGCGACAATTTTGCTTATTTACCGTCCCATTTATCATGAAATGTGCATCATTGCTAAAGATGATTTTCGATGAAAAAGTGGCATCAGTTACACGATGTTCAATGAGCCAATCCGAGAAAACACGACGAGTAAATTGATCGGCTGACTTGAGTTCTTGTGTTAATTGAATCTTAGATGTATGTGAACTCAAGTCTTTATGCATAATACGGCGTAAACTGGTGAATTATCCAATTATTGCAATCGACGAGTTACACTCAATTTTGGATCCTCTTTGACACTTTCTTTTACAGCAGCGATATTTTCTGATGTACGAACACTTTTGCGTCTGCCAGTCTTTGGCACATCGGTAACCGAACCAGTTGACTTAAATTTGTACACTAAATGACCGATTGTGCTCTGATTTGGACGGTTACGCCGACCGAGAAAATCTCGTATTGCGCGAAACGTATTTTTTAATTTTGCACTATTTTTATAGTGCTCTTGAATAACTTTAATTCGTTGTTCAATCGCATACGACTCCATAGCGATAAATAGCAAACATTCAACTAACAATGACACGTAGTTGATAGAGAAACAAAAGAGCGTCTCTGTCAAATTGACGTTTACTTTCCTGCATCACTTTTGGCGGACCTTTTATTAGCAAAATATCTAAACCTTATCGAATGGAAAGATGCAGCAAATGTAAACACCATGTGACGCTTGATAGCGTCTTTCGTTGGTTACAAATTGTTTACAGGATCTCATTTGATCAAAAATATCTCTGACACTGACTGTCTCTGTCTCTAAAAATTGACTATCCGAAAATGTAATAAAAAAATGTAATAACTTAGTATTATGAGTATTCTTGTGCTCTAATTATACATAATATAAAAAAAATAAAACAAAATTTTCATAAATTTTTTATAACTTAAATTACTCTGAGTACGGCCCTGACAAAAAACTGCATCTTTCTGCTGGACAGACTATAGGAGCCAAAAAAAAGTTTTAAAATTTAACATCCTCCATCCAGGTTAGGGCAATAATTTCAACTTCACATTTTCAAACTATATTTGCTGGATACCAAACCGAAACATTACATGATTAAAATTATGTCCGCCGAAAAGTAAATGCGTTCAATTCTTCGCAACATCAAAATTTGTAGTCGCATTCGGTTAATGAAGTACCTACTTACAACCTTGAAACACTGACTGTATTATTTTAACATATTGAACTGCTGTTTTGCGTCTTCGATATGAAATAAATAGAATATCAAAAACGTATAGAAAAAAAAAAGAGAAAAATTAATTTTGAGACGTTTCTCCGGCCGAAAGCCCAAGTGCTTCTGCGTGTTTTTTCGCTTTTAATCTTAAATCTGCAATGCTAGAATTTTTGTGAGCGACTGCTAATGCTGCAAATTCCAGGGGGTACTGGGTGCATAAAATGCTTCCGGGTGGAGTTCCTACGGCTACAGCTGCTGCGTACTGCAACGTTTTAAACTGTATTATATCCGCACACTTACAGATTAGAAGACGCCTAAATGCTTACTTGCTGAGCTGCAGTTATGAATGCGGAGTTGATAGTGGAAAATGCAGTACTCTGCTGGCTAAATGATGTAGAGGAAAGTCGTTCGTAGTTTGCAAGTCCAAGTGAAGCAGGTCCGAGCGACATCCCTCTAAGTGCAGGAACGTTCATGTACGGTATTACTCTGCAAGGTTCTAATGGAGTGTTCGGAGAAGAGTTTCTATTATTCAGCATCATTCCTATAATATAAGCATTATACCGTACGGCACACATAGCGGGCCCCTATCCCATAACTGTTTAAATGGAGAGATAAATTGGAAAAGCATAGACATATTCTTTGAACATATTAAATATCTATACATATAGGGTACGTAGGGCAACTCACTTTATACTAGCAGGACTTATTTTTTATTAAATAGACATTTCCCATAAACCTATCATGGCAGAAAAACCTTCCCCGTTTTTGAGATGCGTAAAGTCCAAAATATTTTTACTTATATTTTTTTAAATGGACCACTCTATACAGTGTGTCCAAGATTTGGCGGCTTCTGTGAAATAGGTAAAGTTCTAGGCAACTATGCGTGTAACGTAATGGCGAAAACAGAGCGGCTCTAACTATACAGATTTTATAGAAATTTTAAAGAAACGAAAATGATGAATTTTTAAATATCCATTATAAGTCCTGTATTTCATTAAGTGACTTAAATCTGTAAAACATTTCTGACGCAATATTTTAAGTCGAATCCACCTGTGTAGTTGAGTTTATAATCGAATCTCGAGTTATTGGCTAGACTAGAAAATTTGGGACATCCTGTATAGAGAGTCTAGCAATGAATAAATAGGTAACATGTTTAGTTCATATTCGAAATGAATAAACCTGAGTTAACCCCCTATTTGTAAATGTAATTTGTGAATGTGCTTGGTTCGGTCTGAATTGGGGAGAGGCTAAATCTCTAAATATCCATAGGCGGGGTTGCCTTTAGTCAATGCTGCACAAATAATCCCATTAGTTAATCATTTCTTACAGGGAGTAGTAATCCTGAATAATTTAATTTCTTTTTATATGCAAAATTTTGATAAAACGAATTACAAAAACTTCTTGTTTCGTTAGCTTTTCATTTCTCTACGGGAATCGCCAGAGTAATCTTAAAAACAAATTTAAAATTGATTTATAAATATGTCAATTCGACTTACGTACATACAGATCCACCGTAATTAATGCGATTTTGTCATCTATATCTACATACTTGGTGATAAAAGAATGTGCCGCCCTTGAAAGCGATGAATGAAGCAAGAGGCAGTAAGTATAATTTAGTAGCCACCAGGGGCCATACAACCCCGGCCAAGCAGGTCTTTTTAGGCTTGCCATTTGAATGACTGAATGTTGGAAAATTGCACTCTAGGGGAATTATTTTATTTGATTGAAAACTCTCGCCTTAGCGGTATTTTTTTAGATCCACTTCTCTATATAAATTCGATTATGCACCGCAGATTTTTTTGGAGAGCGTAACGTTCTGGTTTATGTATGTATGTATAAGGATGCGGGATCTCGAATACGGGTAATTGGCATTTTTTGTTGATACTATTTGTTAATTGTTAGTATCAGAATGAACTTGACTTTGCACTAATAGTTATTTAACCAAAAAAGAGTATTAGTGAAGGTTGTTACAAATCGTCCGTTAATATATGTAGGTATTTTCGGTTTTGACCTGCCTCTTAGTAAGGAGTGGTAGAAAGTCGCAAAATAACGCAATTTTGTAAATAAACATTGTTTAGAATACACATATTAACATACTTACGGGATGCTAAAGAGACAAAGAAAAATCTACAAAACTTTCTCGTCTAGTATGCTTGTTAATGTGCACTTTTCAAATAAAGGGTTCGTATAAGCTCGTCTTAGTTTGAGGCCCACCCTTTGATATTAATATCCTAGCATTATTCGTTGAGCAAGCGTGAAGTAAGGACGACAATTATATAGAAGTTGTGCGACAATGATAAAATCGTGTATTAAAAAAAAGTGTCAAGATATAGGAATGCGTGTGGGTTTTTAACACAGATATAGAACATAG